>NC_053490.1:249619488-250819488 GCF_905171775.1 Rana temporaria | reverse complement strand
ATACAGAGTGCAGAGTTCAGGGGGTTACAAAGCTGTCACTTGTAAACACAGAAACCAGACTTCTATGTTTACAAGTGCTTGTGGTGAGCAGGCACCAAAGGGTCTGAGCCAGAGGTGGTGGAACTGAGTTCCCCCAAGTTCCCCCTGAAAAAAAGCCCTGCTCTGTGGTATGGATAAGTCTCATACACTATTGTGTATAAATATTTGCAAATCACATCTAAAAGTCAAATTAAATGTATGGTTGCATTGAGAGTAAGATCATGACTGCTGAGGCGCAATGATCCCAGGTACCCCTTCCTACAAAATTATGTACATAAACCTTCCCCTTTGCCCCTTCATCCCAATAAATAAACACTCTTACAACCATTAAGTTGGAAAGGGCAAGGCCACAGCTTTATTAAAAGCAAACATAACGTTTTCAACATTCAACATTTTATAACCAGTGCCAGTCATAGTTGTACTGTGAGCACACAATTCCAAAAGGGGGGAGGGGCCTGTCCTTACCATAAGTGCTGGACAGGCCGCCTACTTCCGGTGTCCATAAAGGGCATGGCCCACTACAGCCATTTTCTGCTGGCAAGGTCAAGAAAACCGCAGCAAGCTGTGACATACCATAACAAAAAAAAAGGGGGCAGGAGGGTGGGCAGCTCTTCCCAGCACGTTTCCAAAAAGACCCAGAATTCCCTGGGGCGATCCCTTTTACCTGAGCTCAGGCCCAACCCCTCCCCCAATCTAACCAATGACTTACACCGTCGGATCTTAGGCTGCAATTCCAGGCCGTCCGCTAGGTGGCTCTTCCGTGTCTTTTATGCGTCTAATATGCTAATGAGCATTTACGCCGATTCAGAAACGAACGACCGCCCGGCGCTTTTTTTTTACGTCCTTTGCGTTCGGCTTTTTCCGGCGGAAAGTTACCCCTTCTATGTTAAGTATGGCCTGATCGGCACCACTCAGGCCTTGTACACACGGTCGGACCAAACCGATATGACTGGTCCGTCGGACCGTTTTCATCGGTTCACCTCTGTAGTGGCCGTACGGCCTGATATGTGTACACACCGTCAGTCCAAAATCCGATCGGGTCAGAACGCGGTGACGTCAAACATACGACGCGCTGAATAAAACGAAGTTCAATGCTTCCAAGCATGTGTCGACTTGATTCTGAGCATGCGCAGGTTTTGAACCGATGCTTTTCTGTACTAACTATCGGTTTGGTCCGATAGGGCAGCGGTCCATCCGTTCGGTTTTGAAGCATGTTTTAACATTTTGGACCGAAGGAAAACAGACCGATGGCCTATACACACGGTCGGTTTGTTCCGATGAAACTGAACTTCGGTTCAAGGCCTGAGAACCTGAGCTGGCTGCTCCCAACCCCTCTCCAGCTTTGCACCACAGTGAGCACTGGAGGGGCAGAGCAGAGAGCAATAACTGACAGTCACCACTCTCTGTTCCAGGATTGCTTGGTTATTGGGCTTAGAGCCCACAGGGGTACAGCTGCAGCATCACACCGATACTTCAGCATGGAGGTTAATATATATGTTTGTTTATGTATAATCCCACACTGCTTTAAAGGCCCATTCAAATTGAATTTGCAGACATAACATAATGCAAATTAATACACAAAATTATATATTTATACATGGTTGTAAACTGACCATAAGGTCTGTAAATACGGCAAATGTTTTTGAGAACAAGAAGAAACTTTTAGGCCCCTTTCACACAATCGGACCGTTCAGGTGCTCCTGTCAGTTTTGACGGTGGACCTGAACGGCCGCTCCATGCAGTCCAATGAAGAGTCGGATGTTAGCGGAGACATGTCCGCTGACATCCGACCTGATCTGATCCGCCAAAATAGGACTAAAGGCGATACGTCCCCATCTGTCTATGGGGGATCGGATCAGGTGAGATCTGATGAAAATGGACATGCTGTCCGTTTTCATCAGATCTCCCCATAGGAGACAGCGGTGCTGCACAAGCCCCTCCCCGCTCAGTGAGCAGAGAGGGAATTTTCATCCACCAGAGAGATCTCCCGCTGAGCCGGCAGGAGCTGGTGGACTCCGTAGCGACTGAGTCCGCCTGTGTTGAAGAGGCCTTAGTGGGAATGCGAAAGGGTCTCAAAATACCTTGAAGAAGCTCAGAAGTCATCTTAAATTCAAGCTGAATGTACCTAAAAGGGTGTTTCATTAGCTGTTCACACAAGTCCTTGTGTTGCTTGTGGGCCTGGTATTGGTTGAATTTACACTACTGTAGGTGTGATGTGCTTCACTAACACTTTTCTTTCAAGTCTTAAAACTGTATTTATTCTGAAATATATTAACCACTTGCTTACCGGGCACATATACCCCCTCCTGCCCAGGTGAAATTTCAGCTTCCGGCACTGCGTCGCTTTAACTGACAATTGCGCGGTCGTGCGACGTGGCTCCCAAACAAAATTGACGTCCTTTTTTTCCCACAAATAGAGCTTTCTTTTGGTGGTATTTGATCACCTCTGCGGTTTTATTTTTTGCGCTATAAACAAAAAAAAGCAACAATTTTGAAAAAAAAATCAATATTTTTTACTTGTTGCTATAATAAATAGCCTAATTTTTTTTCCAAATTTTTTTTTTCTCAGTTTAGGTCGATACATATTCTTCTACATATTTTTGGTAAAAAAAAAAAAAAAAAATCGCAATAAGCGCTTACAAAATATGGGACAGAATTATTATTATTATTATTTTTTTTTTTTTTTTTTTTTTTTTTACTAGTAATGGCGGCGATCTGCGATTTTTTTTTATTGGGACTGCGTCATTATGGCGGACACATCGGACACTTTTGACACATTTTTGGCGCTATTCACATTTATACAGCGATCAGTGCGATAAATATGCACTAATTACTGTATAAATGTGACTGGCATTCAAGGGGTTAACACAAGGGGGTGAGGAAGGGGTTAAATGTGTGCCTGTATTGTGTTCTCACTGTGTGTGGAGGGGGGGTGACTGGGGGGGTGACCGATCTATGTCCCTATGTCCCTCTCGGTCTCCTCTCTCCCCTGACAGGACGTGGAGCTCTGTGTTTACACACAGAGCTCCACGTCCCTGCTGTCACCGCCGATCGCGGGTACCTGGCGGACATCGCGACCGCCAGGCACGCGCATCGGCATCTCGGGGACGCGCCGGGCGCGCGCGCCGCCGCCGGCACGCTCGCGCGCCCCCCAGTGGCCGGAGGAATCCAGGACGTCAATTGACGTCCTGTTGGATATTCAGAGCCACCGTGAGGCCGTCATTTGACGATGGCCCGGGGCTCAAGTGGTTAAAGTGTACCTGTGGTCAAAATACAAAATTATATAGTAATTTCCATGTTGTATTTCCGTTATTTTTAGCCTACTCTTTATTCTAAATGGGATTAAAGTTTGTAAATACCACACATTTCCTTCCTTTTCTGCCCTGTGAGTAGGTACTGCAGTGTCACGCATTTTACAGAGCCTGCCTTCTGAACTACAGAAGAGCTATGAGGAGGAGTTTCAGAAGGCGAAGTCTGTACAGGAACCACTACTTAAAGGCAGCAAAGTACCATGGGATATGTAGTCATTGGACATTGAAAGTAAACAGCAGTAGAAAAGCTGCAAAGCATGCAGGGAATCCAGGAAATCTTAGAATAGTTTGCATTTCTATTACAATGCTGATGTTATAAAAATAAATTGTATATTATGACCACAGAGCTCCATTAAAACACCATTAGTGTATCCTTCTAAAAGTGGCAGATCTCCACAAATTATTTCCTTACATTAGTAAGAACATAACAATAATCCTCCAACACTTTTGATAGATTCTTGCTATCGTACAACTTTCTTTCAATTACTTATCTAATAGAGTAATTCTCCTTTTTCCATTTTGTTGATTATTCTGTCTCTTTCCATCTGTCTCCTTGGATCCTACAATCCCTTTCTATCTGTACACTCCTTTTGCCTTTTATGTTCACAATCTGTCTATTCTCTGTTGTTTATATGAGATGGTAACTATTTCTTTCTTATAAAGAACCACCACTTCAAAAACTCATTCCCAACAAGTTTTAACACTTGCATGATCTTCATCAAGTGCTAACAAATATTGCATTTTAACAGAACTGAACAGAAATGAAGGCATTTTATTGAACACCATCAAGCATTTTAGACTAATGCCTGGTACACATGATGAGATTATCGGATTATCAGTTTTTTTTTGCATTCTAATCTCATGTCGAAAATAAAAGAGGTTTCTAAAGTTACAAAAATTCTCTTACGACAGAATAAGGCCCCTTTCACATGTCCGCTCCGTCCGTCCGTTCATTACAAGTCCGTTAACGGACTTGTAATGAATCCCTATGGGAACGCGTCCGTTAGCGGATGGAGCATCCGCTAGCGTCCGCGTCAGTCGGGATCCGCTTTTCCGAACGGAAGAAACCCTATTTTTCTTCCGTTCGGCGGAACGGACCGGATGCAGACGGACAGACGGACCATCTGCATCCGGTCCCCCATAGGGGAGAGCGGAGCAGAGACAGGGCGGTCCCAGCACTGTGTGCCGGGACCGCCCTATCCGCCGACAGCTCAGCAGGGATCCCCGCTGAGCTTTGGCGGACACACGGAGCGGACCCAGAAACGGTCCGCTCCGTGTGAAAGAGCCCTAAAAATTGTATTCTGTGATGTAATGTATTGTATTTGTAATGTATTTTTGGACGACAACTTTGCTGATTTAATTAAAATCGTACGATCTGGTATGGTACAAGACATATTTTCGTGCTTTTCCCATAAGATCATTTCACATGAACTCTCTCGAAGCTGTGTACTAACGATCAGATTATCATACGATCACTTCAAAAGCAGTATTTGTCGTGCAATTTTCTGATCGTGTGTACAGGCCTTAAGGGGACTTTATCAGATCAGAATAATGCTTTGATGGGATTGCCAAAAGATTGAGAGTTTACGATATGAAGAAAGGAGAGTTAAAGTGTTACCAGGACCCTGCATTAACTATATCTGGTCTCCCAGAGTACACAGAACATGGAAATGCCACTATTTTTGTAAATATAAACCGCTTCAGCAGTATATAGCAGTCTTATGACTTCTATCAGTGCCTGGTTAAAGCTTGTAGGAGGAGTTTTCATTCCCCTCTGACTGTCCTATGAGGCTGCAGAACACCTGATCCTCTGTCTGGACAGTGCTGACTGGTCCTGTGCCGATCACATGCACCTTCCCAAGAAAAATCTGCAAAACTCAGCAAACTGAGCATGTGCAGAGTTCCCCCAAGGCTCTGTATTATCAGCAGATGGATTGGGCACATTGGAAGAAGGGGAGGATCCGAGAAGACAGGATCAAACAGTCTTTATACACAATGGGGAAGATTAACCCCTTCTACAGTGAGTATAACAAGCAAGCTTTACTGCATACACAGACTGATTTTACTGTTGTGGGTTTAGTAACACTTTAAGCTGACCATTCACTGCTCGAAATTCGCCTGGTTCAGCCAGCCAAAGTTTGATAAGTGTGTGGCAGTTCCTCCTCCATAGAAGCCAATTGTTTGAAAACTTTACCTGATCAATGGCTGCAGTCAATTGGACCAGTGGGAGGGGTTCCTCCATCTGCCTTGTATGTGTGGATGGGGGAATGTGTTAGTTTTTTTTTTTTTTTTCTTTTCTTGGGGGAAAAAAAGAGAATTACTTTAATATATAAGCAAATAAGGGAGGATAGTAAGACAGCAAGAATCTGCAGAAAGTATTATTGATATGTACCTGCTACTATAGGGAAAGAATTTGTGGAGATCGGCTGCTTTCAAAATATTACACGAATGGCATATTATATATTTGGGAAGAGATACAGTTTTAAAACGTAGAAAATAAGCCCAGTTTATCGTCATATAGGTTAGAAGTGTGGGATAGTAAATTACATCATGTTTACAGTAATGTAAATAATATTACTTGCATATTAGGAACATTAAAATTTATCAGAACCAATAAGGTAATGCAGTTCTCGTCCTTACAAGCAGCGTCTTCTATGGGTGCCTAAGGCCCCATGCACACGAGACGCTGGTAAACGCGTGTTCAGAGGCAGTTGGACAGCTTTTTCAACTGCCCCTGAACACATTTAATGTTATCCTATGTGTCCATGCACACAGTCCCGTTTATTGCCGTTTTTAGGCAGTTGCGTTTAACCTCGTTTTTCCAGAAGCAAAAAAATGGGTTCAGACGCAAAAGTTTCCGCGTTTCAGATGCAAAACGCGGCAAAACGCGGTACCCGTGTTTTGCCGTGATTTTGTTTGTAGGCGTTTTTAAAGGTGACCTATTTTTTTACATTAGAAATCTCAAAAATGATGGCAAATGATGAAAAACCATTAAAAAGACATAAAAAACTGTAATTGCTTGCATTGCATTGTGGACAATTCACAACTTGTGGCAGGTGACGTGGCCAGGTGACGTGGCAAGTGGACAATCCACAACTTGTGGCAGGTGACATGGCCAGGTGACATGGCCTGGATATGTGGCAAGTGGACAATCCACAACTTGTGGCAGGTGACGTGGCAAGTAACGTGGCCAGGTGTTGTGGCAGGTGACGTGGCCAGTGGACAATTCACAACTTGTGGCAGGTGACATGGCCAGGTGACATGGCCTGGTGATGTGGCAAGTGGACAATCCACAACTTGTGGCAGGTGACGTGGCAAGTAACATGGCCAGGTGATGTGGCAAGTTAACAATCCACAACTTGTGGCAGGTGACGTGGCCAGTGGACAATCCACAACTTGTGGCCAGGTGACGTGCCAGGTGATGTGAACAGGTGACGTGGCAGGTGACGTGGCCAGGTGACATGGCAAGTGGACAATCCGCAACTTGTGGCAGGTGACGTGGCAATTGGACAATCCACAACTTGTGGCAGGTGACGTGACCAGATGACATTGCCAGGTGATGTGGCCAGTGGACAATCCACAACTTGTGTCAGGTGACGTGGCAGGTGATGTGCCAGGTGACGTGGCCAGTGGGCAATCCACAACTTGTGGCAAGGTGACGTGCCAGGTGATGTGAACAGGTGACGTGGCCAGGTGACATGGCCAGGTGACATGGCAAGTGGACAATCCACAACTTGTGACAGGTGATGTGGCCAGATGACATTGCCAGGTAATGTGGCCAGTGGACAATCCACAACTTGTGGCCAGGTGGCGTGGCCAGGTGACGTGGCTAGGTGACGTGGCAAGTGGACAATCCACAACTTGTGGCAGGTGACATGGTCAGGTGACGTGGCCAGGTGATGTGGCCAGGTGACGTGGCAGGTGACGTGGCCAGTGGACAATCCACAACTTGTGGCAGGTGACATGGCCAGGTGACGTAGCAGATGACATGGCCAGGTGATGTGGCAAGTGGACAATCCACAACTTGTGGCAGGTGACGTGGCCAGGTGAAGTGGCAGGTGATGTGGCCAGGTGACATGGTCTGGTGACGTGGCAAGTGGACAATCCACAACTTGTGGCAGGTGATGTGGCAAGTGATGTGCCAGGTGATGTGGCAAGTGAACAATCCACAACTTGTGGCAGGTGACGTGCCAGGTGATGGGAACAGGTGACGTGGCCAGGTGACATGGCCAGGTGACATGGGAAGTGGACAATCCACAACTTGTGGCAGGTGATGTGGCCAGGTGACTTGGCAGGTGACGTGGCCAGGTGATGTGGCCAGTGGACAATTCACAACTTGTGGCAGGTGACGTGGCAAGAGGACAATCTGCAGTTTGTGGCAGGTGATGTGGCAAGTGACACGCTAAATACAAGTACACTGCTGCTCTCTCACTCTAGTCTCACAAAATGGCTGAAATGGTTAAATAATACTGTTTTTTAGGGAGGTTAGGGAGGGTCTTATGATGTTTCCTAACTAAACGTATATAAACGCAAACGTGGTAAAACGCGGTAAAACGCCACAAAATTCGCGGCAAAATGGGCGTTTTTAAACGCCGGTTTTAACGTGTGTTTAGCAGAGTTTGCACCAGTGTCCCGTGTGAATGGGGCCTTATACAACTGGAGGTCAGGTTTCATAAAGATATGTTTTCTTCTGTTGGAATTTCGCTGCAGGAGCGAATAGGAGAAGGCCTGAAAAGCTCACAAATTGGCCATCAGTGCAGGAAATTATCATAAAGGCTGCAATGCACTTTATGTAAAAAGGCTTCCCAACGTGATAAAAAAACACCTCATGATCCAATAGCAAATTGTAACTGTTAACAGCCTTATAATTGGCACTTTTCCCAAATAAATGTATTTTTGAGGTTTATATTAATGGCCAGTGTAGGTTATGTATATTGTATGTCCTGTTTTGCTGGCAAAAAAAAAAAAAACACACTGCTGAGCCTGATTACATGGGCCGACTTCACACTCTAGTTGTAATATTGCCTGGTGTGTAATGGTTATTATTGTTCATGCATTTGCAGGACAAAGTAGAAAGTGAAACTACAAATAGATGAGGAAATGTAAACCTTTCAGGTAAATCATTGTATGCCAATTTTTGAAAGTATATGATTGACAAACTACCCAGTCCAGCAAAAATCATGCAATCAATTCACCTAAAAAGTATCAGATTTCCAAATCCACCTCAGGCAGCCCAAACGGAATACAATAAGAAAGGAATTGCTAAAATCAATAGTGTCTCTCACTACATATGGCAGCTGCACTGGAAGTAGCTACACAGTAAAATCATTGCTTTCTTTAGGATAACGATACGCAGGCTGATTTTCCTTGATAAAATGGTTTTATAAATATTTTAGGTAATGAAATGATCATTATATTATAAATACTATTATCATTTTTATCTGTCACGCACAGTGTCAGGCAAAACCTAGTTATCCTTTTCTGATCATAAGAAATGCAATGCTAGCAGATTTACAGAAGTTACAGACATCCAGCGGTACAGATCACTTGAACTAAAAGTACTAACACAGGAACATTTACTAAGAAATATATTGCGGCGCTGGTCTATAATCCCTTCTATACTTAGTCTGGCTGGTACCAGCAGTAAAAATATATTTAAATTAAGAATAATCCATCATAGACATGTGCAACAATAAACATAGTGGCCGGGATTCACATACATCGGGGCATAGTTATGCCGGCGTAGCGTATCTTTTTTGGGCTACGCCGGCGTAGCGCAGAGTGGCAAGCACTGGATTCACAAAGCACTCGCCGCCACTCACTGTTAAAGATACGCTGGGTTTCCTCGGCGTAAGCCAGCGTAGGAGGTAGTGGGCGTGAGCCATGCTAATGAGGCGTGACCCCATGCAAATGATGAGCCAAGCGTCATAGAAGTACTTAAAACGAACGCGCATGCGCCATCCCGTGGACGTATCCCAGTGCGCATGCTCAGAATCACGTCGAAACTACTCCCTAAGATACGACGGATCACTGCCTGCGACGTGAACGTAACCTACGCCCAGCCCTATTCACGTACTACTACGTAAACTACGTAAAATTTGACGGCTGTTCCCTGGTCCATACCTTTGCATGAGTTGCGCCTCATAGATGGGGAATAACTATACGCCAGACGTAAGCCTTACGCAAACTGCGTATATTATGCGCCGGGCGCAACTACGTTCGTGAATCGATGTATCTTCCTCATTTGCATATTTGCAATGAGGCGGCCAGAGTAAATATGCGCCCACGATACGCCAGCGTAGGAAAGTTATGTCGGTCGGATGAAGCCTATATTCAGGCGTATCTAGTTCTTTGGCCACGGCGCACAGATACGACGGCGCATAGTTAAACTTACGCGGCGTATCTCGAGATACGTCGGCGTAAGTGCTTTGTGAATCCGGGCCATATATCACATAATGAATGATGTATAAAAAAATCCAATTAAGGTGTATATCAAATTGTGTAAACCACGTCACTTCCGGTCATACGACGGTACGTTGCGTTCCACGCTGGAACGCATGCCGCTTTGAAGCAGCATCCACGGTTCCTGGATCTCCTGTGGTGCCCTAAAGGCTCCCAAGTGTTTGGATTTCAATCTCCTACGGTCCCAAGGTATGAGACAAGCCAGTTTGAACCCCTGGAGCTGCAGATGACACGCTGTGACACCGGACCAGCCTTTTTCCCTATCTTGCCTGTATTATCACTTTGTTTGTGAGTAACCAATTTACTGTTTACGACATTACTTTTAATTAAATCCTTACTTACTGTACTTAGTTTGGCGCATTTCCTTCTTGTTTGTATATATCTTTCAGAGTTCGCTTCTGCTTCAGGATTTTGCTGCCGCTAGTGTTATTGGACTTTTATTGGACTATTATTGGATGATCATTCATTCATTTTAATATTCCCTTTTCGTTTGCTTTTTCCTGTTACTGACATGGACCTTATGATATGTTAATTTTATTCATTGATTGTGCTCTTTAAATCATGCGCCATCTACCTATATTTATTACAAAAGCCATGTGACACTGTGAGATCCATGACAGAGCACATGCTGACTGCGCTGCCTGTGCAATTTTCATAATGCGGATAATCATAAGATGCAGTGAGATGCTACTCTACACTTGAGTTTGGGAGGGGGGGCAGTAAACATGTACCCCCCAGCCACCCCTTTGACCGCTTCCTGTCCAGCAACATACTGGTACATTGCTGGATTGGAAGGGTGATATCTTGGTCATCGCTGCAGCAATGATCAAGATCTAATTTTCTAGCCTCAACGAGTTTTCACAAAGTAAAAGTAATCCTAGTGGCTAAGAAGTCCCTGGATTACTTTTACAGGCAGTAGAAGGGGGTTCCACCACCGTCCCTCCATCACCTTTACTGGGCTCTCCTGTGAAATCAGGGGTCCCATTAAAGATGTTAGCAGCAATATCTAGTTCCTGGGACACAGTATGCGTGCATATGTAAACAGTGACAAATCTGCAGAGGTTGGGTCAGAGGAGGAGCCTGTGGTGGGGTCAAGGGTGGGGTAAAGGGCGGGGTTAAAGGGGGCCCCCCGACAGGTAGGCTGTATGGGGCCCCGTGATTTCTAACAGCGGCCCTGGGTGGCGTTGCCATTTCAGGCCCATGTTGAAACGCAGGTGTACCATGGTGTATTGGGTGTCCCTCCTTGGTAGCAGTACAGTGGGAGTGGTGGCCCCCGCTGTGCATGCTGGTAGGGGATACTTAAGGGCAGACGCCGTTTTTCCTGGTCCTTCACCTCGTGACCCTCCTGGCGCGAGGTGGGTGTGTGTGATCTTGGCCTTGGGACCACGCTGGTCCAAGGCTGTGTTCCTGTAAAGTAGGCTCAGCTATCCTGGCTGGGGCTTATGCATTGGAGGTGATCCTGTGCTGTCCGTCCTGCGGGAGGAAGCCACTCAATGAAGGAAGCCAGGGGAGGACCTGTCCCGGGAAGCACCGAGCAGAAGGCTGGTACTTCGGGAGAGGCCTGGTAACTTCTTGAAGGATGCACTGCTAACCTACAATACCTTACAGCCCGCCGGATTGGCTTAAAGCAGTGGTTCTCGACCTTTCTAGTGCTCTGCTAGGTTTCTTCCAAGAGTCACACAAGCTTTCAGGAGGTCCGAGGGAACAGAAGGGGGAGGGGAAGGCTTTCCTGTTACAATTTGAAGTGAGGCTATTTAGGAATACTGTAGGGGGAAGGGAAGAAGGTCTGAACACATTTGTAACATGAGGGGAAAATGGAGAATGACAGCATCTGCTCTTAATAATAATCCTTTGTATTTCCAATGCTGAGTTCATTACTTTAAAACAATATCTGATATAAAATCCTCAAGGAAAATAAGCAGTATTGATTATTCCCATACATACATATGCATAATGCGTAAAAAAACAAATAAACGGTATAAGGAATATAGGAAAGAGAAACATTTCAGTGATTCTAATAATAAAAAGAATTAGCCTAATTTGAAAATAGGGATTTTAGAATCATCCACCACAACAGCATTAACATATAGCCTGTTTACACATTTCCCAATGCATTTATATGGTAAAATGAAATAGTGTCCTTAATGTTCCTCCAGTTAGATGAATGGGACTGAAAATTATTTATTATACAAATCTGTATTGTGCATTTCTTGGATTAGAGCACATTCATATAAAAAGTTCTTAGGGTAACGCCCAAAGTTTCTCAAGTGCATAGAACCGTCCTTGCTGGACAGAGTCACAACTTAGCCACTGTATCTGTCCAGTCAAACAATCAACACGCCATTTGTAAATTTGTATATAATGAAGTCAGGCATTTTTAATGCTGGCAGGCATTCACATAGACAAGTCTGTAAAGGACTGCATGATACTTATCAGTTGTGTATTTGATTCTACTCACTGGGTGAGACTACGGGGGACATGAGCCATAGAAGCAGTTGGATGGCTGATAGACAAGTGCCTGACCTGTTTTGCCGGGTGTCCCAGCTGCTTCAGAGGCTGCTACCAAGTAAGGGCGAATGCAAAGGAAAGGTCATGTCTGTGATCCACAAAGAGCCTGATGATGTGGTAATGAGTGACATGCTGCTGGTGTTGATGCAAGTGCCTGACATCACAAGTACAAATTAAGTAATTGGGTTCACAAACCCGAATATGGAATTATGTAGTGATGGTCAGTTGTCAGGACAGTTCCTAAAAGAGTCATGGGCCAGTGGAGTTGGTGGATAGTGACGTTGCCATGGGAGACCACCACTCTACTGTGCTTGATTCCTTTTCAGACACTGCCCTGCCAAACACTGGTGAAATTAACTTTGAAATTAATGAAAAGGGACCCTTGTGGTTTTTGAAGGTTTTGTTGCTGTGGGTGATGAAAATAATGGTAGACCTGATGGTCAAGTTGATATGGTTGCAGCTAAACCTGAAAATTGTAATGAGGTGGGGAATGACATGGCAGGCACAGCAATGGTTAATAATGTAGTAGTGGGCCCCCTTCAGGTTCATGGTAGTGATCAGAGTAAAGTTTGTTCACAAGTAAGAAAGCACCAGAAGGAATATTTGAATAAAGAGTTAAAAATATTTTAAGGTGTCACATGACTTTAAAACCTCAGAGTGGCAAGACAGTCAGGATGTCCTTCAGAGAGAGACTAGCAGTCATATGGGGATGTTAGAGATGAAACTGACAAAATGAAGCTTGCAGTGTACATGAGGAAACAAGTGAAGCTAAATTTGAACAGCAAGAGGGTGCCCTTACATAGAATGCAGAAAAGGACCAGTGTCACCCCAATAAAAGAGCCCCCACTTTTTACCAAACAAGTGTTTAAAAACTTGATTCCTTCCAAATGAATGTACCAAAGTCTGGGACCTCTAGAGGGCTAATGGTGATCTCCAGCTGACATCCTTCTATGTAGAGTGGGTTACAAGGCATGGTGGGTGCAATGCAAGGTAGATTTAAGGGCACCAGACACTTCTTAAATGCAAAGAGATTTATTCATCTCTTAAACAGAACTGTGGGAGAAAGGTTTAGGACCAAGACACCCTTTAGTAATTGCAATGTTAATTTTGCAGACTCCAAGACTTCTATAGGCAGACAACCATGCAGGCATCCAGCAAGACACCACATCTGCATGAGTAGGATCTCTGTCTCCTATGGCAACAATCTTGAAACAGTTTAGTTTGTAATGAACTTGTTCATTTCTTCTACAATCTCCTATTGTAGATTTTCACTCAACTGAGCTCCCAGTCTTTCACTAGATTTGCTGACCTCACCTGAAAAAATAGGCTCTCCCAGCAGGGCAAGGGACCAAGAAAATCCCTGTCTATTTATTTCTAATCTGTCCCTGCAATTGTCTTATCTAATGTCACCAGATACCTGGCCATCTAGTGACAAAAGAGAGAGGTTCAGCAATTTCAGAATTTGGGCTAAATCAATTGACCTCCTAACATTTGGCAAATAAATCTACTAGCAACCCTGCCTAAACATCAGGGTGCTACATTAAATAAAGAGAAATGGGGTGTTCTATCAGAAATTGAGGGAGCCCTTTGTAACCTTAATGATATCGGATCTTTAAAGATCAGAAATCAACCTCATGTGCAAAAAGGTACCAAGATAGGTAAAATCATTAATGGTAAAAGTACTAGTGTAGTCTCAAGGAATGTAGGAAGACATCGCTTTTGGAAGCACACATGCAAAAAAACATGGGAGTGTCTTTGTAGAGCATGAGTAGATGTAGCAGGGGGACATGGAGAAAATCACCAGATGGGAAAGGATTTAGTCCATGTGGGTGGTAGCTTGCATAATCATGCCAAAGTGAGGAGGTTGTACTGAAGGTTGTACTGGTGTGTACTGGTGTGTGGACTGTTCTCGCTAGCGGGCGCTACACTAGTTGAGCTAAACAACCCCAAACTTTACAATATATATACATGGGGCATTTAGATTAGGTATTTCCAGAGTCATATTTATACTCCAGTTAGCTATATATAGGAGCAGGATGGATAGAATTTGGTTTTAATATGTCTTGTGATCTATGTAGTTTATGTGTATAGTTTTATTAGTTTGTAATAAAGAATTACTTTTATACAGATAGAAGTAGTCATACATGAATTTCCATATTCCTTATTCTTCTCTCTTTTCCACATTGAGATAGTGATATATAAGAATTTATTAGTATTACAAATATTAAACATGAAGTAGACTGTGACTACACATTATTTAAGTACAGCGGTGGGGTTGGAGCCCATGTTTATTTATTTTTTTGAATATTTTTGGTATGTTGGCTAGTGGAGGGCTCCCCCACCAGGGGAATTAGGTAAAGTGTGCTAACATTGTAGGACTCCATAATGTGTCTTTCTGTGTGTTCACTCAAGTGACACGCCATAGTATTTCCCTTCATTCCTTCCCTGTCAAAAATGGCTACGTAGTAAGTTAACAGTAGGGACAGTGGGACTGGGCCAGCAGAGAGAGAAATTAGACATTCCTAAAAGAGCCTAAAAATGACATGCAAAGAGGGAGCGGCCTGTAATAGGAAATTGGCTGCCTCTGGAGTAGTCTCATTTTCTACCAAGTTCAAAGATACATTGAACTGAATAAAAAAATCATTAATGGAAAGGTAAAATACCAAAATTTAAATTACTTTTTTTGTGCTTTACCTACAATTTTTTTTTTCAAATTCGGTGACACATTCTCTTTAAATAACCACTGCACCTCTGTTTAAAAAACAGTAATTGTGGCACAATTTCTAACTTGGTGATATAAATTCATTGCTTTTTCTGAACCCAAAATCCTATTTTGCCATGGTCTTCCTACCAGAAATCCTCTATGACAGGGGTCTCAATCTGGCGGCGGTCCCATCATGCCTCTGCCTGTGGGAGTCATGCTTGTAACTGTCAGCCTTGCAATGCTTTATGGGAATTGTAGTTTCACAACAGCTGGGGGGGCGCCAGTTTGAGACCCCTGCTCTATGAAAATCGCTTGAAATGGTGACCACTGACAACATAATAAATTACCCATCCAGTTTAATTATAGAATGTTGTATTTCTTGTTCTGCAGCTCCCTACAAATTTCCAAGCATCTGCAAAAACTTACCCCCACCCACTATGTCTCGTTCTGTTTGCCCCACCTACCTACTTACTGCTTGTCTGTCATGCCAAAGAGTGATAACCAGAGTCACGCATTGTTACAATGCGTTGCACCGTTTTCTTTTTTTAACTGTAGCGGGGTCATCCTGTCAGAGTCTAATGACAGGCCATCCCTGCCGGAACTTTATTCACGTTTGTAAATATGTAAGATACCTTTAACCACTTCCATACCGGGCACTTACGCACCTTCCTGCCCAAGCCAATTTTCAGCTTTCAGCACTGTCGCACTTTGAATGATAATTGCGCGGTCGTGCTACACTGTACCCAAACAATTTTTTTATCATTTTGTTCCCACAAATAGAGCTTTCTTTTGGTGGTATTTGATCACCTCTGCGGTTTTTATTTTTTGCGCTATAAACAAAAGAAGAGTGACAATTTTTAAAAAAAAAACACTATTTTTTACTTTTTTATTTAATAAATATTAAAATTTTTAAAAAAAAACCTTTTTTTTCCCCTCAGTTTAGGCCGATACGTATTCTTCTACATATTTTTGGTAAAAAAAATCGCAATGATCATATATTGATTGGTTTGCGCAAAAGTTAGAGCGTTTACAAAATAGGTGATAGATTTATGGCATTTTTATTTTATTAATTTTTTTACTAGTATTGGCGGCGATTTGCGATTTTTTTACTGTCACCGTGACATTGCGGCGAACACATCGGACACTTTTGACAAGTTTTTGGCGCCATTCACATTTATACAGCGATTAATGCGATAAATATGCACTAATTACTGTATAAATGTGACTGGCATTCAAGGGGTTAACACTAGGGGGTGAGGGAGGGGTTAATATGTATACCTGTATTGTGTTCTAACTGTGGGGGAAGGGGGGTGACTGGGGGAGGTGACCGATCTGTGTCCCTATGTACAAGAGACACAGATCGGTCTCCTCTGTCCCCTGACACAGAGCTTCACGTCACTGCTCTTTCGTTACCAATCGCTGGTACCTGGCGGACATCGCGACCGCCAGGCACGCGCATCGGCATCTCGGGGACGAGCCGGGCGCGCTCGCGCGCCCCCCAGTGGCCGGAGGAATAGACGTCAATGAATTTTCAATGAAAACGTCGATTTGTGACGAAACGCGTCTGGGACGGCATGCAGTGATGTCACCGCGTTCAGGAAGGACTTCTGCTATATGCCGGCCGGCATCTGTTTTTATGCTTATACTTGCTCCACGCTTGTAAGTAGTTTTAATTACTTTTAATAAAATTGTTGGTACCTACTACCCTATGTGCGGTCTCCTTCCCTGCATGTTTATTATCGACTGGGCCATAAGAGACGGTTTGAGGAGGAGTACTTCACAATAGATTTCGCATATCCCGCCAAGGATTCCTATGAATTGTGGTCTGTTTACATCCCGGGTCCAACTTAAAGCTGTTCCCCATACTCTGGAGTATCCTGGTGTTAACCATAAATAACGCTGTTATTTGGTTGCCTTGTGGTAAGCCTCAGTCCATGTGGTGGCGGATCACGTTTATGTTATTATTTACACACTGGGTGTCGTTTGTCCTGGATTTCACCATTTTGGACTTTAATGTTGCATATGTGCATGTATTAAGGACTTATTTGTACTTACTTTTTGCACTTATTTTTGTGCGATTTTTTCCTTGATAATTTGAATAATTTTTTGTGGACACACAAAAGGACTTTATTGCACGTATTGGGTTGGCGCAATTTTTCTCTTTTTTCCATTATTATTTTGTGTTAGGTCAGGCAATTGCTGCCTCCATATTTATTCACTTAATTGATTCACTATTTTGTTAGCGCAATTTTTTCCTCTTTTCAAGTTCACCAATGTTGCTGTTCAGGATACTTTGTTTAACTACCTTCCTTTCATCGTTTACCACTTGCGGATTATAAACCTAACGTGCACCAACCGGCCGCAACGTGGACATTAGTCTCGAGACGTTCCTTAGCTGTTTCGCAGGACTGCCCGCTAGAGGGAGCTCTCGGGCATAGGTGTCTTACGCTAGTTTAGTTTAACTGAATGGTACCATTCTTAGCTCAGATATTGTCATCATTGTTATTTACTGATTCCCGCAAGGGCCCTTGCAGAATCATATTGTGGCATTACATAGCAATTGTTTGTCTGTGTTTCAAACCTATATTTGCTTTCTCTAATTTACATAAAGTAAACTTATCCTTTTTGGTTTATCTTTATTGACTGTGTGGAGTGTACTTTTCTCACCTGGAGGGACCATCCATTACAACAGGTAATACTATTGATACATTGTCATTGCATGTTGTATGCCTGCTATTGTGACCCCAGCCAAGCAGAGGTTACAATACACCCACCAGGTTTCTGATGTGTCAAGGGAGGAGCCAGTTAAATAGGGGTGAGCCAAACAAAGAGAGTAGATCTCAAATCAACCGGCAGCTCCTGAGGGGGTAGCGCTACATAACTTTATCGAATTGTAAGAACTTCATCTAACTCTATGCACGGCAGATTAATGTGATGAACTGCACTGCGATAATGTGGTGTGGTGAGTTGTGCTGCGTAAAAGTGCACGCATTCTGCATTCCAGTTATTGCTCTGGCCACCTTCTCCTTTTAGCTCTTACAGCATGGGCCACATATCTGACTGCTCACATACAGTACACAGTTCAAAAACACTTGGAGTTACTACTTTTGCTTAATGCTTAATTTTGGTATATTGATAACACTATAAAGAGCCAGAGCACCTGATTCCATGTGCAATTCATAGATCTGTTCCCCGTTGTGAGCGCTGCACTTGTTCCCTATTTCCTTTTTGTTCATAAACTCTGTCGAGCCCCTCCAGTTGCTTTGATCTAACATAATGGGCAGGACTGCTCTAGGATCAAACTGAGCAACATCAAAGCAAGTGGAGCATTGACTAAAGTTAGAAACTGTTAACCAGTTTAAGCTAAGAGAAGCTTATTAGAATATGTTTAATGTTATTAAGGGATTCCTGGAAAGACCCTCTGTATTGAGAGATTTTAGGGTTCTATGTATGCAAGTTTTGATTTATTTATTAATTCACTTTTTTATTTATTTTACTCATTGTAACTATGTAATAACCAGCTGTGTATAATATATATATATATATATATATATATATATATATATATATATATATATATACTTTCTATATCAAAACAATGTATATATCACCAGTTTTGATATTTGACAAACACTGTACATGTGTTAAAATTAAAAGGTCATCTTAAGCCTCGTACACACGATCAGTCCATCCGATGAAAACGGTCTGAAGGACAGT
This sequence comes from Rana temporaria, assembly GCF_905171775.1. Classification (NCBI taxonomy): domain Eukaryota; kingdom Metazoa; phylum Chordata; class Amphibia; order Anura; family Ranidae; genus Rana; species Rana temporaria. Next base: position 250,800,747 of record NC_053490.1, on the reverse strand, counting down.
TGTCTTAGGTTAACCGATGAAGCTGACTGATGGTCTATCACGCGTACACACCATAGGTTAAATAACCGATTGTGTCAGAACACGGTGATGTAAAACACAACGACGTGCTGAAAAAAAACGAAATTCAATGCTTCCAGGCATGCGTCGACTTGATTCTGAGCATGCGCGGGTTTTTAACCAATGGTTTTGCATACTAATGATCGGTTTTGACCTATCGGTTAGCAATCCATCGGTTAGAATTGAAAGCAAGTTAGGTTATTTAACCTTCGGTTAAAAAAAAGCAATGGCGCCCACACACGATCGGTTTTGACCGATGAAAACGGTCCGTCAGACCGTTCTCATCGGTTTAACCGATCGTGTGTACGCTGCCTTAATGTATCTTGTTCTAAATTCAACAAAATCTAGTGCAGCGAGACTTCATAGAGCTCCTTAAATGTTTTGCACATAGGTCTGCCTTTTAAAATCTTCAATGAGTAGTGATAATTGGAACTGCCCTGGTTTCGATTTGAGCAAGGTTTAGTGAACTTCAAAGAGGTTCTGATGTCCAACCCCATTAAAATAAAGCGGGGCTGAATTTGTAAAAATAAAAATGCACACTTTCTGGGCTAAGCTAGGCTAGGCAGTGTCAAAATAACATTGGCAGGATACTGCCATGGTAAACATGTACCAATGCAAAGAATTTTTTTTAAAGAGCTTAAATTTACATAGGGAAAGGGGAAAACAGATTCCCAATCAGGTATGCGAATTATAGGAACCTACTCGAATCAATTAGGGCATATTTTTAACATCATTAAACGATATTGGGGGATGCTGCATGATAAAGATTTATGCAAGATCCTTCCCAAGAATCCCATGATTACCTATAGAAGGGGAAGAAACTTGAATGATTTATTAGTACACAGTCACCTGGATAAAATTGAAAATCAAAAACAACATTCTACCTGGCTGCCTGAACAACCAAAAGGCTGTTTTAATTGTGGCCCCACGATCAAGGAATTCTGTTATCCCAGTAATGATGATATGATTCAATTACAGTCATTCTTTAATTATAGCGCTGAAGGAGTTATCTATGCTGCTCAATGTCCAAGTTCCTGTTTATATATTGACAAGACAATTTGCCATTTTAGACAACGTGTCTTGGAGCATACAAATGACATAACTCTAAAAAGAGAGAGAGAACTCTGGAACAGAAAGAAATGCAAGAAAGACACAGTGAACAATTATTTAATTTGACATTTAGGATCATAGAACAGGGCCCTCAAAAAGGGGATCTGGAAAAAAGATTGTAAAAATCAGAGGCAAGATGGATCTTCTGATTAATGTCAAGAGACCCTCATGGGTTAAACAATTTTTAACAAAGTTTTACTTTTTTAATCCTTTGTACACAATTAATAATACAAATTAAATGCACTGCTGATACCTGTATACATAAATATATATTAAGATAATAGACATGTATATGTGTGAATAATTAAGAATCTATTAAATTAAGAAAATGGCTTTGTAAAATAAAAATGAAATAAAAAATATTCTATATGCACTTTTTTTGATATTTTAGAGTTGGTGTAAAATATATATATAATATATTCACTCTTATTTATAAAAACTCAGAGTGTCTTCTCCTATCTCCCCACAAGATGTCACATAAGTGTTGTGAATGTATGAAGGCGATCATTGTCTTAAAGTGCCTTCTTCTATTTCTCCACAAGATAGCATCGCGAATATGTGAATGAATTTATGCAATCGCACATAAAGATTTGCAATAACGCCAAACTCGCAAATTACGTTATACAAATGCAGACGTAGCGCCCATCTTTGGGAGTTTATCTAAAAATAGGAGAGATTACAAACAAATCGGCCAAATCGGCCATTTAAAGACTTGTCATGCGGGGATAACTTTTCACCTCCCACATTATTTTTGAGCAATATGCACTATTTCCCTTTATCTTTTGCACTTTAACCCTGACAAAGCTTTTTTTAAAGCAAAACATGTAGGTTTTTTAGTGCTTTCAGTTCATTTGGGGAGTTTTTTGGTTGTGGGTATACATGGCTTCAGTGGGGGTATAGCACCTCGGTTTGATGAGAGATGAATGGTGGTCATTAGAGAGGGCATATTCTAGATCAATTGGCTGGAGCAGAGCTGTAGATTGGATACTAAGCAGATACTAAAGATAGAACTAATGCTACAATTATCTGAGCTGAGCTGTAGAACTGTTGAAAGCTTATCTGTCAGGTTATCTATCGTATTGACAGGTAGGGTATTAAAGTAGCCTCCTGCAGATAGACAGTTTGCTGCAAAGCCAGCAGATCAGGTAGTTCTTCTATATAGCCAGAGACATCCTGTTCAGATTAGAGATAGGGAAGATATTTGCAGTAAACGACAAAAGCAAAGAAAGAAAGGCGCACCAGCCTAGTGTGTTACCGTTGACAGGTTTAATAAAATAAAATAATAGTAGAAAACTACTTACAAGAGAACTGACATAGTAAGCGTATCAGCAACGTTGTGGTGGATACCCCTCGAACTGCACTCCAAAATAAGGGGGGATGTAGAGGTGTGTCACTGCCGGCTGACGCGTTTCGAGGCGACAAGGACCTCTTCATCAGAGCTGAGCTCTGATGAAGAGGTCTTTGTCGCCTCGAAACGCGTTTCTACTACGTTTTCTACTATTATTTTATTTTATTAAACCTGTCAACGGTAACACACTAGGCTGGTGCGCCTTTCTTTCTTTCTTTTTTGTCGTTTTCTACTAGGACATTCCCCGTCCACGAAAGGCAGCAAGGCCATTTTGGGAAATTTGATGTCTTTGAAGGATGTCACTTTGATATATTGTACTTTGAGAGATAGCAGGGATTCTATAGTAGAAGTATTTGGGAATTACTCTCTTGCATTACAGACACAAAAGCAAAAGGGGTCCTCAGCTGTGCAAGTTTCTATATGAAACTGTGTAGAGGGATGTTTGTCCATTTTCTCCACCCCAGGTGTCAATATTACACTTAGCTCTCTACTCTGTACTGTGCAGTGTGTGGTATCAGATCCCCAACCCCTACCCTCCTGCAAGCTGAGGAATACCATCCAAACTATGTACTTTGAAAAGCTGTGGAGGGGAGAGGGCGGCAGGTAGATAGGTAAAGCTTATGTACAAAGACTTCATTCATCAGTGTTAACTTTATGACCTTAGGGTAGTCACTTTAGTGTGCTTTTGTAAGGGTTTTTTTTATCACTTTAAGACTTGCTTTTGACTGAGGTGCACCATTAACTGATTTTAATTGATCATTTGTACAGTAATTTAAGTCTATTGCTATTGTAAATTAAAAAAATTAGTGCACAAACTAAATTGGAGCTTTATTATAGTATCATGAAATCTATATAATGTGTTCTAAAGTTGTAAAAATGTTGTCTGTTTCCTGCTGAAACATCTTAAATTTAAGCCATGGGGGCCCTGCAAGCACCATTTGGCCCAATCAAAGTTGATTTAAAAAATCAAGAGCCGGAAGTGGAGATTTCTTCATTCATGCTGTTTAGCAAGGAATGGGAATCAATGGTTTTCTCGTTCAGCCCGTGGTGTGCTCAGCAATGTGCAATGCAGTAATTCTGAGTGGCTTTCAGTGCTGTTCCTTCTTCTCCCACTCTTAAAGAGTTTAAGGTGCTATTTAGAAATTCATTTAAATAATTTAAATGCCTTCAAGACTAGTTTAAATTGAAGGCCTCTTTATACCCACCTCCACATACAGTTTAAAAAAACATGACATTCTCCTTCAAAACATGGTTTTGTGTTTGAAGCAAATATAAATTAGGTGGCCCCATGCCAAAAAAATTCAATTATTATGCACCTTGGATAGATTATTTTCTAAAATATATCCAAAAACATCTGCCAAGGTGAGTATTCTACTAGGAAGGCTTTTATTGTTGGAAACAGGAATACTAATGCGCTATTGTTGAACACACAGCCTGCTTAGCCTTTAGTGCTTAGCATTATTAAATTATATTTCAGTGTTAACATGTACCTCTAATTAAAGATAATGCTTTTGTTTGTATTTTTTTTATTTCAGATAGAGCTTTTTGTTTGTAGCTTTTATCCCTACAGATTGTGAATTTGTACAGGCACGGTCCAATCGCACATCTGAACTAAGATGAAAAAAAAAATAGTGTGGCAAAATGTATAAAAAATGCACCAGAATGCATCAAAAATGCATGTAAATACGTATGCAGAAAAACATCCAGAACTCAGAAATTGTGGTGTGAACCGGCTCTTATTTCATGATATGCTTTGCTAAGCTGCATGTTTCAAATGTCTCAACATTTTATGTATTTGACTACCCTCCCTATATATTTTTTTGTAGCACCCTCCGTGTACAGAGTAGGTAAATTTAGTTTGGCTCCTGGGGTTAATGTGTTTGTGTTAGCTGTGCAGAGCTCCAAGAGCGGGGTCTATGTTACCTCCCCCTGGCTTTCAGAATTTACTGGATGGTTCTGGAACTTAGAAGGTGGAGAAACAATGGCCAAAGCCTGAATGTTTATGGAGTTTCCACCAATCCCTGGAGAGGTCAGGCCCAGAAGGTGGAGAAATAAACCATAAATGTTTAGAAGTCTGACAGTGAGACAGCAGAGTCTAGGGTCCAGTTGCTTGGAGGGGCCCCATATGCTGGGGGGCTCTGCCCCAGGGCAGAAGGAAGGACAGAAGTAAGCTAGTTAAATAGAGAAGGAGCAGCTAAAGGCTCACACCCTTCCCAGACTTAGCTAAGCATAGCTGAAGCCATCCTGACAGTCAAGGTCTGGCATGTATAGCAGGAAGCCTGAGCAGCAGAAAGTCCAGTGAGTAACTTATTTCCACCATAGCGCAAGCCTGGATAGAGGGGGGTAGCAAGGTGTAATATTTTGCATGCCCAAATTAAGGGGACTACCTATGGCTAGTTCATAGCCAACAAAGCCACCCTATAGCTCTATATTGGGTTTAAAGCAGCCAGGTGCATCAGCAGTTCTTTAACCACTTAAAGGAGTTGTAAATAAAAAAAAAGTTATGCTGAAATGACTGTTTACAGGGTATAGAGACATAATAGTTAACTGATTCCTTTTAAAAACGATTGAAAATAGATAAAAATCAATCATATAATGTATCTGTAGTTTCTCATTTCGTTTTTGCATGTTGTTTCCTGCCTCTCTGCTGTACAGAGCCACAGAGCAGTGATGGTTTGGAAAACGAAACTGATCCAAAGGGAAGGGGCTGTGGGGTTTTAGACACACAGTAATCACACCTCCTTGAAGTTAGTGACCACAGAGAGAAAGCTCCCAGCACTGTGGTTATTAGGAAACAGACAACCAGGAAGTGTGGAGATCAGAGAAGAATTACAGCAACTTGAGAGCAAAAACGAACAATGAGGACATGAAAACAGCACTGCATTAAGGTAAAGGAAGCTATTAAGATAAAAAAAAATCCTTTACAAACCCTTTAAGCCCTGGACCATTATGCAGGTAAAGGACCAGGCCCCTTTTTGCGATTCGGCACTTCGTGCGACGTGGCTCTCAAACAAAATTGACGTCCTTTTTTTCCCACAAATAGAGATTCATTTTGGTAGTATTTGATCACCTCTACGGTTCTATATTTTTCGCGCTATAAACAAAAATAGAGCGACAATTTAAAAAAATTCAATATTTTTTACTTTTTGCTATAATAAATATCCCCAAAAAATATATAAAAAAAAATGTCCTCAGTTTAGGTCAATACGTATTCTTCTACATATTTTTGGTTAAAAAAAACTCGCAATCAGAGTTTATTGATTGGTTTGCGCAAAAGTTATAGCGTTTACAAAATAGAGGATAGTTTAATGGCATTTTTATTAATATTTTTTGTTTACTAGTAATGGCGGCGATCAGAGATTTTTTTTTTTCGTGACTGCGACATTATGGCGGACACATCGGACACTTTTGACACATTTTTGAGACCATTGTCATTTTCACAGCGAAAAGTGCTATACAAATGCACTGATTACTGTGAAAATGACACTGGCAGTGAAGGGGTTAACCAGGAAGGGGCACTGAAGGGGTTAAGTGTGCCCTAAGGGAGTGTTCTTACTGTGAGGGGGCGTGGCTGTGCGTGTGATGTCACTGATCACTGTTCCCTAACACAGGGAACAGACGATCAGTGACAGCCACACTAGGAAGCACTGGGAGAGGTTTGTTTACACTAACCTCTCCCCGTTCTTCCTCTCTGTGACCTGATTGTGGGACACTGGCGGCGATCGGGTCCCGCGGGCGTGGTCATGAGGAACAGGACCGCGACCCACGGCTAGGCTTCTTAAAGGGGACCTACCTGTACGTCCATATGCCCAGCCGTGCCATTCTGCTGACGTAAATAGTCATGTGGCGGTCCTTAAGGGGTTAAGGAGTAGAACCTACATTCATCAGGAACTTTTTGCTATCAATCCTACAGGAGGACAGCATTTTTTACATCAATACCTAGCAGCCAGAGAGATTAGCGAGCCCTTAAGATTTTATTAAAGTTCTACAGTTCACGGCATTCCATTCTTTTCCCCATTCCCCATCCAAGCTTAACCCCTAAATAAACAAGAACAGAACGAACATCCCCTGGACTGATTCTTGAGTCTGCATCAAAGCTGCAACAATTCCTGTGGCCTGGCTATGTGCCTAAGGGCAGTGGTGTATATATATATATATAGCATTTGTGCTGCCCTAGGCCTGACTAAACTTGTGCAATCCCTAATTTATATATGATCCACCCCTTCCTGTCAAAGTCACACCCCTTCCTGTTTAAGACCTGCCCTGAAAACACTAGTTCTGAGGGCCTTGGGGGAGGGTGTTCCCTTAATTTGTAGAGATTTCCTCTCACTTCCTGTTTGGCTATGGGGCAGGAAATGAAGGGAAATGAACGGATGGCAAAAAAAAATGAACGGGCTAAAACTATACCTTCCTCTATCCAAAATGGAAAATAAAGTGTTGCCTATAGTTCTACTTTAAGCACACATTTCTGCTAAATTTATGGAGGACTAAGAGGATATAACCATGCCAGTGGTGAAGCAGAAAACATGTAGCACAGTGATGGAGGTATGTGGTCCAGGCAGTGAAAAAAGCAAGGATTGGGGGCAGGAACAAATAAATCCATCTGTTTATTTTTCTCATCAACAATCAACAGAAATAAAATTAAGATTCCTTAATATGTACAACTGACACAAGCAAAGGATTCTGTCACTGGGAGTCGATCCTGAAGTAGATCTATTCGCTTCCCCTGCAATTTCAAGGTGAAGAAGTATTACACTCTGTGCCGTTGCAGTCAGGCCTTCGGAACAGATGCCCTGACAGATCAATGGAGATTCAAGAGGGCGTATGCCTTCGCCCCGCTCATTCTCAGGTTTTTGCGGAGACTTCAAGCAGAAGAGGTCAAAGTGGTGACGATAGCTCCTTACTGGCCGAACAGGCCTTGGTTTCCCCTCCTGATCCTGCTCAGCTTCTGGGAGCCGATGCCTCTCCCCCCTCTCCCCCTCAGGCCGGACCTTCTTTCTCAAGGGACAGTCCGACACCCTTGTCCGGCACTACTGAGACTGATGGTCTGGTTCTTGAGAGGGAGAGGCTGGAATCTCTCGGGTGCGCCTCAAGAGTGATTTCCACCCTCATGAGCTCAAGAAAAACAAGTACGAATAAGGTTTATGGAAGAATCTGGGCCAAATTTGTCAAATTCTCTTCTTCCATGGGCAGCTCTTTTAGAAATCCAGAAGTTCAGGATATTCTCAGCTTCCTTCAATCTGGCCTAGATCTATCCTTATCCATCAGCTCTTAGTCTTGTCAGCCTTCTCTGGTCTTTCATGGGCTGTTCATTCCCTAATTCAGCAGTTTTCCGTGGGGCGTTAAGGCTCAAGCTCCAAAGAAGACCAAGTTTTTCCAAGTGGGATCTTCCCCTTGTTCTCGACTCACTGTCTTGACTCAGTACCACAGGGCCCTCCCCGCTTTCCATTAAAGACTTTTCGGCAAAATTAGCCTTTTTGGTAGCCATCATCCTCGGCTAAGAGGGTCTCTGAGATCGGGTCACTGGGTCATAAGAAACCCTTCCTTATATTTTTTCGGGACCGTGAAGTCCTCATCCCTATGCTGGGCTAAAACCTGAAAGTGACATTAGTGTTCCATGAGATCCAGGAGATCGTCTTACCTACTTTCAGGACCACAGAGTCCACTGAAACCCATCCTTTGGACGTAGGCAAAATCCTGAAAGAATATCTACAGGTCACTTGTTTTAGACATTGATTGATTTTTATTATTATTATTATTATTATTATTATTTATTATTCTGACCAACTGTTTATCCTGCACTCTGGCAGCAATAGAGGGAAGAAAGCTTCAACCAGGACAATCGCAGCCTGGATCGTTGAAACCATCCAGCAAGCTTATAGGACTAAGGGCTTGGCTCCTCCAGAGGTGGTGACAGCACACTCCACCACGGGTATGGCAGCTTCCTGGGCGGCGGCCGGACATGTGGTTTCAGACATCATTTACAAAGTGGCCTCTTGGGCCTCTATTTGTTTATGTCTCATTACTGCATTGAGCCTGCTTCCCTGTATTCTGTAAACTTTGGTTTAAAAATCCTGTCAGTTGACGGGACAAATTAGAATTATTTTTTGTTCAGCATACCAACCTGTGTGGTTTGGCTAGTTATTTCCCACACGTAGGCTGCCATGAAGTCTGTCAGAAAAACTGAAAATGTATTGTCAAATACTTACCGTAATTTTCCTTTCCTGATGGACTCCATGGCAGACGGAGTTCCCACCCATCGGTTAAAGAGTAGGCTAGATACGGAACGCAGTACCTAGTGGTGAGTGTACATTTATGGGAATGGGGTCCTATAGCATTGGCGAGGAGGCGGGGTTAACCCACATGTAGGCTGCCATGGAGTCCATCAGCAACACCACTAAAAGAATGGAAGTGTGTGAAATAATTCACACAACAAAAAGGGTCCTTTATGAAGTAACATTTTTTTTGGGGTACTTTGCATTGATTTCTAAACAATATTTGCAGATCTTATGTGTCTATACTGCTTGGACCAATGTTTCTCAAAAAATGTTTTTCGGTCAATGCACACTTTAAGTGTAGTTTTATATAACACAGCAACATTCACACACATGGGATATCCAATGTTACAGGTGAGGTATTTTTCCAAAGCAAATACACCTTTGCACATTGGTACTGACTAGTACTCCGATGTTTCTCTTCTCCCTCAGTTTTCCTCCATCTCTCAGCTAATGGGACCCCAGTGCTGACAGACGTGGGCAGGGGAGGGATAAACAAGGATGCTGTGCAGGTATTCAACACCCTCTTTTTTCATCTGATGACACAATTGGTTGTTAGGACGCTGGCAGCTGGAAGGCTGTAATGGTACACAATGAAAACCTGTGGCTTTGTGTAACTAAAAGGCAGGCTTGATCCACCTACTTGCTTGTATACAAATTTGGGGCAATAGTTAGGCTTTTGCCTAGGCACAGCTGAAGACACCCCAGGGTGCACCCTGGTTAAAAAAAGCTGCCTTAAAAGTAAACAGTAGAGCCCCCAAAAGCTTGAAAATTTAATTGTTAGTGCAAATTATGATGGACAGTACACAACTGTTAAGCTTCTAGTTTAAATGAAAATGTACTCCTTTATAAACTTGGTGTGTTGCCTATTATTACTGTAGCACTACCCCCCAAGGAGCTGCTGGTTTGTTTTGGGTAGCATGTTACCTCTGTATCTCTGCCGTCTACGGTAGTGGATGAGAGCTGCAATAAGGTCAATGTCCACACGACAGGTGTCTTTTCTGTTTTTTTATTACCCAACGGGGTAAAATGGTAAAATCAGTAGAAGGTGAAGGGATAGGAGAAATGGAAAATTACAGATTCAGGTATAACTGGTTACGGAAACAGTCCTGCTTCCTACAACAACTTTCTTCACCACTCTAGCCAGAGTGGGTACAGCACACCTGGATAGTCCTCTCTTACCAGCCTAGCAGCCAGAGTGTCACTCGAACAGCTTTAGGATAAAGTCCCTGCCACAGACCCTCCTAAAGGTGGAGATAACTTCGGTCTCAAATCCTTCTCAACTGGATTTAACACCCGGATCTCCTTCCGACAGCTTTAAGTGTATCAGGAACTGATGCGACCGACGTCCAGCCTTCTCAGAGTGGAAGTGTCCTTTAATGAGCGAGTAGGCCTCTCCTGGAACACCAGCCTCATACTCGGTATCCTCACCAGTCGGCTTCCTCCAGACGGACAGCACCACTTGTCAGATCGGGGGACCCAGTCGACATACTGGGTCCCCTCGGCAGATGAATCACTCCGGACCAACGTGGTCCTGAAGCCAGGAACACTGCAACACACACACACACACCCCGGCCAGGAGGGCCACACATGGGGGTGGTGGGACGACTGCCCAGCTCAAGGGCGGGAACACAGTGACGACGTACCAATGATGTCTGTCCTTTAAATACCCCTCCCCAGCATGCACAGCGAGGCGACCAACCCTCCTGATTGGCAGCTGAGGAGAAGTATCCAACTACACTTGACCCCACTGCTGCCACTTGTCGGCCTGGGGTGGGACCAACCCCCCAGACAACATCAGTATGCACAGACAGTACAGTCAAAGCTAAAGCAGAGGCCTTAATTTACACTAAATAAACATGGTCAGAGCCACTTAACTCTCTGACCCCCTCTAAATTTACAATAGCACCGGCTCTGAAAGTAGCATCTATATCTCCCACATTTATTGCCAGTCATCCTGCTCTGAAAGTGGTTATAAATCTGAGTTTTTAAAAAAAAAATAACAAACATGCCTATACTTGCCTCATCTGTGCAATGGTTTTGCACAGAGAAACCCTGATCCTCTTCTTATGGGGTCCCCGCCAGCACTCCAGGCCCCTCCTCTTCATCGGGGTGCCCCCAGGAAGACCTGTGCATGCTCGCTCTTGAGCCCCGCTGCTGCGTCCATTGACACAGGCAACAGGACTCGACCCTGCTCTCATGTCACCGGATTTGATTGACAGCAGTGGAAGCCAATCACTCCCACTGCTATCAGTCTGTCCAATGAGGAGTGAGACAGCAGCGGGAGCCACTGCACTCGTGCAAATTACTCGATTGGATGGGCTCAGATAAGAAAAGGGGGATCTGTGGGGGAGCTGCAGCACAGAAGGTTTTTCACTTTAGTGCATTGACTGCATTAAGGTGAAAACCCATAAAGTGGTTGTAAAGCCTAAACATTTTTTACCATAATGCATTCCTGGGGTGGCTTTGGCCAATTATGGCTCAGGGGGTTTAGTACACGCCCCACACTATAAAAGGCCACCTGCAGGTCGGCCTTGTGTAGTGTGTTGCAGTGGTTAAAAGAGAGAAGACAGAGAGAGAGAGAGTGTCATTTTTGTCTAGGTAGATAGAGCAGGCAGGCTAGTCAGTTAGAGTTACAGTGTGTAGAGGATATATATGCATCCCAGGTGTTGTATATATGTATGTATATATATATTTATAGTGGTCTTGTGTAGTGTGTTGCAGTGGTTAAGAGAGGACAGAGAGAGTCACATTTTTTGCAGGTAGATAGAGCAGGCAGCCTAGTCAGTTAATGTTACAGTGTGTAGAGGATATACATACATCCCAGGTGTTGTACATATATTTATACACTGTATAGTTTAGCTAGATCAGTTCTTCCTATCTTTCTGGCAGGCCGGTGATTGTGCTAGCTGCAGTATTCTTACGTGGTTTATTGTCCTCTGTAGTTTGCACCTAAAGCTACTTGGTGTGTACTGACCGTGGGCTCTGTAGTTTGCACCTAAAGATTCAGGAGCAGTGATTTTAATGATGCTTAAATAATAATAATAAGAACAAAATGAAAAATTCCTTTAAATATTGTACCTGCTGGGTGTCTATAGTATGCCTGTGTAAACGTCTTTGAGAACCCGGGTCTTGCCCGAGGGAACATGTATCAATGGAAAAAAAGTTTTAAAAACTGTCGTTTTTTCAGGAGTCCTGAACAAAACGACAGTTTTTAAAACGTTTTTTCCATTGATACATGTTCCCTGGGGCAAGACCTTGGTTCTCAAAGACGTTTTACGACAATAACTTGCAAATTAGGCTTTAAAATGAGCACTTTTGAATTAAAACGTTCGAGTCCCATAGACGTCAATGGGGTTCTAAATGTTCGGTCCGTTCGAAGGTTCTGGTGCGAACCGAACAGGGGGGTGTTCAGCTCATCCCTATTCTTTGGGTGTTGATGTATTTAAACATATTTTACAGTAAAAGAGTGTTGCTTTCTCTGAGAGTCAGTTCTTTTCACTGTGAATTTAACCACTTCCCGACCGCCTCATGTAGATATACGTCGGCAGAATGGCACGGACAGGCACATCAACGTACCTGTACGTGCCTGCCTAGACGTGGGTGGGGGGCCGATCGGGACCCCCCCCCCCGCTACACGCGGCGGTCGGGTTCCCTCTGGGAGTGATCCGGGACAACGGCGCGGCTATTTGTTTATAGCCGCTCCGTCGCGATCGCTCCCCGGAGCTGAAGAACGGGGAGAGCCGTATGTAAACACGGCTTCCCCGTGCTTCACTATGGCGCTGCATCGATCGAGTGATCCCCTTTATAGGGGAGACTCGATCAATGACGTCATTCCTACAGCCACACCCCCCTACAGTTGTAAACACACACCAAGTGTACACTAAATCCTACAGCGCCACCTGTGGTTAACTCCCAAACTGCAACTGTCATTTTCACAATAAAGAATGCAATTTAAATGCATTTTTTGCTGTGAAAATGACAATGGTCCCAAAAATGTGTCAAAATTGTCCGAAGTGTCCGCCATAATGTCGCAGTCACGAAAAAAATCGCTGATCGCCGCCATTAGTAGTAAAAAAAATAATAATAAAAATGCAATAAAACTATCCCCTATTTTGTAAACGCTATAAATTTTGCGCAAACCAATCCATAAACGCTTATTTTACCAAAAATAGGTAGAAGAATACGTATCGGCCTAAACTGAGGAAAAAAAATGTTTTATATATGTTTTTGGGGGATATTTATTATAGCAAAAAGTAAAAAATATTGCATTTCTTTCAAAATTGTCGCTCTATTTTTGTTTATAGCGCAAAAAATAAAAACTGCAGAGGTGATCAAATACCACCAAAAGAAATCTCTATTTGTGGGGAAAAAAGGACGCCAATTTTGTTTGGGAGCCACGTCGCACGACCGCGCAATTGTCTGTTAAAGCGACGCAGTCCCGAACTGTAAAAACACTGTGGGTCTTTAGGCAGCATATTGGTCCGGGGCTTAAGTGGTTAATAGTCACCAAAGGCCCTGAGTGAAAAAGTAATTTCCCCCTCCCATGCTGAATCATGAATTAGCTGTGATTAACCACAATTTTATGGAAAGCTGAGTTAAATTTAATTTTCCACACTCAGGCCTTATTACTGCCAGACCTGTTGAATCAAGAAATCATATAAATAGAAGCTGTCTAACAAAGTGAAGGACGCTAACAGATCAAAAAAAGACACACATCATGAAACAATCTAAAAAATTCAAGAACAGATTAGAAACAAAGTATTGTACATGTATCGGTCTAGGAAGGGTTTCAAAGCCATTTCTAATGCCGCGTACACGCGGCCGTTTTTTGTGATGAAAAAAAAAGAAATTTTTAAAAACGTCATTTAAAATGATCATGTGTGGGCAAAATGTTGTTTTATGTCTTCTGAAAAACGAAAAAGAAAAAAATTCGAACATGCTTCAATTTTTTATGTCGTTTTTCAAAACGTCGTTTTTTGTGTCATAAAAAATGATCGTGTGGGCTAAAACAACGTTTTTAAACCCGCGCATGCTCAGAAGCAAGTTATGACGCAAGCTTGAATGGAACAGAGTGCCGTCGTAGGTGTTGTACGTAACCGCGTTTTGCTAGAGCATTTTGAAAAAACGATGGTGTGTAGGCAACGTCGTTTTTTAAAATGAAGTTTGAAAAACTTCGTTTTTTTTCATGAGAAAAAACGACGTTTTTTAACAAGACAAAAAACGACCGTGTGTACGTGGCATAAGGCGCTGGAATTCAGTGTTGCCAACCTACCAGATTGAAATTTACTGGCACGACATCCGAAATTTACTGGCGCAGCCAAGTTTTTACTGGCATTTCACAAAAGTTTATATGCGTGGGAACTAATTGCGCTACTGAGAGTAGGTCAATGTTAAAATAGGTGAAAGTACAATGAATGACGTGGAAGCAGCTATATCTAGTAGTGTTCACCGTACACAAAAAAGAAAAGAAAAGAAAAAATGTGATAAGCGCTACACACTTTAGCAAAGCTAATACAGTACATACTGTATTTATTGGTGTATAACACTCACTTTTTTACCCTAAATATAGAGGGTAAACTGTGCCTGCGTGTTATACACAGGGGGTTGTGGAAAGTTTTTTTCCCTGAAACTTCTATCTTAAAGTTAGGGTGCGTGTTATATGCCTGTGTGTGTTATACGCCGATAAATACGGTAACCACAACAACCTTCAAAACTATCAACAACTAAAACCGTGATGGCTTATAGTGAATAGATGACATAACATAGAAAATACATTGAATGCCTGGTGAAAAAATAAATAAATGGATATACTGTGAATGACACAGGTGAACCAATAAATGGTAATGGAGATGGGCAATGTCCTATTGGAGGAGAAAATGTCCATGATCAGAAGAATAAAGGGCATCAATAGGCAATCTTTACAAAGATGGCTGATGGTGAATCTTAATATAGATAAAAAAGCATCCATAACCAGTCTCCCAGAACTCTCACCTTAATGTAGTTGGATGTGAGCATGTAGCATGGATGTATGCGTATCCAGGGATGTGTGTCACAATCCTTCCCAGTGTTATCCTCTACAATGGTCACTTGCCTCTGTGACTGACTCTGATCCAAAAACGGATGACAGATCTGTGCAGGTGCTCAATGCTCCAGTTAAGCAAGAGGGAGAGAGAGAGGAAAAAAAAATGCTTCCAATAGTGAAGTACTGTTTAAAAAAGGGGGGCTTTCTTTATTAAAGTGCTATAGTGGACTCTTACATAAAAACGAGGTAATAATGCAAAATAGATGTTGGACGCGGTGTACACAGCGCCGTCTTATGTGTCTCTGTTGGCCTCCAGCTTGCGGTGGTATCACGTGATCCCGAATCCCTACGTCGTTACGTCAAGTACCTTGTGACTTCATCAGGGGTCCCATAGACTTTAACGGTGTTTGCATGTTCGAACAAATTTTTTGCCTGTTCGCATGTTCTGCTGCGAACCGAACCGGGGGGATGTTTAGCTCATCCCAAGTCAGCAATGTCACTAACCTTTTGATAGTTTGTTCCAGTTGGTATACAACTTAAGTAGGAACAGATATACTAAATTACAAGTTTATGATAATATTTTTTTTTTTATAAATTATGTTTATGTCTTTGTTGCCATAATGTCTGATTATAAGGCTTCATTTCCATGGACGTTTTTATAGCCACTTTTTTTAGCCTTTTTTACAGCTTAAAAACGCCTGTCCATGTTTTTTTTTTTTATTATTATCTTTTTGAGCTGGAGCTCAAAACCGCTGCAGTAGCGTTTTTTAGCGTTTTTGCAAGTTTTTGCGCGTTTTTGAGAGTTTTTTTAACGTCTGCCGTTTTTCCAGCTCTAACGCTGGAGCTTCAGAACGCACTGGTCCTGGGTTTTTTTGCAGCTTAAAAACGGCTCAGCCATCTACAGCTCAAAAACGTCATGATGGGCATGAGGCCATAGACTAACATGGAGAGCTGTTTTTAAGCTGCAAAAAACACTCAGAAAAGTGGCTGTAAAAACGTCCATGGAAATGAAGCCTAATAGTACTGCATATAGCAGTGATGCCGATTCCTTGCAACCCCAGATGTTTTGGAACTACATTTCCCTCCCATGATGCTCATGCACTCTACAATGTAGTTCCAAAACTTCTGGGCTGCCAAGGTTCGCCATCACTGGGATAGAGGGTTTATTAAATAGAATGCAGCAGGATGGGGAGAAAAACTAAATGACTGTTCCAATGTTTAGAAAAAATGCCAGTTCTTTGGAAGAAAAAACATTGATCATATACTGCTCTTTTGTACAGGTGTTTAGGAGTGTTGAGGAACTGTTTAAGACCTGCCCTGGAATTTTCCATGGGGGAGGGCTTTCACACTGAGGGCTTTCACACTGAGGCGATGCGCTGGCAGGAGACAAAAAAATCTCCTGTCAGCAGCATCTTTGGAGCAGGGAGAGGAGCGGCGTGTATACCGCTCCTTTACCGCTCTTTCCCATTGAAAACAATGGGAAACCGCTGCAATACCGCCCGCAATGCGCCTTTATTAACCCTTTATCGTCCGCTTGCGGGGGTTAATACCGCACCGCTAGCGGCCGATTCCCGTGGCAATCCCGGCGGTATAGCGGCGCTATTTTTAGCGGCAATATACCGCCACCGCCGATAGAGGTCCAATGTGAAAGGGGCCTTAGGGACCTTTCGCACAGGTCAGTCTGTCAGTTTTTCAGGTGGACCTAATCAGACCTAATCTTCTATGGATCGGCAGGTGTCAATGAAGTTCATTGTCACCCACCAAAATCTGATCTGAACCTGTGCACTAAAACAGACGAATGGGGATCCATTCCCCAACCGTTTGGCAGATTGAACAGGGTGGCAGTCGGGTGTATATGGATAGGCGGTCCGTTTACATATGACCACCCATAGAGGAGAGTGGGCCGTGTCTGTGTCCGCTCTGCATAAGCATAGCAGACCAGTCATCCATCTTTTCAGCAGGGATCAGCAGACAGACTCCAAGGAGCCCGCCTATTAAAGTAGTTGTAAGCCTTGCTAATAACAAATCAAGATTCAACAGATAAAGTAAAGCCTAAATTGACAGCAAGCTTTGTTTTTTAAACAAACTTGCCTTTAACCCCTGTTCACATCGGTGTGATTTGTCATGCGATTTGACAGTTCCAAATTGCATGACAAGTCGCACCTTATTACTGGCAATGGAACTGTTCAAATAGCCACAATATATTTTTCAGCAACTTTGAAAAAGTTTCCTGCAGTACTTTTTTCCATTTCACTGCAACTTACATTGACTTCTGTTAAATGAAGTGACAGACCACAGTGGAATTGGATGTACAAATCACACTGATGTGCGGCTTTGAAATCGAGCTGAAGTAGCACGATTTCAAAGCCACACCAGTGTGAACCAGGGCTTACACTACTTTTCCTCTAGCGAAGTGCAGATCACAGTGGCGGTACATCCATAGAGGGCGCAGGAGCGTCGCCCCCTCTCTCTCCTGCAGGCTGTAATAGACTTCCAAATAGTTATCCAGGGGATGCGCGTCTCAGACAATCAGGTTCACCGGTTCTGGTTACCGGTAACCTGATTGGCTGAAGCGTCATCGAGGGCGGGAGAAGACATCGAGGGACAGTGGAAGCAGGTTGGCTGACCCAAGAAAGGTAAGTGCCCGGGCGGGGGAGAGAGGGGGCATTTTACAGGGCACAGTGGCAGCATTTTATAGGGCACAGTGGCGAAAATTGATGGGCAAAGTGGCAGCATTTTACAGGGCACAGTGGCTACAATTGATGGGCGCAGTGGCTACAATTGATGGGCACAGTAGCGACAATTGATGGCATGGCACAGTGGCGACAATTGATGGCACAGTGGCGACAATTGATGGCATGGAACAGTGGTGACAATTGAGAGCACAGTGGTGACAATTGATGGCACAGTGGCTGCATTTGATGGCACAGTGGCTGCATTTGATGGGCACAGCGGCTGTGTTTGATGGGCACAGTGGCTACAATTGATGGGCACAGTGGTGACAATTGATGGGCACAGTGGCGACAATTGATGGGCACAGTGGTGACAATTGATGGCACAGTGGTAACAATTGATGGCACAGTGGTGACAATTGATGGCATGGCACAGTGGCTGCGTTTGATGGCACAGTGGCTGCGTTTGGCATGGCACAGTGGTAACAATTGATGGCACAGTGGCTGCGTTTGGCATGGCACAGTGGCTGCGTTTGGCATGGCACAGTGGTGACAATTGATGGGCACAGTGGTGACAATTGATGGGCACAGTGGTGACAATTGAGGGCACAGTGGCGACAATTGATGGCACAGTGGTGACAATGGGCACAGTGGCGACAATTGATGGCACAGTGGCTGCGTTTGATGGCATGGCACAGTGGCTGCGTTTCATGGCACAGTGGCGAAAAATTTATGGCATGGCACAGTGGCGACAATTGATGGCATGGCACAGTGGCGACAATTTATGGGCACAGTGGCTGCGTTTGATGGGTACAGTGGCTGCGTTTGATAGGCACAGTGGCTGCGTTTGATGGGCACAGTGGCTGCAATTGATGGGCACAGTAGCTGCATTTGATGGGCACAGTGAGGCTGCAATTGTTTTTTTTTTGTGTGTGTTTGCGCCCCCCAAAAAATTTTGAGCACCAGCTGCCACTGGCAGAGCACGTGATCGCTCCCACAGCGATGCACGGACTTGCCAGTGTCCAGTATCGGGGCATGTACGTCAGTACAGGAAACTAAAAATGCAATCAGACCCAGTGGCAAACATCACTTCCCCCCAGCAAAGAGCAGTGTGCCATCATCCACTGTCAGTCAAGGCAGGCAAGGGGACGTAGCTTTGCACTGACTACGAAAGATACAGGCACACTGTGCTCTTAAACAGCATGCCTGTATCTTCAGCAGGAAGACACAAGACATAAACTGATTGCGGTAGCATGGATCGGCTGTCATGCTACCGTGGTCAGTTTACTTGTAGAAGGAGCAGCACAGGCAGGATCAACTAGGTAAATTAGAGCATCAACAGACAGAAATATATTACAGACATGAGAAATCGCATTAAACTAATTTAAAGGGACAGTGCCATTTTGTTTTACCTTTACAAACACTTTAACTGTTTTAAAAATATCCCCCTATACTATTTAATATTTAAATTGCAATAAATCAACTTGCATTTTATGATTACTTGCTTTTTAACCACTTCCCGCCGGCCAGACGACTTTCTACGGCCGCAATGTGGATGTTAATTGCCGGGAGGCCGTCTATATACGGCCTCCAGCCACTCAGGTGACAGTGCGCGTGCCTGGTGGCTGCGATGTCCGCCAGGCACCCGCGATCGGCAGTCACAGAGACAGGGACATGGATCTCTGTGTGTAAACCGATGGTGTGTCCCTTGTATATAGCGATAACCATCAGTCACCTCCCCCAGTCATTCCCCTCCCCCCACAGTTAGAAACACTATGCAGGACACACCCCTTCCTCGCCCCCTAGTGTTAACCCCTTCCATGCCAGTCACATTTATACAGTAACCAGTGCATATTTATATTATTGTTCGCTGTATAAATGTGAATGGTCCCAAAAATGTGTCAAAAGTGTCCGATGTGTCCGCTGTAATATCACAGTCGTGACAAAAATCGCAGATCGCCACCATTACTAGTATAAAAAAAATGTCATAATTCTTTCCCCTATTTTGTAGGCGCTATAACTTTTGCGCAAACCAATCACTATACGCTTATTGCGATTTTTTTTTTCAATTTTTTACCAAAAATATGTAGAAGAATACGTATCGGCCTAAACTGAGAAAATAAATTTCTTCTTTTTTTTATTTTAAATTTATTATAGCAAAAATCGTTTGTTTTTTTCAAAATTGTCGCTCTATTTTTTTTTATATCGCAAAAAATAAAAACCGCAGGGGTGATCGAATACCACCAAAAGAAAGCTCTATTTGTGGGGAAAAAAGAACGTCAATTTTGTTTGGGAGCCACGTCGCACGACCGCGCAATTGTCATTCAAAGAGTGACAGTGAGGCAGGAAGGGGGTATATGTGCCCAGTAAGCAAGTGGTTAAGTAACGCATCAAACAATATTTTGGACTTTCAAGGACAAGAAGAGTTTTTAAGAATCAAGTAAGCATACCAATGTGTCCCTATAATTTAGGATGTGAATTAAAAGTTGTATAAAAAGATTAAGTTGGTCGTTTTGTCCTTTTCCATTGTTAAATTCTATGTTTCAAGGTTTCTGTACTTTATATAACGTATTGAGCTTCTGGATTTTTCATTACTACTTCGTTAATCCCATAAATACAGTACAAAGTCTCTAGTGAGAAAAATATTTCTAATGAATCTATTGTGGAATAAGACTGCCACCTAGTGGTCAAAAACATTTAGCACAGCTTTTTAGTGAATAGTCGAAAAATATATATTATTATACAGGATTTATAGAGCACCAACAGTTTGCGCAGAACTTTACAACATGAAGGCAGACAGTATAGTTACAATACAATATAGGAGGAATCAGAGAGCCCTGCTTGTTAGAACTTACATTCTAGGAGATTAAAAAAGAACATACTGTACATAATGAACATTAAAAAAGAACTAAACCCCAACAACATAACATTTAGGGCCAGATTCATAAAGAATTGCCCTGGCGCAGCGTATCAGAGATACGCTACGCCACCGTATCTTACCTGGTGGAATTTCGAATCCAGGAAGATTTTGCGCCGTAAGTTACGGCGGCGTAGTGTATTTCTCGGTGCGTATTTCAAATTGGGCGGGTAGGGGGCGTGATTCATTTAAATGACGCGCGTCCCCGCGCCGATTGAAATGCGCATGCTCCATTTCGAAATTTCCCGCCGTGCTTTGCGCGAAATGACGTCGCACCAACGTCATTTTTTGAACGTAGACGTGAGTTACGTCCTTTCCTATTCACGGACGACTTACGCAAAAAAAAAAAAAATTCTAAATTCGACGCGGGAACGACGGCCATACTTTAACATGGCAGGTCTATCTATCCGCCACGAAATAGCAGCTTTAACTATACGCCGGAAAAAGCCGACTAGCGACGACGTAAGAGAATGC
The DNA here is from genome assembly GCF_905171775.1 of Rana temporaria. NCBI lineage: Eukaryota > Metazoa > Chordata > Amphibia > Anura > Ranidae > Rana > Rana temporaria. The sequence goes on along the minus strand of NC_053490.1, from coordinate 250,779,869 downwards.
GACGGCCGCGTGTACCTTCGTGGATCGCCGTAAAAAGCTAATTAGCATACCCAACGCGGAAAACAACGCAAACTCCACCCATTGGGCGCTGAAGTATTGCACCTACGATCCGAAGGCGTACAAAGGCGTACGCCTGTCGGATCGAAGCCAGAAGCCGTCGTATGTTGGTTTGAGGATTCAAACTAAAGATACGACGCGGCAAATTTGAAAGTACGCCGGTGTATCAGTAGATACGCCGGCGTACTCTCACTGTGAATCTGGCCCTTAGTTTTTAAACATTGTAACATGATTAACTGCAGTTTTAATTTATTATTTAAAATTTTTTACCTAAAATAAAATTTACACTTTTTTCTCCTGTTTGCTTCTTGGTGCTGCTGATCTCTGGCAACCTTTTTCGCCACTTACTGTGTGCAAGCATTTGCTCCATTATTGGTTGCACCGGCACGTGGTTTCTAAGAACCAGGGGCCTAATCCTCAAAAAACTGGTGCAACGTAACTTTTTCCATTTAAGTTACACCGCCGCAAAATCTCTAACTAAGTGCCCGATCCACAAAGCACTTACCTAGAAATTTTGAGCGGTGTAACTTAAATCGGGCCGGCGCAAGGCGTTCCTCTTCTCCAGGGGGCGATTACAATTTAAATGAGGCGCGCTCCCGCGCCGGCCGTACTGCGCATGCTCGTGACGTCATTTTCCCGACGTGCATAGCGCGAAATTACGTTACGTCGGGCTTTGTGGATTGCGACGGGACAATAAAGTTGCGTCGGGTAAAAAAAAAGATACGGCGCCAAAAAAAAAAATTTAAATTTAAAAAAAATCGCGTCGCGAGCAAGAAAGGTCTGTTTTTACAAGGTGTAAACAGTTTACACCTTGTAAAAGCAGCCCTAATTTTGCGTTAGCAAAATAAAACTTACGGAGAAAAAAACGAAGCTGAAAAGCTTCGTGGATCTCCGTAAGTCCTAATTTGCATACCCGAGGCGGCATTTCGACGCGAAATGCCCCCAGCGGCGAATGCGGTACAGATACAGTAATAATTCAATAATAATTCAATTACACATGTCGGATCTTCGTCCTAACTATGGGAAACTGATTCTGTGGATTAGTTCCATAGTTAGGACCAGGGATACGACGGAGTAACAGCAGTTATTCCGTCGTATCTCTTTTGAGGATTTGGCCCCAGCTTCCTAACTAGGGTGGATCATGCCTGTGCAATGCATGCTTATAGTTTCTACCTAGGTGCATGTGACAAAGTCACAATGAAAGCAAACATTTGGGAAACAGTTGTCATCCCATAAAGGGAAGTGCAGTCACCTCATAATGGGAAATAAGGGCCTTCTTGCTTGGGTAACCAAATGTACTTTAACCACTTAAGACCCGGACCTTTAGGCAGCTAAAGGACCCGGCCAGTTTTTACGATTCGGCACTGCGTCGCTTTAACTGACAATTGCGCGGTCGTGCGACGTGGCTCCCAAACAAAATTGGCGTCCTTTTTTTCCCACAAATAGAGCTTTCTTTTGGTGGTATTTTATCACCTCTGCGGTTTTTATTTTTTGCGCTATAAACAAAAATAGAGCGACAATTTTGAAAAAAAATCAATATTTGTTACTTTTTGCTATAATAAATATCCCCCAAAAATATATAAAAAAAAAAAATTTCCTCAGTTTAGGCCGATACGTATTCTTCTACCTATTTTTGGTAAAAAAAAAATCGCAGTAAGCAATTATCGGTTGGTTTGCGCAAAATTTATAGCGTTTACAAAATAGGGCATAGTTTTATTGCATTTTTATAAAGAATATTTTTTTTTACTACTAATGGCGGTGATCAGCGATTTTTTTTCATGACTGCGACATTATGGCGGACACTTCGGACAATTTTGACACATTTTTGTGACCATTGTCATTTTCACAGCAAAACATGCATTTAAAATGCATTGTTTACTGTGAAAATGACAATTGCAGTTTGGGAGTTAACCTCAAGGGGGCGCTGATGGGGTTATGTATGACCTCATCTGTGTTTCTAACTGTAGGGGGGTGTGGCTGTAGGTGTGACGTCATCGATTGTGATTCCCTATATAAGGGAACACACGATCAATGACGGCGCCACAGTGAAGAACGGGGAAGCCGTGTTTACACACAGCTCTCCCCGTTCTTCAGCTCCAGGGACCGATCGCGGGACTCCAGCGGCGATCGAGTACGCGAGTCCCGCGGCTGCGGTCACGGAGCTTCGGACCAGGTCGCGTGCACGATAAAAACTATGGGCCAGATCCACAAAAACCTGGCGTAACTTAAAAAATCCCATTTAAGTTACACTGCCTTAAAGTTTCTACCTAAGTGCCCGATCCACAAAGCACTTATCTAGAAATTTCAGGCTGTGTAACTAAAATTCCGCCGGCGCAAGGCGTTCCTATTCAAATGGGGCGAGTCCCATTTAAATGAGGCGCGCTCCCGCGCCGGCCGTACTGCGCATGCGCGAAGTTACGTTACGCCGAGTTTTGAGGATCGCGACGGCTTAAAAAAGTTGCGTCGGGAAAAAAAAAAAAAAAATGACAGCGTCGCTCGGCATGCATTCCTGAGGGAGAACTCCATGCCAATTTTCAAAGAAAAAACCGGCATGGGTTCACCCCCCAGGAGCATACCAGGCCCTTAGGTCTGGTATGGGTTGTAAGGAGACCCCCCTACGCCGAAAAATCGATGTAGGGGTCCCCCTACAATCCATACCAGACCCGTATCCAAAGCACGCTACCCGGCCGGTCAGGAAGGGAGTGGGGACGAGCGAGCGCCCCCCCCCCCTCCTGAGCCGTGCCAGGCCGCATGCCCTCAACATGGGGGGGTTGGGTGCTCTGGGGCAGGGGGGCGCACTGCGGGCCCCCCCACCTCAGAGCACCCTGTCCCCATGTTGATGAGGACAGGACCTCTTCCCGACAACCCTTGCCGTTGGTTGTCGGGGTCTGCGGGCGGGGTGCTTATAGGAATCTGGGAGTCCCCTCAAATAAGGGGGCCCCCAGATACCGGCCCCCCACCCTAAGTGAATGGATATGGGGTACATCGTACCCCTATCCATTCACCTGTAGGCAAAAAGTTAAAGTTAGTAAACACACAACACAAGGCTTTTTAAAATAATTTATTATTCTGCTCCGGATGCCCCCCCTGTCTTCTTTATTAGCTCTATTAGCAGGGGGGGCTTCTTCTTCCACTCTCCGGGGGTCTTCTCCGCTCTCTGGGGGGGGTTTCTTCTTCCGCTCTCCGGGGGGGGGCTTCTCCGGACTCCGGGGGTGTTCTTCCATCTTCTCCCCTCTTCCGCTGTTGACTCGGCGAACCCCGGTTCTTCTGCAGATGTCCGGTGCCTTCTTCTTCAGCGCTGGCTGCCTGCTATCTTTGTGTGTTAGCTCAATTTCTAACAGGCAGCCGGCGCGGTCTTCTGTGACGTCAGGGTCTTCTCTTCCCTTCTTCCGATGTTGCCTCGTCGCCTGTTGTCGCTGTAATGATGGAAGCGCGCCTTGCATCCCATTTATATAGGCATCACCGTCCCATCATGCTCCGGTAGGTACCCACGTGGTGGGTGCCTACCCACGTGCACCCACCACGTGGGTACCTGCCGGAGCATGATGGGACGGTGATGCCTATATAAATGGGATGCAAGGCGCGGTTCCATCATTACAGCGACAACAGGCGACGAGGCAACATCGGAAGAAGGGAAGAGAAGACCCTGACATCACAGAAGACCGCGCCGGCTGCCTGTTAGAAATTGAGCTAACACACAAAGATAGCAGGCAGCCAGCGCTGAAGAAGAAGGCACCGGACATCTGCAGAAGAACCGGGGTTCGCCGAGTCAACAGCGGAAGAGGGGAGAAGATGGAAGAACACCCCCGGAGTCCGGAGAAGACCCCCCCGGAGAGCGGAAGAAGAAACCCCCCCCGGAGAGCGGAGAAGACCCCCGGAGAGTGGAAGAAGAAGCCCCCCCTGCTAATAGAGCTAATAAAGAAGACAGGGGGGGCATCCGGAGCAGAATAATAAATTATTTAAAAAAGCCTTGTGTTGTGTGTTTACTAACTTTAACTTTTTGCCTACAGGTGAATGGATAGGGGTACGATGTACCCCATATCCATTCACTTAGGGTGGGGGGCCGGTATCTGGGGGCCCCCTTATTTGAGGGGACTCCCAGATTCCAATAAGCACCCCGCCCGCAGACCCCGACAACCAACGGCAAGGGTTGTCGGAAAGAGGTCCTGTCCTCATCAACATGGGGACAGGGTGCTCTGAGGTGGGGGGGCCCGCAGTGCGCCCCCCTGACCCAGAGCACCCAACCCCCCCATGTTGAGGGCATGCGGCCTGGCACGGCTCAGGAGGGGGGGGGCGCTCGCTCGTCCCCACTCCCTTCCTGACCGGCCGGGTAGCGTGCTTTGGATACGGGTCTGGTATGGATTGTAGGGGGACCCCCTACGTCGATTTTTCGGCGTAGGGGGGTCCCCTTACAACCCATACCAGACCTAAGGGCCTGGTATGCTCCTGGGGGGGAACCCATGCCGGTTTTGTTTTTACAAATTGCCGTGGAGTTCTCCCTCAGGAATGCATACCAAATGCCGTCGCTGGAATGGGCTTTTACATGGTGTGACTAGTTTACACTTTGTAACATCAGCCCTAGTTTTACACTTGCAAAATAACACTTACGGCGAAAAAACGAAGCTGGAAAGCTTTGTGGATCGCCTTAAGTGCTAATTTGCATACTAGAAACGGCATTTCGACTCGAAATGCCCCCAGCGGCGGATGCGGTACTGCATCCTAAGATTCGGCAGTGTAATTCAATTACACATGCCGGATCTTCTGCCTAACTTTGAAAAAAGCCTTTTGAGGATCGTTTCCAAAGTTAGACACAGACTGAACAGCAGTTAAGTCTGCGTATCTCTTTTGAGGATCTGGCCCAATGTACCAAAAAGACTCTTGTTTCTATAAGGTGACATGAATGAACATCTCACATTGGTATTGAATAAATATTATCCATGTAAAAAAATTTACAAAAATGAATGTGTCCAATGTGTCCAATAGACTTCAATGGAGAAGCTGCAGAAAAGCATGTATGTTTTCTACAATTTTACTACTACTTTTTTGCGATTTGAATTTTGCATTTTTTAATCCGCCAAACAAATTGGCCAAGAAAAAACAAACAAAAACAGCTTAACCGCTTGTGGACCATACAGTAACTGCAGAAGGGTGGCTGGTCTGTGCCAGATCACGTACCTAGTATGTAATCTGACACTTCTGAGTCTGGTGTGTGTACGCATAGCAACGGCGACCTGCTCCCCCTGTGATCACACACAGCGGGAGCCCAGTGGTGGGTACCACAGACACGATACCCGCCGCCACCTGCCATTTAGTACACAGGCAGAACACTTTTGTCACATTTTTTACATGGATAATTGACCATATGCATGTGGTGAATGTGACAGCCTTTTATTTATTCCTGGCTGTCTGAACCAAACAGGATTCATACATTCATTCTCATACACATCTTCCTCTTTGGGAAAGACTGAAGAAGGTTGATTTGCCCACCGGGTGAGTGGAAACAACTCCTTAAAGGGGTGGTTCACCCTAAAATGCAAGTTTCTACCATGAAATCCAGCATAGTAGCGTGAGCTACAGTATGCCTTTATTTAATTTTTTTGCGCCGTACTCACTGTTTAATCCCGGAGATAAGTTTCAGACTCCCCGCGGGGAATGGGCGTTCCTATGCAGAGGGGACAATGATTGACGGCCAGCTATGGCGCGTCACGCTTCCCGAGTAGGACTCGGCTCTTCACGGCGCCTGCGCACAGACTAGGAGCTGACTGCGCAGGCGCCGTGAAGAGCCAAGTCCTATTTCGGCTATTTCCGTGAAGCGTGTAGACCATAGCCGGCCATCAATCATGTTCCCCTCTGCATAGGAACGCCTACTAAACTGAAACTTAACTACGGGATTAAACAGTGAGTACGGCGCAAAAAAATAAAATAAAGGCATACTGTAGCTCTCGCTAGTATGCTGGATGGCATGTTAGAAAAAAAAAATTAGGGTGAACCCCGGCTTTAAGGGTTCATTTACACTTGCTTCAGCTTCAACACACATTAAAGTGCCTACCACTTCAACATGCTTCTTTTATGTTTTTGATGCTTCAGTAATGCTTTGGTTGTACAATGATGCTTCAGTGGTGCTTTTTTTAAGCTTTAACAAAGCTTGGCAGATGCCCTGTGTGTGTCTGTGTTGATATCTCATACCTCCAATTTCTCCTAAATAAACTGGAGCTAAGGCTGAATAAATGCCCCTCAAAAGCTTCAGGTGCTTCAAGCAAGCTTTGTCATAGACTTCTATGGAGGCTTTGAAGACGATTTGAAGCACTACTAAAGTGACATGGGGTATAATTTTTTAAGCAAAGCAAACACAATGTGTAAACAGGACTGTAAACTTGCTATTTTATTTAGTGACAAGTGCTTTGAATGGCATTCAGAGTGCTATAAAAAGGGTCCAATGCCATGTTTTGAGGAAAGTGTAAACAAGCCCTAAAGCCTTGTACACACGATCCAATTGTTGGCCAACCGAGCATCTGATTTTTGTTTAAAAGGTGTGTGCCTGAATCTTGTCTTGCATACTAACAGTACACAATTGTCGTGCAGCAAACACAAACGTAGTGACGTACTACAAGGAATTTCAGCTCTTGAGCGCCACCCTTTGGGCCTCTTATGCTAATTTCGTGATTGGTAAGCACTGATTCTGAGAATGCGTGTTTGTACATTTGACTTTTGTGTGACGGATTTGTGTACTGACCATCAGAAAATCTGACAACAAACCGTTGTCTGCCGAAAATGTACTAGCATGCCATCCAACATTTGTTGGCCGAAAGTTGGACAACAATTGTCAAAAGGAGCGTACTAACGGTAAGATTTTAGGACAACAGTCTGTCAACAGACAATCCCTTGCCAACAATTGGATTGTGTATACAAGGCTTTAGGCTGGATTCACATCTATGCATTTTTTGGTGCATTTTGCAGAAACGCTCTACAGTTTATGTAACATGGTTTCCTATGGAACATGTTCAAATCTAATATTTTTTCAGCCACTGCATTTTTGGAAATGGTCTAGGTCTTTTTAAACGCAAAACGGTGTAGTACATTTTTGCTGCGATTTTACTGCGCCTTTTGCAAGATTTGCATTTTTTTATCCGCCAAACAACAAATTGGGCAAGAAAAATAAATACAAATAAAAGCTGAACCACTCTTGAACCAGCTATTGTCCACTTTGATGTGAAACCTCCGTTGCATATGTTGCAATGTTTGAAAGAGAGAAAGCAAATTGAATCTGGATTTAAAAAGTTTTTCTTGAGAATGAAGTTGGAAAAATGTAACAGATTTGCACTAACGATCTTAGACCTTTTGGACCAGTTTGCAATTGAGCGGGCATTGCATCTGGAAATGAGGGAACGATTAAGAAAATTTATATTTTCAATAAAATATTTCTCACTGAAGGCCACATCTCAGGACAAATTTCACAGATTTAGTGCACGGCTTTTAACAAGTAGATTGCAGCTGGTTCCAATCTTGTTACCCTTGGCTTAATCATTGATTACGCTTCTGCCTGATCCCAAAATGTTACCACTCATTTCTGTTCTTTGACTTATTCCTCGACTACATTTCCATCTGACCCCAGCCTGCTACATCTGTTACAAGACCCCTGCTTGCACACCTCCTAGTGGTGCAATCCTGAGGGCCACGACCTGCCACTAGCATACTTTAGATCCACCTCCTGTCCTGATTGGCCAGGAGGAGAAGCCTGAAATTGATAGTGAATATTGATTTGCTGGTATCATAAGTGTGAGGGTTCAGGGCAGAGTGCTCTGAGCCCCAAGCCCAACCATTTTGAAGCCATATACAGCCACAGGCTCTAATCATGTGCTTGAAAAAAAAGACCTAATAGAAAGGCATTAGTCTGGTGCCCCTTGCATGCAAACTAGGGGAGCGGCGCCCCTGCGCCCCTTATGGACTGGTTGCCACTGCTTAATGCAGAGGAGGAAAAGGATAAATGCTTGGTTAGTCAATCCTCCACCTCCTCCATGTGCTCTGTCTGTATAGCGCGCACACTGCCCAAAAAGAAGAGCACATGCCTCTTGATGCTACATCCTGATCTCCATTCCTGTGGATATGAATGCTGCCTGCCCCATGATAGCTGTCTTTTCCTTTTGGTCTCCCAGACATGATGGTAATGTGGGGGTTATTCCATACCTTTATAATGTCTATTTTGTCTAATAGACATTTTTATGAAATTCCCCCCCATGGTGCTGACATGCCAAGATTAAATGAGCTCTCTAAGGTCCTCAGAAATAAGGTTGTGGATGCTTATGAGCCTGGCAAGAGATTTCATTATTTAAAATGAATCCTTCCATCATAAGAAAAGTAACCTAGTACCGTAATTTGTCCATGAATGACCTGTGCAGCAAATTCAGCCCCGTTGCATCGGTTCCTGCTGAATGTACTCAAGTTGATCATTCAATCAACTTGGGTACAACAAGCCTGCCAGATTTTACATACGACTATCGCTAGCAGCTTTGAGACATCAGATCCACCAGAGCACAGGGAGAACGAGCCATCTGCGATGTTTGATCACTCGGTTCTCAGTGTAGAGGTGTCGGGGGACAGGTGCAGCATCGGACCGATACTACAACCACCTAGGTAAGTATTAATCAGGGTAATTTTTTTTTCCCTTTATTTCTCTTTTAAATCAGCAATATTGTCTTTGATTATAGAATTATCTATGGCCATGTTTTTATTCAAGAAAATGCTCATTATACTGGTTGATATACAAAAAGTGCACCTGCTAGTGTCTGCAAAGTTCTGTAACACTGTACAACACAACAAACATCTACAAATATTTTAACAATTCAAATGAATTTACATTAAACAATAAAAAAATGAAATATTTATTTTTTCTGCAGTTGTAAATGACTTAGAAGCTACTAGCTATTTATTAAATATGCATGACACCCTTCTTTCTCATAATGCTTAAATAATGTATTTTCAATCAACAAATATTTTGACAATCCCATTTTTTATGCCTAGTATACCATTTGTTTATTACTGTATTAACCACTTAAGGACCGCCTAACGCCGATATACGTCGGCAGAATGGCACGGCTGGGCACAATCACGTACCCGTACGTGATTCCTTAAGCCCAGCCATGGGGTCGCGAGCGCACCGCCGGCGGCACGCTTGCGACCCGGTCCGAAGCTCCGTGACCGCGCCCACAGGATCCGCGGACCCGATCGCCGCCGGTGTCTCGCGATCGGTCACCGGAGCTGAAGAACGGGGAGAGGTGTGTGTAAAAACACTTTCCCTGTTCTTCACAGTGGCAGTGTCACTGATCTTCTGTTCCCTGATATAGGGAAAGATGATCAATGATGTCACAAGTCCAGCCCCGCCCCCCTACAGTTAGAAACACATATGAGGTCACACTTAACCACTAGGGGGCGCTGTATGGGTTAACTCCTAAACTGCAATTGTCATTTTCACAATAAACAATGCATTTTTATAGCACTTTTTGCTGTGAAAATGACAATGGTCCCAAAAATGTGTCAAAAGTGTCCGATGTGTCCGCCATAATGTCGCAGTCACGAAAAAAAATCGCTGATCGCCGCCATTAGTAGTAAAAGAAAAAATATCAATAAAAATGCAATAAAACTATCACCTATTTTGTAAACGCTATAAATTTTGCGCAAACCAATGGATAAACGCTTATTGCGATTTTTTTTTTTTTTTTTTACCAAAAATATGTAGAAGAATACGTATCGGCCTAAACTGAGGAAAAAATAATTTTTTATATATTTTTAGGGATATTTATTATAGCAAAAAGTAAAAAATATAGCATTTTTTTCAAAATCATCGCTCTATTTTTGTTTATAGCGCAAGAAATAAAAACCGCAGAGGTGATCAAATACCACCAAAAGAAAGCTCTATTTGTGGGAAAAAAAAGGACACCAATTTTGTTTGGGAGCCATGTCGCACAATTGTCAGTTAAAGCGATGCAGCGCCGAATCGCAAAAAAACCTGGTCCTTTAGCTGCATATTGGTCCGGGTCTTAAGTAGTTAAAGGCTAATTTCACCTTTAGCAACATGTTACACCTATAATTAGGGCATAACGTAACATGCTTCTTTGCAGCAGTCCCCCTTACCCCACGTCACCATGCCCCCCCTCCCTCATGACAGTGGGTGGGGGTTCCTCTCCCCGCACAGACTGTCATATTTTAAAAACAGCTTGGCTCCACTATTCACAGCCACGTTATTCATTCACAGGAATCTGCAAATGAATAAACTACAAGTAGGCCGTCACTGTATTGATCAGCTCCTGTAGTCCATTCACTTTTCCTTAAGGCCCCTTTCAGACTGGGGCGGGAGCCGCGGTGGCGGTATAACGCCTCTAAAAATAGCGGCGCTATACTGCCGGGATTGCCGCGGGAATCAGCCGCTAGCGGTGTGGTATTAACTCCCGCTAGCGGCCGATAAAGGGTTAATACCACCCGCAATGCGCCTCTATAGAGGCGCATTGCGGGCGGTATTGCCGCGGTTTCCCATTGTTTTCAATGGGAAGGAGCGGTATACATGCCGCTCCTCTCACCGCTCCAAAGATGCTGCTGACAGGAGATTTTTTTTGTCTCCCGCCAGCGCATCGCCTCGGGCTTTCACATTGAGTCTGCAGTGAAGGAGTTTTTCAGGCGGGCTAGCAGCGCTATTTTTAGCTCTGTACCGCCTGAAAAACTCCTCAATGTGAAAGGGGCCTAAGTTCTGACACCGGCAGCCTATACAGAGTTAATGCCACGGAGCTGTAGGAAGACAGGAGCCTGAGATTGCACCTGTGATCAGTGGATGCTCTGCAGGCTTGTAAGAAAAAATAAATAAATGCAAAACAAAATTCTACCTGCAAAAACATGTGAATTTATTATTTTTTAGGTGAACTTAGCCTTTAAATATAGAGATTTGTCGATTGACCATTAGGCAGGCCATACATTTTTTCATTAATTGCGTACAAATTACTCTACAATTTTTTTATTATTTTTTTCTCTATTCTATGTGAACCTACTGCTGACAGGAATAACCAATGTGTACTTCTCTGTACTATATCAATACTTTTTTGTTAAAATGTATTGAAAGTGAAAAAAAAAGCAAACAAATGTGCTACTACATATAAGTACCGTAAGCAACAACAATTCAAATTTTTGTGCTTGGATGTTGTTGTTTAACGCTCCATCTTGCACATCAGGTAATAGTCAGATTTTAAAGAGCTAAATTGTATAATGGAAAAGGTTACCTGAAAAAAACATATCATCAACTAAAATACTAAGACCCGGACCAATATGCAGGTTAAGGACCTTGCCCCTTTTTGCGATTCGGCACTGCGTCGCTTTAACTGACAATTGCGCGGTCGTGCGACGTGGCTCCCTAACAAAATTGGCGTCCTTTTTTTCCCACAAATAGAGCTTTCTTTTGGTGGTATTTGATAACCTCTGCAGTTTTCATTTTTTGCGCTATAAACAAAAATATAGCGACAATTTTGAAAAATATTCAATATTTTTTACTTTTTGCTATAATAAATATCCCCAAAATATATATAAAAAAAAATATTTCCTCAGTTTACGCCGATACGTATTCTTCTACCTATTTTTGGTAAAAAAAAAAAAAAAATTGCAATAAGAGTTTACCGATTGGTTTGCGCAAAATTTATAGCGTTTACAAAATAGGGGATAGTTTTATGGCATTTTTATTAATAATTTTTTTAACTAATGGCGGCGATCAGCATTTTTTTTTTCGTGACTGCAACATTATGGCGGACACATCGGACAATTTTGACACATTTTTGGGACCATTGTCATTTTCACAGCAAAAAGTGCTATAAAAATGCATTGATTACAGTGAAAATGACAATTGCAGTTTGGGAGTTAACCACTAGGGGGCACTGTAGGGGTTAAGTGTGCCCTCATATGTGTTTCTAACTGTAGGGGGCGGGGCTGGACGTGTGACATCATTCATCGTCTTTCCCTATATCAGGGAACAGACGATCAATGACACTGCCACTGTGAGGAACGGGGAAGGTGTGTTAACACACGGTCACAGAGCTTCGGACCGGGTCGCGTGCGACCCACGGCTGGGCTCTTAAAGGCAACATGCCTGTGCCCAGCCGTGCCATTATGCCGACGTATATCGGTGTTAGGTGGTCCTTGAGTGGTTACTTAGTTATTATTCAGAGTTTGTAGTGGTTCTACATTGAATTCCCCAAGTTTAAATTTAAGGGGCTTTCTTTTCTATAACAGAAATGATGACACAATTATAATCACTGTACAAAGGAAACAGAAGACTAGATCTTATCAGTGTCTTTCCTGGATCTTGTATCTAAGATAAGGTAGTGGTAAGCACATTCATTTAAACTGATGAGTCACAGGAAGACTTGTGACAATATAAATAACTAGCAACACATTGCTTTTCGCATCTACCTCCATACAGTGCAGTCATTGTCTGAAAAAAAACAATATAACAAATTTAAGGCTCTCATACAAAAGTTTATAGACCATTAAATATGAAAGCTGTAGAACTTGATTATACACATATTCAACGACAATTTTAACACATTAATGGCATTACAGCATGAATCCACTGCACTACATATATCTCATCAATGCAAAAATAAAGCATATATGCAAGGGTGTATTTGATATATTTATCCTCGAACCTGTGGTCCTGACAAGTTCCATGAAAGTAAACCTGGGGTTTATTGCACACTATAGTATCTTTTACTGCAAATAACATAAAGTATAAAGAGAAATATATATATATATATATATATATATATATATATATATATACATACACACACACACACAAGACAGAAGGTGCAATCAGCGCAGAAATAAATAAAATAAAATAAACCCCCCTTAATGCAAGCTGAACACTCAGGCCGGGTTCACACCTATGCGAATTAGCATCCAATTCGCATAACATTATAAAATACATTGATTTCAATGAGGCTGGTTCACATTTGTGCGATGCATTCACACTGCGCATTGCCGAAAAAACATGTGCCTTTTCTAGGCATTGCGGTGCTGCTCAGGTGCGTATTCAGGCCCATTATCTTCTATGGCAGGGGTCTCCAAAATGCGGCCCAGGGGCCAGATGAGGCCCTTTGCTTGCTTTTATGCGGCCCTCTAAGGAATGTTTCATCCACAGATACTAACAATGGAACATAATCCCCCCCCCACCCACCCACTCACACTAATAAAAGCACACAATTCCTCTCAATTACACCAAAGATGGAGCACTATTCCCCCCAATGATGGGGCACAATTTCTCCCAATGACACCAATAATGGTGTGCAATGACACTGAGATGTGTCATTGGACAATTCCTCCAAGTTATTCCAACAATGGGGCACAATTCCTCCCACTGACACTAATGGGGCACAATTCCTTCCAATAACAATAATGGGGTCCAATGACACCAATGAGAGGGGACAATTTTTCCAATGACACGAACGATGGGAAACAATTTCTTCCAATGACACGGACACCACTTCCTCAAGTGAGTCTATCAATGGGGCACAATTCCTCCCACTGACACCAATGATGGGGCACAATTCCTCCCACTGACACCAATGATGGGGCACAATTCCTCCCACTGACACCAATGATGGGGCACAATTCCTCCCACTGATACCAATGATGGGGCACTTTTCCTCCCACTGATACCAATGATGAGGCACTATTCCTCCCACTGACACCAGTGATGGGGACACTATTCCTCCCACTGACACCAATGATGGGGCACTTTTCCTCCCACTGATACCAATGATGGGACACTATTCCTCCCACTGACACCAATGATGGGGCACTATTCCTCCCACTGAGACAAACAATGGGACATTATTTTTCTCTTAATGATGTTGGGACCTTTTCTAATCCCCAACGGCCGCAGTCCAGCCCCCCTAAAATCTGAAGGACAGTTAACCCGGTCCTTTGCTTAGAAAGTTTGGAGACCCCTGTGTAACGGTCACCACCGTTTACGACCTTCCATCCCATCCAAAACAGCTTATCGACACTCCAATCACCGGGACCCGATCCATAAGAATTCCCCCCCAGACACGAGACACACAGCTCTGTGCTTCTGGTTTCAAATGTAATGATCCTTTAATGGTTTCTTCTCAGCTTTTTATACAGTACCAGGCATTAAAGCAACAATGAGATCTCCACCCCCCTAATCATACACTAAGGCTAATTACTAAACATTCCTTAATCAACAGCATAACAACAAAACACCTTCACCCACTCCGTCTCCGCACACAGCTTGACACCTCTGAGCATCAATAGGTTGTAGACAGTGTTATCACACATAAACAGTTTTTAGCATGCATAATTATAGATCTGGGAGCAGACCTGGGATTAACACCTGTCCGTTACAACACCTTTACACAAGGACAATGCACTGTCTCCCAGGCCCTGATGCAATTAGCATGTCACTAGAAATGAGTCACTATTGACTGGTTGGGCCAACATCTTGCAATTTCTCAAGATCCTGCAATATGAACTATTATTGAGGTCCTATCTCATGTAATACATGAATTATGATTCCCTTGCCACTCCATGCCCAAAGGGCACAGAGTGGACTCAGACCCAAGAGTTATCAGTGACGCTGACACAGGAGTATCCTCCATCCTCACAAAGTCTTTGGGTGTCACGGGTCATTCCGTTACACCCAGTTCTATGGGTACGCATCTGATTCGCACATGTGTTAATTTCTCTTCAGGATTTCTCTCATTCAGCTCAATACACTTCCCCCCTCCCCCTCCCCTCTCTTAGGTCTCCAAATTCGCATCTAAAACGGAGCCAATCTGCTGAACAGTTTTCTTATCTCGCTATAGAGATAAGAGAGCTGAAATTCGCACCGCACAAGTGTGAATCCGGCCTAATAGAATAACCCAAAATCCTAGTGACACAAATTATACAGGAAAAAAGTGCAGCGCAATAAATTTTAAAAAAATATGAAGTGAAAAATCACTATAATAATAATATAGGCATGTAACAAGTAAAATCCATAAATCAGGTGATGTGCAAATAATTGTTCAGAAAATGTAGGGCAGATCAAAGTGATTCTAATTGGTCAGTGCTGACACAGAGCATCACTTGGATCGATCCCGAAAGTTCTGTATGGTGTTATCTCACCTTTTATAGGTGAACTTACACTTTAAGTCTTTTAATATTTTAGGAAAATACAAACAACAATCATAGACAATGTTTATTTTCATTGAGATAGCAGTGTAAATGGCACAGGAGACATAACCCTAACTGCAACTAACACTGCAAAAACAGTCTGTCCTTTTGTCACACTACCCAGTGAAGAACAGATTCACAAAACATATATTAATGTCCATAGCTGACAAAGATGGTGCCAGATGAGGCTGCCTTGTATTGAACAAATAACTCACTTTGTAATCCACAGGTGCAAAGTATGTTCCTACTAGGGATGAGCAGAACACCCCCCGGTTCGGTTCGCAGCAGAACATGCGAACAGGCAAAAATATTGTTCGAACAAGCAAACACCGTTAAAGTCTATCGGACACGAACATGAAAAATCAAAAGTGCAAATTTTAAAGGCTAATATGCAAGTTATTATCATAAAAAGTGTTTGGGGACCTGGGTCCTTTCCCAGGGGACATGTATCAATACAAAAAAAAAGTTTTAAATGCGGCTGTTTTTTCGGGAGCAGTGATTTTAATAATGCTTAAAGTGAAACAATAAAAGTGAAATATTCCTTTAAATTTCGTACTTGGGGGGTGTCTATATTTGCCTGTAAAGTAGTGCATGTTTCCTGTGTTTAGAACAGTCCCTGCACAAAATTAAATTTCTAAAGGAAAAAAAGTAATTTAAAACTACTCGCGGTTATAATGAATTGTCGGGTCCCGGCAATACAGATAAAAGTAATTGAAAAAAACGGCAAAAAATACCAAAAAATAAATGCGTGGGGTTCCCCCCAAAAATCCATACCAGACCCTTTCGGTCTGGTATGGATTTTTAGGGGAACTCCGCACCAAAATAAAAAAATGGTGTGGGGGTTCCCCCCCAAAATGCTGATGGGGACAAGGGCCTCATACCCATAACCCTTGCCCGGTGGTTGTGGGGGTCTGCGGGAGGGGGGTTTATCGGGCAAAAAAACGCAATAAACTACCGAAATGTTAGATCAAATATAAAAGACAAGGTAGTGCCGAGTAAATAGATACCCAGCATGTCCAACCTTAAATTTGTGTGCACCTGTGAAATGGCATCAAACTGCAGTACCCTATATTTTCTATAGACGACGCTTCAAAAAACCCTATCCCTTTTGTGTTACGGAGAAGGTCTTATGTTATAACTATTGCTCTCCCTCTGGCGTGCGTTGCGATATTTAACGTGTATCACAAACAACGTTTTCACGCGTAGGCGTCCCTGATGCATGCATTTACGTTCATATGTGTGTATCTGGGGTAGGGGGCTCCAAAAAAAATTGGGAGGGGAGATTTTATGTGCTTGATTTTTTTTTTTTTTTCTTAACTTTTTTTTTTCATTACTTAGGGGACAAAAAGCCCCACCTTCTCGCTCCTGGGCCCATGGGCAAGCAGCATGTGGGGGGGGGGGTGCTGGTACCAGGCTCATTTGTGACCGCTGCTCTTCATGACGTACGGACCTCGCAACGAAGGGGTTAAAGATGATTTTGGAACACAGTAAAAGAGTTTTTGTTTGAAAACAATATTTTAAGCAATAGTCAGCATGGGTTCGTGAAAGGCAGAAAGCAAAAACTTAGACAAGGAGTGGCTGTGGATATAGTATGCTTGGACTTTGCAAAGGCAATTGACACGGTTTGCCACACATAGCTAGATTTAAAAAAGGATAGTTCACCTTTACAAATAACCTGCCTATGCAGGTAAGGGATATTTGTAGATTAAAACAAACTGTACACCTCTGACTAAAGATGAATGATTTCCTTGCTATAGGTGTAGGCCATTTACATACCATATGAAGCCTAATGCCGCATACACACCATCACTTTATGTGATGAAAAAAAACGACATTTTCTGTGAAGTAAAAAACGTTTTTGAAAATTCAATTTTCAAAGACGAAGTTGCCTACACACCATCGTTTTTTCAAAATGCTCTAGCAAAGCGAGGTTACGTTCACCACGTTTTTCCATTGAAGCTCGCTTCATAACTAGCTTCTGGGCATGCGCGGGTGTAAAAACGTCGTTTTAAACGTCGTTTTTTGCTACACACGGTCAATTTCTGTGAAGTAAAAAACTATGTTTTGAAAAACGACACATAAAATTGAAGCATGCTTCAATTTTTTTTGTCGTTTTTTACAAGACATAAAACAACGTTTTCCCCCACACACGGTCATTTAAAGTGACGTTTTTAAAAATGTCGTTTTTTTTCATCACATAAAGTGATGGTGTGTACGCGGCATGAATGGAATACTCCCAGGACGTTGTTAAAGCGGGAGTTCACCCGAAATTTTTGCTATAATAACTATTTTTTTCCTCAGTTTAGGCCGATACGTATTCTTCTACCTATTTTTCGTAAAAAAAATCGCAATAAGCGTTTATTGATTGGTTTGCGCAAAAGTTATAGCGTTTACAAAATAGGGGATAGTTTTATGGCATTTTTATTATAATTTTTTTTTTACTAGTAATGGCGGCGATCAGCGATCGGTACTGCGACATTATCGCGGACACTTCGGACACTTTTGACACATTTTTGGGACATTGGCATTTTTATAGCGATCAGTGCTATAAAAATGCATTGATTACTATAAAAATGCCACTGGCAGGGAAGGGGTTAACACTAGGGGGCGAGGAAGGGGTTAATTATGTTCCCTGTGTGTGTTCTAACTGAAATGGGGGGGTGGGACTGACTAGGGGAAATAACTGATCGCTGTTCATACATTGTATGAACAGACGATCCGTAATTTCTCCCCCTGACAGGACCGGGAGCTGTGTGTTTACACACACAGCTCCCAGTTCTCGCTCTGTAACGAGCGATCGCGGGTGCCCGGCGGTGATCGCGCCCGCCGGGCACGCGCGTCTGCACCAGGGGAGAGTGGTGGGCGCGCGACTCCAGCGGCGCGCGCCCCTATTGGCTGAAACGCGAGATGACGTTTTCATCGGACATGTCCCCTCATGTGTACGAGGCCTAAGAGTGTAAAAATGTGTATATTATTAAAAAAAATATTATGTAGGGATAGATCATAACTAGTCAGAAGTGTATGTATACAACTCAGGGGGAGACAAACTATTTACAAGACTGTCTTCTGTCTTTTAGAGAAAAAAGCTTCTGTTTGATGCCTTCAATATCATGCTAAAGTCAAATTATATGTATGGTAATCAAAGCAGTCGTAGCCCAAAAAAAATTCCTGTTCCCTTTAAGCATGTTAAACATCATAGTGTGCAGTGTTATTTGTCCCTTTTCTATGCTGTAAAATACCTGATTGATCCTGCCTGTTCCTGTGTCCCCCTTTGTGTGCTGACCACAGTAATCATGGCTGCTGATCCATGATACTGTGGTTAGTTTACGTGCCTCTGTCATCCCGCTGTGTTCAGAGTCTCTTCCCTCTCCCCCTTCCTACCTGTCAGTTCCTACTGTTTGAGCCATCTCCTCCCGACCCTCCCCTCCGGCCACTAATACATGTGTCTGTAAAGTTAGTAATTACAATTATTGGCAGCCCCTCTGTAATAACACGATATTAAAACATGCAACTAAATACCTTCTATTACATCGCCACACATAACATCCTGGCTGACATCAGAGGGGGAATCTCAGCCCCTCTCGTTGTAGTCCTCAGATCAAGGATAGAGATCGGTGGGGGGTCACGTGTCCACACATCGCCGATGTGAAAGAAAGGATTTAGCTGCATGATTTAAAAAATAAATAAAGACACTGCACAGTATATCTTGTTATTACAGAGGGGCTGCCAGTAATTGTAAGCACTAACTTAACAACCACTTTAAGTTTAACCTTTGTCTTTAGAGAGTTGTTGAATATTGGTGGTGGCCATTTTTCAGACTCCTCTGCGCCATAGGTCATGTGGCTTTGGAATGCAAAGTTGGCTGACCGTTTATGTCATGAGATTACGAGCATGTAGATCTTGAAAGCCATCCACAGACATCATGACACCATTAATATTGTTTGGGCTGCATAGCAAAATAGAACTTGAGTTTCATCCAATTGCATTCTTGAGAAAGATATGATTGAGCCTGCCTGCAGATTTGGGAAGACCTAGCTGAAGTAGTGGACCTTGACTTTGGACAGAAAGCCTTTACACTTGTAGGTAAGACTCAAGGGACAGGGCCTGCAAGAGACTTCAACCTTTGCCTCATTCCCTAGGATTGGTAATATTTTATATACTTTGAGTTGTTAGTCAGCTTGCTCAGGTTTGAACTCATGGTCTAGGGTTTTATAGTGGGGTTTCCCTTCTTTGGTGCATTGCTGCTACTGGGTATCATGGTGAATCTTTGACTGTGATTTATATACTATTATATACTATTTAGAAATGGTTCTGTAGTATTGGTGGCATGTTTTTTTTTATACTGCTGTTATTTTATGCCTGCACTTTATCTCCTTCAAAACTATTTATTTATGTACAGGTGAAAATTTAAATATTGTGAAAAGTTGCAATATTCTAGGCTCAAAGTGTCCCACTCTAATCAACTAATTAAGCCATAACACCTGCAAAGGGTTCCTGTGCCTTTAAATGGTCTGTCAGTCTGGTTCAGTAGGAATCACAATCATGGGAAAGACTGCTGACCTGACAGTTGTGCAGAAAACCATAATTGACACCCTCCATAAGGAGGGAAAGCCTCAAAGGGTAATTGCAAAAGAAGTTGGATGTTCCCAAAGTTCTGTATCAAAGCACATTAATAGAAAGTTATGTGGAAGGGAAAAGTGTGGAAGAAAAAGGTGCACAAGCAGCAGGGATGACCGCAGCCTGGAGAGGATTCTCAGGAAAAGACCATTCAGTGTTGGGGACTTTCACAAGGAGAGTAGACTGAGGCTGGAGTCAGTGCATCAAGAGCCACCACACACAGACGGATCCTGGACATGGGCTTCAAATGTCGTATTCCTCTTGTCAAGCCACTCCTGAACAACAAACAATGTCAGAAGCATCTTACCTGGGCTAAAGTAAAATAGACCTGGTCTGTTGCTCAGTGGTCCAAAGTCCTCTTTTCTGATGAGAGCAAATTTTGCATCTCTTTGGAAACCAAGGACCCAGAGTATGGAAGAATGGGGAGGCACGCACTGCAGGATGCTTATCCAGTGTGAAGTTCCCACAGTCTGTGTTAATTTGGGGAGCCATGTCATCTGCTGGTGTTAGTCCACTGTGCTTCATTAAGTCCACCGTCTACCAGGAGATTTTGGAGCACTTCATGCTTCCTTCCACAGACAAGCTCTATGGGGATGCTGACTTCATTTTCCAGCAGGACTTGGTACCTGCCCACACTGCCAAAGGCATCAAAACCTGGTTCAATGACCATGGGATCACTGTGCTTGATTGACCAGCAAACTCGCCTGACCTGAACCCCATAGAGACTCTATGGGGCATTGCCAAGAGAAAGATGAGAGACATGAGACTGAACAATTCAGAAGAGCTGAATGCCGCTATTGAAGCATCCTGGTCTTCCATAACACCTCAGCAGTGCCACAGGCTGATAGCTTCCATGTCACGCCACATTGAGGCAGTAATTGCTGCAAAAGGGGCCCAAACCAAGTACTGAGTATATATGCATGCTTATACTTTTCAGAGGTCCGATATTGTACAATCCTTGTTTTATTGATTGCATGTAATATTCTAATTTTCTGAGATTGTGGATTTGGGGTTTTCATGAGCTGTAAGCCATAATCATCACAATTATGACAAATCATGGCTTGAACTATCTTGCTTTGAACGTAATGAGTTTATCTCGTATATTAGATTCACCTTTTAAGTTGCATTAGTAAAATAAATGAACTTTCTCATTTTTCGATTTTTACCTAAAATATTTTTTTGTCAGAGACTGAGCTGTTCATGTTAATTCTTTGTACAATGTAATCTTTTTCACCTGTGTTTGTGTGTTTCATAGATGACCTATCCCAAAAAGAACAGTGAGAAGTGGGCGTGCATTAATGCTATTGATATTTATAAACCACTTCCCACCTGGCCACTGTACAGCCACTACATCTAAGGACTAAAATAGTTTTTGAAAGTTTAAATACACTTTAACCACTTCAGCCCTGGATCATATTGCTGGCCAATGACCGGGCCACTTTTTGCGATTCGGCACTTTAACTGACAATTGCGCGGTCATGCGACGTGGCTCCCAAACAAAATTGGCGTCCTTTTTTTCCCACAAATAGAGCTTTCTTTGGGTGGTATTTGATCACCTGTGCGGTTTTTATTTTTTGCGCTATAAACAAAAATAGAGCGACAATTTTGAAAAAAAAATTAAATATCCCCAAAAATATATGCAGCGCCCCCTTACTTTCAGTATGGGCACTACGCTAAAGTTAGTGGGGAATGGGAGCGTTATTTTGCTCCCATTCACAATTTGTCAAAATGTGGGCTGCTGTCATTCCTGAACTGTCCTGTGGGTCAGTCTGCACTCCAGGGGTGTTTTTCCACCCCTGGGCGACAGGTGGCGCTAGAGGGGTTCTGGCAGAGCCGCTTTTCCCCAGCAGCCAATTAGAGGAGTTTTCCCTCACTGGGCATGCTGGGGGAGGGTATATCTATGGCAGACGCCATTGTTCTTGGTCCTCCTTCTTCTTCCCGCGGGGTCCATGTTCCAGGTGCGGCATCCACCTTCAGGGTGCGCACATCCAACGGACTCCAGCGATGGCCCTCGGGACCGGGGGCACATTCTACGCGGATGAATGAAACAAGTGAAAGATGTCCGCGCTGTGAAGCAATATGTTAATTAATACCAAAAATGTGAAAAAGGGGGAGGGGCACAAATGACTGGGGACTAATGGGGTGTTAAATAAGGTGTTACAATATGGTAGCAATAAATTGAACAATCTCTAAATATAAATTGGAAATACACATATGCTCTGAAGAAAAAAAGCCCAAAGAACGGAAGAAAACACAGTCTCTGAAAAATCTGGTATATCTGATGGATAAAGGTGAAGAAAGGCACTCAATGGAGGAAGACCCAGCAACCAACTCTGGTGAAGAAAGGCAAGCCGCACACCTTAAAAGTCTCCACACACACCTCTAGTGGTCCCAGCAGCTCACCTTGCGGCTAGCAAACATAGCCTGATCGGGAAACACTTGCACATGAAGGTCTGGTTTTGATAATAAATGTTGCTCTAAAGGTCCCAGTGCAGGACAGTACATGCAAATACAAAGAACATACAGCAGGATGGTGTAATACTGGTAAACCCAGGGAGCCTAGCACATAACCAACGCTGATGCACTCACATGAACTATAAAATATGGGGCTTATCTCCACGAGCAGCGAGCTTGTCAGTGTCCTGCTTCTCCTCTCTCTCCAAGTCTCCCATGTATCAGGCTGGGGATACTAGACAGCTCGGACGGCAGTGTCACAAAGAAACAAGAGGGAAGGAGGGCACTGAGTCCCTTCGGATCTTCAGATCTCTTAGCCCGCAGCTCAGCTCACATGCACAGCCTCAAAGCACCTGGGCGGAGCTCAACTTACCTCCACTTCCTGATTGGACGTGAAAGGGAGGCTTGGAACGCACGTTGTCAAGAAAAGGAAAGGTAATCAGTAACTAAGGGAAACAGGAAGTGAAGCCTTGCGGCTTTACAGCCTGTTTCCTACTGCGCATTCCTGAGTAACGCTGCACTTTCTGAATGGTCCCTGCTGTAAGATTTGTAGGTATAGTTGATCCAGGGTAAATCCGATTGCCTCTCGGGGGATCAGGAAGGAATTTTTTCCCCTGCTGTAGCAAATTGGATCATGCTCCGCTGGGGTTTTTTGCCTTCCTCTGGATCAACTGTGGGTATGGAGTTGGGTGTATGGGATTTTACTGTGTTTTTTTATTTTGTTTTTTGTGGTTGAACTGGATGGACTTGTGTCTTTTTTCAACCTGACTAACTATGTAACTATGTCTTCTGGGACCTGTGTGTCTCCCAGAAGGCAGGGGGAAGGAGGAGGGCTGGAAATCGCGTAGATCACCACACAAGATTGCAGGGATACCTGGTATTGACAGTTATCCACTCCCCTCTCCCCCGAAAGGTGCCAAATGTGGCACCAGAGAGGGTAGGAATCAGATCCGCAGAAGTTCTATTTCTGGGTGGAACTCCGCTTTAAGGATGCAGCAGCTGGCTTCCCCGCCAGCTCCTTAACAATCAACTATTCACTAGTTGTTAAGGACTCCGGCAGTCTCCGTTTACAAAAAAAGAAAAACAGTGGGTACTGGCATTTAGCAGAGTTTAGAAGAGTTTAGGAGCAGTCAGCATTTTTTTTTGCGAAAATGTTGCTGTCCTAGAACACACTGGCAGTGTTTTTTTTTTTTCTGCCACTAAACTCAAAAATGCTGTGAAAAGCCTATGTGTGCATGAACGTCTGACATCCAAAGCAGCAGCTGTAAAAACGCCCAGTGTGCATGGGGGATAATATATAAATAAAAGTATACTGAAAAGTGGTATTATACAACTACTAATAAATTCAATTTAGGTTATAATACCGGTTGCCATACAGACCCAGCCACATAGGCGTGCGCAAGGGGTGTGCCTAGGCACACCCTAATCCTGAGGTTGGCAACCCGTCAATCAGGATCTTCCTGCTGATCGTGGGTAGGTGACAAGTAAACCGCAATCCTTCCTTGCCGACCTCCAAAATCTGGACAGGAAGGGCAGCAGGGCTGGGATATAGTGGAACCGATCTGTATTTTTGTCACGTACCTGGTTGAAAGCCGAAATGACGAGAGGGCTCCCTTTGTGGCTGAGTGCAGTACACCTCTGAGGTTGGGTACAGAGGGTGTAGTGCCCAGAGAAGCACAGGTTGCCAGATGGATCCAGGAGAGAAGAGCTGGCGAGTGCCTGAAGAATACTGGAGAATTCAGGAAACACCATTGGGCTGCAGTCTCTAGGAATCCTCGGTAACACTTGGCAAGGTGTGCACAAGGAGCAACAGTGGAAGCCGGCTGGGGATCAAACACTGTGGATCCAGGCAGGAGATGCAGGTTGCAGGAACGGAGACAAGCCAAAGGTCTGGTATTGAAAAACAGGCAAGAACAGATAACTGAAGCAAAGTCTGTGAAACAAGCCGGGATCAGGTGCTGTAGAAGGTAACAAGTCAGTAAAGTGAGCCAGGGGGTCAAACCAGGAGAGTGGATCAGACAGGTCAGGAACAAGCCGGGTCACAACAAGAAATCCAAACAGCAGTAGTACAGAGTCTCAGGAACTCAGGAAGGCTGACGACAATCCAGCAATTTGGATTAGACAGTGGCAGCCTTTTATAGGCCAGCAGGAGGATCCACCTGTCACATGATGTGCCTATGGCACCCATTTCTTCTACTGGCAAGATTGCCAGTACTGTTTCTATGGCCATTTCCCTGACAATAGGCCAGCAGGAGGATCCACCTGTTACATGATGTGCCTATGGCACCCATTTCTTCTACTGGCAAGATTGTCAGTACTTTTTCTATGGCAATTTCCCTGACAATAGGCCAGCAGGAGGATCCACCTGTTACATGATGTGCCTATGGCGCCCATTTCTTCTACGGCCATTTTCCTGACAGTGCCCCCCCCCCCAAGGGGCAGCCTCCGGATGCCACAACGGGCCGATGCTTCGGGATGTCTGCTGTGAAAGTCCTGTACCAGTCTAGGAGCATGCACATTGTTTGCAGGCTCCCAGTAATTGTCTTCGGGAGGTTATCCTCTCCATTTGATGAGATACTGTATCTGCCTACCTCTCCTCCGGCAATCCATAATGGCTTCAACCTCAAATTCTGTTTCCCCTTCTACCAGGACTGGAGGTGGCTCTTCTCTTCCAGGAAGTGGACTGGGTACCGCGGGCTTAAGCAGGGAGATGTGGAACACTGGATGGATCTTGTAAGTATTGGGTAGTGCCAGCTCAAAAGCCACTGGATTTATTTCTCTTTTAATTTCAAAGGGACTGATTAACTTGGGTCCAAGCTTCCGGGCTGGACATGAGAGCTTGAGGTTTACTGAAGAAAGCCATACCTTGTCCCCAAACTTAAAGACAGGATTCCCTCTTCTTCTTTTATCATGAAACCTCGTATAGTCCTCTTGGGCTTTTCGCATGGCCTCCTGAAGTATCTTGTAGTTAGTTTAAATGAACCTTAACCGATCCTGGACAGCGGGGGCAGATGTTTCAGGTATAGTATTCGGAAGGAAGGAAGGGTGAAATCCATAATTTGCCCAGAAGGGAGACTGATTGATGGCTGCATGCAAAGAATTGTTATATGCAAACTCAGCGGAGGGAAGAAGGGAGATCCAGTCATCCTGTGAGCAAGTACAGAAGCATCGAAGATACTGTTATAAGGTCTGGTTAGTCCTTTCTGTTTGACCATTGCTCTGGGGGTGGTACGCTGAGGAAAGACATACTTCAATTGATGGAGATTTGCAGAGATCTCTCCAGAACTTGGAGGTAAATTGTACCCCTCTGTCAGAGACATTACTATCTGGTAGTCCATGTAATCTGACGATCTCTTTAATGAACATGTCTGCTGTCTCCGAGGCGGAAGGTGTGCCAATCATTGGGAGAAAATGTGCCATTTTGGAAAGGCGGTCTACCACCACCATGATGATGGTGCATTTCCAGGGTTGTTCATGGATGGGTAGTGGCCTCAAAAGTCCCCATGGTTTGGCATTGGAACCCTTATTGCTCTGGCACATGGTGCAGGAGTTAACATATTTTCTACAGTCCTGTCTTAGGCTGGCCCACCAAAAAGAGCGCTGAACAAGTTCAGTAGTTCTTCGTATTCCAAAATGTCCGGAAAGTTTGTAATCATGTGACATCTTTAGAACTTGGAGTCTAACTGATTGGGGAACAAAAATCTTGTCCTGGCGCCATAAAAATCCATCTTGACTTCTCAATGAGGACATTTCTGGCCCAGGGCACTGGGTTAAGGCTTGTTTAATCAAAGTCTTTAAGTCAGGTTGGATGAGTAAAACATTTTGAGTGGAAAGGATCGTACTTGGCTCTATTGTTTCAGGGGTGTTTGGAAACATTCGAGAGAGTGCATCCGCTTTCCCATTCTTGGAACCTGGGCGATATGTAAGATGAAAATTTAACCTGGAGAAAAACAAAGCTCATCGGGCTTGCCGGGGTCTTAAACGTTTGGCTGTCCTGAGGTACTCCAGGTTCTTATGGTCTGTAAAAATCATAATGGGATGAGCGGCACCCTCCAATAAGTATCTCCATTCTTCTAAGGCAGATTTAATGGCCAATAGTTCTCGATCTCCAACGTCATAATTTCTCTCTGGTGGGCTCATCTTTTGGGAAAAGAAAGCAATGGGGTGAAGAAGAGCCTTGGGTCCTTGCAGTTGGGACAGGATTGCCCCTGTAGCTACTTCAGAGGCGTCTACTTCCAAAACGTAGGGCAGAGTTGGATCCGAGTGCTGTAGAATTGGTGCAGACATGAACAGATTTTTTATTTTGTCAAAGGCTGCCTGAGCTTCTAGGGACCACTGGAACCGGACCGTCTGATGGGTCAGTTGATTGATGAGTGCTATGGTGGTGGAGAAACCCTTCACAAATTTCCTGTAAAAATTGCAGAACCCTATGAAGCGCTGGACACCCTTCTTGTCCGAGGGAGCTGGCCAGTCGAGTATTGCTTCCACTTTCTTTGGGTCCATTGCAATTCCTTCTGTGGAGATGATGAGACCCAGAAATTGAATAGATGTCTTTTTGAAATCACATTTGTCTGCTTTGACATATAGACCATGTTTTCTCAGGGTTAAGAGCACTTTCTTTACGTGGGTTCGGTGAAGTTCCAAAGAGGCAGAAAAGATGAGAATATCATTGAGGTATACAATTACAAAGTAGTCAAGGAATTCCCAGAAGATATCATTCACTAGATGCTGGAACGTGGCTGGAGCATTGCATAATCAGAACAGCATCACAAGGTATTGGAAGTGGCCGAACCTTGTCCGGAATGCTGTCTTCCACTCGTCTACCTGGCGGATGCGGACAAGATTGTAGGCGCCCCTTAAATCTAATTTAGTGAAGATCCGGGCGGTTCGGAACCTTTGAAAGAGTTCAGGAACAAGAGGGAGAGGGTATCGATTTTTTATGGCAATTTTATTGATGTCTCTGTAGTCTACACATGGCCGCAATGTGCCATCCTTCTTCTCCACAAAGAAAATACCTGCTCCAGCAGGAGAAGAAGAGCGTCGGATACCCCTTTTCAAGGCTCTCATCAATATATAAACGTAAGGCTTCCAGCTCGTTCTCAGATAGAGGAAAGATTTGTCCAAATGGGATCTCAGCCCCTGGAAGCAGTTCAATCGGACAATCATAAGGCCGGTGAGGTGGGAGGACATTGGCCTTTTTCTTGTCAAAAACGTCTATGAACTTATGATAAGCAGAAGGGACAAGCAGGAGGTTATCAGGAGCAGATTGTACGGCCAGACAGCTAGCAGGTTTACTGGAACTGGGAGTAAAACAATGTTGCAAGCAATAGTCTGAAAAAAAAGAGATTTCCTTCTTGGCCCAGTTGATTCGTGGCTTATGTGCCTGTAGCCACGGAATTCCCAAGATGATGGGAAACATGGGAGAACATAACATGTCAAAACGGATAAATTCTTGGTGGCCGGTATCAGTAGTAGTGAAGATGGGTATGGTTTCACGGGAGACAAGTCCAGAACTGGGCAAGGAACCATCGGCCAATAGAACTTCTAGTCTTTGTTTTTTCTCATAAAGGGGCACACCAAGTTTCTTGGCCAGAGATAGGTCCATAAAGCAACTACATGCCCCGGAGTCGATAATTAATTGTAGTCGAACCTCCCTTCCTGCCACTTGTAAGGAGATAGGAAGAGCAAGGTAAGAATGGGAGGATCCAGAGACTTGAAGATAAGTGGAACTTGGTGGGTAGGCCTTACTGGGTCTTATGGGACAGCTGCGTAAAAAATGTCCAGCCCCTCTGCAGTACAGGCAGAGATAGGCCCGCCGACGGCGTTGTCTCTCATCCAAGGTAAGGGGGGAACGGACCAGGCCAACTTGCTTTGAACCTCTTTTGGGACCTGCAGAACAGGCAGGCATGGGTGCAACAGCAGGTGGAGACCTGGATGGCCTCTGGGTAGGCTGGAAGGTTTGAGCGTAATCCGCAGGCGCCTGTCAAGCATAATGGCTAGGTGGATAAGTTTGTCAAGAGTGTCTGGAACAGCAACTCAGTCTAGTTCATCTTTAAGGGTCTCGGATAGTCCTTGGCGATACTGAAACCTAAGTGCTGCCTCATTCCAGCTTGTATCAGTGGACCATCTGTGGAATTCCGCTGTATAATCTTCCACTGGGCATTCTCCTTGCCGTAAGGCGACTAAGGCAGATTCAGTGGAGGCCATACGCTGGGGGTCATCATACAAAAGAGTCATAGCCTCAAAGAAAGTGTCCATAGTGTTCAAAGCCGGGCTCTTTTGTTCCAGCAGGTTATGAGCCCAAGCTTGGGGTTCCTCGGTTAGTAGGGAAATGATGAATCCTACTTTGACAAACTCGGAGGAAAAAGTTCTAGGCTGGAGGGCCAGGTACAGCAGGCATGCATTCTTAAAAGCCCTAAACTTCTTTCGATCACCGAAGAATCGTTCAGGTGTTGGTCCCCGTGGTTCAGAAGAAGGCATCATCACTGTATGGGTCGGGTTAGCAGATTTTTGAGGCAGGGAAGCTGATGCTGTGTTAGTGGAAGATGAGCTGGAGTACACCAAGGCTGGAGCAACAGGCAAATGCTGCAGCCGATCTTCCAAATGAACGTAACCGTCCTGGAGTTTCTGGATGGCTTGTGTGAGGGTGATGACTTGTTGGCACATCATCTTGAGCGGGGGAGCACCTCTGTCGGCCTCGGTCATGGCTGGATTGTACTGTCACGTACCTGGTTGGAGGCCGAAATGACGAGAGGGCTCCCCTTGCGGCTGAGTGCAGTACACCTCTGAGGTTGGGTACAGAGGGTGTAGTGCCCAGAGAAGCACAGGTTGCCAGATGGATCCAGGAGAGAAGAGCTGGCGAGTGCCTGAAGATTACTGGAGAATACAGGAAACACCGCTGGGCTGCAGTCTCTAGAAATCCTCTGTAACACTTGGCAAGGTGTGCACAAGGAGCAACAGTGGAAGCTGGCTGGGGATCAAACACTGTGGATCCAGGCAGGAGATGCAGGTTTCAGGAATGGAGACAAGCCAAAGGTCTGGTATTGAAAAACAGGCAGGAACAGATAACTGAAGTAAAGTCCGTGAAACAAGCCAGGATCATGTGCTGGAGAAGGTAACAAGTCAGTAAAGCAAGCCAGGGGGTCAAACCAGTAGAGCGGATCAGACAGGTCAGGAACAAGCTGGGTCACAACAGGAAATCCAAACGGCAGCAGTACAGAGGCTCAGGAACTCAGGAAGGCTGACGATAATCCAGCAATTTGGATCAGACAGTGGAAGCCTTTTATAGGCCAGCAGGAGGATTCACCTGTTACATGATGTGCCTATGGCGCCCATTTCTTCCACTGGCAAGATTGCCAGTACTTTTTCTATGGACATTTCCCTGACAATAGGCCAGCAGGAGGATCCACCTGTCACATGATGTGCCTATGGTGCCCATTTCTTCTACTGGCAAGATTGCCAGTACTTCTTCTACAGCCATTTTCCTGACAATTTTTCTCCTGCAGCAGCTGAAAGTAGGCTTCTACTCCTCTCCCTCTCCCCAAAATACAGGATACGGTACCAATATATGCCACCGCCGCAACTCTTCCTGTCCCTGTTCATCTTCTTTCTGCTACCCGGATCCCCCTTGCTCCCCCCCATTGTTTCAGGATGGATAGTGGGGAAGAGGCCGGTACATATTTTACACATGCATATGTGTTGGAGCTTTGAGGTGCACACCCTAATGCAATAGGCTATGCATGCCTATGCCCAGCCAGTAGTCTAACATGGCTGTGGAGGTACCAGGATCTTTTTCCAAGTGGGCTTGTATAGATGGGCAAATGCAGCATACCTTTAGCTTTTACCTGTAGCTTTTGATATCAATTTATGACACTTTCAAACTCCTCCTTAGTCTGACCTATTTCTGACCACCTGCTAAAATGAACTACATTGCCTTTGCATTCCCATTGATCTGTATAGGGATACAAACTGTTCTGACACACAACAAATGACTGTGTATTCAAACTCACAATAATGGTCAATTTTTACAATTTCATCTTATGATTTCAGAAAGCTTAAATGGAACAAATGAAAAAAATGTACTTTTCTGCGTAGAAGCTGTAAGGTGGGATGCATCTTTAAATACAAATTTACAAAATTCTTTCCCTAAATATGGTAGAAGGGAATCTAGTCCACGCATATGTCTTTTTTTTGTAGGGACTGTCCCTAGAGACTGGTGATGATTATCTATTTCTAATGCTTCCTTTTATGTCATCTCTGCAAAGATCAGATGTTACAAATAGGTGAAGTAACTACTAAGCTTATGTTTTGCATTTAAAGCTGCAATGTTTATGTGAGTAGTATAGACACATGCTCTTTTTGTTTAATTTTAACCATAAAAAGAGAAAAAAAACAAATGTTTTGCCCAAAGCAGGCCAGATGTCATCAATTTAGTGCTTTTCATAAAATAACAGATGGAACCTCGAAGATTTGATGAACAACACCCTTCCTTCTTCACACAATTAAATGTTTTAGTCTTTGAAACACATGACCTAAAAAAGGCAGCGCACAGTGCATTAAAACCTATATACACTATACTGTATCTGTTGTAGTTCATGTTTTTGCTGATGGCATTTGAACATTCTTTTTTGCAGGAAACAACAACAAGGGTCAATTGAGTGTCATAGTTCCACTGCAAGAACCTTGCGGCAAAATGCTGCATCTACGGAAGATAGGACATCCACCTAGTAAAACTTTGAAATGGTAAGAATAGAGGTCCAGGTGGCAGCCTTACAAAGCTGGGCTACAGAGGGCTGGTGCCAGAATTCCCAGGAAACTCCCACTAACGTGGTTTAGTGGGCATTTAAAACAGGTCCGGATCTAGCCCGTCTGATCTGGGGGTGCCGTAGAGAAAAGTCAAAAGACCTGCTTTCTGAACTAGAAAATGATACATAACGAACTGCTAATGTATTTTGACAAAGAGAATGCACAATATTGTGCTATACATTATACGAATTATACATATATAATCAAAAATATTCATTACCTCTTTACATTAGGTCATGTGTTACATATTTCTGACCATTGCACTCTGTAAGCTGTGCTGTATTTTACATGCTTCTAACTGTGGGACCATAGTGTACTTTGCACACACCTGATTGCTGCACTTCCAGCATACCAAGTGATGAGGATTATATAATGTACAGCCTTGTGTATAAGAGTCAAGTGGTCAGAGTATGTCATATGCATTCCAGTGTGCACAGTGCAGTGATCAAAAGTATGTAATATGCAGCACACAGAGTGCAGGGCTCAAAAAATATGTAATGTACACCACACGGTACTGAGTACAACAGTCATGGGTACAATCCAGGGGCCGTTATTAAGAATTTTTAAAGAATGAGGAACGGCTCCTTAAAAGTGAAAGCAGTCAACTCAGAGACCCGTCAGTGGTGAAAGCAATCTCAAAAAGGTCACTTTTCAGGAAAGATCCTCTAAGTGAATATTCCTGATGAAGGGTGGTTTCTGTGAGGCACATATAACCATGTTGGAGTTCAAAGGAAGTATAGGGAGCTGCAAGGAGGTTGTCAGGTATGTTTATGGGGAGCTTGTCCTCCACTGATGTCCATTTTCCCTGGACTATAAGGGACTGGAACACTTGTCTCCAATCTGAAAGACTGGTATCTTTTGTAAGCATTTCCAGTGATAAGGAAGAAAAGCCTTCCCTATTGCTAAAGCTGGGTTCTCAATCCATAAAGTTAGGGAATTCCTTGCTTGGCTGCAGAGGTCTGAAATTAAACTAGGGAAATGGCACAGCCTTGAATTTTGCTACCACGAGGCCTAGAACTCAAATTTTGTACCCCTTTAAAACCTTCTCTTAAACCCACAGGTCTAGGAAATCTTTAACCTAGAGTGGGGCAAACTGTAACAGACACTCTACTCAGAAGAGTGAAGACACCCTTCATTGGGGAGAAGGGGCTTTGGAGAGGACTTGGTGGGCGATGCGGGCCAAGTCTTATGCCGAATGAAGGGCTGAACTTAGGGTTTTAAAATGAACCACTTGCCGATCGGCCCATAGTAAAAATACATCATTACTTTCCCTTTACATGGCAGCAGCTAGCCCTCCCGCCGCATCACAGACGTCTCCGGCCCCCACTTCGGTTTATGCCCTTGGAGGACAGGAGGGACTTCTGACGTCCATTCTAGTTCTCGGGTATAAAGAAATGTCAAGTAAAAATCTCCAAAAAAGTAAATAAAGAGGACCTGTCATGCCTATTTCTATTACAAGGGTTGTTTACAATCCTTGTAATAGGAATAAAAGTGATACAAATAAATAAAGGGACAGTCTATAAATAACAAATAAAATAAATATATATTTTTTAAAGCGCCTGGATTTGTATGTGTTTGCTTCTGCACACAAGCACAGAGGGATGCTCTGTGCTCGTGTGCAGAAGCAAACACATTTGTTAGTCTCGCCCACATATGTAAACGGTGTTTAAACCACACATGTGAAGTATCGCCGCGATCATTACAGCGAGAGCAATAATTCTAGTGCAAGACCTCATTTTTTACTCTGAACAGGTAACCTGTAAATAAGTTGAAAGCATCGCCTATGGAGATTTTTAAGTACCGTAGTTTGTCGCCATTACACGAGCGTGCGCAATTGTAAAGCATGACATGTTAGGTATCTATTAATTCGGGGTAACATCATCTTTCACATTATAAAAATTGGGGTAACTATTGTGTTTTATTTTTCAAATTCAGTAAAGTGTATTTTTTACCCCAAAAAATTTCGTTTAGGACTGTTGTGCAAATACACTGGGACATAAAATATTGCAATAATACTAATTTAAACTTGTAAACAAAAAGTTCCAGAAAAGGCCTGGCCAGCAAGTGGTTAAAGCCTGGGCAAAGCCATTAGGTGCTCTACTTTCTGAAAAGGTAGAGTCTCCTGAGGAAAGGGGTTTTCAAATATTTCGCTGTGCAAATAGAACCTTCTGTCCTGTGATATCTTTAATCAATTTTCCAAGCGACTCAGCAAATATGCATCCCCCATCAAAAGACATACAACTGAAGTGTCTTATACAGGCAGCTTGAGCTGTCCAGGCTTTAAGCTACAAGATTCTGCACGTTAATGGAGATTGGAGCTATTTTGGAAATTTGTTTCATTAAGGTGAAAAACCTTGAGGGTTTACAACCCCTTTAAGGCCTGTCCTGGAATACAGGATTGTATCAGTAGTCCATTGCCCTAGTCCAGTTAGCTGCAGTTTAACCACTAGCCGACCGCGCACCGCCGTTCTACGTCGGCAGGTCGGCTCGGCTGGGCGAGAGCACGTAGTATAACGTCCTCTCTCTCAGCCGCCACTAGGGGCGCGCGCGCCCACCGCTCGCCCCCGACTCCCGTGCGTGTGCCCGGCGGGCGCGATCGCCGCCGGGCACACGCGATCGCTCGGTACAGAGTGGGGACCGGGAGCTGTGTGTGTAAACACACAGCTCCTGGTCCTGTCAGCGGGGGAAAGGCTGATCTTCTGTTCATACAATGTATGAACAGAAGATCAGTGTTTCCCCTAGTGAGGCCACCCCCCCCCCCCCACAGTAAGAACACACAAGGGACATACTTAACCCCTTCCCCGCCCCTAGTGTTAACCCCTTCACTGCCAGTGGCATTTTTATAGTAATCCAATGCATTTTTATAGCACTGATCGCTATAAAAATGCCAATGGTCCCAAAAATGTGTCAAAAGTGTCCGAAGTGTCCACCATAATTTTGCAATACCGAAAAAAAAAACGCTGATCGCCGCCATTACTAGTAAAAAAAATATATTAATAAAAATGACATAAAAATACCCCCTATTTTGTAAACGCTAAAACTTTTGCGCAAACCAATCAATAAACGCTTATTGCGATTTTTTTAACGAAAAATATGTAGAAGAATACGTATCGGCCTAAACTGAGGAAAATTTTTTTTTTTTATATATATATTTTTGGGGGATATTTATTACAGCAAAAAGTAAAAAATATTCATTTTTTTCAAAATTGTCGCTCTATTTTTGTTTATAGCGCAAAAAATAAAAAACGCAGAGGTGATCAAATACCACCAAAAGAAAGCTCTATTTGTGGGAAAAAAAGGACGCCAATTTTGTTTGGGAGCCACGTCGCACGACCGCGCAATTGTCTGTTAAAGCGACGCAGTCCCGAATCGCAAAAAGTACTCTGGTCTTTGGGCAGCTGGTTAACAGCGGGGGGGTAAGTGGTTAACAGGTAGAAATCACAGCAACTGCTGGTTGTAGAGCGGGTCCTGTAAGTGTAAAGAGAGCCTTTAGGTGCATTTAAAACTTCCTATCTGAAGAATCTCTGAATGAAGAAACATCTTCATTTGTTTGTTTAGGACTGAGATGGCAGGATCAACTACTGGAACAGGTCACTTATTAGTGAACTTTTTTCCACTGGATAGCGTTTCCAATGATTTTTGGCAGAGTGAAAATCTTTTCTGGATTGACTCAATTGTCATAGATCTCTCATTCTTTTATTTTTTTCTTGAATATGGAATGGTTTTTTTTTTATTTGACAGGTCTGTTTGTACCCAAAGGGGCATGGCTAGAAAGAGGAGAATCAAGTGTGACAATGCCGAGGCTTTTGTGCACAGCAGATGTGACCGTATCCACATTAGCAAGCATATTGCATAAAGCTGCAATTTTAGGTGTAGGGATAAACTGAACAACCCCCGGTTCAGCAGAACATGCGAGCAGGCAAAAAATTTGTTTGCACACGCAAACACCATTAAAGTCTATGGGAAACAAGCATGAAAAATCAAAAGTGCTAATTTTAAGGGGTTATATGCAAGTTATTGCCATAAAAAACGTTTGAGGACCCGGGTCCTGCCCCAGGGGACATGTATCAATGCGAAAAAAGTTTTAAAAACAGATTTTTTTTCGGGAGCAGTGATTTTAATAATGCTTAAAGTGAAACAATAAAAATATAATATTTTAATAAATATCGTGCCTGGGGGGGTGTCCTTAGTATGCCTGTAAAGTAGCGCATATTTCCCATGTTTATAAGAGTGCCTCAGCAAAATTATTAGGAAAAAATTTAATGTATTTAATGTATTGTCGGATCCCGGCAATATAGATAAAAATACCAAAAGTACTGGGCATTTTCACCCCCTTCCTGCCCAGACCAATTTTTAGCGCTGTTACACTTTGAATGACAATTGCGCGGTCATGCAACACTGTACCCATATGAATTTTTTTTCCCCACAAATAGAGCTTTCTTTTGATGGTATTTGATCACCTCTATAAACAAAAAAAGAGCGACAATTTTGAAAAAAAACACAATATTTTTTACTTTTTGCAATAATAAATATCCTATTAAAAAAAAAAACATATTTTTTCTCAGTTTAGGCCGATATGTATTCTTCTACATTTTTTTGGTAAAAAAATCGCAATAGGCGCATATCAATTGGTTTGCGCAAAAGTTATAGCGTCTACAAAATAGGGGATACATTTATGGCATTTTTATTGTTATTTTTATTTTTACTAGTAACGGCGGCGATCTGCGATTTGTATCATGACTGCGATATTGCAGGACACTTTTGACACTATTTTGGGACTATTCACATTTATACAGCGATCAGAGCTATAAAAATTCACTGATTACTGTGTAAATGTGACTGGCAGGGAAGGGGTTGCAACTAGGGGGCAAGGAAGGGGTTAAATGTGTATCCTAGGGAGTAATTCTAACTGTAGGGGGAGGCGACTCACAAGGGGAGGAGACCGATCAGTGTTCCTCTGTACTGGGAACACACTATCGGTCTCCTCTCCTCTGACAGGACGTGGATCTGTGTGTTTACACACACAGATCCACTGTCCTGCTGTGTTCACGGGCAATCGCGGGTGCCTGGCGGACATCGAGGCCGCCGGGCACGTGCATCGGGTGCCGAGTGATGAGGCTTGGGAAGAAGACGTCATATGACGGCGGCCCGGAGGGACAAAGGGTTCCTGCTGCCATCATATCAGGATGCTCGGTAGGAAAATGGTTAAGGGGAACCCCACACCACAATTTAAAAAAAATGCCATTGGGGGCCCCTCAGGCACTATATACTCTGAACAGCATACTACTCTGCAGAAAATTGGGCCTTAGATGTTGGTGGTACCAGAACACTGTAAACCCTCACAGTTACTGTTGTTTGGTGCAGGAATGGGCCCTGCTGTCAAATATTATATCAAGAATTGTTATTACGTGCCCCTGTTAAACAGGGGCAGAACAATTGGGCCTTTGGTGGTGGTGGTGGTAGCATTGTAAGCCTTCACAGTTATTCTTGGGTGCAGGAACGGGCCCTGCATTGAAATATTATATCAAAAATTGTAAGTACATGCTCCTGTTAAACAGGGGCAGAAAAATTGGGCCTTGGGTGGTAGTGGTGGTGCCACAACACTGTAAGCCCTCACAGTTACTCTTATTGGGTGCAGGAACGGGGCCCTGTGTTAAAATATTATAGCAAAATTGTAATTACATAGCAGAAAAATTGGACCTTGGCCAGTGGTGGAAGTGCCACAACACTGTAACCCCTCATAGATACTCTTGTTGGGCGCAGGAACAGGCCCTGGATTGAAATATTATATCAACAATTGTAATTACATGCCCCTGATAAACATGGGCAGGAAAATTGGGCCTTGGGTGGTTGTAGTGGTGCCACAACACTGTAAGCCCTCACAGATACTCTTGTTGGGTGTAGGATTGGGCCCTGCATTGAAATACTATATAAAAAATTGCAATTACATGCCCCTGTTAAACAGGGGAGGAAAAATTGGGCCTTGGGCGGTGGTGGTGGTGCCACAACACTGTAAGCCCTCACAGATACTCTTGTTGTGCGCAGGAACGGGCCCTGCTGTGAAATATTATATTAAAAAAAAAAGAATTACATGCCCCTGTTAAACAGCAACATCAACCTTGTAACGTGGATCAAGAAGGGTTTGCTAGCCAGTAATGATCTCCCTCCTTGATACCACGAATTCTAGGGTCCTTTCGCAGGCTTTATAGAATCAGGAAGACCATGCAGCTTAAGTTTGCAGAGGCATTCGATTCTGAGTCCTCTGGGTTCCATTGCACTGTCCACTCCGAGGCTCCTCCATCAGCCTGCTCAGCTCCTGGCCTTTTAGGCCGGCCCGGCGGTGGCTTGTGGCATGACATCATCAGTGGGGGCAGGCGGGCCAGGGGGCATGGACTCAGGATCGGATTGTCTCGTATGCGCAGTTATCACCCGAGCCTGTCGCAGCAATTTTTACTGGCACTGTTCGGCTCCTACAGGCATTTACAGGCAGGGGAAGAGTGCCCTGTTTTTATCTATGGGCGGTTGGCAACACTGCCCCAGGTACCCCTAATCTGATCACACCACATCCCCAGATACCTTCTCAGCCTGATCACCACCCCCCAGAAACCCTCAGTCTGATTGCGCCCCCCCAAATCTCTTCACTCTGATCACAGCTTCTCTCCCCTAACGCACACACCAGATATCTTATCCCTCCACAGTCACACATACTTTGGGTTTACCAACCCCTCAGATCTCACCACTCCTGCAGTTCCTCCCAGTCATGCGGCTCCTCCTCCAGATGATGTCAGTGTAGGAGTGAAGAGCCTCCTCCACCCTAACCTCTTCCACCACTGTTAACCCCCCTGCGGCCTGACTCCAGTGATCATGGTCAACGCACACCTGCCTGACAGCGGTACCCAGCCTCCTCCCTGCACAGATGGAAAGCCGCCTACCGCTCCACCTTTCTCTGTCTCATTGGATCCACTCTGTACACTCAGCCTTCCTTCTGCTCTCCCACGCTGACAGCAGGCAAACTAAAACTGCCATGCTGTGCCCTCTCTTCCTATCCTGGCGCCCTAAGGAAGCTGCCTGACCTGCCTATTTCTGGCGACGGCCCTACATGTAGAAAGCACACATAAGTGAATGCATATGCAGCAGCTGTATGGACACAGTTGCATGTCAAAATTTGCCATGTGGACATGTCGGGGTGCACAGATCAAGCAATTTGGAATCTGTTCAATGACCCTGAAGCTTCATTGCATGGATAAACACATGGTGAGATAACCATCAAGTCTGAA
The DNA here is from genome assembly GCF_905171775.1 of Rana temporaria. NCBI lineage: Eukaryota > Metazoa > Chordata > Amphibia > Anura > Ranidae > Rana > Rana temporaria. The sequence continues at coordinate 250,741,452 of NC_053490.1, read as the reverse complement.
CTATGTTAACACTTTGCTGTTGTTGGAGAGTGAACAGCTAAAGAAACTGGAGCAAGGAGAGAAGATTCTATAAAGATTAATTTCATATTGGCTGGTAAGATCATGTAAGATTAACCCTATATTGGCTGGAGAGAAATTGGGTTGTTTTTAAAAAAATAATAAATCCTGAAGGATTTGGTGAGTGGCTAGAGGCATGGCCGGATTTCCCACAAGGCCAACAAGGCCAGGCCTCGGGGCGGCACTGTATGCAGGGGCGGCGCCACACGGCAGAGGAGACAAGTAATTTTTCAGCGGTGCGGGCCGTGCGGCGGCGGAGAGAGATTACATCTTCTCTCATTGCCCGCACTGCTGTTTCAGCTTCTGCCCTTACTTACATGCTGCGTGACACAGAAGAGAGAGAATGACGTCATCTCTCACCGCCCGCCCTCACTCTCATCTCTTACTCGAGTCTCGCGGTTCACCTGCAGCTCCGCATGGGAGAGGAGAGGCTGACATAGCGTTGTACCTGGCTGCAAGTACTCTGCTTGATTTTACATGCAATTAGTGACAACCTGGTACTTTTTAGGTGGCAGCAAGGGAACTGTGGCAATCCCCATTCTGCTAGCAGGCAGTGTGGCAAGTGACATTCCCATCTAGTGGCAGGCAGCAAGGCAAGTGACATCCCCATCTGGTGGCAGGCAGCGTGGCAAGTGACATCCCCATCTGGTGGCAGACACGTCGCCCCCCCCCCCCCATGTGATGGTGGGGGGGCGGCATTGAAGGACCCGGCCTTGGGGCGGCAAAGGGAGTAAATCCGGGCCTGGCTAGAGGGAAAGGTGAAGGACACTGGGTGTGGAGGAGGAGTCGTTAAAACAATATATTTTCCCTTGGATGCAATACTGCACATTTCATGTATGTTGAACACTGGATTTATTGCACATATTCTGCACAGGACACTTTATAAATTAGCATTATTAATTAGGACACTATTGGATGAATTTGAAATTTGGATTGATTACACTTCATGATTGTACAGGAAAATGTTTATAGGTTTTAACTTAACTGAATAATTGTGCTCTCTCACATATTAATGATTTATTTTATTTTATTTATTTATTCACATGTTTATTTATTGGTTAAGTGTATATACTGTATATTGCCCCTCCTATTAGATTGTAAGCTTGCAGGGCCATCCTAACCCTCTTGTATGGAATTGTATTGTTGCTGTATGGTCTCCCTTTATATTGTAAAGCACTGCACAAAGTGTTGGTGCTATTTAAATGCTAAAATGAATAATATATTGCCATAGCGCAGTCGTATTTTTATTTTTAGATTTTGAACCCATAATAAGCCCTTGTACTGTCCACACAAACCCAACTTAATTGCCCCACTTGATCAATGATTTATTTTTCAAAGTTGACCACCACTACAATAGAGAATGACTCTCCTAAATCCTAGTTTCAGGAAACAGTGAGTTTCCTAAATCCCCATTTTTTTTTTTTATATACTTGTACTTTGACAGTATTACAGCTCCAATGATATACAGTATATTTAGATCTATATAATACTGCACATGTAAAGACTACATTATAATCCAAAATCCAAAAATGAATGTCACAGCAAGTGATAGCGGACACACTGGCCCGGATTCAGATAGCTTTGCCTATCTTTAGGCGGGCGTAGCGTATCTCAGATACACTACACCGCCGTAAGTTTGAGCAGCAAGTTGTGTATTCACATACAACTTGCGCTTAAACTTACGGCGGCGCAGTGTAACTGGACCGGCGTAAGCCCGCCTAATTCAAAATAGGCTGGTTGGGGGCGTGTACTATGTAAAATAGTACTGACCCCACGTTTTTGACGTTTTCAACGAACGGCGCATGCGCCGTCTGTGGACATATCCCAGTGCGCATGCTCCAAATGACGTCGGCAAATCGTCATGCTTTCGTCGTGAACGTAAATTACGTCCAGCCGTATTCGCGAACGACTTACGCAAACGACGTAAAAAATTCAAAACTCGCGCGGGAACGACGGCCATACTTAACATTAGCTACGCCTCATATAGCAGGGGTAACTATACGCCGGAAAAAGCCGAACGCAAACGACGTAAAAAAAAAGCGTCGGGCGGTCGTTCGTTTCTGAATCGGCGTAAAAACTAATTTGCATATTCCTCGCGTAAAAATACGGAAGCGCCACCTAGCGGCCAGCCTGAAATTGCAGCCTAATATACGACGGTGTAAGACACTTTCACCTGTCGGATCTTAGGAATATCTATGCGTAACTGATTCTCTGAATCAGGCGCATAGATACGACCGTCCACACTCAGAGATACGACGGCGTATCAGGAGATACACCGTCATATCTCTTTTCTGAATCCGAGCCATGGTAACTATATTAACAAAGCCTAGCAGATCTCCAGTAGATCTTATCCTTTTAATACTTCTTCTATAGCCTATAAATGTCATCTACAGGAAAGATCTTTTTTTTGTGGCTATGAGGTAGGAAGATCTGTGGGCAGTTAAATGTCTTCACTGATAACAAGTTAAAACAAGCGGAAAAGTAAGTGCCCCCTTAGATACTATTATTTTCCATAACATGCATTTTTCATAAGGGGAATTTTATCAGTTTGGAATTCATTTTATTATTTTATTTTTTTACCTGATGTTTTATGTATTTCTTTTTACTTCTATAAATTACTTATTTTACAAATGGATGTTTAATGCAGGGTGCATTTATGTCACAGAGCAATATGTGTTTTCTAAAAAGAGTCTACAACAGCAGCTGATTCCTTTCAGGTTGTCTCTCTCTTATTGAAACTCTGACCGAAGCAGAAGGCTGATCCCGACTTAATCAGCTGTAACCTTAAGTAACCTTAGTCTCAGATTTTGAGCTCTGTACAGAACAGTTAAGATTAGCTGGTAAACATGTCAAAGGGTGCTCCACCTGCAGCTTGTACACCGCCGGGTTCTCTTACCCGCAATGGTGGCGGCAGCACTCGACAGCTGATGGAAACATCAGCTGCGGTGCCGACATCGCTGGAATCCAGGACAGGTAAATGTCCTATTACTAAAGCCAGCAGCTGCAGCATGTGTAGCTGCTGGCTTTTAATTCTTTATTCTTTTTTGGCTGGAATACCGCTTTAAAGGGGTTGTAAAGGTACAATTATTTTCCCAAATAGCTTCCTTTACTTTAGTGCAGTCCTCCTTCACTTGCCTCATCCTTCCATTTTGCTTTTAAATGTCCATATTTCTTCTGAGAAATCCTCACTTCCTGTTCTTCTGTCTGTAACTACACACAGTAATGCGAGGCTTTCTGCCTGGTGTGGAGTGTCGTGCTCGCCCCCTCCCTTGGACTACAGGAGAGTCAGGACACCCACTAACACACAGCTCCTTTCTCTATCTGCAACGTAGAGAGACTCTCCCGTAGTCCAAGGGAGGGGACGAGTACGACACTCCACACCAGGGAGAAAGCCTCGCATTACGGTGTGGAGTTACAGACAGAAGAACAGGAAGTGAGGATTTCTCAGAAGAAATAAGGACATTTAAAAGCAAAATGGAAGGATGAGGCAAGTGAAGGAGGAATTCACTAAGGTAAAGGAAGCTATTTAGGGAAAAAAAATTGTATCTTTACAACCCCTTTAACATTAGAATGCAATCACATCTTATGCTATATTTAAATTACAGTTTTCATCCTTTTAATAATCAACATAAAGACCACTTGTTGATATAAACAAATATTATTTTTCTCTGTGTAACCATGCTAAAATAATGTACGGTACATTAGAAGACATAAGAGACATTTGTTTCTATAAATTAGTTTCTCTTAAATCCTTAGTTGTTGACATTATAGGGACCTTTCACACTGACCATTTTTTTTAGGTTCTGAAAATGCATCCTATGGGACTCTTCACACCGGTTTGTTGCATTTGTGGTGCATGTTAAAAAAACGCACCTCCCCGTTGAACAAAAGGAAAAGGCATCAAACACACGTAGTGTAAAAAGGGGGGGAGGGGAGAATTTGCGCTAGGTAGAGAATAAAGTGATAATTACGTGAAAAAATTATTAAATAAATGTTAATAATGATCACTGAGGGATTCTTGCAGCAAAAACACTAAGGGCCAGATTCACGTACTTGCGCTGCGGCGTAACGTATGTCATTTACGTTACACCGCCGCAAGTTTTAAGCGTAAGTGCTTGATACACAAAGCACTTGCCTGTAAACTTGCGGCAGCGTAACGTAAATCCGTCCGGCGCAAGCCCGCCTAATTCAAATGGGGCGTGTACCATTTAAATTAGGCGCGTTCCCACGCCGAACGTTCTGCGCATGCTCCGTTAGGAAATTTCCCGCCGTGCTTTGAGCGAAATTACGGCACCCCGACGTGTTTTTTGAACGGCGACGTGCGTTACGTCCTTTCGTATTCCCGGACGTCTTACGCAAAAAATAAAAATGTTAAATTCGATGCGGGAACGACGGCCATACTTTAACATGGGCTGTCTAATATTACACCACCTAAATAGCAAGTGCAACTTTACGACGGGAAAAACCGACTAGCGACGACGTAAGAGAATGCGACGAACGCGCGTACCTTCGTGGATCGCCGTAAACAGCTAATTTGCATACCCGACGCGGAAAACGACGCGAACTCCACCCAGCGGTCACCGAAGTATTGCATCCTAAGATCCGAAGGCGTACGAAGCCGTACGCCTGTCGGATCTTAGCCAAATGCCGTCGTATCTTTGTTTGTGAATTACAAATAAAGATACGACGCGGCAAATTTGAAAGTACGCCGGAGTATCAGCAGATACTCCGGCGTACTTTTTCTGTGAATCTGGCCCTAAAAACGTTGATACCAAGTGCAAAAATAGATGTGTAAAAACAGTGTAGCGCTGTAAATTAAAGCATAATGAATAGATCAATCGAGCAGATTGAATACAATATTGTGACCATCAAAACAATTAAATGAAAAATTGTGACATATACAAATAATATGTAAATAAACAGTCCATCAAATGTTAAATCCAGTGGATCCACAGATGAAAATCCAAAGAAAAAGTTCAAAGAAAAAGGTTGTAGACATCCAATGTGTAATAAATGATTCCAAAAACGTGAGGACAGCCCAACACCTGAAGGTAAAATGAAGGCTTACCAGAAAGCCAGCGACAGCCCTTCTCAGGGGGGTCAGACAGGCTTATAAGATGAATAAATCCTGCACGGCAGCTGAGGGAATCCTCCGTCTCACACGTTCTCAATGGCTCCAAACCTCACATCACAAATCCTTCCAGAGATATCACAGGTGTGTATTAGGAGGGATGGAGTCCACACTCAGATTGGGGGTGAATAAGCCGCAATGGACATGAAACAGTAAAAAAATTCCATAGTGCAGGCGTTTAAAGGATAAAAAATGAATTTATTGTGGCTATAAAATACAATCTCTCTCAATCAAAAGAGAGATAATGAAAATCCTTGCAAGGAATAAAAACAGATGAAAAAGCTCTGTTTGGCGTCAATCCGCCCATGGGAAAGAAAAATTGCGCATGCGCAATACATTACATTCTTGTTCTTGGGTTTAGATATCCATTAACCTGCTGCCGCCTGCGCTATAGCTGAATGACATCTACAGCTCTGGCTTACTTTGCCAGGAGTAATAATTTAAATAATGGCGCTGATTTACGTTGAATAATATGTAAATCAGCGAGATACGCGAATTCACGAACGTACGCGGACCCAACCCAGTGTTGTTACGACGTTTCCGTAGCGGCTTTCCCGGCGTATACTTACCCCTGCTTCTATGATCTAAAGATACTAGTCTGTCTGGAAGCTGAGGGCTAGCCAGAACAACCGTTGACAGGAACAACCGCTGACAGAAACAGGCTTTTTTCAGCTTTTTTCAAATCTCACTGTGCCATTACACATGCCCCAATGTGCCATTACACATGTCCCAATGTGCCATTACACATGCCCCACTGTGCCATTACATATGCCTCACTGTGCCATTACACATGCCTCACTGTGCCATTACACATGCCTCACTGTGCCATTACACATGCCCCACTGTGTCATTACATTTGCCTCTCTGTGCCATTCCATATGCCCCACTGTGCCATTACACATGCCCCAATGTGCCATTACACATGCCCCAATGTGCCATTACACATGCCCCACTGTGCCATTACACATGCCCACTGTTCCATTACACATGCCCACTGTGCCATTACACATGCCCACTGTGCCATAACACATGCCCCACTGTGCCATTACACATGCCCCACTGTGCCATTACACATGCCTCACTGTGCCATTACACATGCCTCACTGTGTCATTACACATGCCCCACTGTGCCATTACACATGCCCCACTGTGCCATTACATATGCCCCACTGTGTCATTACACATGGCCCATTGCTGACCTCACTGTCACAATCTCCCTACCTTCTCCTGTTTGTACCGTTTGTCAGGCTGCGGGCGTCCATTATTCAAAAGCTACGCCTCCTCCTCCATGCTTTTCCGTGATATGCGGAACACTAATTTTCCCAGCAGAGCCTCTGTTCAGTGTTCCGCCTATCACGCATGTCCTCTCGTCCGAGACCAAGGATGAAAGGGCATCCGTGATAGGCGGAACACTGAAACAGAGGCTCTGCTGGGAAAATGAGTGTTCCGCCTATCATGGAACAGCATGGAGGAGGAGGCACGGCTTTTGAATAATGGACGCCCACAGCCTGAACACACAGGTACCGGCGTATAAGGCGACCCCCGAGTTTTAAGGCACTTTTTTACATGCCAAAAGTCGTCTTATACGCCGGAAAATACAGTAAGTATTGGGGGGGCTGTTGGAAGCTGCATACTGTAGATTTTTGGCGTTCACGCACAGAATGCATAAAGGTTAAATACCTTCAGCCTTTACAACCGCTTTAAAGAAATATATAATAATCAAGGGTTACACATAATTATTGATTATATTTACTCACCCACACAGGAATTTCTAAATCACAAACAGTAATCAACAAATTAAAGAAAATACAGTAGTTGATAAAAAAGAATGCTCAGGTTTCTTTTATTGTATGAAAAATATGTTCATGTTTGTATCTGCCATGTATTCAGGTGACAGTGGTCTTTGTTGTTTTGCTTTAGAGCTTCCTGCATCACCTGCTTTTATTGTGGTGCAGCATAGACCAAATTCATGTTTTCCCACAGTGCTCATATAGCCTATCCAACAACAACACACATTAATGCTGGTTGAAACAAACCTGTACTCTGTCGGCATGTATGTGGCAATGCCTGGGTTGTCTGCAATACCTCAAACAATGTATCCAACATAGTTTCCAACCTTTCCTGGGAGTTTTGAGTGTACCCACACCTTCATTGCTTTCTCCGCAATAAACATTAATTGAGACTTTAAAAATTCTAAGGTATAATTCTATACTGTAGTTCAGAAACAAACAATGGCTCCTTTTTGTGTGAATTTAGATTTTCAAGGTTCGAGATTTCAGTTCCCTGCAAAGAAAGTTACAAGGACGATAAAATTCTGCATTAACAGGTATTTTTCTGAACTTGCCAAAAATGTTCTTAACCTGAAAAAACAAATACAAACACCACATCTAAGGACTGCTAAGCAGCAATACATTACATTCTTGTTCTTGGGTTTAAATATCCATTAACCTGCTGCCGCCTGCGCTATAGCTGAATGACATCTACAGCTCTGGCTTACTTTGCCAGGAGTGCATCTATCGACGTCCTCCCGTGATCGCACCCTGTGATCGCAGAGTTCGAAGGGTCCTTTACCACTTGATCAGCTGTGTTGTTTATCGGCTTTTAGTGAGGAGAAAATAAGAAATCCGATAACCAGCTTGTGTTAAAGGGTCATTGGCACTGATTATCAGTGTCCTGATTATCAGTGCAGTCCCAACAGTGCCCGCCAGTGCTGCCAAAAAGTGCTCATCGGCGCTGCTAATTAGTGCCTATTAGTGATGCCAATCAGTGTCTACTCATCAGTGTGATCTATCAGTGGTGCCTATCAGTATCGCCAGAAGTCAGTAGTGGTAATAGTCCCAACTGGAGCTGCTGGGATCATAGAGAGGCAGTAGATGCCGATGATAAGATCCAGAGAAGCTGTCAGAGAGCTGCCGCAGGAACCTTGGAGAAACTGTCAGATGGAGCTGTCAAAAGTCTGGGTGCTAGCAGCCAATCAGGAACTGTTTCATTAAGGAGGTGTAGTTTTGCCTCTGAAAGGGTTCTTGACCCAATTTTGTTTGGGTACAACGAGTTGACGCACAACTGTACAATTGTCATTTACAGCGACGCAGTGCCGTTTCGCAAAAAATGGCCCGATCATTAAGGAGCCATTTTTTCGGGGTAAAGCCTTTCGGGGCTGTAGTTGTTAATATGGGTGTAACTAGTAACATGCTCCAAGAGTTGAACTTAGCCTTTGAAGTGGTTGTAAACCTCTGACATGAAAAATGCCAAAAGTATTCCCCTCTATATTGTGTACTTTCTCAATCCAGAACAATTATGCCGCGTACACACGATCAGTCCATCCAATGAGAACGGTTAAAAAACCGATCGTGTCAGAACACGGTGACATAAAACACAACGACGTGCTGAAAAAAACGGTCAATGCTTCCAAGCATGCGTGGACTTGATTCTGAGCATGCGTGGATTTTTAACTGATGGACGTGCCTACAGACGATCGGTTTTGTTCTATCGGTTAGGAATCCATTGGTTAAATTTAAAACAAGTTGTCTTTTTTTAACCGATGGTTAAATAACCGATGGCGCCCACACATGATCGCTTTTGACCGATGAAAACGGTCCGTCAGACCATTCTCATCGGTTTAACCGATCGCGTGTAAGGGGTTGATTTACTAAAGGCAAATAGACTGTGCACCTTGAAAAGTGCAGTTGCTCCAGAGCTTAGTAAATTAACTCTGCTGACATCTTTTATCCAATCATATGCAAGCAAAATGCTGTTTTTTTATTTTCCTTGCACGTGATTCAGTATTCTTTGCAAAGTGACCTGATTTATTAAGCTCTGGAGCAACTGCGCTTCTGCACATTTGCCTTTAATAAATCAACCCCTATGTGTCATTTCCCTCTCCTCCCTCATTCCCCTGTCAAGAAAAAAGTGACAGGGAGGGAGCTCCAGTGCACAGCTTGTGATTGACAGCCCCAGCTCTGTTCCTGTGTTCTGTGTAATTTCAGTCCCCCCCCCCCCCCCGCTTTCTTACAGCTCAAACAAGCTTTATAAATTCTGCACTTTGAATGGCTGTAGAGAAGAGAAGGCTGCAGATAAACAGATACAATTTAAGTACAGTAGGAGGATATGTTTTATCTCTGTGTATAACTTGAGGCCAGTCATTTTACTGGATATATGTAAGGATGTACAACCACTTTAAGCAGTGGATATGTATGGATTTTATTCTGGAGAATAAGGATATTGTTTAGTGTCACATTAAAATGATTTTTTCTTGAAACGCTTACTTTTTTGGCGTTAAGGAAACACAGAAAAGGGTGAATAATATGACTTTTGCGGCATTACATGTTCCATATACCTCATATTTCCTCCCATGTAAGTGCGACTTCCTCATATACATCATGGACTAATTTTAACATGTGAACTCCATCTGCGTGTAAGCAGCATCAGTCCATAGGCAGACGCCTACTGAACCTTCCTCCTACACTTTGGAAGACAAAAAAAACTTTCAAAAATTCCCAGTACACTTTCCCCACATTAAAGAAAAGTATAAAATGCCAGGCAAAAGTGAGATAAAGGTACTCACTGAACTATTGCCAGCGGTCATTACTACATTCACCATGAGAGCTGCCTGTCTTGTTGCACTTGTGCTGCTGGTGGTAGAGACTACCTGCCTGTACAGAGGCCCTAGTATACGTAAGTATCTTATAATCTTATTACTCCAGCTGATTAATAATATATTGTTCTTGTACAGCAGATTTACTGAGTCTTATAATATGTGCAACTGAATAGCGGTACAATCATATAGATAATTACCTATATACATCTTATTCTCAGTCATGTCCGGCTTTCTCTGACACCTCAGATATGTCCAGCTTCATCTGAAAGGTGCCAAAAAGAATGATGATATGCAAGGTGCACTAAAAGCGACCATCAGAAAATCATGCTTGTTGCAACAATATTGATCCCTGCCTTGCATTTTTAAGGTAGATGTAGGTGGTCTATTTATAAAAAAAAAATAGCTGTACGAATGCCTCAAGCATTCATGTTTATTTCCTATGACCGTCAGCTCCATCTAGTGGCCATAATGCGTTTTTTTTTTTTTTTTTACGATTAAATGGGTTTTAAAGGAAAACATTTTTTTCCCTAAATAGCTTCCTTAACCATAGTGCAGTCCTCCTTCACTTAACTCATCCTTTCATTTTGCTTTTAAATGTCCTTATTTCTTCTGAGAAATCCTCACTTCCTGTTCTTCTGTCTGTAACTACACACCGTAATGCAAGTCTTTCTCCCTGGTGTGGAGAAAGCCTCTTGACTTGAGGGGAAAGGGGACGAGAAGGCAAGTCAGGACACTCTCTACTTTGCAGATAGAGAAAGGAGATGTGGGCGTCCTGACACTCCTGCTCGCCCCCTCAAGAGGCTTTCTCCACACCAGGGAGAAAGCCTTGCATTACGGTGGTGAGTTACAGACAGAAGAACAGGAAGTGAGGATTTCTCAGAAGAAATAAGGACATTTAAAAGCAAAATCGAAGGATGAGGTAAGTGAAGGAAGACTGCACTAAGGTAAAGGAAGCTATTTAGGGAAAACATTTTTTTCCTTTACAACCCCTTTAAGGTATTTCAGGTAAATACAGTATTACAAACACTAGACAGAGCTGATGATCATAGAAAATAAACACAATTATTTGTGTTTGAGGCATTCACAAAGCAATTTTTTTGTAAATAGACCCTCTAGTTAAAACACTATTATTTATTTTGTATTGAGTGCATGCATAGTAAATTATATGTATATGAAACACTTCTTTTCCCATGAAGATCAGCACCATCTGGGTTTAGGCATCATTCAAGGTCAGCATCCATTTCTTAAGCAGGCCATAGACGGATTGAATCTTTGCCGATTCAGCAGTGACCAGCTGAGATCCGAATTATCTATGGCGGGCTGGTTGGCATGAAGTAGATCCATAGATTGACTTCTAGATTGTTTGCATGTGATTGATTGTTTGCATGTAATTACTGCTGGCGGCTGTAGCCGCCAGCAGTTATCGTGTTCTGCTGACAGAAGAGGCTCCTCGCCAGCAGAACACAACTGCAGGGGGAATTCCCCTATTAACACTGACTGTGTTGATGGAGGAATCAAGCGATTTTCTTTCCTGTAACCTATGGCTTTCTTTAGATATGGATATAATTAATTTATATAAATAATTTTTGTTGTACAGTATACAGTATGTGTATATGTTTGTATATATATATATATATATATATATATATATATATATATATATATATATATATATATATATATATATATAATATATATATATATATTACAAACAGTGCAGAGCTAAATTCTAAAAAAAATTATGAACATGTTTATTTGTAAATTTTTCACCAAGAGCACAGATTTATTTTTGTATTTTATATATGTATATATATATATATATATATATATATATATATATATATATACACACACACACACACATGTATTTATGTCACCTTAATACAAAATGAAGGGACATCACCACAGTTATATTTATGGTGCCAATTATGCAGAAAGGCTTGTGACAAATTACATATTAATTAAAAAAGTATTCCAAACACAAACCTAAAGTCTATGTAAATTCAAAAACAAAAGTGTAATATATACAGATTTACCAATCCTTAGATGCATGTGGTCTGCGGTAGCTGCATTAATTTTCCGCTTTTAGGTTATTTTTCCTGTATTTTTACCTGGTGACAGAGCCACTTACTTACTGTATGTCTTAGAATGAGTCTATGATGGAGCAACGTAGCCACCCTTGGACAGCAGAATTATTAACCTGTAGAGAGGAACATGTTAGATAGACTTAACAGATGTGAATTTCATTGTGTCAGTTTGGTATAATGTACAGTGGAACCGTGGATTACGAGCATTCCAGGAGAATGCTCGTAATCCAAAGTACTCGCATATCAAAGGAAGTTTCCCTATTGAAGTCAACGGAAACAAAAATAAATAGTTCCGCATTGACTTCAATGGCATGCAATACCGCATGCGGCCAGAGGTGGGGGGGCGCCGGAGAGTCTTGGAAACAGCCGGAAAGACCAGAGGACAGCTCGGCTGACCTTGGCAAACCTTGTAAAGGCTCAGGAACTGAGTACTCGTGTCGTGACACTACCGTGTCTTTCCAAGCATATCTGAACGGCTCAAACGGAGCCGAACAGCTGGGAACTGTGCAGTTCGGCTCCAGCGCCCCCCCCACCTCAGGCCAAACGCGGTACTGCACACCGCTTTGGCCTGAATCCTGCTCGTGTTGCGAGACAACACTCGCAAACTGAGTTAGGATTTTTAAAAATACAGTGCTCGTCTTGCAAAACGCTTGTTAACCTTGTTACTCGCAATCCAAGGTTCCACTGTATATGCTATGAAATAAAGCATAATAAAAAAAAACAGATAGACTAGTGTATTTAGATGGAGTTTAGTTCCGCTTTAATGCTACTGACAAACTGCACCATATCATTTTTATTTTTTCCTTTAGTACTCCTTTTATAAATGCACTATGTATTGTCTGTCTATTTATTAAAGTTGTCAATTAATGTGTTCTTAATAGTTTGTTTTTCTCATTTCTAGTTTATACAGGGGGAGGAAAAAATTGCTGTAAGCCAAACATTGAAAGAGCCCTAAACTGGACAAAAATCAAGAGCTACTCCAACATAAATAAAACTTGTCACTACAAGTCAGTGGTGTGAGTATTTTTCCCAATTCTTTTATAATTCATAACTGACAATGCCAGTCTAGCACAGAACTCAAACTATTTATTTATTTATTTTCAGTCAGAGCACTTTCACACTGGTGCGTTTTTGCCGCGTTTTTGCAGTAAAAATAGCGCTATTAAAACACTCCAAAAACGCCCCTCTCCATTGAAATTAATTGAGAACGCGGTAAAAACGCAGTAAAAACGCGGTAACATCGCGGTGTTTTACCGCTATTTTAACGCTCCACTATAGGCGTTTTTGGTGTGAAAGGGCTCTTAAGAGTGGATTTTGGCTGCTTGAACCAGCCAGCAATTTCCTATAATGTTTTCTGCAGCTGTTCTCTTGCCGCAACCTACCACAGCCACTGCCCCCGTCATGTCTGAAAACCCTATTTTTCTTCCGTCAAAAAAACGGAACGGATGATCCGTTTACCATCCGATCCGCTAACGCCGTGTGCGGCATTTGGTATGAATCCTGAGGGGGAAGTCCCCGCCGGATTTTAAATAAAAATCCGGCATGGGTTCCCCCCCTCGGGAGCATACCGGGCCCTTAGGTCTGGTATGGGCTGTAAGGAGACCCCCATACGCCGAAAAAACAGCGTAGGGGGTCCCCCTACAATCCATACCAGACCCGTATCCAAAGCACGCTACCCGGCCGGCCAGGAAAGGAGTGGCCCCCCCCTCCTGAGCCGTACCGGGCTGCATGCCCTCAACATGGGGGGGTTGGGTGCTCTGGGGCAGGGGGGGCACACTGCGGCCCCCCCCACCCCAGAGCACCCTGTCCCCATGTTGATGAGGACAGGGCCCCTTCCCGACAACCCTGGCCGTTGGTTGTCGGGGTATGCGGGCCTGGAGGCTTATCGGAATCTGGGAGCCCCCTTTAATAAGGGGGCCCCCAGATACCGGCCCCCCACCCTAAGTGAATGGATATGGGGTACATCGTACCCTTACCCATTCACCTGGAGGCAAAAAGTTAAAGTTAATAAACACGACACAAGGGTTTTTAAAATAATTTATTAGTCTGCTCCGGAGGCCCCCCCCTGTCTTCTTTATTAGCTCTTTCACCAGGGGGGGGGCTTCTTCTTTGACGTCTTCGGGTGGGGGCCGCTCTTCTTCGCCGCCTGGTTCTCTTCCACCGCCGGGGGGGTCGCTTTTATAAAAGCGCCCCCCCCCCCCGGCGGGTTTCCTCCGACGTCTTCGGCGGGGGGTGGTGTGCTTCTTGTTCCGCTATCCGGGGGTCTTCTCCGCTCTCCGGGGGTCTTCTTCTATGTTTGCCGCTCTCCGCTGTTGACTCGGCGCACCCCGGTTCTTCCTCCCGCTTTCCGGTGCCTTCTCCTTCAGCGCTGAACGTCTTCTTCTTCCGTGCTGTGACGTCGTCTTCTTCTCTTCTCCCGATGTTGACACGTAGCCTCTTCTCGCTGCAATGACGGGTGCGCGGCTTGCATCTTACTTATATAGGCCTCACAGTCCCATCATGCTCCGGTACCTACCCACGTAGGTAGGTATCACATGGGTAGGTACGGAGCATGATGGGACTGTGGGGCCTATATAAGTAAGATGCAAGCCGCGCACCCGTCATTGCAGCGAGAAGAGGCGACGTGTCAACATCGGGAGAAGAGAAGAAGACGACGTCACAGCACGGAAGAAGAAGAAGACGTTCAGCGCTGAAGGAGAAGGCACCGGACAGCGGGAGGAAGAACCGGGGTGCGCCGAGTCAACAGCGGAGAGCGGCAAACATAGAAGTAGACCCCCGGAGAGCGGAGAAGACCCCCGGATAGCGTAAGAAGAAGCACACCACCCCCCGCCGAAGACGTCGGAGGAAACCCGCCGGGGGGGGCGCCTTTATAAAAGCGACCCCCCCCCCCGGCGGTGGAAGAGAACCAGACGGCGGCGAAGAAGAGCGGCCCCCACCCGAAGACGTCAAAGAAGAAGCCCCCCCTGGTGAAAGAGCTAATAAAGAAGACAGGGGGGGGCCTCCGGAGCAGACTAATAAATTATTTTAAAAACCCTTGTGTCGTGTTTATTAACTTTAACTTTTTGCCTCCAGGTGAATGGGTAGGGGTACGATGTACCCCAAATCCATTCACTTAGGGTGGGGGGCCGGTATCTGGGGGCCCCCTTATTAAAGGGGGCTCCCAGATTCCGATAAGCCTCCCGCCCCCATACCCCGACAACCAACGGCCAGGGTTGTCGGGAAGGGGCCCTGTCCTCATCAACATGGGGACAGGGTGCTCTGGGGGGGAGCGCAGTGTGCCCCCCCTGCCCCAGAGCACCCAACCCCCCCATGTTGAGGGCATGCAGGCCGGTACGGCTCAGGAGGGGGGGCCGCTCGCTCGTCCCCACTCCTTTCCTGGCCGGCCGGGTAGCGTGCTTTGGATACGGGTCTGGTATGGATTGTAGGGGGACCCCCTACGCTGTTTTTTCGGCGTAGGGGGGTCTCCTTACAACCCATACCAGACCTAAGGGCCCGGTATGCTCCTGAGGGGGGAACCCATGCCGGTTTTTTATTTAAAATCCGGCGGGGACTTTCCCCTCAGGATTCATACCAAACGCCGCACACGTGTAGAATTGGTGGGAATCCAAGTCGGATCTCCCGTCGCTTCTATGACGTGCTTGCTGGAATGTGCTTTTACTATTCCAGCGAGTGCGAGATGTCGGCACCCTGTCGCCGAGAATCAGCGCGATGCCGTCGTGCTAAAAACACATTCTCGGCGGCAGGCACTGTATGTAAAAAGCCCCCCCCCAAAAAAAAAAAAAAACGGATGAAAAAACGGATGGAAAAACTGATGGAAAAACTGATGAAAAACTGACAAAAAACGGACGAAAAACTGATGGAAAAACGGATCAACTGATGAAAAAAAAACTGATCTAAAAAACTGAACTGACGTGTGAAAGAGCCCTAAAGCTAGCTACAACCAGGCAACTAGCATTTCCAGCTGGGGATCAGCAATGACAGCTACAAATTTCTTTCAGCACAGGTTTGCTTTTTGTAGCAGCCAATAAACCAACATGTTTTACTTGTTTTCCAAAACTGCAAATAATATACATCACTTAGATGCAATTATAACACATTGGGGTTGATTTACTAAAGGCAAATAGATTGTGCAGTCTGCAAGCTTAAAGGGGTTGTAAAGGTACAATTGTTGTCCCCTAAATAGCTTCCTTTACCTTAGTGCAGTCCTCCTTCACTTACTTCATCCTTCCATTTTGCTTTTAAATGTCCTTATTTCTTCTGAGAAATCCTCACTTCCTGTTCTTCTGTCTGTAACTCCACACCGTAATGCAAGGCTTTCTCCCTGGTGTGGAGAAAGCCTCTTGAGGGGGCGAGCAGGAGAGTCAGGACACTATCTTCGTGCAGATAGAGAAAGGAGCTTAAAGAAGAATTATACCAAAAAAATTATTAGGTAAACCCACAAGTTTTTTTAACCACTATTTATTCCTTTATATTGGCTTTTGAAATTTACAAATGCAGCAATTTAGAAATTGGATGAAAGGTTCAGCACTGGGAAACACTTTTTGAAAGATAAAAAGTGCATTTTATGTAAAATTATATAGACCAGACCTAAATGAGGAAAGAGGGACTTTGTTCCAAATCAGGGACAGCTATGCAGATTTCATGGTGTCTTATAGAGTGAGGGGACCTTGCATATGGAAATTTACTATGTTCATGCAGCATTTAATTTTTTGTTCTTTTTTTTTTAGTGTGACCCTCAAAAATGAAGTGAAAAAACAATGCTTTGATGCTACAAAGGAATCCACTATCAAGGCTATTGAAAAGTTTGAACACAAGACTAAAAAAAAAAACGAAAAAAAAACTCTCCAGTTTTAGTAAATGAAACCCTTAAAGGTCTATTTACCAATGTTTTCACCCACAAATTACACAACTTTCACCCATGTTTGTTTTATTTAAAAAAAAAAAAATACAATATTTAGGAGGGAACAGAAGGATTGACAACTTTTTGGCATAAATGATAGGTATCCGAGGCAACCAATCAAATTAATCCTAGGTTACAATATATATGGACCACTTAGATCTGATTAGTATTACAATGCAAAATGCTATGATGATACACACATAGGGCTAGATTTACGTAGATCGGCGCATCTTTAGAGCGGCGTAGCGCATCTCATATGTGCTACGCCAACGTAACATAGAGAGGCAAGAACAGTATTCACAAAGCACTCACTCCCTTTGTTGCGCCGGCGTAACGTAAATTGACCGGCGTAAGCCCACCTAATTCAAAGTAGGAAGGAAGTGGGCGTGATCTATTAAAATTAAATGTGACCCCATGCAAATTAAGGGCCGAACGAATGGCGCAATGCCGCATATACTCCCTAAGATACGACGTCTCAATGCCTATGACGTGAACGTAACCTACGCCCAGCCCCATTCACGTACGACTTACGTAAACAACGTAAAATACGACGGCTGTTCCCTGGTCCATACCCTAACATGACTTACACCTGCTTTATGTGGAATAACTTTACGCCGGACGTACGCCTTACGTAAACGGCGTAGATTACTGCGACGGGCGTAAGTACGTTCGTGAATCGGCGTATCTCGCTCATTTACATATTCAACGCGTAAATCAATGGAAGCGCCCCTTGCGGACAGCGTAAATATGCGTCCAATATACGACGGCGTAGGAGACTTACGTCGGTCGGATGTTGCCAAAATTCAGGCGTATCCTGTATTAAGAGTTAGGCGCAGAGATACGACGGCGCATCCGTGCACTTACGCGGCGTATCAGTAGATACGTTGGCGCAAGTGCTTTCTGAATCTGGGCCATAGTCTGCACTCTTTAATTTGCATTTTGAATGCCTAAATAAATATGCATCTCATGTTAAATATGTTTTTTTAAAACACTGTCAAGCATTTAAGACTATGGCTAAACAGATAACATTAGGACTCACAAATCATTGCATTGCGATTGTGGTGCCATTCATTTTGAGTGTCATTGTGAATAGGGCGTCATTGATTTTGAATGGCACCTCAACCTATCTACACAGCATGCCTGCACAAAAACACACCACAATGCATATTGTGAGTTGAGGTGCACTACCGCAAAAAATGGAAAAGAATGGATTTCTCCAACACTGGGGCACAATCAAAATGAACAGGCTTCGAGAGCATGTTACATCAGCAATTCTGTGTAAATGGGCCTCATTCTCTTGCTACTGAAAAAATGAAACACTTGTTGGCAGTCAATTGACTGTACAGGACATTGAAAATAATGTGCTGCTAATGAGATCATCGTCAACAAGCAGTTAATTCTCTTAGTAGCAAGAGATGAAAATTGTCCATGTAGCCCTAGTCTAAATATGTCTACTGTAATTTACTGCTTAATTATTTTAATTTAACTACAGTGACAAGCAATATTTGCAACATGTTTTTATCACTAAAATTATCAAATGATCTACACATTTCTACAAGTAGTTTTGCAATTCTTGATGTAGATTTCTTTTTTTGTACAATTTTTTTTAAAGAAATCTACAAATAAATATTTACTGTTAGTCAAAATCTATGATTGTCTCTGGTCATTTATACGTTTAAAAATACATCAGCTGATACTTCATTTTTCTCGGCTCATCGTTATATGTTATTTTATTTCTATAAAGGCTTTATTTTTACATACAGTATTTATATATATATATATATATATATATATATATATATATATATATATATATATATATATACTGTGTGTGTATATATATATATATATATATATATATATATATATATACTAGCTGAATACCCGGCGTTGCCCGGTCTTCCTATCTTAACCTTTTGGGGAGGAAAATCATAGTAATATAAATATACCCATCTTTTATATAAGGGTGTAGGTAAGGGTTAATTTAACTGTCATATATTTTTATTTGGCATATAAGTAATATGTGTAGCAGGTATTATTGAAATATCTCCAGGGGTACAGAAGTTATGTGGGAACATACATTTCCCATTGATTTGCATGGGACTTTAAACAAAAACCCCGACCCTCACAAATGGGGGTAGTTAAGGGTTAAACCACCTATCCTATGTTTGTTGCTGACATATAAGTAACATGTGTGCCAAGTTTTCATGTTAATATCTTTAGCCGTTTGGACGTGATGCTGGAACATACATACATACATACACACACTTGAGTTTTATATATATATATATATATATATATATATATATATATATATATATATATATATATATATATATATATATATATATATATAAAGCATTCCCAGTTGTCCCTGGCTGGTTGAGGTTGCTGGTGCCAGGACCCTTATTCCTTGTGGGGTGCCCCGGGTACTCACACTGTGAATGCCCAATTTTTTTATGTTAGGTTTTGCTGCTGCAGTAGCATCTGCACTGCATGCACTGCAGCCACCTGCTTGTTCAGACTGTGGACATAGCACCTATACAGAGCCAAGGAAGGCTCATCCTTAGTGCTGATGTGTAGTGTCGTGTGACACTGCCAAGAAGCTCCCCCAATGAGCTCTGCCACTGTATAAGTGGTCTTTACTGAGGGAAAGAGCTGTAGTGAGCAGGCAAGGTCTGTTCTGGGATGTATATGGTCTGCACTGGGCTGGGGAGGTCTGTACTGGGGGAAAGGTCTATACAGGTGGGTCTGTGGTCTGTACTGGGGGTGACCTGTGTTGGGGGTCTGTACTGAAGGGAAAGAGGTCTGTACTGAGGAGGGAAAAGCAATACTGGAGAAGAAATGTATTTACTGGGAGAAGAGGTCTGTACTAAGGTAAATGTCTGTACCAGGGCAGGACTTAGGGTGGTGGGGGCCCCTGGGCTTGAGTGTTGAAGGGGCCCCCTGGAGCCGAGAATTGGGGAGGGGGTCTAAGATGTTGAGCGAGGGGGGGATCATAGTTGTTGAGCGGGGGGGGGGGCGCATTAAAGGATTAAAGTTGTTGAGCGGGGGGGCGAATTGAATTTGTTGAGCAGGGGGGCGCATTAAAGTTGTTGAGCGGGAGGGGGGGGTGCCTCTCACCTGTGCACGGAATGTGTCGGCTCTTTTCCCTTAAGCAGACATCCACACACCCCTCCGGTTCCTCCTGGGGGGGAGGGTTTTGCAGTTGTTGAGCGGGGGGAGTGCCTCTCACCTGTGCCGACAGCCGGGCCACAGACTGTCATTAGCCCGGCTGTCGGCTTTCTTCCCTTTAGCAGCCACAGTCCTCCACACACCGCTCCGGTTCCTCCTGCTTCCGTGCTGCCTCCTCCTCTTGCAGTGCGGGAAAATTAACCCTTTTGCGGGACTGCGGGAAGAAGCTGTCTGTGCGGGAAAGTCCTGCACAATCCTTGCGTGTTGGGAGGTATGCGCAGGGCCGCCATCAGGAATTTTGGGGCCCCTTACTAGGGTTGCTACCTGTCCAGGAATCACCCAGACAGTTCGGGTTTGGGATCTTGTGTCCGGGTTTCAGTCTGTCTGAAACCCGGACACATTATTTAGACTGGGCTGTGGCTCCCCAAGTAACTGAGGTAGTCACACAAAAATCTGTTGCCATTCGGGAGATGTAGGCCGCTGTCTGGGGGCAGGTTTGGCATCACTGAGGGGGAGCCATGATGTCAGCAAGAGCAGTTTGGCCACACCCACTGTTTGCCGCAGCGCGCTGCATTACCACTCTCCTTGAGGCACCCAAAGGTGCCCCAGGTCTTTTATAATTCTATTGTGTATACTACGAACAAAATGTGCCCTGTGCCGCTAAAGTGTTCGGGTTTGGCTTGAAGAAAAGGTGGCAACTCTACCCCTTACACAGCTTAAGGCATGGGCCCCCTGGAGCAGTGAACCGAGGAGGGGGGTGCTGCCGCCTGAAATTGAGAAGCGGGGGGGGCTGCCGCAAATTGAGAAGCGGGGGGGGCCTTTACAAATACAGTACAGACCAAAAGTTTGGACACCCCTTCTCAATCAAAGAGTTTTCTTTATTTTCATGACTATGAAAATTGTAGATTCACACTGAAGGCATCAAAACTATGAATTAACACATGTGGAATTATACATAACAAAAAAGTGTGAAACAACTGAAAATATATTTCATATTCTCGGTTCTTCAAAGTAGCCACCTTTTGCAGTAGACACATCTCTAGACCTGGTAAGAGGAGACTGTGTGAATCAGGCCTTCATGGTAGAATATCTGCTAGGAAACCACTGCTAAAGAAAGGCAACAAGCAGAAGAGACTTGTTTGGGCTAAAGAACACAATGAATTGACATTAGAGCAGTGGAAATCTGTGCTTTGGTCTGATGAGTCCAAACTTGAGATCTTTGGTTCCAACCCCTGTGTCTTTGTGCGACACAGAAAAGGTGAACGGATGGACTCTACATGCCTGGTTCCCACCGTGAAGCATGGAGGAGGAGGTGTGATGGTGTGGGGGTGCTTTGCTGGTGACACTGTTGGGGATTTAATCAAAATTGAAGGCATACTGAACCAGCATGGCTACCACAGCATCTTGCAGCGGCATGCTATTCCATCCGGTTTGCGTTTAGTTGGACCATCATTTATTTTTCAAGAGGACAATGACCCCAAACACACCTCCAGGCTGTGTAAGGGCTATTTGACCAAGAAGGAGAGTGATGGGGTGCTGCCCCAGGTGACTATCTCTTGAAGCTCATCAAGAGAATGCCAAGAGTGTGCCAAGCAGTAATCAAAGCAAAAGGTGGCGACTTTGAAGAACCTAGAATATGAAATCTATTTTCAGTTTCACACTTTTTTGTTATGTATGTTAATGTGTTAATTCATAGTTTTGATGCCTCCAGTGTGAATCTACAAGGTGTGTCCAAACTTTTGGTCTGTACTGTATATATAAAAAAAGGGGGGTAGCCATCCAGGGCCCTGGGTACCTCTGGGCCCTTTAATAAAAAGAAAAAAGAAACCTCTGGGCCCTTTAATAAAAAAAAATAAAAAAAATAAACATTTATAAAAAATACATAAAAAATGGAGGTTGCCATCTGGGGCCTCTGGGCCTCCTAATAAAAAATAAAAAAATATATATAAAAAAAGGGGGGGTTGCCATCCAGGGGCCCTGGAGACCTCTGGGCCCTTTAATAATAATAATAATAATAATAATAATAATAATAATAATAATAATAATAATTAAAAAAAATATATATATATATATATATATATATATATATATATATATATATATATATATATATATAAAATATATATATTAAAAAAAAAACATATTTTTTAAATAAAAAATAAATAAAGAAAAGGGGGTTGCCATCCAGGGGCCCTGGAGACCTCTGGGCCCTTTAATAATAATAATATTAATAATAATAATTATATATATATATATATATATATATATAAAAAACTTTTTTTTTAATAAAAAAGAAATAAAAAAGGGGGGTTGCCGTCCGGGGCACGGGGGCCTCCGGGTCCCTGGGGACCTCCGTACCCCTAAAAAAAAGGGGGGGTTGCCAGGAGACCTCTGGGCCCTTTAATAATAAAAAAAAAAAAAAAAATATATATATATATATATATATATATATATATATATATATATATATATATATATATATATATATATATAAACATTTTTTTTAATAAAAAAAAAAAAAAGGGGGGTTGCCGTCCAGGCCCCTGGGGACCTCCGGACCACTAAAAAAAAATAGTCCGGCCCTGGTCTGTACTGGGGTGAGTGCGAGAGATCTGTACTGAGGGGAGGTGGAGAAGCCCATACTGGGGTAGAGAGATCTGTATTGGGGTGTGTACAGAAGGGTATTTGGGGGGATAGTCTATACTGGGGGCAGGGGCGGACTGACAACTCATGGGGCCCCTGGGCAATAAAAGATTATGGGGCCCCTCTGGCTTACAGATGACCACCACGCCAGGAGGTAGTGCAGAGGCGGGCAGCTAAAATCTTGGGATATTCACATTAAAAGCATGTCATTTTCGGACATATCAGGGACAGATCTAAAAAAAACACAGATTTTTACATACTGTCCCTGGTTTTACTGAGCCTGGCAACCCGGATGGGGCCCCCTAGTGGCATGGGGCCCTCGGGCAGTGCCCGAGTGACTCAATGGTCAGTCCGCCCCTGACTGGGGGTGAACTGGGTGGAAAGATCTCTGTACTGGGAGAGCATCTTAATAGGAGAGATCTGTTCTTGGGGGATCTGTATTGAAGGGGATTTGGACTGGAATTAGGGGGTAATTTTTGGTTCTACTTTGTACATTTGCCTGTATGTTACATACCCTTGACTCCTGTGCTCCTTGAGTTACATGTCATGCACCTGATCCCTATACTTCATACTTTACACACTGGTGACTGCTGTACTCTGTGCATTGTGCACTCCTGACCCCTGTAATCCATGCAATTATGCACCCTCGACCAGTGGCGTCTCCAGCTTTCATATTTAGGGGGGGCACATGGGGGGACAGGGAAAAAAGTAGGGGGGCCAACTATAAAATGCAATTTTATATATATATATATATATATATATATATATATATATAAAAAATCTCCTGGGGCCCTTTACTACGATCCCACAACGGGCCCTTTCACATGTTCTGTCGTGAGCTCCCTTCCTACTATACTGGGGCCCCCCAGGGTGGCAGAAAACAAGAGATATATGTCACCAGCACACCAAGAAAATATAAGGGTCCAAAGCAGTGGGAGAACTTTCAGGGTTGCAAAGGTTGTCTTGCCACCGGGCCCTGGTGTTCTGCCACTGTGGGGTTCCCCAGCTGTCCTGTCCCTGCTATTGACAGCGCTGGTCTGGCGTCTGTTTCCTTGGCAGCGGCGGCAGTCTATTAGGACCTAGTGCTGGTGACATTATGGGTGCATGCAGGGGAAGGCTGGCACTATTGGTTATAATGAGCCGAGCCCCCAGCTGGTCACCTAGCAGCAGTAATGCTGTATAACCTTCTCTGTTGACATGCTGATCGGGATGTGATCCAGGTAATGCTCCCAGTCAGATCTAATAAACACAATATTTATTAGCATCAAGAGTACAACCACATATATATATATATAATCAAACGTATGTTCCGCAGCCATGTGGGCTCTATGCCTGTAAAGTGTGGGCTTTGATCAATAAAATCTCTGATATTTAACACTAGGATTTGACTAAGAGCATCACCTTGATTGCATTCCGATCAGCATGTCAGAGAAGGGTTCACTGCTGCTAAGCAACCTGCAGGGAGCTCAACTGTCTACAACCAATAGAGATGGGCTCGGGTGTGTTTGAAATCCCACATGCCCGATCCCGCCAGGAAGCCGACACTCCACAGCGCTAATCACAGGCAGTGAGACATTTCCTGATCTGTGCAGCTGCGGACCGGGAAATGTCTCACTGCCTGTGATTAGCGCTGTGCAGTGTGGGCTTCCTGGCAGGCTCTGGCATGTGGAATTTTGAACATGCCCAGCCCATCTCTAACAACAAATTGTGCTGGCCCTCCTGTACATCAGCCCCATAAAGTAACCAGCTCTGGGTTCCAATGTCCTGCCGCCGCTGCCATGGAGACAGAGACCAGCGCTGTGAATAGCCGGGACAGGACAGCAACTCTGGTTGTTCCAGCACTGGTCCACACTGGGACGATTCCCCCATCTACCTATAATGTGTAGATGGGGGAATTGGATCATTTCTTTTTTTTTTTTATTCAACCTAATAGTTGAATGAAAAAAAGTGATCAATGTATGGGCTGCCTAAGAGCTAAGACCAGCCATAGACAGTTTAAATCTCAGCTGGTTCAGCAGGAACTGGCTGAGATTTGAACCATTAATGAGCAGATTCTCTTATAATTATCACCAGTGGTTGCTGTATAGAATACAATTGCTGGGCAGGAGGGATATTCCTGTCAGCACTAGTGTTGAGCAGAATATGCCATATTCGATTTCGCGATATATCTCGAATATATATTCGAATATTCGAGATATATTCGCTAAATTCGAATATTCGTGATATTTTATCGAAATTAATTGAATGCGATTTTTCGCTATTGCGAATGCGAAAATAATTGCGATTTTTTAATAACTGCGGTAGGAGCGCTCTGATTGGCTTAGAATATTCGTGATATTTTATCGAAATATCGCAACATGCGAATGCGATATTTATTGCGCAATTTCGAGATATGCTGGAGGAGCGCTCTGATTGGCTCAGAATATTCGTGATATTTTATCGAAATATCGCAACATGCGAATGCGATATTTATTGCGCAATTTCGAGATATGCTGGAGGAGCGCTCTGATTGGCTCAGAATATTCGTGATATTTTATCGAAATATCGCAACATGCGAATGCGATATTTATTGCGCAATTTCGAGATATGCTGGAGGAGCGCTCTGATTGGCTCAGAATATTCGTGATATTTTATCGAAATATCGCAACATGCGATTGCGATATTTATTGCGCAATTTCGAGATATGCTGGAGGAGCGCTCTGATTGGCTCAGAATATTCCTGATATTTTATCGAAATATCGCAACATGCGAATGCGATATTTATTGCGCAATTTCGAGATATGCTGGAGGAGCGCTCTGATTGGCTCAGAATATTCCTGATATTTTATCGAAATATCGCAACATGCGAATGCGAAATTTATTGCAGATATTTCGAAAACTGCTGTAGCAGCACTCTGAAATCGAATATGTATGATATTTTAACCAAAATACATATTGCGATTGCGATTTTTCGATCGCGCATGCGCAATTGCGCGAACAACACGCGACCATTTCCTGGAGCCTTGCCAGTTTCCCAATATTACAGCAACATGGTGGGAAGCAATTTCTCAAAGTCTGAGGAAAAGTTGCTGATTTGTGTAAGTATTTTGACCACTGTTATTTCATCATCTTCAACTGCATTTAAGTCTAGTTTAAAAGTTAGTATATATGATCAGATATTAGTATTTAACCAAAAATGTGTCTCCTGCTTTTACAAAACTACAAGTCCCAGCATGCCTGGACAGCTGCAGACACCCTGGTTGGCAAATGTGTATTTAGGCACTTTTCCTTGTTATTTAGCATAATGAATTTAAAATTTTTTTGGACATAGGACGTATGCGAACGTCCTGACTTCAGTGTCCTCAAGGCCCAAGGACGTTCGAATACATATTGCCCTTTAGATGTTGCAGAACTACAACTTCCAGCATGCCTGGGAATGCTGGCACTTCTAGTATTGTAAGTTCTGCAGGCCCACATTTTTCAGGCCTTTATGCACGGGTCTCTAAACTGTGGCACCCTAGATGCAGCAAAAGTAAAATTCTTAGCATGCACTGACAGACCGTGGCTGATGGGAGTAGTAGTTTTGCAACAGCTGGAGGTGGACTGGTCTTGAAACCCAGAGTTAGGTAACAAACCCGTAGTGTTTTGCAACCATTCTGCCTCCAGCTGGTTATTTTCTGTTGAAAAGCCTGTGGCGTGCAAAACACAACCCAAAAACTCCACCCGGTGCAAGGAAAAATTTGCACACACCTAAAGAGTGACATCACAAAAAACTGCGACGGTTGCATACGTCAGTGGTCCTCCGAAAAGGTCCCGTCTCTGACCCCCCGGGGCGTTAGGCTCCTAGGCTCCTGACAGGGAAAAGAGTTACTGTGGTCCATACAGCCGAAGCCATATGGACCCATCTCGGTCCAAGCAGCGCAATCAACACGCGAACAACACGCGACCATTTCCTGGAGCCTTGCCAGTTTCCAACTTATGATCGCAGCGCAATCACACAGCAACATGGTTGGAAGCAATTTCACTAAGTCTGAGGAAAAGTTGCTGATTTGTGTAAGTATTTTGACCACTGTTATTTCATCATCTTCAACTGCATTTAAGTCTAGTTTAAAAGTTAGTATATATGATCAGATATTAGTATTTAACCAAAAATGTGTCTCCTGCTTTTACAAAACTACAAGTCCCAGCCCAGCCCAGCATTTTAGTCTAGTTTAAAAGTTAGTATATATGATCATATATTAGTATTTCACAAAAAATGTGTCTCCTGCTTTTACAAAACTACAAGTCCCAGCATGCCTGGACAGCTGCAGACACCCTGGTTGGCAAATGTGTATTTAGGCACTTTTCCTTGTTATTTAGCATAATGAATTTAAAAATTTTTTGGACATAGGACGTATGCGAACGTCCTGACTTCAGTGTCCTCAAGGCCCAAGGACGTTCGAATACATATTGCCCTTTAGATGTTGCAGAACTACAACTTCCAGCATGCCTGGGAATGCTGGCACTTCTAGTATTGTAAGTTCTGCAGGCCCCCATTTTTCAGGCCTTTATGCACGGGTCTCTAAACTGTGGCACCCTAAATGCAGCAAAAGTAAAATTCTTAGCATGCACTGACAGACCGTGGCTGATGGGAGTAGTAGTTTTGCAACAGCTGGAGGTGGACTGGTCTTGAAACCCAGAGTTAAGTAACAAACACGTAGTGTTTTGCAACCATTCTGCCTCCAGCTGTATTTTTCCTGTTGAAAAGCCTGTGGCGTGCAAAACACAACCCAAAAACTCCACCCGGATGCAGTGAAAAATGTGCACACACCTAAAGAGTGACATCACAAAAAACTGCGACTGGTACATACGTCAGTGGTCCTCCGAAAAAGGTCCCGTCTCTGACCCCCCGGGGCGTTAGGCTCCTGACAGGGAAAAGAGTTAGCAACGCATATCTCCCCTATACGTGTATCCTGTGTTGTTAATAATATATTCATAATTATGCAAATGATAATGGCTGCTATATTTATGCAAAGAAGGTGGCGACCGAAATGGCAGGATATAAAATCTTTCATGTTACCCCTGTCATTGATTAATAAGGCGAGAATGCTTCCAATTGTTGAATAGCATACATTTACGTCATATATCCATAAGGCTGTCAACAGAAGTATTACAATATACTTTGTTCTTCATCTTGCAGAAGTTCCTGGAAACAGGATATGATGACCTGCGGCGGCAGCCACAGAAAAGGGCTGTGGTCAGCGCCCTAATCGCTGACTTTGGCGGCCAACATGACCACAAGGCCATTGTTAAGAAGTGGTCTGACCTCAAGAGGCGCCAAATGGGTAATGTCAGACGTCTTCGGGCTAAATATCATCCAGGTAAGTTATTGTTGACAGTTATGTTTTTTTTAAAAAAAGTGTATTTTGTGCGTGAACTCGAAAGAGAGAGGAGCCGGCCTGCAGGAGTTGGGAGGCCTCCCCCAGAGGCAATCTGCCACCTTTCTCCATGCCCCGGTTGGCAATGGCGGGTGTGAGGGGGTCCTCCCAACCCAACCTCGCATAGCACACCCACCAGTGGCGGGGCTGAGACCACCAAACTCAATTCACAGGTAGCCGAGAGCGGGATCCGAACCCCTAGCTGCAGAGGTGAATCAGTTGTCAGTGCAGTGGCAATCGCGTGGAGCCACCGCAGCTCCTTTGGTGACAGTTATGTAAGGTCATATGTAATTCATGTAAGGTCAGATGTTGTTAACCAAGATGCCATGTTGTGCTAACATATATCACCACCGGCCAAGGTATTCATAGTACTGTTGAAAAAAGACATGGGGCAGCAGACAGGAACACAGAAGTTATGTGGGAACATAATTTTCCCATTGCTTTGCATGGGACTTTAAAGAAAAACCCCGACCATGGCAAGTGGGGGTGGGTAAGGTTTAAACCACCTATCCTATGTTTGTGGCTGACATATAAGTAACCTGTGTGCCAAGTTTCATATAAATATCTTTAGCCGTTTGTACGTGATGCTGGAACATACATACATACATACATACATACATACATACATTTATGCACACACACACGTTGAGTTTTATATATATAGATTACCACTAAATTCCTGTGTTAGGAGTGGGGTTGTTATAGTAATCCCGTGTGCTCCATCAGGCCCTTTTTTTAACATGAGATGGTCTGAACAAAACAAAGGAGACAAAAACAGCTCATTTTAACATGGTTGCATCCCAGCTCACGCTCAGTCCCCTGTAGTGCCCACAAGACCCTTTAATATAACATTGTCCCATTGGTTAACTGTCTATATAAATCAATTTGTATTCATATACAATACAGCACAGTACACAGAATTTGCATACGTCATTAGAAAACATTTTTATAATATATGAACATTGTGTTATTATAGGAGCTCCAATGCCAGTTGTCCGCGCCAAGCGCAGAAGGCGCCAGGCCGATGAGGAGGAGGAGGAGGATGCGGCAGAGGAGGATGCGGCAGAGGAGGACATGGATGAGGAGGAGCAGCCAGGGCCCTCCCACTCCCCAACCCCAGCTCCTGTTGAGGAGCAAGCTGAGGAGATTCCCCCCCCCACCACCCCAACTTCTCAAGCGGAAGAGCAGGAGGAAGAGAGCGTTCCTGTGAGCCTCGCTCAGGAAGGTAAATATGTGCACAATGATTAATAACATTTCAACAACAAAATGTAGATATAAAAATGGACAACATATAAAGCGCACCTGTCAGATTGTAGAACCATAATATGGTATTGATGCTAGAAGTATACAGGTAGTGCATAATTATTAGGCAAGTTGTATTTTTTGAGGATTCATTTTATTATTGAACAACAACCATGTTCTCAATGAACCCCAAAAACTCATTAATATCAAAGCTGAATTTTTTTGGAAGTAGTTTTTAGTTTGTTTTTAGTGTTAGTTATTTTCGGGGGATATCTGTGTGTGCAGGTGACTACTATTACTGTGCAGAATTATTAGGCAACTTAACCAAAAAATAAATAGATACCCTTTTCAATGATTTATTTTTAACAGTGAAACCAATATAACATCTCAACATTCACAAATACACATTTCTGACATTTAAAAACAAAACAAAAACAAATCAGTGACCAATATAGCCACCTTTATTTGCAAGGACACTCGAAAGCCTGACATCCATGGATTCTGTCAGTGTTTTGATCTGTTCACCATCAACATTGCGTGCAGCAGCAACCACAGCCTCCCAGACACTGTTCAGAGAGGTGTACTGTTTTCCCTCCTTGTAAATCCCACATTTGATGATGGACCACAGGTTCTCAATGGGGTTCAGATCAGGTGAACAAGGAGGCCATGTCATTACTTTTTTTTATTTAATACCCTTTCTTGCCAGCCACGCTGTGGAGTACTTTGACACGTGTGATGGAGCATTGTCCTGCATGAAAATCATGTTTTTCTTGAAGGATGGTGACTTTTTCCTGTACCACTGCTTGAAGAAGGTCTCTTCCATAATCTGGCAGTAGGACTGGGAGTTCAGCTTGACTCCATCCTCAATCCGAAAAGGCCCCACAAGCTCATCTTTGATGATACCACCCCAAACCAGTACTCCACCACCACCTTGCTGGCGTCTGAGTCGGACTGGAGCTCCCTGCACTTTACCAATCCAGCCACGGGCTCTTCCATCTGGCCCATCAAGACTCACTCTCATTTCAGCAGTCCATAAAACCTTAGAAAAATCTTTCTTGAGATATTTATTGGCACAGTCTTGACGTTGCAGCTTGTGTGTCTTGTTCAGTGGTCGTCGTCTTTCAGCCTTTCTTACCTTGGCCATGTCTCTGGGTATTGCACACCTTGTGCTTTTGGGCACCCCAGTGATGTTGCAGCTCTGAAATATGGCCAATCTGGTGGCAAGTGGCATCTTGGCAGCTGCACGCTTGACTTTTCTCAGTTCATGGTCAGTTATTTTGCGCCTTTTTTTTTCCACACACTTCTTTTGACCCTGTTGACTATTTTGAATGAAACGCTTGATTTTTCGATGATCACGCTTCAGAAGATTTGCAATTTTAAGAGTGCTGCATCCCTCTGCTAGATATCTCTCTATTTTGGACTTTTCAGAGTCTCTCAAGTCCTTCTTTTAGACCATTTTGCCAAAGGAAAGGAAGTTGACTAATAATTATGCACACCTTATATAGGGTGTTGATGTCATTAGACCACACACCTTCTCATTACAGAGATGTACATTACCTAATATGCCTAATTGGTAGTAGGCTTTCGAGCCTATACAGCTTGGAGTGAGACAACATGCATAAAGAGCATGATGTGGTCCAATTACTCATTTGCCTAATAATTCTGCACTCCCTGTATGTGTTAGACACACAACAAATGTATAGACATGATAATGATTGATTAATAAGCAAAAAAAATATTTTATGTATTTGTTAACGGTCTTTGTAATCAAATTGTTTTTTCTTATATCATAACAGCTGTAAAAGAGATTATGCAGAGACAAGCAGCAATAACGAAAAGGCAAGAATTAATTATTGCTAACCAGAGGAAAATGTGCTATTTAGCCAATCAAAACAAGCAACTGGAGGAGCAACAAATGAGAGAAATGCGTGAATTGGAAAAATTGCAAAAGCGCATGAGCCAATCACTTTGATTTTTTTTTTATAATAAAAAATATTATTTTTTGGAAATGTTTCATTTCTTTTTGAGATAGATTTTTAGGTTTTTCAACACATCTAACTTCACATCGAACAAATCAACATCAACACATCTAACTTCATAATAAGCAACAACATTTTATACTATTAATTTATTTAACACAAACCTAGGACAAACTAAAGCACACGGACACAGACACGACGAACACAAAATAAACTGTTGAAAAATGAACATAACAAAAGCAACAATATATATATATATATATATATATATATATATATATACCGAGAGAGAGAGAGAGCAAGAAAGAGAGAGAGAATGCAGATGAGCTCTTGCAGACAGCCCAATGGTTGCAGTATAAATGCCGCAAAACAGGGTTTAACATAAGGTTCATTGTTATAGTTACACTTGCTGTTTAGATCCGGTCTGGTAGCTTGTAGCGGAGGCTGTTGGTGGATCCGCTGTGCCAGAGAGGTCATGAAGCTTTACTCAGCATGGAGGCAGCAGCAGTAGTATTAAAATATAATGTAACTAGACAATGCATTTCCTGAGGAAAATGCGAGTGGGAATGCTGAATAGCTTAATTGCTGAGCCCCTTGCCAAAGACATTCACCATAACCACTACACTATCTTTAGGACACACAGCTTCTTTCTCTATCTGCAAAGTATAGAGTATGCTGACTTCCTGGTCGCCCCTCCCCCCTCAAGAGGTTTCCCCTCCCCCCCAGGTCAGTGAGGAGGAATATTGCACTGAGGTCAGGAAAGTTATTTATGGAAAGAAATAACATTACAAACGCTTTTAATTCACAGATCAAATACATGATTTAAGCCTCCAAACAAAGCTTAATAAATCCTCAACCGTACATGCGATCGATACAACGACTACACCGTTTGAAATACACGGCCCTTGTGAACGCATCGATATGAAATTTATGTTGATAAACTTAAAAATGTGACATAGGTGTATTGACTGAGCAGCAGAAGCAGCAGTAGTAGTATTAGCAGTAGTAGTTGATACAGAGTCAGATATAGGGTGTGAAATAACTGCTGACATAGGTGTCTTGACTGGGCAGCAGCAGCAGCAGAAGCAGCAGTAGTAGTATTAGCAGTAGTAGTTGATACAGAGTCATATCACTTGGGCAGGAGGTGCCATGATGAACAGCAGTGGTAATAAGAGTATATAGGGTGTGAAATAACTGCTGACATAGGTGTCTTGACTGAGCAGCAGCAGTAGTAGTATTAGCAGTAGTAGTTGATACAGAGTCATATCACTTGGGCAGGAGGTGCCATGATGAACAGCAGTGGTAATAAGAGTATATAGGGTGTGAAATAACTGCTGACATAGGTGTCTTGACTGAGCAGCAGCAGTAGTAGTATTAGCAGTAGTAGTTGATACAGAGTCATATCACTTGGGCAGGAGGTGCCATGATGAACAGCAGTGGTAATAGGAGTATATAGGGTGTGAAATAACTGCTGACATAGGTGTCTTTACTGAGCAGCAGCAGTAGTAGTATTAGCAGTAGTAGTTGATACAGAGTCATATCACTTGGGCAGGAGGTGCCATCATGAACAGCAGTAGGAATAGGAGTATATAGAGTGTCAAATAACTGCTGACATAGGTGTCTTGACTGGGCAGCAGCAGCAGAAGCAGCAGTAGTATTAACAGTAGTAGTTGATACAGAGTCATATCACATGGGCAGGAGGTGCCATGATGAACAGCAGTAGGAATAGGAGTATATAGAGTGTCAAATAACTGCTGACATAGGTGTCTTGACTGGGCAGCAGCAGCAGAAGCAGCAGTAGTATTAACAGTAGTAGTTGATACAGAGTCATATCACATGGGCAGGAGGTGCCATGATGAACAGCAGTAGGAATAGGAGTATATAGAGTGTCAAATAACTGCTGACATAGGTGTCTTGACTGGGCAGCAGCAGCAGAAGCAGCAGTAGTATTAACAGTAGTAGTTGATACAGAGTCATATCACATGGGCAGGAGGTGCCATGATGAACAGCAGTGGTAATAAGAGTATATAGGGTGTGAAATAACTGCTGACATAGGTGTCTTGACTGAGCAGCAGCAGCAGAAGCAGCAGTAGTATTAACAGTAGTAGTTGATACAGAGTCATATCACATGGGCAGGAGGTGCCATGATGAACAGCAGTAGGAATAGGAGTATATAGAGTGTCAAATAACTGCTGACATAGGTGTCTTGACTGGGCAGCAGCAGCAGAAGCAGCAGTAGTATTAACAGTAGTAGTTGATACAGAGTCATATCACATGGGCAGGAGGTGCCATGATGAACAGCAGTGGTAATAAGAGTATATAGGGTGTGAAATAACTGCTGACATAGGTGTCTTGACTGAGCAGCAGCAGTAGTAGTATTAGCAGTAGTAGTTGATACAGAGTCATATCACTTGGGCAGGAGGTGCCATGATGAACAGCAGTGGTAATAAGAGTATATAGGGTGTGAAATAACTGCTGACATAGGTGTCTTGACTGAGCAGCAGCAGTAGTAGTATTAGCAGTAGTAGTTGATACAGAGTCATATCACTTGGGCAGGAGGTGCCATGATGAACAGCAGTGGTAATAAGAGTATATAGGGTGTGAAATAACTGCTGACATAGGTGTCTTGACTGAGCAGCAGCAGTAGTAGTATTAGCAGTAGTAGTTGATACAGAGTCATATCACATGGGCAGGAGGTGCCATGATGAACAGCAGTAGGAATAGGAGTATATAGAGTGTCAAATAACTGCTGACATAGGTGTCTTGACTGGGCAGCAGCAGCAGAAGCAGCAGTAGTATTAACAGTAGTAGTTGATACAGAGTCATATCACATGGGCAGGAGGTGCCATGATGAACAGCAGTAGGAATAGGAGTATATAGAGTGTCAAATAACTGCTGACATAGGTGTCTTGACTGGGCAGCAGCAGCAGAAGCAGCAGTAGTATTAACAGTAGTAGTTGATACAGAGTCATATCACATGGGCAGGAGGTGCCATGATGAACAGCAGTGGTAATAAGAGTATATAGGGTGTGAAATAACTGCTGACATAGGTGTCTTGACTGAGCAGCAGCAGTAGTAGTATTAGCAGTAGTAGTTGATACAGAGTCATATCACTTGGGCAGGAGGTGCCATGATGAACAGCAGTGGTAATAAGAGTATATAGGGTGTGAAATAACTGCTGACATAGGTGTCTTGACTGAGCAGCAGCAGTAGTAGTATTAGCAGTAGTAGTTGATACAGAGTCATATCACTTGGGCAGGAGGTGCCATCATGAACAGCAGTAGGAATAGGAGTATATAGAGTGTCAAATAACTGCTGACATAGGTGTCTTGACTGGGCAGCAGCAGCAGAAGCAGCAGTAGTATTAACAGTAGTAGTTGATACAGAGTCATATCACATGGGCAGGAGGTGCCATGATGAACAGCAGTAGGAATAGGAGTATATAGAGTGTCAAATAACTGCTGACATAGGTGTCTTGACTGGGCAGCAGCAGCAGAAGCAGCAGTAGTATTAACAGTAGTAGTTGATACAGAGTCATATCACATGGGCAGGAGGTGCCATGATGAACAGCAGTAGGAATAGGAGTATATAGAGTGTCAAATAACTGCTGACATAGGTGTCTTGACTGGGCAGCAGCAGCAGAAGCAGCAGTAGTATTAACAGTAGTAGTTGATACAGAGTCATATCACATGGGCAGGAGGTGCCATGATGAACAGCAGTAGGAATAGGAGTATATAGAGTGTCAAATAACTGCTGACATAGGTGTCTTGACTGGGCAGCAGCAGCAGAAGCAGCAGTAGTAGTATTAACAGTAGTAGTTGATACAGAGTCATATCACATGGGCAGGAGTTGCCATGATGTACAGCAGTCTTAATAAGAGTATATAGGGTGTGAAATAACTGCTGACATAATTGTCTTGACTGATCCAAAGGAGTCATGGGAGAAAATCATGTGGTCAGATGAGACTATAATATAATTTTTTGATCATAATTTCACTAACCGTGTTCGGAGGAAGAATAATGATGAGTACCATGCCAAGAACGCCATCCCTAATGTGAAGCATGGGGGTGGTAGCATCATGCTTTGGTGGTGTTTTTCTGCACATGGGACAGGGTGACTGCACTGTATTAAGGAGAGGATGACCGGGGCCATGTATTGCAAGATTTTGGGCAACAACCTGCTTCCCTGAGTTAGAGCTTTGAAGATGGGTCGAGGCTGGGTCTTCCAACATGAGAATGACCCAAAGCACACAGCCAGGATAACCAAGGATTGGCTCTGTAAGGAGCATATCAAGGTTCTGGCGTGGCCTAGCCAGTCTCCAGACCTAAACCCAATAGAGAATCTTTGGAGGGAGCTCAAACTCCGTGTTTCTCAGCGATAGCCCAGAAACATGACTGATGTAGAGAAGATCTGTGTGGAGGAGTGGGCCAAAATCCCTCCTCCAGTGTGTGCAAAGCTGGTGTAAAACTACAAGAAATTTTTGACCGCTGTAATTGCAAAGAAAGCCTACTGTACCAAATATTAACATTGATTTTCTCTGATGTTGAAATAGTTATATTCAGCACTGTAAATACATCAGGTCCGGGGCTTCATCAGGGAATGCATGGCAAGGGACCCTTCAGCGCCCTGAACCGACGACGGGTGCCAGAAAGTCACCGCCGATCCAGGACTCATTCATCTTTATGAATGTGAGTCTGTCCACGGACTCTGTGGACAGACGGGTCCTCTTGTCCGTGACCACCCCACCTGCCGCGCTGAATGTCCGCTCAGATAGTACGCTGGAGGGGGGGCAAGACAATAACTCCAGCGCATACTGAGCGAGCTCGCGGCAGGTGTCCAATCTGGCAACCCAGTACTCCATGGGGTCGTCGGTGCTCATACTGTCAGAAGCACCGACGGACGCCATGTAGTCTGCCACCATGTGGGCCAGCCGCTGGTGGTGACTGCTGCTGCTGCTGCTGGTGGTGGTACTGGGTCGCTCGGTTTGGAAGAACATCCTCATCTCTTCCATTAGGTCCCCTGCTCGGCTGCAGCTGGGTGCAGCCACCTGCTGGGTGAGATGAGGGGGGACAACTGGAGGCCGGGGAGTTGCCTGCTCCAACCGTCTGACAATGGCTGCCTGCAGTTCCTCCATCCGGTGCTGCCTCCGGCTGGCTGGGATGAACTGCTCCAGTTTCCCCTTGCACCTGGGATCCAAAAGGGTGGCCATCCAGAAATCATCCCTCGTCTTGATGGTCTTAACCCGGGGGTCCCTCCTGAGGCATCTGAGCATGTGGGCAGCCATGGGGAAGAGCACAGCCCGCTGTGACTCCTCAATGCTGGCCAGGTTAATGAGGTGCGACTCTTCTTCCCTGAGGCGCTGCTGGTCAAACTCAGACATGCCCAACCCCCGGACTATCGGTGCCCCCAACACCGGCTCTCCCTCCTGACCAGGCCCTGACTCCGGGACGACACCAGCAACCACCTCCTCCTCCTCTTCATCATCATCCTCCTCCTCCTCCTCCTCCTCCTGGTCCTGGCCCTGGTCTCGGTGGAGCATTGCTGACTCCTCCTGCTCCACCAAGGCACTCTCCCCAGCCTCGAGCAGGCGATCTAGTGTCCTCTCCAGCATGAACAGTATTGGCAGCACGCTATTGAGGCCAATTTGCTCACTGCTGACCATCTTGGTCGCCTGCTCGAAGGAGGACAACACTTGGCAGACCTGGTTTATCTGCCCCCACTGCGCACAGGCGATGAAAGGGAGTTGTGGTGAAGCCCTCTGAGTGCCTAGTTCCATCAGGTACTCCCTCACCGCCCTTTGCTGCTCCCACAACCTCTTCAGCATGTGGAGGGTGGAGTTCCACCGCGTCACACTGTCCACAATCAGCCTGTGAAGGGGCAGATTGTACTTCCGCTGCAATTTGGACAGGGACGCGGTAGCGGTTGGGGAGCGCCTGAAGTGGCTGGCAATCCTACGCGCCTTTGCCACAATGTCACTCAACCCTGGATAAGTGCGCAGGAACTTCTGCACCACCAGGTTGAGGACATGTGCCAGACAGGGCACGTGCGTCAGACTGCCAGCATGGAGGGCGGCGAGTAGGTTGCTGCCGTTATCGCAGACAACCATACCTGGCTGGAGCCTTCGGGGTGTCAGCCACTTCTGGACCTGAGCTTGAAGTGCTTTCAGCACTTCTTCTGCAGTGTGTCTCCGGTCCCCTAAACTAACAAGCTGGAGCACGGCCTGACAGCGCACGTGCCCCACACTTGAGTAGCTACGGGGGCGCTTGCTGGGAGGCTCAGCAGCTGCGGAGACAGTGGCTTGAGGGAGACCAGCAGTTCTCCCCTGGACACCCCGGGGCGGCACCACAAGATCGGTTGCCGACGATCCCTCACCGACGCCTCGGAGGGAAACCCAATGGGCCGTGAAGCTGATGTAGCGTCCCTGCCCATGCCTGCTGGTCCAGCCATCCATTGTCAGATGAACCCTGTCGCTGACAGCGTGATCCAGCGACAGGGTTACATTCTGAACAATGTGCTGGTGTAGGGCAGGGACACCAGTCCTGGCAAAGAAATGGCGGCTGGGGACACGCCATTGGGGTTGGGCCTGCTCCAACATCTGCCTGAAGGGGTTGCTGTCAACTATGTTGAAGGGCAGCAGATGTTGGGCAATAACCCTTGCCAGGAGCCCATTGAGGGAACGCACACGTCGGTCTCCAGGGGGGAAGGGAGTGGTGCGGTCAAAGGCGTCTGAAATCGACGCCTGGCGCCGGACGGCAGTGCGGGACACAGACGTGGAGGGTGCTGTGGAAGTAGAGGTCTGGCTGCCGGTACCAGTACCTCTACTAGAGGGAGCGGGGGGGCATGACCTGCTGGAAACAGATGAAGATGTGGCAGGGGCTGCTGTACCCTGCTCACTTGTGGTGGTGGCGCTGCTACCACCACCACGCTTCATCTCCTCATACAACGCCCAGTGGTTTATCCTGAGGTGCTGGTTCAGGGCTGTGGTACCCACCCGAGCCAAACACTTCCCTCTCTTCACCCTCACTTTACAAATCCGGCAGATGGCCACGGTAGGGTTGTCTGCCACCAGGGTAAAGAAATTCCAGACAGGTGACTTCAGCACCGCCCTCCTGTCAGATGGGGTGACGCTTACTTGCACCTGCTGGGATTCGGTGCGCACAGGTGGAGCTGCCTGCTGCTGCTGCTGCTGCTGCTGCTCCTCCTCCTGACACCTCCTGCTGCCATCACCAGTGGAGACCCTGACGATGGTCTCCCTGGTGGTGACCTGGCGCACCGTTTCACCAGGGTGCCTACCTTCCCCGTCGTCACTGACGTAGTGAGCCGACGCGTCAGATGGCAACCATGATGGGTCACCCTCTTCGCCCCCAGAGATGTCAGACCAAGGGCTGAGATGTGTTGGTCTGAGGGAACCACGTGACATGGAGCCTCTAGCCTGGCTCCGCTGTCCCCTCACCCACGCCTGGGTCTGACTAGGTGCTGCTGTTTCCTGCACCAAAACAGCAGCACCAGTTTGAAGGGATGTCTCTGGGATACTGCCAGCAGGTATCCCATCCTCCTCATCCATCCCTTCAAAAAGGTCCTGACCATCAGGACAGAGCTGGAGGTCTGCCTGATGCATGGCCTCCCCCAAGAGATCCCTATCACTGTCGCTGTCGAACAGTAAGATGCTGGACTCTTGGGGGCTGGGGGGGGGTAGTACAGGCAACGGTGTAATGGTGGTACTACTGTGAGTCGGGACCGACGACTCAGTGGCACTGCTGTGCCCCATGTAGTCCACCACTACTTGAGCCTGAGATGGCAATATCGGGCGGCTGCCCGATGGGAAGAACTCCCGGATCAGGCGTACTCCCCTTGCACCCGATCCTCTACCACTAGTAGGGGCACGAGAGGTACCCCGTGCTGGCAGCGATCCAGCACTGGGAGTAACTCCCCTACCCCTACTGCCACGGCCACGGATGCCGCTCATAATTGCTGATATGTGTGTGGGGGGGTTAAACTTTATTGGGGGGGAAAATGTGAACAAAATGTGTTTTTGTGTTTTTTTTACAAGACAGGCACGCAGACAAAGACGTACACAGACAGCTACTAAACTATAAGAAAAGTAGTACACCAGACAAGGACTACAAAATTAAAGAAAAAAAAAAAAAGCACTAAACAAACACTAACTTTTTTTTTTTTTTTTTTTTTAAACACAAAACACAGACACTAAACACACACTAAGCTAAGCTAGATGAAATAAATGTACACTAACAGTGTGTACACTTACTACACAAAATTTAACTAAACTGAACACAAAACTTAGCTTTTATAAAAGCTCTTTAGGGAAAACTAAACAAAATTTGAACTGAGATGCCTATCAAATATCACTGAACAGTGAACCTGCAAGATCTGACAGTAACACAAGATGAACAAAACTTAGCTTTTAGAAAAGCTCTTTTATAAAGCTCAGATCAATATGTGTTCTGAAATCTCTTGCAAATATAACTGAACAGGGAGGATTGCAGGATCAAACAGTAACACAAATGAAAAAAACAGCACAAAACAGCACAAAACGTAGCTTTGAAAAAAGCTCTTGGGTCTATTGCTTTGAAAAAAGCAGTTGATATACTGGAAAAGATCCACTGGAATCACTAAATAGCAATGCTGGTGATGATCTAAATCAATCAAGAACAAAGACACAGGAAACCAGGAAACCAGGAACACAGAAACAGCCTCCACACTCTATAGCAAGCTTCTGAATCTGCAATGAAATGGTGCTGGGAGTGAGCTTATATAATGTCCATGCAGGCAGGTTCCTATTGGTTGCTAACCTGTGACGAGTGTGGAAGGAGAACTCTGATTGGCTCTGATGCAAAAGGGCGGAGCAAATAATCGCGCAATATTCCTATTGCCGAATATTCGCATTGCGAATATTCGGCAATATAAAATGATCGCTTCAGCTACTCGGCCCAATGGCTCTAATCATACCAGCAATGCTTTCAGACGTCTATGGAGATCACTAGGATGTGATCTGTTTTAAAAATGAAACTGTAAAAATCGCTCTGATGCGGAAGATCGGGGCGAGGAAAATAATCGCGCGATATTGCGTTTGCCGAATAATCGCATTGCGATCTTTCTGGAAAATTCAATGAACGCTTCAGCTACTCGGCCCAGGG
The DNA here is from genome assembly GCF_905171775.1 of Rana temporaria. NCBI lineage: Eukaryota > Metazoa > Chordata > Amphibia > Anura > Ranidae > Rana > Rana temporaria. Next base: position 250,701,091 of record NC_053490.1, on the reverse strand, counting down.
TCTCTAATTATACCAGCAATGCTTTTAGACGTCGATGGAGATATCTAGGATGTGATCTGATTCAAAAAAAAAATTGTAAAAAATCGAATATTCGGAATTGCGAATATTCACCGCGAATTTCGAAATATAGCGCGATTTCTCGAATATGCTATATTCGAGTCGAATATTCGCAATGCGAATATTCGTGAGCAACACTAGTCAGCACTGTCTGTGTTGATGGGGGAATCATGCAAGTTTCTTTCCTGCAATCTGTGGATGCAGGAAAAAAAATTGCATTGTATATTACCTGCCTAACTGAAAGTGAAAGTGTAACAGAATGGCCCGTGACACCCAGAGACTTTTGAAGGATGGGGTTTACTCCTGTGCCAGCGTCACTATGCCCTTTTGGTGGGAGATGGGACATTACTGATAATTCATGTATTGCAGGATATCTTGAAATATTACAAGTTGTTAAAGTCCGACTCCGACAGGTCAATAGAGTGTTTTCATTCAATGTGGGGACACATGCTTTTGAGGTGTTAATTGAGTCTGCTCCTAGACATTCCTTTGTGTGATGCTAATACTGTTTTGTGTCCATTGTGCTAATTAGGTCTGCTCCTAAGACCTGTTCATTGTGTATGCTAATGACACTGTTAAGATGTGGAATGTGACTTGTCAAGCTGTAGTAATTAACCCCTCTAAATGCGGAGCCAGACCGTCTGGGTAATGAGTAGTAATTAACTCATCGGAATGTTATTATCTAAAAGAATGTGTATGAAGCCCCCCATTGTGTGATGTGTGGGTGGAGTGTGTCTTTGTCCCTGTGATTAACTGTAACATGCTTGTACTGTATATAACAAAGCTAAGTTACCATTAAAGGATTCATTAATTCATTTAGGAGCCAGTACCAGAGCTTGTTTTGTCTCATTTATTCTGGGAAATGAAATGGGTCGTGTCTGATGTCTGTCGGACTGTCGGATAACCTGTCGTAGGGCGATGGATTGGAATATCGTAAACGGTGGTGACCGTTACAGAAAGTAAATTGTGAATGTCTTGAAAGAACAGGAGAGGGGGAGGGAGACAGATGGGGGAGAGAAGGGATAGAGATAATGCAGTTCAGTGATTACAGTGTACTGCAGTCTGCAGTGCACACACATACCCACAGTCCAGGCTAGAATCTCAGGCATCATTCACACACATGCTGCTGATTTTCATATTTCCTGAACACACATTCCCTCTCTTCAGATACAGCACACCGAGATAGTGTGGGCGGGACTGAAAGGAGAAGGAGGAGGAGCTTTATTCCTCCCTGCTCGTATGTGAGGAGAGTGGGGGGGTGGCTAGACTCGCTGGGCTGTAAAAGAGTGTCATAGACTGACACTTGGCTCAGCTTGCAGTCACCACTCTCGGAATTTACAGGCTGGTTCTCCTGTCCTAAGGACGGGAGAAATCAGTCTGTTTTTTCAGTAACTGAGATGAAGGCTTGGGCCCCCCTCCCCCACAGTGCTCATGGAGTCCTTTCTGCAACTCGCTCTTCTCCGTGCCAATGAGGATGCAGGGGAAGGAGCAGATTGGGCGGCTGTGGTTGTGTGAACGCTCGCATTATGCAGTGTCAGCGAGCAGAGGGAGGGGGGAGGAATGCCCCGCAGAGCTGACTGGGGACGCTCTCCCTCTCAGGAGAGACTGTTACTCCAGCGGCGGCCAAAAAAAAAAAAAAAAGCAAAAAAAAAAAAAAAAATTTTTTTTTTTGGGGGGGCACATGGTGGGGCACAGCATAATGTTGGGGGGGTCAGGGCCCCCTCTGGCCCCCCCCTAGAGACGCCCCTGCCCTCGACTTCCACATTTAGTGCAAAATACACCTGTGAATCCTGCGCTCCATGCATTATGCATCCCTGTACCTCTACCCTCGATGTATTACACACCTCTGAACCCTGTGCTCTATGCATTACACACTTCTGCCGCCTGCCCTCTGTGCAGTACCTACTGTTGATTCCTGTGTCTGTCTGATACATACTCTCGATCCCTGTACTTCTGACCCATTTATTCTGAGTTATGCACTCCTCCTGACCCCTGTACCCTGTGTTAAAAGCTCTTGACACATGCAGTCTGTGTGGTATGCACTGTTGACCCAGGCACAGGTGCTTTTTTTTTTCTAACCCATAGCCCTTTAGGACTCTTCTATAGTTACCATAATTTGGTCAAACTCTAAATTTGTTGTATCATGCTACAAGTGCTGTATAATTTTTCTTCTCTTATTGCCCAGGGTTTTGTCTACATATGTACCTTCAATGACAGCCTCTTGTACCAAAAATCTATGACCAAATCTGTGTGGTTAAAAGTGACAGGGTCAGTGGGCCGACCCTGGATTTAATTTTCAATATATGGTAACCTTATTCTGGGACTTGTTACAGTGGTGGGTCAATACAAATGATACAGGGGAACAAGGTTTCTAATACATTAACACACTGTTTATATTACAGTGAACCTGTCACAGATCTGGGTAATTTAAAGGCTGATGTCGCGTACACACGATCGGAAATTCCAACAACAAAACCGTGGATTTTTTTCCGACTGAATTTTGGCTCAAACTTGTGTTGCATACGCACGGTCACACAAATGTTGTCGGAAAATCCGAACATCAAGAACGCGATGACGTACAACAATACGATGAGCCGAGAATGATTAAGTTCACTGATTCCGAGCATGCGTCAAATTGATTCCGAGCATGCGTTGGAATTGCATACAGACGATCGGAATTTCCGACAAGAACTTTTGCTTTTGGAAAAATTGAGAACTGTCTCTCAAATTTCTTGTCGGAAATTCCAACAGCAAATGTCTGATGGAGCATACACACGTTTGGAATTTCCGTCAAAAAGCTCACATCGAACATTTGTTGTCTGATATTCCGATCCTGTGTACGCGGCATAAGTTTACCTTTTACCATTGTATTCCCGTAATTAGGATGTTAATTGGTGCAAATTTCTTTCCCTCCCATCTTTCCCATTGGAAGGCTTCCCATTTAATACTTTGGTGACTCCTTGAAAGTCATCATTTGACCCCCTGAGGGTGTCCCAACCCGAGGTTGAGAACTACAGCGTTACAACATTATGACACAGTTTTTTCCTGTTGGGATGAAGGTTTCACATAAAAGCAGACCGTTGTAGGCACCCCTGTCAGTGTTAAAGCGGATCTCCACTCTAAAGTGGAGTCCCGCTGATCGGCACCCTCCCCCCCTCCGGTGTCACATTTGACACCTTTCAGGGGGGAGGGGGGTGCAGATACCTGTCTACAGACAGGTATCTGCACCCACTTCCGGCCCTACGATACGGGCAAAGGACGGGTTTTTTCCTTACCTTCCGTCCGTCCCCGTTGTATGCTGGGAACACTCGGCTCCCAGCACACAGCGGGAGCCAATCGGCGGGCGCAGCGCGACTCGCGCATGCGCCGTAGGGAACCGGGCAGTGAAGCCGGAGCGCTTCACTTCCTGGTTCCCTCACCGTGGATGGAGGGGGGGAGCAGCAGGGTGACGAGCGATCGGCTCGTCATCTGCTGCGATCACCGCTGGACTCCAGGACAGGTAAGTGTCCTTATATTAAAAGTCAGCAGCTGCAGTATTTGTAGCTGCTGGCTTTTAATATATTTTTTTAGTGGCACATCCGCTTTAAATGGTTTGTCTCAACCCTCTAAAAAAATAATAGATTTACTGGCTGGATCACCAAGTGAAAAAAAACAAAAACAATGCAATCACCACATCTGATGCCGCGTACACACGATAAAAAATTACGTTTTTTTTTAATGTCATTAAAAACGATCGTGTGTGGACTTCAGAGCATTTTTCAGGTTCTGAAAAACGGCCAAAAAAATATTCGAACATGCTCTATTTTTTCGTGCCGTTTTTAACGTTGTCGTTACTAAGGATGTAAAAAATGGTCGTGTGTGGGCTTTAACGACGTGAAAAATCCATGCATGCTCATAAGCAAGTTATGAGACGAGAGCGCTCGTTCTGGTAAAACTACCGTTCGTAATGGAGTAAGCACTTTCATCACGCTGTAACAGACAGAAAAGCGCGAAACGTCTTTTACTAACACAAAATCAGCTAAAGCAGCCCAAAGGGTGGCGCCATCCGAATGGAACTTCCCCTTTATAATGCCGTCGTACGTGTTGTACGTCATCGCGCTTTGCTAGAGCATTTTTTTTTCACAATCGTGTGTAGGCAAGGCCGTTTTAATGATCTGGTTGGAAAAAACGTTGTTTTTTCTAGACCCTTAAAAACGTTCGTTTTTTACAACACGAAAAATTATCGTGTGTACACGGCATAAGTATTGGTAAACCAATATAATTTTTTGCTTTAAAGTTTAGATTGGCTTTAAATATGTTTTATTGATTACAAAGCTCCATTACTCCATGTTATTTATATTTGTCAATCGTCCAGCTTTAAGAGTGATGGAACTAACTTTGTAGAATTGTAGATTCAATTTTACATTCAGTGAAAAGAAAAAAAAATTGTGGTTCTTTAGCTTTCAATGGTGTTTATTCAAGTGAGGACCATGGCATTGACTTTAACAGTGTATAGTTTTCATAGACAGTATAGCATACACTACAGTACAATCAAGGATAATCCGTCTCCCTCTGAGGCCTCGTACACACGACCGAGTTTCTCAGCAAAAACCAGCAAGAAACTTGCTGGGGTTTTTTTTTTGCCGAGGAAACCGGTCGTGTGTACATTTTTCGACGAGGAAACTGTTGAGGAGTTCGTTGAGCCAAAAAGGGTGCATGTTCTCTTTTTCCTCGACGGGAATGGAGAAAATTGGCTGGCCGAGTTCCTCGACAGCCTCACAAGGAACTCGACGAGCAAAACGATGTGTTTCACCCGTCGAGTTCCTCGGTCGTGTGTACGAGGCCTCAGAAGAGGGAAGATGGCAGTTTCAGTATTGTTTTCCTTTTCTCAGTTTACATCTTATTTATAAAATCTCTCAACCTGTCATGGAATGGACCATCCCCGTTGAGCATCAACCTATATCCTGCAGTGGTGGTGCGTCCATAGTGGTGGGTGTGTTTTGGAAGTGCCTGATTAATCGGCTTCCAAATGGTTAACCAGAGGGTGCACAGGCTGTCCGTTCCCTGGTTAAACCATGCTGTGTTAGGGAATTGCTTCCCTAACACTGACCCGCCCCTCAGCCAAGCAGGTGCACCGAGTCTGGTTACGGGTCACCTGATTGGCTGAAGCGACATCAAGGAAGAGAAGACATGGAGGGAGCAGAAGGAGCATGGTGAAGGACGGCGCTGACCCGAGGAAGGTAAGTGCCGGGCTGGGGTGAAACTGGCTGCATTTGGGGGCACAAACTGGCTGCATTTGGGGGCACAAACTGGCTGCAATTGGGGGGACAAACTGGCTGCATTTGGGGGCACAAACTGGCTGCAACTGTTGGGACAAACTGGCTGCATTTGGGGGGACAAACTGGCTGCATTTGGGGGGACAAACTGGCTGCATTTGGGGGCACAAACTGGATTTAATTGGGGGGACAAACTGGCTTCAATTGGGAGGACAAACTGGCTGCATTTGGGGGGACAAACTGGCTGCATTTGAGGGGGCAAACTGGCTGTATTTGGGGGCAAACTGGCTGCATTTGAGGGGGCAAACTGGCTGCATTTGGGGGCAAACTGGCTGCATTTGGGGCCAAACTGGCGGCGTTTGATATTGATGAGCACAGTGGTTGCGTTTAATGGGCACAGTGGCTGCGTTTAATGGGCACAGTGTCGGCATTTGATGTTTTTTTTTTCAGTTTGTTTGCGCACCCCAAAAAAAATTGAGTACCAGCCGCCACTGATATGCTGTATCCTTATAACAATTATATGGTAAGGGCTCGATGGCACCCCCCCCCCCGTGCCAGGAGAAGCAGGTCACCCCAGCAGAAGTCCGGGAATAACCCGCCCCCCCAAACCGCGGAGCGACGAACCCCGGCCTGACAACACCAGAGTCCTAGAGAAAAAAGAGGCAGGAAGGGGGAGAGAAGGAAGGAGTGGGGGGGGGGGGAGACTCCACGCTCCGTGCTATATATGCAGTAACTATATAATAGTAATGACAAGCACTAATCACTAAAAAATCACTACAAAAATACAACATAAACTATAATAAAAAAACATAACATCAGTGAATATTCTAGTGCAATAATGAGCAACAAAGTGCAACCAAAATGCAAAATAGCTTAATGATGATCACTCAGACGGCTCAAAGGGCCTTATAAGAGTGAATGCCATAATGGCAAATGATGGAAAAATGTCCTAAATGAATAATGACGGTCACATAAATGTTCAAAGTGGAGGTCTGTTAAATCAATCCAGAGTTGTCAGCATCTCCCAGGACTCTCATCTGAGTATGATATAATGTGAGCATCTATATATATAAAACTCAACGTGTGTGTGTATGTATGTTCCAGCATCACGTCCAAACGGCTAAAGATATTAACATGAAACTTGGCACACATGTTACTTATATGTCAGCAACAAACATAGGATAGGTGGTTTAACCCTTACCCACCCCCATTTGCCATGGTCGGGGTTTTCCTTTAAAGTCCCATTCAACTCTATGGGAAATACATGTTACTTCATAACTTCCAAACGGCTGTAGATATTTCGATAACACTTGGTCACATGTTACTTATATGTCCACTTAAACTATAGGATAGTTAATTTATCCCTTAACTACCCCCATTTGTGAGGGTCGGGGTTTTTGTTTAAAGTCCCATGCAAATCAATGGGAAATGTATGTTCCCACATAACTTCTGTACGCCTGGAGATATTTCAATAATACCTGGTACACATATTACTTATATGCCAAATAAAAATATATGACAGTTACATTAACCCTTACCTACACCCTTATATAAAAGATGGGTATATTTATATTACTATGATTTTTCTCCCCAAAAGGTTAAGATAGGAAGACCGGGCAACGCCGGGTATTCAGCTAGTATATCATAAATGAAGATTCTCATCCAGGTAGTTCTCACTGGCGTCCTCTTAATAGATCCCCCGGCTCTCTCACGATTTCCAATTCAAACGAGTAAACACAGAGTCTGGGTTGATGATAAACACTCCCAAAGTGTAGAAGGAAGCACGTGACACCATCGCATCCGGAAGCCACCAGATAGACGTAAGACGTCGCTGTTACACGGCGCATGTCCATTTGTTTTATGCCTGATACTTTTTACTTGATGTAAGAGTCCCACCTTTAGCCATTAAAGTACCCCCTTTATTTTAACATACTTCACCATTGGAAGCCTCTTTTTTTCCCCCACCTTCTCCTTCCTTCTACACTTTGGGAGTGTTTATCATCAACCCAGACTCTGTGTTTACTCGTTTGAATTGGAAATCGTGAGAGAGCCGGGGGATCTATTAAGAGGACGCCAGTGAGAACTACCTGGATGAGAATCTTCATTTATGATATATGCTCACATTATATCATACTCAGGTGAGAGTCCTGGGGGACCAGTTATGGATGCTGCTGACAACACTGGATTGATTTAACAGTCCTCCACTTTGAACATTTATGTGACCGTCATTATTCATTTAGGACATTTTTCCATCATTTGCCATTATCGCATTCACTCTTATAAGGCCCTTTGAGCCGTCTGAGTGATCATCATTGAGCTATTTTGCATTTTGGTTGCACTTTGTTGCTCATTATTGCACTAGAATATTCACTGATGTTATGTTATTTTATTATAGTTTATGTTGTATTTTTGTAGTGATTTTTTAGTGATTAACGCTTGTCATTACTACTATATATTCTCTTATCTTTGTGTACAGTGAACACGCTAGACTTAGCTGCTTTTTTTACGCTACTGATTCACTTCTTTTACTTTCATGTTCACTTACTCTAAGTAGCGCAATAGTTCACATTTTACATATATATGCAGTAACATATGTCAAAATAGTGTATATAGCGGAAATATGACCTCGAATTTGATCATATTGGCAACACATATTCTCCATCGGTGTCATAGTTGTAAGGTCACCTTTGCGCGATAGGGTCTGCATATAATGGTAGATTTGAGTATATCTAAAGAGCTCATAGTCTGGAAATTGGTATTTTTCTATCAGCAATCATTTGGATAGCATTTCCTTATGGTCACGGAGGTCTGCAATGTGCAAAAAGCCCTTATTAGACCACCAGTCAAAAGCAGAGGGGGTGAGGCCCGGGGTGAAATCCCCATTTCCCAAAAGGGGGGCTAGTGGATTGTGGGGTGATTTAAATGTTTGGGTTCTTGCCAGTCTATCCCAAATATCCATGGATAAGGAAAGGGAGGGGCACAAAATCCCGGCCTTTAATTCATTGGCAGCCACATAAATTGTGGTTCTTTAAAAACTCTGATATATTATTACACAATGTAGAGTTGAATCATGGACATTTCCGACCTATGAGTTCCGATGCCAGATAGACTTCCTCTTGTGTACGTAATGGTCACTTCTGTATTGACATACAGTATTCTCCATATCTATTTGTAGACATTTGTTCTGCCACAGACACCTTCTGTTTTCTTTCCTCCTACCCACAAGTAGCTCTAAATGGCAGCTAATAATATAACATCCTTTACAAAATCCCCATTACACTCTTCATACATCTTGAGGAAAAGTATAAAATGCCAGATAAATCTCTATTAGACACTCAATTACTCTCAGGGGTCACCATGAGAACGATCTGTTTTGCTGCACTTGTGCTCCTAGCATTAGAGGCTTCCTGCACTTCCATATGTAAGTGTCTTATTATACTGTCATTTATACTGATTATTCAATTTTTGGTGTGTGTGTGTGTGTGAAGAAGGACCTATGTATTTTTAACTTTTAAATTTGTCAACAGTTTTACATTTAAATTTGTATCACTTACTTTTATTTATAACAGATTGCTATATAAAGCTGGCCATACACTAGTACTTAACACAGGCTAGTACAAATATTTTCAGTACGTTCGACCACTGGACGCATGTCATTTAAAAATATTTTCGCATTTCGTTTTCTTTTAACGTTTGATTTTGGAGCAAATGGCCTTCACCAAATGTAAACCACATACACTGTCAGACATTCTTTTGTTTGAGAAAAATTGATCAACCTATTTCTTAAAATTTTCCCGCCATTGCAAGATACGTTTTCATACAAGTACATGGTACAGCAGGCAAATACCAGGAAAACCAGTAATATGAAATGTTGGGTTTACATATTCTTTAACATATTTTTTGACAGACAACAAGAATAGTACATACGTGCATATTCTGTGGTCGCTAGAAGAGTCCATCATGAATTTATGTTTTTTATTTCTAGTTAAAAAATACACTTACAAAGAATGTTGTGTGCCAAACGTTAACAAGCTGAAGTGGGACAGTATCCTCAGCTATACTGAAACAGATGACATTTGTAAACGCAAAGCATTTATGTGAGTATGGTCTTTTGCTAAATTCCCTAATAATGTTTGTAATGCCAATCTAGAACAATGTTCAGCTGACATGTCAACTTCACATAGACCTTGTATGATGTCATTTAAATCAGCGGTCCCCAGCCTTTTTGGTGCCAGGGACCGGTTTTGTGGCAGCCAATTTATCCAGGGGCCCAGGGTGGGGTGTTTGGGGGGGGCGGTGGGGTTGGTTCTGGCAATGAGGGCTGGGTGATATGGTTGCCACTCACTCGTAGTGTTTTAATAGGAATCTCATCTTTGTAAAGTCAAACCTCTCTGCTAATGAGCTGTATTTCCACAGTGTGGAAACCCTATCAGTGAGTGGAAACCCTATCAGTGAAACCCTATCAGTGAATGGATCACTGCACAGAGCCTCACCTCAGATTATCAGGCACCTGCGTCTATTCATCTCTCCTCACCTTACACCTGGTCAAATGGGTTTTTTCCCAAGACCTGCTTGTGCTCGTTGTGGCCCGGGCATCAGAAGGAGAGTAGCCACCATTGATTGACAGTAGGGGCCCACTGCTCACCTCCTACTTGATTTGTATTGGTGGCCGCTCGCATTGCCACCTGGGTTCCTCCTCTTATCTGGTCGGCGGCGGGGGCTGCACAGCAGGGCCCCCGCTGCCAACCAGAGAAAAGGGAGAACCCAGGCTTCAATGCGAGCGGCCGCCAATATAGATCAAGCCTCGCTCGCCTGCCGCCAACCCCTCTGCCCCCAACAGGTCACAAACTGGCACCGGTCCATGGCCCGGTGCTTGGAGACCCCTGATTTAAATGCTAAAATGTTTACCGAAGGGTAAAAGTGTAAGTTTACCTTTTCCAAAACTTGCCTTCATTTGTGATGAGCTGTCAGTGCCCATGCGGCAGGTGCAGTGGTCTGGAGATTTAAATTGGTTGTAAAGGCAGAAGGTTTTTTATCTTAAGCTTCTGTGTCTAGCAGCCCCCTAATGCTTACCTGGGCCCCATCTCTATCCAGCGATGTTGCATGAGTGCCTCGGTTATCCAGTACTCTCCCTCCTGATTAGCTGAGACACAGCCGTGGCGCCATTGGCTCCCACTGCTGTCAATCAAAGTCAGTTAGCCACTCAGGAGAGAGAGGGGGTGGGGCCGAACCGCGACTCTGTGTCTGATTGGACTCAGGGAGCTGCGGCTCGGGTGCCCCCATAGCAAGCTGCTTGCTGTGGGGGCACTCAACATGAGTGCAGGGCCAGGAGTGTAGGGCCAGGAGCACCGGGCAAGGGACTTGAGAAGAGGAGGATCCGGGCTGCTCTGTGCAAAACCACTGCACAGAACAGGTAAGTATAACATGTTTATTCCCTGTGCTTCTCCCTCTTCTTTCTGCAGTGCTTCCAGGACAGATCACAGTGATTCTAATTGGTCAGCACTGTCACAGAGAATTATTCTGATCTGTCCCAGAAGCGCTGCAGAAATAAGAGGGAGAAGAGCAGAGATTTCAAATCCCGGGACCACTGCACCAGCTTCTTGGGCAGTAAAGTACAGCAGGGACCAGGGTGTTAGTTCACCTTTTAAATTTTTCTGAAATGGTAAACCAGTCCTTTAAACTGATGTGGTTATGTACGCTTTTCAGTGACACCATGTAGTGATAATTAAAGTGTAGTCAAATCTAACAACAAACCTTTTAAATATTGTAGCTTACCAGTCCCCAGAATTTGTTTTTCAGACTTTATTTTCACATGTTGATTGTGCCAATAATACACTTCCTGATCCAGGGTGGTAACCCTGACTCACAGTCCTCTATTTATGGAGAAGAACTAGGAGCCAACCTAGGACAGGAAGTATTTCAGGACTTCAGAACACCTCCCTTTTGCTTCTTCTACATAACATGAGGGGTGCTGGAGAAAACATTGCAGAGTACAGAGTACACAGGACAGCACTTCTGGAAAGAATACCATATTATTTGCACTTCCAATGTGTCAAAATAATCAGTGATGCGTCCGTCTCTCTTCTAATTTGTTATATACTTTTTGCACTTGTTCAACAGATACAACAAAACACTCATAAAGGGGTTGTAAAGGTAATTTTTTTTCCCCCTAAATAGCTTCCTTTACCTTAGTGCAGTCCTCCTTCACTTACCTCATCCTTCCATTTTGCTTTTAAATGTCCTTATTTCTTCTGAGAAATCCTCACTTCCTGTTCTTCTGTCTGTAACTCCACACAGTAATGCAAGACTTTCTCCCTGGTGTGGAGAAAGCCTCTTGATGAGGGAGGGGCGAGCAGGCAAGTCAGGACACTCTACTTTGCAGATAGAGAAAGGAGCTGTGTGTTAGTTGGCGTCCTGACCCTCCTGCTCGCCCCCTCAAGAGGTTTTCTCCACACCAGGGAGAAAGCCTTACATTACTGTGTGGAGTTACAGACAGAAGAACAGGAAGTGAGGATTTCTCAGAAGAAATAAGGACATTTAAAAGCAAAATGGAAGGATGAGGTAAGTGAAGGAGGACTGAACTAAGGTAAAGGAAGCTATTTAGGGATTTTTTTTTTACCTTTAATGGTATGTTTAACAGATTAAAAGGGAGAAAAGTTCATAGCTAGGGTTTGCATACATTTCAAGCCATACCAAGTGTGTGAGCACACTGATTGCTAACTAGCAGAAGTTCTTCCCAGACTTCCACTCAGTAAGTGATTTAGAATTACCATTCTGAGATCCCAATTGGGCACTTTCTGCCCTGTGATGCCAGGACAGGAAGGCACAAAGAGCAATTCTCACCTGTTGTCACTCCTGTTGTCCCCATTGTAAAGATTTCCCATCTCTTCCTGTCCTTTAGGGGTCCCCATTAGGTTCACAGAAATCCATAAACAGCCATCAGAGGCTCCAAGTTGCCAACTCACCCCTGTCCTGTCCAGAAAAGTTTGGTTGGAGCTTTAAGTAAACAAAGCTAATGCAGAAGGAAATTACATTTTCCTCTACAAACCAGACTTCCTACCCAGTAATACCACAGCATAAAAACAACGAATCAACACGTTTGTGGTCTGCTTGCCAAAATTGCAGCTAACATACAGAAATAGGATGTGAAATGTGTAATTTCATGTCCAATGCATCATTTTGTGTACAAATGCTTTCACTTGACATATTTAATGACCTTTTAATTGCTCATCAAGTCTTGTACTTAAAGAGGAGCTGCAATCTGCTCACATAATTAATAATAAAAACACCTTTGCCATGCTGAAGCTTCCATCCATCCACTTTGCATATTATTTTATAAATACTGTAATTCTGTACTTGCCAAATATGCTGCAGACATCTCCCTCCACTGAGTCTGGCTGCATCCATTTTAACTGTGGGCAGCTAAGGCTGATGCCTGTTCGCCTCCTGGATTTACACAGACACACAGGGGCACACCTCCAGCTCTGCAGCTCTTATTGGACCTCTTATGATTCATCTCCCTCCCTTCCTGGAAAACTCTCACGATAGTGAGAGAGAGCTGTGCATGATGTCACAAGCCTAGGCTTTTTACCAGACAAGAAACAGGAAGTGGGCCGCATAAGGTATTTACTGGCAGAAAAAAAAAATTTTGGTATCCAAAGTTAAAACAGGGCATAAGATAAATTGGTGTAAAGTTAAAAAAATGACTGAAGGTCCGCTTTAAAGGCTTACTGCACCCATGTAATATTTATATGTTTTTCTTTTAGTGTGCGCATTAAAGATAAGACACAGAAGGAGTGGAAACTTTGTGCAAATGCTCAAAAGGGTCCTGTTATCAAGGCTATTGAAAACTACAACAAAGGCAAGGAACTCAAAATGAAGACAACTCCTTTGATACAAACAGACCTTAAATAATTATCATTTTATCCGAGTTTTGTAAATTAGTATGAAAAAAAATACTGGTAGTTTTCTTACAACAGTGATTCACTCATTTTACTTTGTGTATTTCTTTCCTATTACATTACTGTATGCTTATCTTAAAATCTATGTCAAGCTATTCTGTTGTTTAATTTTGGATGTAGTAGGAAAAAGTAATGACTAGTACACATTATCAGTTTTTTTTTTTTGTTAAACGAAGCCTGGGGTGAGCCGCTGTACTAACTATGCAATGTTAGAACAGTGATCTCCCTGCTGAGCTGTTGTATTCTGACAGCCCCCCCCACAGAACACACCAGTCCGCGCTCACAGCGATTGGATGACAGCGCTGATCAAATGCTGGTTTTCCAGAATGCCCGTTCGGCCGGCTTCTTGTATTCGGCACGCATGCACCAGGCTTAAGATTATCAGCCACGGCTTCCATTACTCCCCACTGTGGGAGATTCCCCCTCTCTGTTAACAGGGAAGAAACAAAGAATACAGGTGTCACCAGAACGGAAATAGTGAGAAACCTTCACACAAGGGCACCTGTTCTAATGACAACTCTCTAACAGTGGGTTTCCCTCACTTTTTTTCCCCCATTTCCTGTTGTGTCTAGGTTTTAGATATTTTTTTATTAAAATCTAGCAAATGCTATCAAGCACCAACATGCCTTAATATTTTGATCAAATGTAACTTTTTGTATTATTTGTCTATTATTTATTAAAGTGCAACTACACTTTTTTTTAACTTGACTTTGTCTATTAAATTATTATATGTCAAAATGTTACTAATCCCAGGAGCCTGCATTCTCTATGTCTGGTCTCCCACAGTACACAGAACATGGAAATCAGTTTTGTAAATATAAACTGCTACCTTTTCTCATCAGCAGTATATAACAGTCTTGTGACTTCTATCAATGTCTGGTTAACCCCCTTAGCGGTAAACCCGAGCGTGACTCGGGGTTGGTTTTCAATGTTAGGATCGGTATCCCCGAGTCACGCTCGGGGTGGACGTGCAGAGTGTGCAGCAGCGCGGCTTACCTTCTCGCTGGATCCACAGGCAAGTTACTTACCTTGTCCCTGGATCCAGCAATGCCACACCGCTGTGTGAGCGAGCGGGTCCTCCTCGCTCGATTCATAGTCTCCCTGTGTGCCGCCGATCTCCGTTCCCTGCGACGTTACGACGCACGGGGGCAGAGAACAGCGCCAAATTCAAAAAAGTAAACAAACACAATACATACAGTATACTGTAATCTTATAGATTACAGTACTGTATGTAAAAAATACACACCCCTCTTGTCCCTAGTGGTCTGCCCAGTGTCCTACATGTACTTTTATATAATAAAAACTGTTCTTTCTGCCTGGAAACTGTAGATTGACCAAAAGTGTCCCTTTATGTCAAAAATGGTTTTAGATCAGCTAGAAAACAGCGATAATAAATTATAATCACTTGCAGAAATGTGCAATAGCGATTTGTGGGGAAATTCGTCATAAAAAAAAATAATGACAGCGACAATTCTGCAACTGAGCAAATTTCAGTGATTTTGAGTTGATTACATTATTGAATAATTTTTATTATAATTATATTATTATTTGTTATAATTATTTATAATTATTTATTATATTATAATTTATAATTTAGTTTTTTAAAAAAATGTCATACCCGGGATGCCTACAAGATTCTTGTTTGGTCAGATTTAAGTGAGTTATTCCTAAAAATTACAGGCCTACAGTATAAAACGCCAAATTTTCTTGCAAAATAATTGTACCGCTTTTGGTACGTAATTCCAGACAGAATCATACCGCCAGGGAGGTTAAAGCTTGTAGGAGGACTTGTCATTCTTCCCTGATTGTCCTATGAGCTGCAGGACCCCTGACCCTCTGTCTGGACTGTACTGATTTGCCCTGTGCTGATCACATGCACTCTCCCAAGAAAAAAAAAAACAACAACAAGGGAAACCCCCCCTATTTGATTGTAAAGGCCCAACCTGTGTTGTAAATACAGTAGATATAAAAAAAAGTACTAAGAGGTAAATGCATAATCAACATTTTGTTATACATTTTCATAAAAACAATTTTTTGGCTGGTGTATTAATATGATCACCCTAAAAATAAGTGCACAATGTTCTATAAGAACTGTTGGTGTCACAGATATACCGTAACTCTCTAGCAATACACATCAAACTGAGCATGTGCAGCTTGTCCCCAGGGCTCTACTCCTAGACGTGAATCTACAGATAAAAAATACAAGGCTTCTCCTGAATGGGTGAATAGCATCCAGTCACCCGTATTGCTGCAGAACACAGCCTCATCATATTATATGTACCTGATGCTACTATGATACAGCATGGTCAAATCACTTAGTATTGGAAATAGTTTGTTTGGGCCAGCTTGGGACAACAAAACTATTTAAAGTGACAGGAAACCTGGACTTCCGCATTAAGATCCCTTTCACACTGAGACAATTTTAAGACGTTTTAGCACTAGAAGTTGTATCTGTAAAGTTCCTGAAATCTGCCTCCCATGCCACCCGAATGTGAAAGCCAGAGTGTTTTTACACTGGGGCGCCGCGCTTGCAGGACATAAAAAAAAGTCCTGCAAGCAGCATCTTTGGGGCGGTTTGGGAGCGCTGTATACAGTGCTTCCAAAACGCGCCTGCCTATTGCAATGAATGGGTAGTGCTTCTGAAGCGCCGTTAATTTTTTTTTTTTTAACCCCTTCTTTGGGGTTAAAAGCACCCCACTAGCAGCCGAAAAGCACAGCTTAAATGGCTAAAATTAGTGGCGCTTTACCGCTAGCGCACGGGCGGCCCCAGTGTGAAAGGTGTCTAAATGCTGCTAAAATCTTTTTTTCTTCATTGAAAAAGGTCTTACATTTTATTGGGTTATTCACCACTTAGGCCACTGGATGGCACCAAAGGAAAACCAAACAAAACTGCACAATTGTTGAAGATTTCAAATTATGTTGCTGTTGTCACTGTGTTCTAGAAACCTGAAATAATCATATAAATAGCTATAGTTTTTTTTACTCAGGCTACTTTCACACTGTAGCCGCGGTCGCATTAGCACTAAAGCACTGCTCGTTTTAGCGACGCTTTAGCGCTGTTATGCCACATACACACGATCGGATTTTCCGTCGGAAAAACCTTGGATGGTTTTTCTGACGGAATTCCGCTCAAGCTTGGCTTGCATACACACGGTCACGCAAAAGTTCTCTGAACTTTCGACCGTCAAGAACGGGGTGACGTACAACACTACGATGAGCCGAGAAAATGAAGTTCAATGCTTCCGAGCATGCGTCAAATTGTTTCCGAGCATGAGTCGGAATTTTGCGCTTCGGAAATTGCTACAAACGATCAGATTTTCCGATAAGAATTTTTTTTCACTCGGAAAATTTGAGAACCAGCTCTCAATCTTTTGTTGGCGGAAATTCAACAGCAAAAGTGAAGAGAAAAAGTAAACACTATGAGCATGATGTGCTAAAGAAGTTAAGAATCTTCCCTCAAAAATGATGCAAAGATTCACATTAATTATTCAATCATGCTAAAAAGATCTGCGCATAATTGGGTATTCAAAGTTTTAAGGAATTTGCTTTTCCCATGAATGGATGATTGAAGTGAATATCCTAGCAATGAAGGACACTGGGTGGCTTCCTTGCGAAGCTGCTCACATCCTAGCAACAGAAGTTCACTAGGTGGTTGTCCTAGCAATGGACACAGGTGCACCAACATCCACACACATAGGACACCCAATGTAATGCCGCGTATACATGATCAGATTTTCCGTCAGAAAAATCTTGGATGGTTCCGCTCAAGCTTGGCTTGCATACACACGGTCACACAAAAGATCTCTGAACTTTCATCATTCAAGAACGCGGTGAAGTACAACACTATGACGAGCCTAGAAAATTAAGTTCAATGCTTTTGAGCATGCGTCGGAATTTTGCGTGTCGGAATTGCTACAGACGATCGGATTTTCCGATAGGACCTTTTTCCATCTAAAAAATTTGAGAACCAGCTCTTAATCTTTTGTTGGCGGAAATTCTGACAGCAAAAGTCCGATGGAGCATACACGCTGTCGGTATTTCCGTTCAAAAGCTCTCATCGGACTTTTACTGTCGGAATTCCCGATCGTGTGTATGGGGCATTAGAGGTGATTTATTCTTCCAACTCACCTTTGCACACTGGTAGTGACTAGTATTCCAGTGTTTCTCTTCTCCCTGAATTTCTCTCCCTCACTCAGCTAATGTGACCCCAAACAAGAATGCTGTGCAGGTGCCCAACTTCCCTCGTATCAACTGATGATGTAATTGCTTGTTAGGATAGTGGAGGGTAGAATGATGTAAAGGTGCACAATGAAAACCTCTTTGTGCAGGGCTTGACAAATTTGCTCGGAATCTAGGAGCCAGCTAAAAAAGTTAGGAGCAAGGAACGCGCCCTGTCCCGCCGAGCTCGCGCGCAGAAGCGAACGCATACGTGAGTAGCGCCTGCATATGAAAGCGGTGTTCAAACCACACATGTGAGGTATCGCCGCGATTGGTAGAGCGAAAGCAATAATTCTAGTCCTAGACCTCCTCTGTAACTCAAAACATGCAACCTGTAGAATTTTTTTAAACGTCGCCTTTGGAGATTTTAAAGGGTAAAAGTTTGTCACCATTCCACGAGCGGACGCAATTTTGAAGCGTGACATGTTGGGTATCTATTTACTCGGCGTAACATTATCTTTCACAATATAAAGCAAATTGGGCCAACTTTACTGGTGTCATATTTTTCAATTAAAAGTTTTGTCAACGTGTGAACAGCTAGCAATCTGAGAGAAACTTGAATTTTTTCCTCAGGGCCTGCAGCAGAATCACCACTTTCTGTCCCATGTTTTCCTGCTCCTGAGCCCCTGTAATCCACCATTGCCAAGTGAGAATATTATACTCACAAAAGATATGCGAACTGAGGAGGATGCAACGTGTCCAGTATAAAGGACTTGCAATAACCCAGGCTCTAACAGAGTTCCTATGGCAGTTTTTTTGTAGTATCAGGCAACAGGTGAGATGGCAAATTATCAGCAATTTTAAAGTGTGTAGCTTAGGATAAGGATGCAATGTAGAGTTCACTAGAGATCCCTCAAGACAAATATAACTAGGAACCAATGTAGACAAAGCTAAAGGGAAACCTTGTCTTACCATTTTCACGACGCTGGGCCTGTTTAGTGTCCAGAATCCTGTGTCTCCATGCGCCCCCACCTCCCCCGCCGCGCGACCGCGGCGAGCCCGCGGCCGCCGGTAATTGAGGCCGCGGCTTTGCGCCCATCTACTGTAACGTTCCTGCCTTGATATAGATTTATTTAAATTGGATCTCAGCTGCGGAGGTTTCTCAGAATTAACCAAGAGTCACTCTATAACTGGTTAAAGAGTTAATGGTTTGAATCATCACAACCTCAGGTAGATTCCACAATAACAGTTGCTTATTACTTCATAAGCTAAATAGAGTTTGCAGTTCATATGAAAGTATTTATATGTATATCTGAGCAAATTGCTTAAATGGATGCGGGCAATTACTGAAGTAAATATCACTGAAACAGTACAATGCTTACTGTTCAAGCCTAGGTCAGACTAGAGATAAGTATAAAGCACAGTTTGCTATAATATAGTCTGCTAAGTGCAAATAAGGGAGAGAGTAATAGACAGAGTTCCTTTGCAGTTCAGTTCAATATTGCCTAAATGACATTTGAATCAGTATTAGGATACTTGCGGTACTGCTGTCTTCAGTTGGAGGAATTGTAGCTGACACCTTGGCTGAAGGTAACTGTGAAGCTTCCAGGTAAATAGTAGATCCAAGCTGGAGAGGGATGCCTGAAGTGCTGATGCCTGGGGAGGGTTGGTAGAGCCTGGAGCGGTTCTGTAGCAGGCTGGGCTGGATGAAGAATCCCAGGATTAGGCAGCAGGTTCACTGGTGAGGCTCCAGGGGTTGCAAGTGACGGCAGGGGTCCAACAAAATAGCGGAACACCCTGCCGTCCTTGCTGCAAGTTTAAATAGCCCGCGCAGCGCGGGAAACGAGGAAACACGCTGGGCGCGCTTCCGCGTTCCAGCGTGGAACGCAAGCCGCGGCGCACAGGAAGTGACGCGACAGAGTCAAGGAGACGAGTGCAGCTGCCTGTACCAGGCAAGGCTGCACTCGTCTTGCTTAGTATAACGCCAGTGACGTTACATCTACAGGCCTAAGCTTCCCTGGGCACCAGGTCACAATTTGTCGAAATTGCGACCGGGCGCCCAGATTAGTAACTAAAAGGGAGGTGCTTGATGCACCTGTTGTCTGGTATACAATTTTTGGGCAATTTTTAGGAATTTTGCCAAGGCATCCCTGAAGAAACCTGAAGGCATCCTGGCTGAAAAAGGCTGCCATAATCTATACACTTGTTACAGTTTTTAAAATCCAAATCTCCTTTAATTGACATACAGTATTTAATGGTCATAAAATTAAAGGGTTACTTCAGTTGGCTCCGTTGCTGTGGTGTAACAAATACAGTTCTAATTTCTGTCACTAAAGCTGCTATAGGTGATTCCTGTTTTTTTTTTTTAAGTCAGCTGGCTGATCAAAAAAAAACAAATAGATTTCCCCATCCACACATTGGAGGTGGATGAAGCAATCCTCCCCACTGCGCTATTGTATTCTGACAGTGGGACTCACTTCCACTGTGCTGCATGAGCTGATCGACCACAATTCCCATTCAAGAATTGATCAACGGGTCAAGTTCGCTCAAACGGAATCGACCATAGATGTCTCAAAATTCGGCCGGTCCCTGCTGAACCAGACAAATTGCGATCTATTTATGGCCAGCTTTAGACCCGACGTTCCAAGTGTAGTCGCTGTAGATCTGAGCTATGACTAAGCATTGAAGTTCAATGTGAAACGCGTCAGCTGTTTATTTCCCACTGTATGCTGTTTTTTTGTAGTGCATGCTTTTTTACCCAATAAAGGGCACGTCTTTTTTAGACTTATTGGAGTGCGGCTGTCCATATACGTTCTTTCTCTTCGCATGCTTCGTGCATTGCCAGCACCCGTTGGTTCTTGAGTGGACATTGATTGCCGTAGGTGTGCTTACCTGGAGCGGCAGTCTCTTCTATATGCAGGAAAAATAAAAAACAGCATTTTTGCTTGCACATGATTGGATGATAGAAATCAGCGGAGCTTCTCCTCATTTCAGATCTTCCCCTCAGATCTACAGCGACTGAACTTCCAAGTACACTTGCAGTGCACTTATAGGGCCAGATTCACAGAGGAGATACGACGGCGTATCTCCTGATACACCGTTGTATATCCTGTCGTATCTATGCGGCTGATTCATAGAATCAGTTCCGCATAGATAGCCCTAAGATCCGACAGGTGTAATTGACTTACACCGTCGGATCTTAGGATGCAATACTTTGGCCGCCGCTGGGGGGAGTTTGCGTCGTATTCCAGCGTCGGGTATGCAAATTAGCAGTTACGGCGATCCACAAAGGTTTTTCCCGTCGTTACGTCGTCGCAAGTCTTTTTTTCCCGTCGCAAAGTTAGGTGTGCTTTAACATGGTGTAAAATTACTCCACCATGTTAAAGTATGCCCATCGTTCCCGCTTCGCTTTTGAATTTTTTTTTTCCCGGCGTAAGTACGTTACGCACGTCGCGATTCACACGTCGGGCCGCCGAATTTAAATGGTACCCGCCCCATTTGAATTTGGCGGGCTTGCGCCGGACGACTTTACGTTACACCGCCGCAAGTTTCCAGGTAAGTGCTTTGAGGATCAGGCACTTACACTGAAAACTTGCGGCGGTGTAACGTAAACGGGTTACGTTACACGGCCGCAAATTTTCGTGAATCTGGCCCATAGTGTACAGTGGATTAACCTTTAGTAAATCAACCCCTATGTGTCAGTAAATTTTGACCACATACAAACAATGCAAGGTACTGACTGGGCAATAGATTCTAATTTCATCAACACACAGAAAAAAGAAGTTGTAATCGGACAGATCTTACTGCAATGGGCGATACCACTCCTCTGATTTTAGTGCTTCACTAAGAGGCTTCTATAGATAGATAAAAAAGCATCCAAAATAATTTAAACTCCTATTATTAAAAAAAAAAAATGATGTAAGGTAATATTGATACAGAGTGAGTAGTATACGGTTTATAGAATTCAATATTGCCAATTCTGGACACATATATTGGAATATTACCATTAATTCGTCTGTAGCAGAATGTATTTATTTAGTACTTGTCATAGTTACTAAACATTACATGTGGTAAATATATGTAATATTATGTGAACACAGAAGCCTCTAGGAAAAGCATTACTGACATTTTGCATCATACTGTATTCCTAACAGTATGCCACCTTGTGCTTTTATTAAACGTTTAAGAAAATCAAAAAAATACATACTATAACAAAATACGTTTCCACTTTTTGTTTCCCACAGAATGCTCCAAGATCCCCTGGATATTTGGGTGCTCTTGTATGCCAATAGATTTATACAGTGAACCACTCTTCCTTTTCCCTATTACCTTCTTCGCCTTACTATTGGCTCATCCAGGGGTCAAGTCCTGGGGGGAAAAGTGTGGGAACTCCCACCCAAGATCCACTCCCCCACCAAAAAAAAAAAAATGATACGCTCATATGCATAATTACTAAACCACATGTTTTTTTATTTTTTTCGATCCACTGTACCTTAGTAATCCTTTATGTTACTGGCCGCTTCCTGTATATAGATTCATCGGGTAGTGTGCGGGTATTCCGTCACTTCCTCGATGCCGCAATGTCTCCTGGGAGCTTTTGTCATTGTTCCCAGAAGACATTGCGGAGGTCTGCCGCGAGTTATCACAGGATTTAGAAAGAAGCAAGTTCTAGTCCTGCAAAGGGAACTGAGTTCCTGTTGTGAAAAAAGTGCAGGAACTCCGTTCCCACACGTTCCCGCAGGACTTGAGCCCTGGGCTCATCGCTGTGATGGGTGGCCTTAGTAGTAAAGTACTAGTAAAAGGGTTGCAGACCTGGAAACTAGGCAGCTGTTTGCATATCAGAGAATCCCTGTTTGCAGGGTTTGCAGGACACTGCGCTACATTCTGTGTTGTACTTTAAAATATTTGTTACAGAAACGCTTTAGGGCGTTAGCTTTAACGCCATCCAAGGCATTTAGTCTGCTTTAACCATTTCATTACTTTGTATATTCGAACCAGTAAAATATGCCTTTTAGGTGGAGTACACACTATAAGAAAATCAGGCCAACGATTGGCTGAATTTCCTTGTTGTTTAATCGCAAGTTGGAACCGAGGATGGAAATAATGTAGGAAAATTCTCGTACAACAAAGGGTTTTTTTTTTTGTTCATTGTTTTTGATCATGAGCAGTCTTTCGTTTCTGATTTTTCTTGTATGAAAAACAGTACACATTAAACGAAAATTGTTTGTTTTGTTCCCGTTCGAGAAAAAACTCTGGAGTTTATCCCTTCGGGAAATTACATTTCTGCAGAAAATCGTAGGATCATTCCACGGATGAAAATGTTTTCCCGATTTTCTGATAGAGTGTACCAGCCATTAAAATCCCTGTAGAAAGAAAACAACAGTGCTGCATAACATGTTGGTGCTATATAAATACAATAAATAATATTAATAACACTGGAAGAAAGGAACATCCTACCTAAACAATGTAAAATAGGATTTTTTTACTCACCGTAAAATAGATTTACTGGAGTCCAATGAGGACACAGGAGTTCCAATATTGTTGAACATTCAAAAGCAGTCCAACTGAGGGATGGGCAACAGAGCAAAAATCACTCAGGCCTCGTACACACGACCGAGGAACTCGACGGGCGAAACACATCGTTTTTCTCGTCGAGTTCCTTGTTAGGCTTGTCGAGGAACTCGACAAGCTTGCTTTGCGTACACACTGTCAAGACAAAATCTCCTCGTTCTCAAACGCGGTGACATACAACACATACAACGGCAGGGCTAAACTCTTGGGGCTGGTTTTGCTAATCTCATGTGTTTGCGTGTTAAGTAAAAGTTTGTTAAGAGACGATTTGCACTTTTCAGTCTGTTACAGCTTGAAAAATGTGTTATCTCCATTACAAATGCTACTTTTACTCCCGTCTCATACTTTATTCTGAACAAGTGCGGGTTTCTTAGCATACACACGCTCGAGTTTCTCGTCGGAAACCAGCCCGACCAGGAACTCGGCGAGCCAATTTGAGACTCCCGTCGAGGAAATAGAGAACTTGCTCTCTTTTTGGCTCGTCGAGTTTCTCGACAGTTTCCTCGGCGAAAATGTACACACGACCGGTTTCCTCGGCAAAAAAAATATCTCCCAGCAAGTTTCTTGCTGGTTTTTGCCGAGAAACTCGGTCGTGTGTACGAGGCCTCACAAGCTCAAGACAAGAACTGGAGACTGTCTGCTGTCTAGGTGCCACCTGAGGACCAATCTGAGCCGATGACTAATCTAATTAGACAAAGCCACCTACAAGATAGGGGAACCTGTCAATAGGACTAAAGGTCAGACATAGAGAATTAACCTGATGCTCAAGATTTTGGTCATTACCAGAAGGAATGACTGAAGAGGACCTGAACCTGAACTATCAAGAAGGTGATCAATCAAAACCCACCAAAAAAAGGTGAAACCATAACAAATTCCCATTAGGGAAGAGAAGTTCCACAACCTGATGTGGACAACAAAATATTGGAAAAGTTCTATATAACGTTTTAACTGCACTCACTGTTTATTTAAACCTCTGTGTATAAAAGATATCCAACACAATGTACTGTGATCCAACCAATTGATTAGTTTCACTGGAATAATGACAATTATTAAAGGGGTAGGGCAGCATCATTTGTGAATAACACTAGATATCTTCTATTAAGATATTTTGCAGGCAACTCCATAATTTTGTTTTTTAGTTATTATTTTTATTTTGTGTTTTTTAACCACTTGACCACCGCCCCATGTCAAAAAGACGTCCTGTTTTTAAAGTTGAATATCTCGATAACGGCAGCAGCTGCTGCCACAACCGAGATATTCATCTTTTCAGAGGGCGGTGGTGTACACGATAACGGCGGTCTCCGCGGCGGATTCGCCGCGAGATCGCCGTTATCGGTGGCGGGAGAGGGCCCCCCCCCTCCCGCCGCTCTCCCGCGCCCTCCGCAGTTACCGGAGCCGTCGGTAGCGGCGGAGGGGATCGGATGTGTCCGGCAGCTGAGCGGGGACGGGACTGAAGGAGAAATCTCCTTCACCCGTCCTCATAGCTCTGCTGGGCGGAAGTGACGTCAAAACGTCAGTCCCGCCCAGCCTCTTAAAGAAACATTTTTTTTTTTGTCTTTTGAAAAAATTACATTTTTTTTTTTTTTTTTTTGCATTTTAGTCCATATATGAGATCTGAGGTCTTTTTGACCCCAGATCTCATATTTAAGAGGACCTGTCATGCTTTTTTCTATTACAAGGGATGTTTACATTCCTTGTAATAGGAATAAAAGTGATCAATTTTTTTTTTTTTATTTCAGTGTAAAAAATTATAAAACGAAATAAAAATAAATAAGAAAACAAAAAAAAAATTTTTTAAAGCGCCCCATCCCGACGAGCTCGCGCGCAGAAGCAAACGCATAGGCGAGTAGCGCCCGCATATGAAAACGGTATTCAAACCACACAAGTGAGGTATCGCCGCGATCGTTAGAGCGAGAGCAATAATTCTAGCCCTAGACCTACTCTGCAACTCAAAAAATGCAACCTGTAGAATTTTTTAAACGTCGCCTATCGAGATTTTTAAGGGTAAAAGTTTGACGCCATGCCACGAGCGGGCGCAATTTTTAAGCGTGACATGTTGGGTATCATTTTACTCGGCGTAACATTATCTTTCACAATATATAAAAAAATTGGGCAAAATGTATTGTTGTCTTATTTTTTAATTCAAAAAAGTGATTTTTATCCAAAAAAAGTGCGCTTGTAAGACCGCTGCGCAAATACGGTGTGACAAAAAGTATTGCAATGACTGCCATTTTATTCCCTAGGATGTCTTCTAAAAAAAATATATAATGTTTGGGGGTTCTGATTAATTTTCTAGCAAAAAAATTGTGATTTTCACATGAAGGAGAGAAGTGCCAGAATAGGCCTGGTGGTCAAGTGGTTAAAGGGATTTTTTGATTGTACTATTTTTTTTGGATCACAGTACATTGTGTTGAGCATCTTTTATACGTAGAGGTTTAAAGGGGAATGCAGCATATTTTGTTAATAACAACATAGTAGGGGAAAACCCTATAAGGAACAGGTCCCAAGAAGGGACCTAGGGTCAAAACATGTCTAGGTGACAAAGACCAGCTGGTCTGCAAACAAAGAACTCTGTGCCTAAAGAGGTTGTCTGGCCAACCAATATCACTAGATGAGACTTGCCAGGGAAATCCCGAAGCCGCAAAAACAAACCACAGCAGCCCACAAGGGGTGTGAAGTCACGCTTGAGTCTGCCAGAAAACTCAGGGGTTTAATCGCCTAAAGTCAATGTGATTGAAGGGATAGGGTGCAAAGGCACCCTTACAAGGTTAGACAGGAAACTGAAGTGAGGTCCTAGACCCAGGACAATGAGATAAGGAATCACCAGGTAGAACTGAGATGAGGCCATACACCCTCCCTGAAACATAAAGGTGCTACAGGGGCACTCTAGGAGGATCCTTCTGAGAATTTGCCCAAATTATGCCCAACCTCAAGCAATAGGTCTAAGAAAACTTCTGGTCCCCCAGATCCAGGACACCCTGGTTGTTTCCACCAGAGCCTGAGTCAGTAGATATGCCCAGGATGGGATTCCTGGTGTTGAAGAAACTACCTGTCCTAAAATAAGATTGGCTCCAGGGAAGATGATTCCCCAAAGAGCAAAGTGTCACACATAGAGGAAGGAGAATCCTTCTCAGCCACGTGATAGGCTGCAGGATCACACAGGTGACTTCCTGGACCATAGAGACAGATACATTACCCTGCTCAGAAACTACACCCTATAACAACTGGGGGGAGGGACAGAATAAAAAATAGGAGAGACAGACAACCCTGTAAGGAGCATAATGCCAATACTTCCATTAGGGAAAAATGGAGTTACTACCCTATGTAAATGACAAAGGACCTAATGGTACACAGGTTGTGGAGCTTCATAGTGCGGAACTACCGTAAGCAAGTTGACCTTGCACACAAGTGACAGGTAATTACCAACTCTGAAACCTGATAAAGCCATATCTAGACAGATCTTGCAGGTGCTAGATTTGGAAAGATGCTGACTACAGGGATCTGTGAAGCTAAATCTCTTTACAGGAGGTCGTCTGAGGATCCTATAGATGGGATTCTGGGAAATAGTATTTAGCTGAGCACAGGACTCAATGAAAGTAGTAGGTGTGCATGGGCCAGTCACAGCTGGCCCTAGTCAGGGGGTTCCTTTGGAAGGGAGGCGCACTCAGTGGTACAATGAATTGCTTCTCCTGTCTGAAGGATAGGTGGTTTTCCTGTGTGAAAAAGGGGTGGCCTGGATGGGACACAGCTACAGGGAGCAGATTGACACTTGAGCTGAAGCAGGGGGCCCATGGGTGGGAGGAACCCAAGAAACTGGGGAAGGTGTAATAATTCCTCTGAGATTCTGAGGTACTTCAGAAGTAGATGACTGAGAAGAGCGGGATTCCACCAACCCTGTTGAGGCAGGAGTACGCCCTGGCCTCAAGTGACATTCCTATTACCAGTTTCAAGTGAAGAACCAAAGAGATGATGTTCCACAAAGGCCAAGCAAGGCAGATGTTCTTTGGATATGAGGACTTCATTAGAAAGAAATTTACGTCAAGGCGGAGCTACAAGAAGGGACATCATGCCGCAAAGTACTCCTGGAAGTGGTGAGAGATACTCATAGGGCCAGATTCTCAAAGGCGTTACGACGGCGCAACACCATTAGCGCCGTCGTAACACCTCATCTGGCCCCGGGTATCTATGCGACTGATTCTCAGAATCAGTTGCGCATAGGTACCCATTAGATCTGACAAGCGTAAGGCTGTTACGCTGTCAGATCTTAAAAGTATTTTTTTTTCCCGCCGCTAGGTGTCGCATCGTCGCTTTTCCCCGTCGTCTATGCAAATTAGGTAAGTACGGCGATTCCCGAACATACGCGAGGTCGACGCAGCGAATTAACGTCGTTTGCGTAGCGTACCCGACGCGTAAGGTTGCCCCTGCTAATTAGCAGGCGCAACCAATGTTAACGATGGCCGTCGTTCCCGCGTCGAATTAAAAAAAAAATACGTCGTTTGCGTAAGACGTCCGTGAATGGCGCTGGACGCCATTTACGTATACATCTAAGCAAATGACGTCGGGGCGACGTCATTTAGCGCAATGCACGTCGGGTAATTTACCCGACGGAGCATGCGCAGTACGCTCGGCGCGGGAGCGCGCCTAATTTAAATGGTGCCCTCCCCATTTGAATTGGGCGGGCTTGCGACGAGCAATCTAACGCTACACCGCCGCAAGTTTACAGGTAAGTGTTCTGAGAATCAGGATGTAAACCTGTAGACCTGCGGCGGTGTAACGTAGATCTCATATATTACGCTGCCCAGGAGCAGCGCGAATGTATGAGAATCTGGCCCATAGTTCGTAAGACTGAGTGAAGACACTAGTCCATCTAGTTCAACCTGTACGGGTGTGTGTGTTTGAGCCTGAGCTCTCACTTGGTATAGTGGAGTGGGACTGTAATGTAACAGAGTGTTTATTCTGGGTGCAAGATGGAATGCACTGTTCAATGTAAGCATTAAAACCTTTGTTTTTTATTGTTTTACACTATTGGAGCTCTTCTTTCTTTTGGGCTTTACATTAATGTAATGTAGCGTGTGTAGCTGTCCTGATTCCTGGTTAATTGATCCCTTGAGGGGATAAGGCGTATAATGACCCACTCAAGTCGGGGGTCCTGATTTTCTGGTGAGTTCTCCTGAATGGAGGTAGTGGTGACACATTGGTGGAGTGACACACAGAGGACACCTTATGGATTATATTGCACTTAATTTGCACAGCACTTTTTGAATAATCAAGGATATACTTTAAGCACTTTTAGTGTGTGAAATTTCTATGAGTTTTATTACATGCAAGTGTATTGTAATAAGTGATGTGATTGTTCGATATTGCTCTTTAATGTTGGAACGAATATTGGGTAATGTACTTGATAATTTAAAGGAGTGCTGTGTATCATAAGTATATCTTTGGATATGGCATCAGTATCCCATCACCTTAACCAGAGTCCTCTGGGTATCTGTATGGAAGACAAACCCATGTGGAACTCAAATTTGTGTGCTTGTAACAAGCCATCACAACAGAAGCCTAAGGCTCCAGATAACTATTTCACATGCTTAATCAAAAAGTTGTCTACACCAGTGGTGGAGAGATCCTTTTTGAGGAATCTGATCCATTCTGTCATGGTTTGACAGATTAGGGTTACAGCCAATACAAAATGGAGAGCAAAACCTACCAGCGCAAACTAGGAGTTGCTGGTCAGAAGAATTCTTAGTTTTACATGCCCTTTACAGATTTAACTATTTTCATGTTAAGGTGGGTCACGGGCAGCTCCACTGTGGACAAAGGTCACCATTTAACAAATTGCTTCTGGGAGGATAACAGTTCCAACACACTTAAAAAAATAAAAATAGTTCCAGCACACTTTCAGGGGAAGCCCAGGACTCTACCGGATACTTTCAGTTTGCATAAAGGAATACCTCAGACAGCAGTGTAGCTGAAAGGTCTTTGCAGCTGTAGGAGCTATGAAAGACCCAATGCTGGAGACAGCAGGCTGATCCTTAAAATGCAGGGTAGTATGCACTGCATCAGAAAGGTCTGAAATTACCACTTGTAATTCTGAGGCAACAGAAGGAAACAGCAGTGCCCCAAAAACAGTCTCATCAGAGATAAACTGTATCTGAATCCAAGTCAGAGATGGTAGCAGTGATTGACAGCTCAGCTTGTCTGTTCTAAGGCCAGAAACTCTTCCCATGATGGCAACAAGGCACACTTAGATCTTCTTCAGCCAGTATCCATTAGGACTTGAATGCAGTAGAGGCCCCTGACAGCAGAATAGGGGTCCCAGCCTTAACCAACGCAGCTGAAGGTAGCTCAGATGATGTAAACCTTACAACTACCATGTCACTAGAAATTAGTTTGCAGGGGTAATTTCCTTCAGATTCAGAAACCATAACAGGAATATTGACCAGGATCACCCATAACTGCAGGGCTTTGCCCTGTGTGTCTAGACATGTTTCAACTGCATAGCAGTGATGTAGCTAGACCCAAAGTGTGAGGCAGGAGCCACAGGCTCAGACTGGAGTTCCTTGTGGTGCCTAGCTCAACAGAAGCAGCAACAAATGGTACTTCCTCTATGCTAAATGGCAGGAAAGCGTGCACAAAACTCCACTCAGCGAATGGCTTCAGTACTTAGTCACTCAGTGTTAACCCTAACAGGTGGTTGCCAGAAATTTGAAAGGCGTCCAGCAGTGCAAATTGTGAGGTAGCTTCCAATACTTCAGCCTAACTGGCCTTACTCAACAGAGTAGGTTTTCAGAGACAGGCCAAGTGCTGAGGCAATGCTACTGCTCTGAACCTGGAAAGCACTCCACAGCAAACTATTACAGTGCATGGAGGACTGTAAAAAGCGCCATCACTTTAAGGTTGATAGAAGGAGAATAAGACTGAAGAAAAAATGCTAGGTAAAACTAGTTAAACTTTTCACAGCAGAGCTGACATCTGTCTGTCCTTCTAGGACACTAGCAAAAAGCTTAGGCATTCTGGGTAGAGGATCCTAGGGCAGCCTACAATTATTTGTCTGCCAGTGTCTGATTAGACACTGGACTCCTGTAGGTGTCCCTCAATAGACAGAAAATAAATGACACAGCTACAACAGATATAATGCGGATCCAAACCTGAGATTGTATATACTGTAAAAGGAAGGAATGTCTAGCCTATCCTTACTCAGTCAGAATAGCAGAGTTAAAGCTAAAGGAATGGCTGTTTTTTCTAAGGCACACTTTGTGCTGAGCTGACACTTCACATGCACAGTAATCTCAGTGCATCCAGTATGTCAAGAGGGCACTCTATTTCACATTGCAATTATTCTATAATATATAATAGCCTGCCATCATCTATGATTGGTTTTCTATGCAGCTATTATTTATGCACACAAAAAATGACAGTAAAAATACAGATTAAACATGGCAAGAGAATTTACATGTCAGTTCCAGTGTAAATCTTTAACATTTGTCTTCCAATTTCCTTACCCAAATTACATGAAATAAATACAGTATGTAAATATACTGTAAGTGTCTTTACACAAGTCTGTCTTTGTGTGTGTCCACTTGACTTTGCATTACGTAGAATACAGTATATGTTTTCACAGTTTTTTGTAAGAAGGAAATTAATCTATTATTGAGAGTAGCACAGTTTACAGCACTTATTTATTGCCATTGCAGTTTCATAAATTTTCGTATTAGACCACGGCAAAACAATATGGCATATGCTTATGGTACCTAAAAAATTCAATAACAAACAGGAAATAATAGTAACCTGTACTAACTAATCAGATCTCAGTTACTGTATTCAGACAAATAGGAAGAGGTATTTTGGTCATTATGTGTTATTGCACTATACTATATTTGTGTTGTGCACTTCCTGTATAAGTGAAAAAAGATGCATACACAGACCAAAAATAACTTCCGTTATTGACTGATAAATGCTCAGTAAAGAGTACTTTTCCAAAATAACTAGAGTTGTAGATACTGCTGTATGATGACTGCAATAGCAAATGCACTGTACAATCACTTAATCTATTGGATCAAAAAGACAGACCTTCTAGTATATGGGTACCTTTACACCCCCCATGCGTTGGAAACCACAGGTCTGTGTGAGGTAAATTTACACAAGGGTCAAGGACTTCTTTCCCCATGTTTCTCGTGGGTAGGGCAGTCCATTTAAATGAATTGGCTGCCCTACACGTGCACCCACGCATCCAGAGATTTGAACCAAGGCTAGGTGTAAGCAACTCAAGATGCCCGCTATGACCTTAGATGTCACTCTTCAATCTAGTTTCACTTTATTACTGGAGCCTCGTTTTTCGGCTAAATCCCAGCCAATTGCCTTGCCACTCTTCATGAGACTGGTGCATTAAAAGCAGTTATATGGAGACCTACCAGAAAGCTTATGTAGCACGTGGCTGACCCTCAAACAAGAAGGAATGTGTGGCAAGTAAACAAATGACATTATTATAATGATATAAAAATAATAATAATAATAATAATAATGTTTACCCTTATATAGCGCCAATTACAGCGTTGCCGCTGTGTCTAAGCGCTGATAATGGTTGTCATTATTACCCAACTTATTCCCCAACTCAATGCCAATGGTTAAACTGTAAAAAGTATAGTTATTTACAGTGACATAGGTAATCAGAAACCACTCCATTAATATGTTTTCATGCAGTGACGCAAACATTTGATAAGTGAGCAGGTTGCCTTGCATGACAACAAAAAAAAAGCCAATATTAATTTGACATATTGGGGCTAAACATTAGCATATCAAACCTGAACAAAACACACCATATTCAGATGACAGCAGTTTTTTTTACACATGCTCAATTGTAGCCTGTATTAACAAATTTAGAGTAATGCCGCGTACGCACGATTGTTTTTCGGCATGAAAAAAAACAACGTTTTTAAAAACGTCATTTATAATGATCGTGTGTGGGCTTCACAGCGTTTTTCATGTTCATTTTTCGGATTGTAAAAAATTATCGTGTGTGGGCTAAAACAACGTTTTAAACCCGCGCATGCCCAGAAGCAAGTTATGAGACGGGAGCGCTCGTTCTGGTAAAACTACCGTTCATAATGGTGTAAGCACATTCATCACGCTGTAACAGACAGAAAAGCGCGTATCGTCTTTTACTAACAAGGAATCAGCTAAAAGCAGCCCAAAGGCGAATAGAACTTCCCCTTTAGAGTGCCGTCGTACGTGTTGTACGTCACCGCGCTTTGTTCATCATTTTTCAAAAACGATGGTGTGTGGGCAACATCGTTTTTAATGATGAAGTTGGAAAAACTTCGTTTTTTGGACATGCTGAAAAACAACATTTTTTTTCATGCAGAAAAACGATCGTGTGTACGCGGCATTAGAATTTGTAGCCATGTGTGGATCTCTGACTTTTATTACTGCACCAAATGATTAAATATATAGAGCGCAAGCCCATTTTCTCTGGTTTGCAAATGCCTCTATAGATCCTAAGTGCCTCCTAATATACTTGATGTCATTATATGCTGAAACATTATTAAATACATTATATGGTACATACTAAAAATAAGGAACCAGCCTAAAACAGCTGGACAACGAATTACACCACTAAATGATTCTTACAAATTTGTCTCTAATATATATACAAAATTAAAGATTTTTTTTCATACTAAACAATTAGTATTTGTGATTTTAGTGCAAACAAACTTTTAACTTGCCCAGTAAGAGCCGGTTCACACAGGGGCAACACGACTCTGGCCGCGACTTTGCAAGGCGACCTGGACACGACCTGAGCACGCACCACAGCGCGACTTGGGGCGACTTACAAGGTAACTTCAAGTCGCCCCCAGGACAGGCGACTTTCCAGTGGCCAATCAAACAACAATCAGCTCTGTGGGAGGGAGGCGTTTGCCTGAGAAAACAATTTTCTCTTCCTGTATTGTTGCTTCAGCTAAGACACGATCCGACTTTGGAGACGACTTCCATTGAAATCAATGGGTACAAGTTGCCTACAAGTTGCCTAAAAGTCGGATTGAAGTAGTACAGGAACCTTTTCTGAAGTCGGAGCGACTTCAGTAGTGTGCATTAAGACGGCTCCATTCACTTCCATTGATTTTCTCAAGAGCGCGACTTGGGGCAACTTCAAGTCGGATCCCAAGTCGCCCCTGTGTGAACCGGCTCTAACTCTGGAGAAGGCATCACTACAGCTCTTGTACTGTATGGAGTTTTTAGTACACTTTAAATATTGGTATACATGGTTAACAGTCTGTGAGTCACACTTGCAGTGCATTTCAAAAGTTATTTGGTCCAAGGTGCAGTTTGGTCTTCACGCCATAATTGCAGCATCTCACCACCAAGTGATCTTGAATTCATAGATTGGACGTTTGCAGTAATAGTGATTAACAAGGTGCTTGTCACACACTCCAATGCATTGGTGTTCGACGGTGATGCCCCTCTCAG
This sequence comes from Rana temporaria, assembly GCF_905171775.1. Lineage (NCBI taxonomy): Eukaryota > Metazoa > Chordata > Amphibia > Anura > Ranidae > Rana > Rana temporaria. Next base: position 250,667,628 of record NC_053490.1, on the reverse strand, counting down.
ACAGGTCACTAACTATACAGTGCAGAAGATCATATACATCTGCCACTGCTTCCCAAGGACCAAAAGACACATCTACCTCGCAGTGGTGCTCAAAGTGCTCATTCTCACTCCTCTCAAATCGTAGTGTATTAAATTGAGGGCACTCATAAGGGGTAATAGGCATCTCTTCCTTGAAGACACAGACCTTCAGCTTAGCAAATCGTGCCTTTCTCTGGATAGCACGCAGCTTTCCAATTTCAATGATGCGCTCCAAGTGATCTTTAAAAGAAAAGTTTTAGAAACATTTAAATCCAATCAAAATACTCTGATTTTCAAATTCTAAAACATGGCTTTGAGATACTCAACCTTCATTACACTTCTTAAATAAAGCCTACATCAATACATGTTTCACGCTGATCAACACATCTTCTTTATTTGTACAAGTGAAAACAATTCTCTTTTCAAGGGATTGACATTAATCAAATATAACTTTACAACCCTTCAAGTTAGTGTTTAATGCCGCGTACACACAATCGGAATTTCCAACAAGAAATGTGAGCTTTTGGTCGGAAATGTTCTGTCGGAAAAACAGCATAAATTTGAGAGTTGGTTCTCAAATTTTCCAACGGCAAAAGTTCTTGTCGGAAATTCTTGCCGGCAGCACGCGCACGACCCACAGCTGTGCATAATAAAGGGGACGTACCTGTACCCCATTTTTGGGGGATATTTATTATAGCAAAAAGTAGAAAATAAATAAGTGATGGTGTCTATGCTGTGTGACTCAAAGAGTAAAAGGACAGTGTGACTGATAAGCACACAGAAAGTGTAAAAACACAGTGAGAATGTGAACTACACAATAATGAGTGAACCTCGCAATAGATAAGGTAGGTGATTTTCAGCAAACATAAAATATAAATAAAAACAACATTTAGAAACCAAGTGACATAAATCAAACGTGATAAAGTAATGACAAAGTGTAAGTGTGAAAAACAAATGGTTTGACAAGAGAACACACTAAATGATAGGCAAAAAGTCTCTATGTGTGAAAGTCAATGATTTGACAAGAGAACACACTAAATAATGAGCAAAGAGTCTCTATATGGTGATCCCAAAACCAGGCACAAGTGTTGAAATGGGGAATAGCTTCAGTACAAACACCTCTTGTGTCTCCTAGCAGCTCACCTCACAGCTGTTGCACAGTCAGCCCAAAAATCCTCATATGTACACTCACTGGAAATAGACTCGTGTGTGGCTAAAAGACTCAGAGCCAGATATTGCATATGGAAAGAACAACAAAGGGATATATAGTGTAATTCTGTGAGAGCCAGAACTGAGGTAAATAAATCACACAGCAATGCACTCACTCAAGGGACAATATTAATGGACGTATCTCCGACGAACACCGAGTTCGTAAATACTCCTGTGTGTCTCTTCCTGTTTCTCCTAGCCTCCCAGTAGCGTCAAATAAGTTGCTCAAAGGATGGTGGAAAAATAAAAAGAAGGAAGGCTCATCACATAACCTCGTTGAAGGAATGTACTTAATGATAAAAAACACAGTAACACTCATATATAAACGAATCTGCGGTTGAATACATCCATGAGCGGTGAGCTCGTCTCCTTCCGTCAGAAAGTGTTTGATCTAATGCTCCAATCCCGACGCGTATCGTCACATCACGTGACTTCATCAGGGGATAACACTAGATACAATCAATAGACTTAAATAGTCTGCTAAATTGGACGCCTGTCTGCCATTTTCTTGACGCCCGCTGTATCTCGATATGTAACCTGGCAACACAGTGTGACCTCCATCATTTTGCCTGAGTCTGAAGATAGTATTATGCCTACATCTGATGAATGACAGAGTGCACGCAGGGCTGTGGGCCACAGAACGGGCAAAACAGGATAGATTACCTTTGAGGCACAGATGCCAGTAGGGCTGACAGCCTGACGCAACAAAAATATATATAAAATGTATAAAAAACGTATCTCAGATGAAAACAAGGATAGGATGGAGAAAACCGTGGCAGTACTGGGTAACCTAGCAATAGAAGGGGAATGGGGGAACATTGTATAAATGGCCAATGCGGAAAAAACACACTCAGATAAATTAAAATTGAGAATTGGCTTTCACACATAGAGATTTTTTGCCTTTCATTTAGTGTGTTCTCTTGTCAAACTATTTGGTTTTCACACTTACACTTTGTCATTATTTTATTACGTTTGATTTATGTCACTTGGTTTCTAAATGTTGTTTTTATTTATATTTTATGTTTGCTGAATATTTTTTGATGTTCTTGGATCACCTACCTTATCTATTGCGAGGTTCACTCATTATTGTGTAGTTCACATTCTCACTGTGTTTTTACACTTTCTGTGTGCTTATCAGTCACACTGTCCTTTTACTCTTTGAGTCACACAGCGCAGACACCATCACTTATTCATTGACACACATTTTCTGTTAGGACAGATCATCAGGTGTCTGCAGCAGTGCCCCCTAGCTTAGTTCATTGACAGCGCGGGAGACCTTTCTGTAGAAAATATTGAATTTTTTTCCAAATTTTGTTTGGGAGCCACATCGCACGGCCACGCAATTGTCAGTTAAAGCGACGCAGTGCCGAATCGCAAAAAGGAGCCTGGTCCTTTAGCAATAAAATGGTCCGGGGCTTAACCTCTTGATGCTACATAGATGATGGGGGTTGATTTATTAAAACTTGAGAGAACAAAATCTAGTGCAGCTGTGCATGGTAGCCAATTAGCTTCTAACTTCTGCTTGTTCAATTAAAAAAAAAAAAAAAAAAACTGGAAGCTGATTTTGATGCACAGCTGCACCAGACTTAGCACTCTTTGGTTTTAGTAAATCTACCCCAATGTGACTTTAGAAAATAATTAGCTGCACCGATGATGATTTAGGTGTGTTGTACTAAACAGGGTGTGTACTTATCCAGGCAGTTATTTTATGTTTTTTATTTTTGTCATTGTCAGAATTTAAATCACGCAGGGGGGGAAAGATTTACCAAAACTTGTGCACACAGAATCTGGGGCAGCTGTACATAGTTACCAATCAGCTAGCTACGGCATCACTGGCGAGCATAGAGATATACCCAGAACCCTTCCATCTGAGGACAGGCTTGGCCATTCAGACACTGGGACTTGTGGACAGAGACTGGCTTTCTGGGTTGGTAGACTTCATGTAAGTTTTTACCATTGATGTTTCAATAAACCACTTTTAACTATAGAACTTTTAGAGGTTGATATCTACATGCAAGTTTGAAAGACTGTTGTTCTCTTTTATATCCACACGAAATAATACACATGGGTCTAAGCACTTTATAGAACTTCTTGTTGCAGCTCACCAATCAGCTTCTAAATTCGACAATAAAACCTACAAGCTGATTGGTTACTATACACAGCTGCACCTGATTATGTGTGCACCAGTTTTAGTAAATCTCTCCCCCCAGCATGATTAAAATTATGACAATGACTAAAATAAAAAACATAAAATAACTCTCCCATTGTAAAGATAAAAAAAATAAATTTCATTAAATTTTATTTCAATTGATTGTTCTATGACAATAAATCATGAAATCTTGCAGGGGGGTTGTTCAATCACTATTATAGTCGCTGTAAACTTTTAGTTTGTGTAAGGATGAGAGGGTTCTGGGGTTCCAGATTCACTTACTGCTGTTCAGGAATGTATGGGATAGACATTTTATTGAAGGTGCATCAGATATTCACAATGATCCAACTCTTTAACTTTTTGTTGACAAATGACTCTACTGGACCTGAATCAAAAGTGGTAGTTCCATTCATTGTTTTTCAATAAAGAGACTTTTAAAGTAGCTATGGCATCCTATGACCTTGTAAGAAGCAGTTTCTGGACAACTAACAATAGAAAACAAGACAATTTCTTGACTATCAATAGATACAGTCAGACCCCTTTCACACTGGGGCCGCGGCCACGTTAGCACTAAAACGCTGCTCGTTTTTGAAGTGCTTTAGCGATGTTTAAGCGCCGCTTTTCGGCGCAAAGCAGGACACTTTGAACCCCAAAAAGAGATAAAAAACTTCCATGTTGCATCGTTTCTGAAGTGCTTTTCAGGTGCTTCCTGAAGCGCTGCTCATTCATTCCAATGGGCCGGGAGTTTTGGGAATGCTAAATACAGTGCTCCCAAACCCTCCAGAGATGCTGCTTGCAGGACTTTTTGGAATGTCCCGCAAGCACACCGCCCCAGTGTGAAAAGTCACACTTGAGTGAATGGGAGGCGGTTTTCAGGCACTTAGCAGAGGCTATTTCCAGTGCTAAAGTGCCTGAAAACCACCCCAATGTGAAAGGGGTCTAAAACAGTCTACAGTTTGCTGTTACAGATAACTAGCCACTTGTAAGGAAGTACAGACTGGCTGGACAACAAGAAAAGTTGAAGATACACTGTGCTCATGAAAAGAAAGGTGACAGCATCTCTGGAATGTCCCCTGACCACTATATACTCACCTGCTTTCCCTTGCAACCGCTGAGAATACCTGCAAAATCCCACATAGGGAGAAGCAGATCACCTAGTAGTCAAATGGCTGATGATGGTCTTTCTTTAAGGTAAGTACATTTTTTAATATTATGTAAAGGGTATTTTCACCTTGAAAATAAACTTGCATCTCTCCAAAACATAAATATCTATCTTTTTTTTTTGCTTTTTTTGTGCAGTGTAGGGGTTCCAGTCCCGTCCCCTATTTTGAATGACGTGTAGCGCTCCTGGTGCCTCCTGGGATTTGCACATCACATATCATAGTCTTCCATGCATAAAAAGAGGAGGGGAATGGGTCTAGCAGTGAGTCATCAGGAGGCATCTGCTTGAATCCAGAAGATGACATCACAGAAGAAAATGGCAGTGCAGGACCCAATCAGTGACAGAAGAGAAGTGGATCTCAGCAGGGCTACATTGGATCCCCTGGGTGGGTGAGTATCTGAATTGTGCACAACCCAGGTTCAGGTAAACAGGGATATACAAAATATATATATATAATAGGAGGGGGAGAGTGAAGTTCCCCTTCAGGTAGCAAAACGAAAGAAACCAAATTTGATTATGAGCATTTATCATTTCTCTATGAAAGCTCTATATCCTAAATTGTTAGGTTACACATATGTACTGACCTTTGTAGTAAGGCATCAAGTCAAGAAATGCTTGCCTGACTTTCTCTCCAGTAAGTGGTTGCATTTTGTCCAAGAGGTCAAGCAGGGGCCCAACTGAATAGTACTGGGCTTCCTTGTACACCATTTTCACACGTTCTCGAGGAGGAAGTTCTCCGCACCGTAAGAAATTCAGGATGTCACTAATAACACAAGCATTTATTTATAATGGTGAAAAAAAATAGGTTAAATAAAATGAACAATTTTAAGAGAATAATCTGTGTTGATATTTACTGTATGTGCAACAACTTTTTTCACATAATAATACCGCGCTGTGTGACGTGTTTCTGATGTGTTCTTGTTTATTTTGAATAACACTGCAATGTTTATATAAGTGCTACACATTATTATCTTCTGTGCAAAGGAGGCACAGTAAGTACACATGTGCAGGACTTTTTTTTCTAATTTTCTTTCAATTTCATTCAGTTCTCTTGTAGGACATAATGATGTTAAGGAAGATAAGTATCATTTTTATGTGAGCTTGAAACAGGAAAATTGTTATTACTTCCATAAACATTGTTGTTTGTTGAAGAGACCCTTTTATCAAAACTGCAAGCAAAAGCACAGACAAATAAAGTCATTTAAATGCCCAATTGCAAAGTTTTTCCTTTCCATAAAAGATTTTTGTATTCACTTGCAATGTGCCTTTGAACTTGCTAGAATAGGTGACTACTCCAGAAGAATCAATTCCCTAGCACAGCCCCACATCAGGAGGCACTGATGATGCTCCACTGATGGGTGGACCTGTTGGTTGGCATTGATGGGCACCTATAGGCGGCATGGAGAGGTGGCACTGATAGGCAGCACCGATAGGTGCAACTGATGGGCACTAATAGGCTTTGGTATGCAGCACTGATAGGCAGCATTGATAAGTGACACTGATGATGAGGTACTGATAGGCACTGATTGGCAGCACTAATGGGCACTAATAGGTGGCACTGATGGGCAATGATAAATGGCACTGATTAGCAGCACTGGCACTAAGGGGACCGATGTCCCTTTAACAGAAGCTGGGTTAAAGGCTTTCTTGACAGTTCAAGGGGGAAGAAAAGCCAATCACCGGTCTCTGTTTACTTTGTAATCGACTGTCATTGGCTGACAGCCAATCACGTGGAAAGGGCCCGCTGTGATTGGCCCTTTAACTCGATCAGTGATCACCCGAGTACCAAGGAGATCACAGAGCGCGATGCCTGTACGTCCATGTACACCCTCCCAGCAAAGGAAGCCCGCACTGTAGCCTTCTTTCGGCTATAGCGCGGGTACCAAATGGTTAATGTAGCTGCCAGGGGAATACTATACAGTGACAGCTCTGTGTCGCTTGGGGCTGCTGACATCCCATACAAGATAGTGGAGCCTACCAACAGGAATTTTGAATTTCTACACAATGGAGGTTTTGCCTGAAATATATTAAATGCTCATATAATCTTATGGGAAGATTTTTGTTGAAATAAATGATCTGTGGACAGGGTTTTTTTAAATGAGAAATTACCATGTACAGTAATATCTCAGGTTGCGAGTAACGTGGTTTACCAGCGTTTCGCAATACAAGCTATATTGTATTTTTAAATCCTGACTCGATTTTCAAGTGTTATCTCGCAAGACGAGCAAGATTCAAGCCTCTGGGGTATGCAGTACCACATGTGGCCAGAGGTGCGGGGGGCTGGTGAAGCTCGGAGACCACTCAGAGACACTCCATTCCGTGTGTCCCCGGTGCCCCCGCACCTCTGGCCACATGCGGTACTGCATACACCAGCAGTGGCACTGGAATGCATTATCTGAGTTTCCATTGATTCCTATGGGGAAACTCGCTTTGATATACGAGTGCTTTGGTTTACAAGCATGCTTTTGGAACTAATTATGCTCGTAATCGTGGCAAAACCCAACCTCGTTTGGGGTGGCGTTAAGAAATAATAGCATCACAAACGCATCCCGTGTTTTTCCGCGAGAGGTAATAGCATCACAAACGCATCCCACGTTTTTCCGCAATTCTGGAATAGCTGTCAGAATCATGCCATTTCAGTACACTCAGGTGTGAACAGAGCCTTTCATAAACAAATCATATATAGCAACATATAAGGCTCCGTTCACATCTAGGCCTTGCTATTTTACAGGTGTTTTTGCAGCGTTTTGAAGTTCAAAAGGTCACCAATGTAAAAACAATAAAACGCCTGTAATCTGCCAAAAAAGAAGCTCATGTACTTTTTTGAGCGATAGTCCTTTTGCTTTAGGCGACACAACTCTCTGATGTGAACAGGGGCCATTGAAATTTATGGGATTTGTCTTGTTGGGGGTTTTAGAGCAGAAAAACACCCAAAAATGCCTTGATGCGAACGGAGCCTTATGCCGCGTACACACAATAGGAAATTCCGACAACAAAACCGTGGATTTTTTTTCCGACTAAATGTTGGCTCAAACTTATCTTGCATACACACGGTCACACAAATGTTGTCGGAAATTCCGGACGTCAAGAACGCGGTGATGTACAACACTACGAGTCGAGAAAAATTAAGTTCAATGATTCTGAGCATGCGTAGTATTTTTGTGCGTCGGGATTGCATACAGACGATCGGAATTTCCGACAAGAACTTTTGTTGTTGGAAAATTTGAGAACCAGCTCTCAAATTTTTGTTGTCGGAAATTCCGACAGCAAATGTCCGATGGAGCCTACACACAGTCGGAATTTCCGACAAAAAGCTCACAACAAACATTTGTTGTTGGAAATTCCGATCGTGGGTTGGCGGCATTAGAAATAAATGACCACATTGTTTTAAATAACAAAAGGCCTGATTGATTTGTTTCCACCACAAATCTGCATTGATTCACAAGATAAAACCGAATGCACAATTATGTGTGAGAAATGAGAACCATAATCGAATGGCAAGAAAGAGACAGAAGCTGTCATGACTCTTGTGTAGTGTTGCTCACGAATATTCGCATTGCGAATATTCGACTCGAATATAGCATATTCGAGAAATCGCGCTATATTTCGAATTTCGCGGTGAATATTCGCAATTCCGAATATTCGCATTTTTTCAATTTGATTTTTAAAACAGATCACATCCTATCGACGTCTAAAAGCATTGCTGGTATGATTAGAGACCCTGGGCCGAGTAGCTAAGCTGAGGCGATCCTATTATGTTGCCAAATTGAAAAAAAAAAATTGCGATTTTTCGCTATTGCGAATGCGAAAATGATTGCGAATTTTCGATAACTGTGGTAGGAGAACTCTGATTGTCTCTGATGCAAAAGGGGGGGGCTTTGTGTATGTGTATGTGTATGTTATGAATATTTGTATGTTTGATATTATTATTTTTTGTAAGAAGGAAAAAATTGCGCATACCTTAAAAAAGGGGAGAATACAGCAGCAACTCAAAAATGTTATACAACATAAATTAATACAAGACAGAAAATGGAGTCGCTCTACAAGAATAAAAAATATGTCTAGTGACAAGACATGTGGGCAAATTATAAAATAAGCAAGCGCAAATAACTTGTGAAATACACAGTGAAACAAATATATAAAGAAATATAGTCCCAATAATAGAAAAATAATCTTTCATAAAAATGTCTTTGATATGTGAAGTGAAAAAAAGTCCAAAGCATGCAGCATGAACGTGTTCAATCTTTAAGGTGTTTGATTGACAAACGGCTGTGACAGATGGATAGAGTAAAGAATCACCACCAATGCAAAACACTTTTTATTTTCTATTGTAAAATATCAAGAATATTCTGAGCCAATCAGAGTGCTCCTTCCGCATTTGCCGAATATTCGCAATTATTTTGTATTGTAAAATATCACGAATATTCTGAGCCAATCAGAGTGCTCCTACAGCATTTCTCGAAATTGCGCAATAAATATCGCATTCGCATGTTGCGATATTTCGATAAAATATCACGAATATTCTGAGCCAATCAGAGCGCTCCTCCAGCATTTCTCGAAATTGCGCAATAAATATCGCATTCGCATGTTGCGATATTTCGATAAAATATCACGAATATTCTGAGCCAATCAGAGTGCTCCTACCGCAGTTATCAAAAAATCGCAATTATTTTCGCATTCGCAATAGCGAAAAATCGCAATCATTTACTTTCGATAAAATATCACGAATATTCGAATTTAGCGAATATATCTCGAATATTCGAATATATATTCGAGATATATCGCGAAATCGAATATGGCATATTCTGCTCAACACTACTCTTGTGTACGTACCTACCTCAGGACGCCATCAGCATCAGCTGCAAAAGTAAAGCCTGCTCTAAATGCCCCAGAGATTAAGAACTGCTAAAGCAATGTCTACAAGCCCTGGCAAGCCTTCCAACTCCTGTACCTGTGACGAGATCCTTCCTCGCCCAGGTCCTGCTCTCCCGACACTCCTCTGCTACCAGTGAGTCAGCTTGCAGATTGCAACGTCTGATGGTCCAGTCATCCAAGGTTCCGGGGTCCGAACTACAGCTATGTGCCGTTCAGACCCATTAGGAACAAACACCAGGCAGGCTGTATGTAAGTTCCAACAGGACTCTTTATTTTCAATTACACAGCACACTTTTATACAGAATTTGGAACATCCCACTCCCAACAACCGCTTTCCTATTGGTCAATTGTAAAGTATATGCAGTCTTCACTCAGGTCCCCCTTGACCATGCAAATGAGGACTTGAAATTGTCAACAGGGATTGGTCCAATAGCTTGGATAGAAAGACTTGTGTATTGAGACAGAAGCCCCAGGGGGTAATCAATATACACAATAACCCGGTCTACTTAATTACTACCTCTGAGAGGTTACATTGCTTTAGACAATAGAATGCTAATTCAATACAGCTGACAGGAGGCTTCTGACCTTTAGAACAATAAACACATCCATCTAGATTCAATTAACCTTCAATCCATAGTTTTTAGCCAGACGGAGCGTCTCCGACACCCGCTCTTAACCTGCAGAACACAATAAAAGGTATTTCTCTAGCTGGTTCCACTTAGCATTTCAATAACCGATGTCCTTGCATTGAATGTCCCTCTCCTGTGTAACAGATGTCAAGTAGAAACATTTTAATATCTCAAGGTCCATGACATTACTTCCCCTGGGAAACAGTCCAACAGCCGCAGTGGGACCCAAACGGGTCAACTCGAGGATGTTGGAAAAATAGTCTTAAAGTTCCAGGACTGTCTGCTGGGATGACCCATCTGCCTTCCTGTTTTGAGGTCCTGGCCCATAATCGGACGGCAAGAGGCTCACATTCAGTCCTCTCCAAAAGCCCCTGTCCCGGCTAGGTCTGTCACACATCTCCCCCTTTGGCAGGAGACTAACACTGGGAGAGACCCCAATTCCGGTACCCACCCAGTACCCCAGATAACTTGTCCCAAACAGAGCATTACTCACCCAGCCAATCTCTGCCTCTCTCAGAGAACACGCCTGCCGCTGGGGAGAGGCCTGGACTGGCCCTTCTCCCTGGAGTCCTTTCAGCCGCTGGAGAGAAGACAGGGTGGCTGGGCTCAGTTCATCATGCCGTTGGGAATCTGGGCCAACTGGCCACCATTCCTGGGGTATACCAGTGGAGACTGCAGTCCCATCCACTGATGCTAGGTAAAAATCCCCCGGTGCTTGCAAAGCAAAGCCGACATCCTCCTGTCTCAGTGCCGCACCATGTTCTGGGGTTGTGTCCGTGGAGATCGCAGTCCCATCCACTACCACAGGAACCCCCTCTCCTGTTAGTTGAGAGCAGAGGCCTGGGGCACTCTGCTCTGTTGCCAGCTCTTCCGCTGGGTTGCTGTGAGTGGAGACCACAGTCCCATCCACCGATATCCGCTCAAGCTGTAGTCGTGTGCAGCAGCCAGTAGCATCTTGCCCTGCTGCCAGTGATTCAGCTGGGAGTAACAGCTTTACTACCTCAGCTTGTTGCTGGGGAGGGGGGCCAACCGCCCCGGCTCCCTGGAACTCCACAGTTGGTCCCAGTGCTGGGCAGAGATGGCTAGCATTCTGCCCTGTTGCCAGCACTTCTGCTGGGGGTGCATAATCCATAACATCCTCTGAACAGTCCATACACTCTGTAATCTGTGGCTGGGGAGTGATCGCCATCTTCTCACCCTGAGCCTCCGGAACTGCCACAGGGGTGGGGCAGAGGTCTTGATCCCTCTGTCCGGTGACCAGCGCTTCAGCTGGGGAAGTTCCTTGTAACTCCACAAATACTGTCCTTGGTGCTGGGCAGAGCACAGTGAAGTTTGGCCCTGATACCAGCTCTTCTGTTGGAGGCTCCCCAGGTTGTTCTTCCTCAGCAGAAAAGTCTATCAAATCCCCTGTCTCTACAACTGGTGTCTGGGGATAGAGGTTCACCATCTCCTGTCCATGGAACCCAGAAGATGCTATGGGTACTGAGCAGAGGTTAGCAGAGCTCGGCCCTGCGGTCAGCACTTCAGCTTTGGGAATGGCAAGCTCCCGATTTTCCACTGCTGATTCATCAGCCAGGATTTCATCACTGTCAGCTGATATTTCCTCATAGTCCCAGGTAAAGGGAACCTCACCCTGCTGCTGAGCGGAGTCTAGCAGCTGTTTGTAGGCGATTTCCAGTTCCCATTCCTGAGCGGCCAGGAATTCCAAATCTTCCTGTAACCAGTGCACTTCTGGAACATTCAGTCTTCGCTCTCTGTGCTCCATTATTTCCTCCCAACGCCACTCCCGATCGCTCCCAAAGTTGGGATCCCTGGACATCCTCCAATACAACAATCCCAGGCCATCATAGTCAAAGCCTTCCGTGGGGCTGTCATCCGCTGACCACGGGCACTCTTGGACTACATACCACCGGAGGGCTCTGTAGCTCTCGTCCAACCGCATCTCTTCCCGGATCAGCCTGCTTAACTCTGCTGTCCACTCCTGCTTTGGTTGTTCCCCCAATAACAGCATCCGTACTTCATACTGTGACCAGTACCTTACATGGATGGAGGGGAGAGCTTTTCCCTGGTGTCGCTGCTCGCGGGCTAGCGCTTCTTTCCAGAGTTCGCAGCGGATCGAATCAGACCATCCAAGCAGGACCTCCTCTGATACTGGTCCTCTGCGCTGTATCTGCTTCTCTCGCAACCTCCTTCTGAATTCCTCTTCCATGGTTACTGATATCTGTACCTCTCCTCTTCTTTCATTTGGTGCTGCTTCTTTAGGCGTTGTTACCGATCGCCGTATTTCTGCAATTCTCAGCTCCTGTTGCCGCTCTCGTTCTCTCTGTTGTCGCTCTCGTTCTCTCTCATCCTGCCACTGGAGGTCTCTAATGGTATTCTGTATGGCGGTCTCTGATGGGTTCGCACCATATAATGCCAACCGCTGTTGAACTCGCTGCTGGAACAAGTCTTCAACTGACCGGGGTCCTGCATCACCATCCCTCTGATCCATCTCGGCTGGCGCAATGATCAGGGTGGCCTTGTTCTTCCCACCGGTCCCTCCACGGCTCTCAAGCAAGTCTTTTAGCATGGTTCTCCTCCAGGCTGCATAGCTGGTCATTCATGGTGGTGGTTTGGAGTTGTCCCAGTAACTGGAGAGCAAATCCCACCGCTGCCAACCAATGTGACGAGATCCTTCCTCGCCCAGGTCCTGCTCTCCCGACACTCCTCTGCTACCAGTGAGTCAGCTTGCAGATTGCAACGTCTGATGGTCCAGTCATCCAAGGTTCCGGGGTCCGAACTACAGCTATGTGCCGTTCAGACCCATTAGGAACAAACACCAGGCAGGCTGTATGTAAGTTCCAACAGGACTCTTTATTTTCAATTACACAGCACACTTTTATACAGAATTTGGAACATCCCACTCCCAACAACCGCTTTCCTATTGGTCAATTGTAAAGTATATGCAGTCTTCACTCAGGTCCCCCTTGACCATGCAAATGAGGACTTGAAATTGTCAACAGGGATTGGTCCAATAGCTTGGATAGAAAGACTTGTGTATTGAGACAGAAGCCCCAGGGGGTAATCAATATACACAATAACCCGGTCTACTTAATTACTACCTCTGAGAGGTTACATTGCTTTAGACAATAGAATGCTAATTCAATACAGCTGACAGGAGGCTTCTGACCTTTAGAACAATAAACACATCCATCTAGATTCAATTAACCTTCAATCCATAGTTTTTAGCCAGACGGAGCGTCTCCGACACCCGCTCTTAACCTGCAGAACACAATAAAAGGTATTTCTCTAGCTGGTTCCACTTAGCATTTCAATAACCGATGTCCTTGCATTGAATGTCCCTCTCCTGTGTAACAGATGTCAAGTAGAAACATTTTAATATCTCAAGGTCCATGACAGTACCCATGTAACAATTACAATTATCAGGAGACAACTGTATTTTAAATGAATGTTTTAAATGTGAAGGCAACATATTAAAAAACACATTTCATTCATTTCTGCAATACACACACATTTCCCTATGTTTTATCTCTTTAAACACACTGCAAATATGGAAAAATAACTGTTAATATCCCGCCTTCTTTTATGACATGTATGCATGGCTCTGAATTCCAATGCTCTACATACGTCACAAGATTGCACGCAGCACTTGGTATTTGTGACGGATCTCGAATACCCCAGGTGGGCACATCCGCCAGACCTGTGTCTCCTGTCCTTCAAACGCACCCGCAGCCTGCAGATTCGCCATAACCAGCCCTTAACCCCTCAATCACGAGACAATCCACACAGGTGTTGAGGGTTATTTAAATCTGCTAGTACAACTAACATCCCCCCCCCCTCCCACTCTTTAAGACAATTCTGCTGTCCAAAGATGTCCCCTGTGCTCCTTAATCCAGAGTGGGTGCACTCTAATTCAGGAGGTGTGTTGCTGGCCAGATCACCAGGTGAAAACCAAGGGAAAAAAAGCATTAAAACTAATGCAGACACCGCATCTAATGATTGGTATGCTGCAATATATTACATTTTGGGTTTTGGGTTTTAATACCACTTTAACCACTTGCCTATTGGACAATTTTACCCCCTACTGCCCAGGCCAATTTTCAGCTTTAAACACTGTCACACTTTGAAGGACAATTGGGCTGTCATGCAACATTGTACCCATATGAAATTATTATAATCTTTTTTCACACAAATAGATCTTTCTTTTGATGGCATTTAATTACCACTGGGTTTTTAATTTTTTGTTAAACAAATTAAAAAAGATCAAAAATTAAGGAAAAATAACAAAATGTCACTGTTTGTTATAAAATTTTGCAAACAGGTAATTTTTTTCCTTCCCTGATATGTGCTGATGAGGATGCACTGATGGTCACTGATAGGCTGCACTGATGGGCACTGAGAGGTGCCACTGATTGGCACTGAGAGATGGCACTGATGGGCACCAATGAGTTGGTACTGGTGAGCATTGATAAGGCTGGACTCATAGGTGCCACTGATGGGCACTCATAGGCACTGATGGGCACTGATAGGCAGCACTGAAGGGGGCTGATAGGCAGCACTGAAGGGGGCTGATAGGTGGCACTGAAATGTGGCACTGATGGGAAACAATAGGTGGCACTGATGGGCTCTGGTAGGTGGCACTGATGGACACTGATAGGTGGCACAGATAGGTGACACTAATGAGGCTGCACTGATAGGTTCCACTGATGGGCACTGATAGGTGGCACTGATAGTCAGCACTTATGAGCACTGATGAGGAGGCACTGGTGGCACTGATAGGCAGAACTGATGGGAACGGATGGGCGGCACTGATAGGTGACAATGATGAGGAGGCACTGATCAGCAGCTCTGATAGGTACTGATTGGCAGCACTGATGAGCACTCATTGGCAGTACTGGTGGACACTGATTGGCAGCACTGGTGGGCACTGATAGGCAGCACTGGTGGGCATTGTTGGAACTGCACTGATAAGCAGGACACTGATAAGCAGTGCCCTGATTATCAGTGGAGATGTCCCTTTAACACAAGCCATTTATCGGTTCTTTTATCCCCCTCCTCATGCTGTTAGCGTGAGGAACGACGAGCAGATAACCGGCTTGTGTTTACATTGTGATCAGCTGTCATTAGACACAGCTGATCACATGGCAAAGGGCCGCTGTGGTTGGCCCTTTACCCCAATCTGTAATCAGCTGAGTCCAAAGGGCAGCACAATCACAGGAGGATGTCATATGACGCCCTCCTGGCAAATTAAGCCCATGCTGTAGCTGTCTTTCGGCAATAGCATGGGTGGAAAGTGGATAAAGTATAACTAAAGGCAAAACTTTTATGTAGCTTTGAATAGAGCGGGCAGAGATTAGTACACCTGCCAATTTTTATTGCTGTCTTTGCCCCCATTAGGGAGATACATAATTTCTACTTGTTCTGTTTACTGTTATCACCAAAAGTGAAAGTAAGAGAAAATCTTACATTTTAAGGAATAGAGGGGAAATCTTCCAATGGGGGGCATTAATTCCAGAGACCCTGGTGACAACAATGGATTATCTCACTTTGGAGGGATTTCCTCTCACTTCCTGGGGCACAGATGGCCAAAGAATTGACAGAGGTTACTTATAACCCTCCCTTACTTTATCCAAAAAGAAAAAAAGTTTTGCCTATAGTTCTACTTTAACTAAGATATTACGGTAAAAACCATAAATAGTATTTAACAAATTACTCAGCAATTAAGACTTTAATGCCATATAACCATGAACGCATGAAAACAACAACTTTGCCCCTCTCTTGAAACAAGGGGGTGACAAACCACATAAAAAGTGTCACAAGTGCGAAGGGAGTCCAGCTATCTGATGCTCAGACAAGGAAGAGGCACAAACCACAAAACACTCATGAAGGTGGCATGAGAAGTTTTCCTGCAGAAGACAGAAGTTAGGTAAGTGGACCGAAATTCTTAAAGGGACCATGTCAACTGAATACAACCTGGGAGAAGAAAAAAAAGGGGAAGAACAGTGGCCACTACATACTCATTGAGGCGGAGAAGAAAAAAGAAGAGTGGCCACCACAATCCCATGGAGCTGAAGAAGAAAGAAGAGTGGCCACCATAATCCTATGGAGGTGGAAAAGAAAGAAGAAGACTGGCCACCTTAATCCTATGGAGGTGGAGAAGAAAGAAGAGTGGCCACCACAATCCCATGGAGCTGGAGAAGAAAGAAGAAGAGTGGCCACCATAATCCTATGAAGGTGGAGAAGAAAGAAGAGTGGCCACCACAATCCCATGAAGCTGGAGAAGAAAGAAGAACAGTGGTCACCATAATCCTATGGAGGTGGAGAAGAAAGAAGAGTGGCCACCACAATCCCATGAAGCTGGAGAAGAAAGAAGAAGAGTGGTCACCGTAATCCTATGGAGGTGGAGAAGAAAGAAGAGTGGCCACCACAATCCCATGAAGCTGGAGAAGAAAGAAGAAGAGTGGTCACCATAATCCTATGGAGGTGGAGAAGAAAGAAGAGTGGCCACCACAATCCCATGAAGCTGGAGAAGAAAGAAGAGGAGTGGTCACCATAATCCTATGGAGGTGGAGAAGAAAGAAGAAGAGTGGCCACCACAATCCCATGAAGCTGGAGAAGAAAGAAGAAGAGTGGCCACCATAATCCTATGGAGGTGGAGAAGAAAGAAGAAGTGTGGTCACCATAATCCTACGAAGGTGAAGAAGAAAGAAGAAGAGTGGCCACCATAATCCTATGGAGGTGGAGAAGAAAGAAGAAGAGTGGTCACCATAATCCTATGGAGGTGGAGAAGAAAGAAGAAGAGTGGCCATCACAGTCCCATAGAGGTGGGATCAAATAGACTGTTGACCCCTTACTATTTCTGATGCATTACGGAGAACACAGACTCCTCATCTCTCTCCACCTTTCTAATCTCTATAGTTCCTCCTTGTGCAGAGGCAAAGAGCACAGGAATTGATCAGCTCACATGATTTCTGACACAATCAATGGGTATATTTTTAAAATTATTGAACAGATATAACAAAACAATGGGTTATTTAGCAAACCAAAAAAGAGCAAAAAGAAGAATTTCATTGCTGTACTGTACACTTTAATGCTATATATACACAGGGTTTTCTTTTTATTATTTAACCCAGTGGGCTGATCAAAAAAAACTGACAGATCCCTGTACTAACACAGTTAATGTTAGTTAGGTGATTTTCCCTGCTGAGCTACTGTGTTCTAACAGGAGGAGGAAATTCCATGACACTACAAGGTGTCTCCGTGACCTGTTTACTGAGCTAGCAGCTTTCTTTTTATTTTTTATTTTTATCCCAAACGTGTCCTAGTCATGCACATAGAAAATTCTGTCTCCTATCAGTCTGGTGTATGTATGCTGCAGATCATTGATATCCACAGTACACTCAGTACAGAGGCCTCTTCAAAAGGAGACTATCTCATACTTATAGTGTAATCACGTTTGGCACTGCTGAGATCCCACCCTCTAGTTATTATTACCTTTAATGACAGGGGTCTCATGGGTGCTACTCTGCTCTGTCTTTGGAAAACAGGGAATGTTTATCTGCTGGCAACGCTACACACAATATCAGAGTTTATGAGGCTTTACCAATGCATGCGACCAAAGCTGCTGATCACCAAATATGAGGCAAGCAGATATCACAGCAAACTTCCCCAAAATATTTTGCTTGGCAAAACAGTTCTGCCTGATGCTAGTTTTATCAACCCTTAAAGCTAGACATACACGTTTATGGGGAATCAATAGATTCATTCATCCATGCTGTTTAGTGGATGGGGAAATCAATAGATCAAAACACTGGGGTAGATTCAGGTAGGGCTGCGCACTCTTACGGAGGCACAGCGTACCGTTTTAACGCTACGCCTCCGTAAATCACTTGCGCTACGCTTCATTCACGAAAAAAGTAGCTCCGTAATTTGCGCGGGCGCTCCGTAAAACTGGCCGGCGTAAGCGCGCGTAATTTAAATGATCCCGTAGGGGGCGTGGATCATTTAAATTAGGCGCGTTCCCGCACCGCACGTAGTGCGCATGCTTCGTCAGGAAACTTTCCCGACGTGCATTGCGGTAAATGACGTCGCAAGGACGTCATTTGCTTCAATGTGAACGTAAATGGCGTCCAGCACCATTCACGATTCACTTACGCAAACAACGTAATTTTTAAAAATCGCGACGCGGGAACGACGGGTATACTTAGCATTGGCTGCCCCTGCTAATAGCATGAGCAGCCTTACGCAGAAACCGACGAACGCAAACGACGTAAAATGCGAACGCAGGGCGCGCGTACGGTTGTGAATCGGTGTGAGTATGCAATTTGCATACTATACGCTGACCACTACGGGAATGCCACCTAGCGGCCATCGTAAGAATGCAGCCTACGATACGACGGCATAAGAGCCTTATGCCAGTCATATCTTAGGCTGCAGTCGGCGTATCGAGCTTTCTGAATACAGAAAAGTCGATACGCCGGCGCAAATTAGCAATTGCGCTGCGTATCTATGGATACGCAGACGCAATTGCTTTCTGAATCTACCCCAGTGTGGATGGATGACTCTCACCTGCTGGTTATTGTATTTAAAAAGCCACAGCACCTGCGGCTGTCAGAATATTTTAACAGTGACTGGATAAGAATACAGTAACTTTTTGGCCAACAATTTTCCAACAGGCAGCTTTGGATTGGATGAAACTGGAGCCAGGTGTGGCCAGCTTTAGGCTTAAAGCGGAGTTCCACCAAAAAATATGTAAATTAAAAGTCAGCAGCTACAAATACTTCAACTGCTGACTTTTAATATTAGGACGCTTACCTGTCCAGGGTGCCCGCGATGTCCTCACCCGAAGCCGACTTATCCCTCTGTTTAATCCCTCTGCAGGTGCCGGCATCTTCAGTAAGTGAATCAAGAAGTGAAGCCTTACAGCTTCACAGTCTGGTTCCCTACTGGCATTTGCGAGTCGCGCTGCACGTCCTCACTGGTCTCTGCTATCTTATGGGACCTGTGTGTCTTCCAGAAGACAGAGAGGGGGATGGAGGAGGGACCGGACATGGCATAGATCGCTGCGGATTCAGCTGTGATCTATCACGGGAAGTAGGAGCAAATACCTGTATTAGACAGTTATCTACCCCCCCCCCCCCCCCCTGGAACCGGAAAAGCAGAATTTCCATTTAATTCTGTTGCCACTTTATTGAACTTATTTTAGCACCTTTTTGGATGTTTTTGATACGTATGGCATTATTAAATAACATGATTTGAAGATGAAATGGTTAAAGATATAGACATAGTACTTGGCAATTTATTATTTTGTTACATTGTATCAGCACATTTATTTAATAGTATTTGCTTACACTTCGCATAGTTACATTTTGATCTTTCTCACAGTTTGTTCAGAGCAAGCGCTGTTACTACATATTGACGTATGCATGTAAGGCCCCGTACACACGAGAGGATCGATCCGCTGAAATTGATCCGCGGATCGGTTTCAGCGGATAGATCCGCTGGTGTGTACGATCCAGCGGATATTTATCCGTGGATATATTTCGGGCCGACCGATTTCCAGCGGATAAAAATTTCTTAGCATGCTAAGAAATCTATCCGCTGGAATCGGCTCCAGTGGATCGATCCGGTGGTCTGTACAGACTCACCAGATCGATCCGTCCGAACCCATCCCTCGCATGCGTCGTAATGATTCGACGCATGCGTGGATATCCTTATATGACAGTGTCGCGCACGTCGCCGCGTCATCATCGCGGTGACGGCGCGACACGTCACCGCGGACGGAATTCCGCGGGGATTTTGATCTCCTGGTTAGTACAACCAGGAGATCAAAATCCGCCAGAGGATTTATCCGCGGATACGGTCCGCAGATAAATCCTCTCGTGTGTACCCGGCATATGTCTACCTTTACCAAAGACAAGTACCTCAAGTCTAAATATAGGCAGCCAGGCTTATTTTTCACAGTATAAATTACTCAACTGCTACGCAGTGAAATCTTCAAAATAATTGACTATGAAATTTACTTAATATTGTTAAATTAATGTTTTGAGTTGTTTTAATAAAACAAATCGACATACAAAGGTATATATTTATTGTACCTGCTGAAATGATTTCTGCAATACTCCTTTCATCTAAATCAGGGGTCTCCAAACTTTCTAAACAAAGGGCAAGTATACTGACCTTCAGACTGTGGGAAGGGGGAGTAAACAATGCCCCCATCATTGGTGTCAGTAGGAAGAATTGTGCCCCATCGATGGTGTCATTTGGGGGAATTGTGCCCCATTGTTGGTGTCATTACATGGAATTGTGCCCCTTCATTGCTTTCAGTGGGAGGAATAGTACCCCGTCATTGTTGGTGTCATTGGGAGGAATTGTGCCCCATTGCTGATGTCATTTGAAGGAATAGTGGACTCTTCACTGGTGTCAGTGTGAGAAATAGTACCCCATCACTGGTGTCAGTGGGAAGAATTGTGCCCCATTGTTGCTGTCATTGAGTGGGAATTGTGCCCCGTTGTTGGTGCCATTAGGAGGAATTGTGCCCGTTCATTCATGTCAGTGGGTGGAAGCGTACCCCATTGTTGGTGTCAGTGGGAAGAATTGTGTCCTATTGTTGATGTCATTTGAAGAAATAATGGCCCTTTCACTGGTGTCAGTGGAAGGAATAGTACCCCATCGTTGGTGTCATTGGGAAGAATTGTGTCCCGTTGTTGATATCATTTGATCATTTGAAGGAATAGTGGCCCCTTCATTGGTGTCAGTGGGACGATATATGCCCAATTGTTGGTATAAATGGGAGGACACATGCCCAATTGTTGGTATAAATGGGAGGACACATGCCCAATTGTTGGTATAAATGGGAGGACACATGCCCAATTGTTGGTATAAATGGGAGGACACATGCCCAATTGTTGGTATAAATGGGAGGACACATGCCCAATTGTTGGTGTCAGTGGATAATAATTCCCCAAGGGCCAGATAAAAGCAAGCAATGGGCCGCAGTTTGGAGACCACTGATCTAAACCATTTTAAATGCAACACACCATTTTAAATATGTATGACAGATTTTCCAGTAGTAATGGGCAAAACTTCAAGATATTGAAACCTGCAGCTGTCCACTTACCCAAAATAAGTTCCATCCCTATCAATGAAGTATCGACCCTCAGAATCTGTCGGAATGTGATGTCGCCCACTGAACATGGCTGCCAGCATGGTGTCCTCATATCTGTTAAGCGTTGACAGTCTGGTGGTGAAACACATGCCTCCTACGTTAAGAGGAATCACTTCAGGAAGCTGCGGAAGCATAAACAATAACGTACGTCTTCCACCATCAATTGGAAATGAACTGAAAAGCATAATAAAGCATGTCCATGAAGATGCACTGTCTAGTCAATAACGTACTATAGTAATAATGAATAGTATCCAGGATATATTGTATATTTTACCAAAACACCATGTAAAAAAAAAAAAAAAAAAAGTTTGACTTTTAAGTGACTAAAAACAATCCAGATTTGTGTAGATAGGCAAATGCAGCATGCTTGCTATCATATGAGATGTCTGCGTTCTTTGTAGGCTGCTTCTGAGTCTTCTGGCTGCTTCCAGCTGCTTTTGAAAAGTGGTTCTTCACAAATCAATGTCAGTGTACATAAGCACTTACATATTGAGCTGCAAAGTAAATCATATTAGCATTTTTATTATGGAAAACTGATGCAGATCCCCTCCAGGTTGGGACCAGTGCTCCTGAAAACACGGTACCCATGGCTTAATTATGCATTACTCCCTTTGGATCTACTCCTGTAGCCATTTTTTATTTGTTTAACGTTATAATCTTTATTTAATCATCTTCAACATAAAAACATGCATTATTCCTCCCAAAACGTAAGGAAGAATGCTTCTAAAATAATTATGACCTGTGGCATACAAAGACAAATAGCACTGGCAAAGAGAAATAGAGGTTGGCACTAAAATTCGAAATTAGAAAATGTAGATCTATGAACAATGGAAAAAGTAACACGGCCTGTTGAGTCATAATTTAACTTCATGCCTACTGCAAAGTGGAATTATGTTGGGAAGATGTACTGGAATTTCTCTTTAGGCTCTAACAAGAGAAACCGTTTTGCAATGACTGATTATTGCAAGTCTGACATGAATGTAATAAAAACAGAGGGATTTTAAGCAACATGCTGAGTGTAGGAATTCAAGCACAAAGGAAGTATTCAGTCTCTAAAACACAATACAATGCATTGTACAAAACACTACCATGGAAGAAAATGTATGACTTAACAAAATAATAAATGGCAAATGCACTGACAATATAGAAGAATGCTGGCTGATTAAATAGATATTGAAATGGTTCTAAATGCTAAAGTTTTTTTTTACCTTAAAGCGCATGTCCGCCGAAAAAAAAAATATTAAAAGCCAGCAGCTACAAATACTGCAAAAGAACAAAAACATACAGCGCACAAGGGTTAAGTGAATGTCACTTTATAGTCTGTAATGTGTGGAAAAACATATATGCATGAAAAATTGAAAAGTTGAAAAAAAATTTGAAAATTTTTTAAAAAAATGGAAGTAGCCACTAATAGCACACAGGAAAAAAGCACATTAAATTTTTTTAAAAATACTAATAACAATAGTCCGCATAACATAAGCAGCAGTTCACGTGGAGATGGTAGAGTGAAAACACATACACTTCGGGGGAGATGTTTAGGAGTGAATCCAAGTAGTGTGCATACACTTGTATGCAGAGGTAATGCAATACCTCAACAAAAGCAGCCGCTTCTACGTCTCAATGCAGGGAGATGGAATCCGTTGGTGGGATGATGACAGCCACACTGGGAGCAGATGTAGAAGTTATATCCATGCAGAGATGGATACTGCCGTTTAAAGACCACTAGCTCAGGGGCTGATGGAAAGGAAACCTTCCTCGCAAACAGAGATCTCCAGCGGCAGGGGAAGTCCTGGAGGGGAGCCACCAAGCCGGTTCAGTGACGCAGCCGCGTCACACGGGAGCGAGGAAAGGGGGATGGTAGCCTGATGGAGTCACACAGAAAGCAGGAGGTGTCCGGACACCTTCGATCCAGCGTCAGGTG
Organism: Rana temporaria; assembly: GCF_905171775.1. NCBI lineage: Eukaryota > Metazoa > Chordata > Amphibia > Anura > Ranidae > Rana > Rana temporaria. The sequence goes on along the minus strand of NC_053490.1, from coordinate 250,644,498 downwards.
ACTCAAAGCACCAATCAGTGTGGGCAGAAAACGAGCAGTAGAGATGCTGGCGCTAGTGTCACTGAGAGGATTTCCCGAGTGTCGGCACTACACATCAGCTGCAGTGTGCTTGCTGCAAACATATAGGGGCATCAAAGATTGTACTGGTGAGCCGTGACTGACATGTTTCGCGTGCCAAGACGCTTTATCAAAGACTTTGATAAAGCGTCTTGGCACGCGAAACATGTCATATGTTTGCAGCAAGCACACTGCAGCTGATGTGTAGTGCCGACACTCGGGAAATCCTCTCAGTGACACTAGCGCCAGCATCTCTACTGCTCGTTTTCTGCCCACACTGATTGGTGCTTTGAGTCACCTGACGCTGGATCGAAGGTGTCCGGACACCTCCTGCTTTCTGTGTGACTCCATCAGGCTACCATCCCCCTTTCCTCGCTCCCGTGTGACGCGGCTGCGTCACTGAACCGGCTTGGTGGCTCCCCTCCAGGACTTCCCCTGCCGCTGGAGATCTCTGTTTGCGAGGAAGGTTTCCTTTCCATCAGCCCCTGAGCTAGTGGTCTTTAAACGGCAGTATCCATCTCTGCATGGATATAACTTCTACATCTGCTCCCAGTGTGGCTGTCATCATCCCACCAACGGATTCCATCTCCCTGCATTGAGACGTAGAAGCGGCTGCTTTTGTTGAGGTATTGCATTACCTCTGCATACAAGTGTATGCACACTACTTGGATTCACTCCTAAACATCTCCCCCGAAGTGTATGTGTTTTCACTCTACCATCTCCACGTGAACTGCTGCTTATGTTATGCGGACTATTGTTATTAGTATTTTTAAAAAAATTTAATGTGCTTTTTTCCTGTGTGCTATTAGTGGCTACTTCCATTTTTTTAAAAAATTTTCAAAATTTTTTTCAACTTTTCAATTTTTCATGCATATATGTTTTTCCACACATTACAGACTATAAAGTGACATTCACTTAACCCTTGTGCGCTGTATGTTTTTGTTCTTTTGCTTTTTGCCCATGTCTCCTTAGTGGTTGACAGCTGCACGGATTGTGTTTTAGTGAAACTTCTTTAACCACTGACCACACTGTGGTTTACCGTCCTTATGGTGTAGCGCTTCATGCGGGTGTTTCTTTGCTACAAATACTGCAGCTGCTGACTTTTAATATCAGCACACTTACCTGTCCTGGAGTCCGGCGCCGTCGGCAGCAGAGGGCGAGCGATCGCTTGTCACTCTGCTGCCCCCACCGCCATCCTCGGTGAGGGAACCAGGAAGTGAAGCGCTCCGGCTTCACTGCCCGGTTCCCTACGGCGCATGCGCGAGTCGTGTGCGCCGTGCTCACTGGTCCCGCTGTGTTCTGGGAGCCGAGTGTTTCCCAGAAGACAATGGGGGGGGGGGATCTGACATCCTGCCTGCAGTCTACCCGCAGACTGTGTGGCCGGAAGTGGGTGCAAATACCTGTCTTTAGACGGGTATCTGCACCCCCCTCCCCCATGAAAGGTGTCAAAAGTGACACCGGAGGGGGGGGGGTTCCGATGAGCGGAAGTTTCACTTTAGGGTGGAGCTCCGCTTTAAAGTATTCTATGCATTCATGAAAGACAGAAGTTGTCAGACAAACCTGATTTATTTTTATGAAGAGGTAAGTAAAACCTTGAACAGAGGGGTGACGGTGGACGTGGTATACTTTGATTTTGCAAAAGCATTCGATACAGTTCCGCACACACGGCTCATGTGTAAGGTAACTCAGGCAAGTAAAAACAGATGCCGGCCGGCATACACAGGAGCCCTTCCTCCTAACGTAGAACGCGGTGACGTCACTGCACGCCGTCCCTATAGTGACATCACCGCGTTCTACGTTAGGAGGAAGGGCTCCTGTGTATGCCGGCCGGCATCTGTTTTTACTTGCCTGATTTGCACTGATGTTTGTAAGTAGGTTTTTACTTTTCTATTAAATCCGTTTATACGTTATGCGCTATGATCTGGTCTCCTTTATTGCATATGATTTGTGGATTGGCGGCTTATAACGGCTTCTGGGGATTTCTATTCCGCGCTGTGGTTCCATATCCTTTGATCCATCACGCTGTGGATTCCGTCTTTGGCTGACACTCATTGGTGATTTGGACTCTAACCCTATGCTGTGACTCCATAACCCCGGTGCCTTCCCGTTGTGGATTTCGTATATTGCTGATATATATTTGCCATCTGGTAAGCTGCAGTCCATGTGGTGGTGGTTCACAAGGCTAACCAGTGCACCAGGGTGTTGTCTGTCCTGAATTTATCAATTACATTGGACATTATCTTATAGTGATTATTGCTAGCGGCTATAGTAGACTCTAGTGATAATCGCAAGAGAATCTGGCAGGCTGATTGTACCCAAGTGAACGATTGATCAACTTAGTACATTCTGCCTACCCATTACCGGTTCGAATCTCAGCAGGTTCCTGCTGAACCAGTCGGATTTCGAACTATTTATGGCCGGCCTAACAAAACTGAACTCCAGCAAACACATTTTAAGCAGTAACAACAACGGTTATTTTTTCCTTAAAAGAAAAGTACAGCCAAAGCTTGTTTGGCTGTACTTCCCCCGGTGAATCACAGAAGTACAGTTTGTTCCGTTCTCCTGTGACCTATTTTCAGTAGACAGCAGGCTGAAGCCCACTGTTGGCTGATGTCACAGAGCCGGTCCTCCCTGGGGAAAGATTGCAACAATATGGTTGGAATGCGCCCACAACCCTGGACCAGCACCTGGCTCAGGCTCTCAGCGAACCACTGAGAGCCTGAGCCAGCTGCTCTTGCCCCCTCTACAGTTTAGTGCTCTAGTGAGTTTGATAAAGCATTGAAACTACAATTAAGACCCCATTCACACCATGATGTTCTGGGAACATGTGAAAAATACGCCAAAACCCATATTGTGGTGCCATTAACTCGAAATGCACATTGGCTGCAAGCACTGACTGAAGGCTGGTTTTTCAATAAGCCCGTTATCAGCTGGTGATCAGACTGGCTTCTGTAGAACAGATAGCTATATACAGTACACGGACAGCTGTACACACGTACCAAAAGTCAGCAGGTTTCTGCTGAACCAACCAATTTTCTGCCCGTGTGTACCAGGCTTTAGTCATTCCTCAACTTTTCTATTTTTTCTGTTCCTCTAGTGCCGGGGTGCCCCACCTTTTGAAGGCAGAGGGCCACTTAAGTGACTTAGTAACCAGTTGTGGGCCACAATGAGTCGAGTGGGCAGATGACAGGTCTGTGTCCAGTCTGCATATGCAAAGCAGACACAGACACAGCCCAATCTACTCTATGGGCCCTCTGATCCAATCAGATTGAAGGGGACAGATCCACTTCTGTTTTTTTAGCGATCAAAAAATCACCATGTCTGTTGCAGCTTACAAAGCACCAAGAGCCATTCACATGACCCTACATGATAGTACTTGGGCATGAAGAGTGGACACTCAGCACCCAGCACCAGCTGTTTGGGAGGCAGTGGGAAGAGTCGTTTTTTTCCTCCGGGATCTCAGTTATCATATCAGGGCATTACTAAATGGGACCTTGGCCAGTTGTAACTCCCATAGAAAGAGCAGACATTGGGCTAGATTCACATAGCCCGCCGTAAGTTTGTGCGGGCGTAGCGTATGTTATTTACGCTACGCCGCCACAACTTAGACGGGCAAGTGCAGTATTCACAAAGCACTTGCTCCGTAAGTTGAGGCGGGGTAGCGTAAATCAGCCAGCGTAAGCGCGCCAAATTCAAATTTGCAAGAGGTGGGCGTGTTTTATGTAAATAAAACATGACCCCACGTACATGACGTCTTTAACGAACGACGCATGCGCCGTTCGTGAAAGAATCCCAGTGCGCATGCTCGAAATTCCGCCGCAAATCGTCAATGTTTTCGCCGTGGACGTAATTTACGCAAAGCCCTATTCGCGAACGACTTAAAAATTTCAAAATTCGAAGCGGGAACGACGTTCCCACTTAACATTGCGTACGCCTCATAATAGCAGGAGCAACCTTACGCCGAAAAAGCCTAACGTAAAAAAATTCCGCCGGGCGCACGTACGTTTCTGAATCGGCGTATCCAGCGCATTTGCATATTCTACGCTGAAAGCGACGGAAGCGCCACCTAGCGGCCAGCATAAATATGCAACTAAGATACGACGGCGTAAGTGACTTACGCCAGTCGGATCGTAGGCAAATTTTGGCGTATCTTGCTTTCTGAATACAGAAAGAAGATACGCCGGCACAGATTTGAATTTACGCGGCGTATCAATAGATACGCCTGCGTAAATTCTCTCTAAATCTAGCCCCTTGTCTTTTTGGAACCATTTTTTTTTTATTATTATCATTATAATATGTTAAAACAGCAGGAATAGCACCAGAAGAGTGCTGACAATCCAATGACAAAGAAGAAAAAGAAGAACAGAAGGTTACCCTTTCCCCTTATTCCTGGAGTTTGGCTTTAGCGCAAGCTAGAAAATAGAATAAAGTTACTTTCAAGTTTACTTGAATTGAAAACTTGCAACCAGCTGCACTCTGTGACATAAAAAACGAAGAAATTAGAAATATCTATGGGCTATGTGTAGTAAAGCGTTTTTAAAAACCTAATGTACGTATATAGCTGCATTTATTACAAGTCAAATCTTCAACTTTTTTTATATTAGATACAGATACAGATCAAGTACAAAGAAAATACATAGCAAAGCTCTATCTCATCCACACTGTAACCATTGCCCCTGTGAAGTCAGAAATATTATTTTTTTATGTTTTCACTGGAATGAATTCTGCAGGCAGAGCTTCCAGGACATCCTGAACATATGCATCTGGTAGCATTGGCGGGAAACTGATGACCGCTGAGTGACCACAGAAGCAAGTCAAGCATAATAACCTTCATATAGAACAAAGGGCCACAGCAGTAATATTCTATGTGTTGAAATATTGGGTTAACATGCTATGTTCTGTGTTCTGGAAAATGTTATGGAAGTACTCATATGTGGATCTAAAATATCCGCCAAAGTAGATAGTGGTAAGCAGGGCCGATCCGCCCTATAGGCTCACTATGCAAGGCGCTTAGGGCCCCGCCAAGCTGCGAAGGGCCCCCCAAATTACTAGAGGCCCCACCTGGTGAGAAGTCATTTTCGCCCCCTCACCCCGCTTCTCAACTCGCTGGCTGCATGGGAGAAGAGGTAAGAAGTCAGCACCCCCCGCTTCTCAATTTATAGTAAGATGTAATTTCCGACAGCAGAACATCCCCTCCCCCCGCTTCTCAACTTTCTTTAATGTGACATGTCACTGTCGTCAGCGCCCCCCGCTTCTTTAATGTGCCATGTCATTTTGCTTAGGGCCCCAGGGAGGTCAGGATCGGCACTGGTAAGTATATAAAATTGTATATAAGATAATGTAGAAATTGCTAGAGAGCCAGAGATACTAGAGTGTCCCAAGCATACATATCCCTCTCCCCTACATTGTACTAAAAGATGTTTATGAGCTAGAAGAGTGTTCCATATTTACACTATTGTTCTACTACAGCATGAAGCATTTGTGTCTAGTGGTCTTGGGACTCTACCGTCTACCTGTATAAGCACTAAAGCCCGATTCCAGCAAAATTATGACCCCTCCTCCAAACCCTGTCTGCCGCCCCCCTTTAAATACATCATGCAGGTTTTTTTTTTTTTTCTTACTTGGTGAAGAAAATTATACTCATCTATGTTCACTGTCTGGGTCCCTCACTGGGTAGACTGCTAATCCAACCATGCAGATGGTTCCTTGCAAGCCAACCCCTGACAATCCCCTTGAGATGACATCACTCTTCTAAATCCTGAGAAGACCCTAATGGACAGCCAACAGGAAATATCAACGTCACACAGGAAGTGATGTGGACACCCAAAGAACCACTCAGCAGGAAGTAAATACATGAAAAGAGAAAGCCAAGGACTGGAGTGTCCCGTGTCCGTGATTTTAGGTAAGTGAAAAATGATTTAGGTAGGATTTTTTTTGTTTTACTCCAGCAATCAGCTTGGGGGGGGGGGAGCTTTATCCCAGAGATTAGCTTTAAGCCTGGGTTTATACTATATAGATGCACCGGTTCCCGCATCCCATCTCTCCCGCGGGCAGTTCACATTGCCTTCTTGCAACCGCTGCGGTTGTCAATACAATGTTAATGACACCCCCAGATCGGTTCACAGATCGCAGTGCCAACTGTGAATTCAGACAGAAATCGGATCGCATGGGTGAGAACACCTATGCTATCTGATTCCAGTGCGAGAAAAAAAAAAGTCTTTGCACCCTTTTTGTGCAAATCCAATGCAAGTTCAGACATACAAACTGTATGGCTGAACTCGCATTGCACAGATATCGTATGTGATCGCCACCGCAGTGTGGGTGCGAATCACATGCGATGTCTGTGTTCGCCACTGTGTAAACTTGGGCTAAAGTGGAACTAAACCCATCAGTTTAGCAATTTAAAAAAAACAGTTACATTCTCAGCATGTGCCAGCATTGGTTGTGCTCTTCACCAAACTGTCAAACTATCAAATGCTTGGTGTCATAACTAATCACATGTGCAGCACCATGGCAGTTGAAGATCAAACAGAGACCAAGATGGAAGCTTCCTTGGCTGAAAATGATAGGAGGGTTTAGTTCTGCCCTAATACTGATAAGCAAGATAACTGTTCAGTCTCCTTCCTGGGAGCAAAGTAATTCTAATTTTAAAAGAAGGCTCATTGACTATATTTCAGAAACAAACAGTGGATTTTTCAGGATACTACTTAAAGCGGAGTTTCACCCCAAAATAGAACTTCCGCTTTTCTGAATCCTCCCCCCCTCAGGTGTTACACATGGCACCTTTCAGGGGGGAGCAGATACCTGTGCAATCCAGGTATTTGCTCCCACTTCCGGGCATAGGTCGCCACAGCGACCTACACCACGTCCAGTGCCTACTCCACCCCCCCTCCGCTGTCTTCTGGGAGACACACAGGTCCCAGAAGACAGCAGGGACCAGTGAGATCGCACAGTGCGACTCGCACATGCACAGTAGGGAACCAGGAAGTGAAGCCACAAAGGTGCCTCCACCCCGAGAGCCGAGGGACAGATCAGTTTCGGGTGCCGACATCTCGGGTGCCCAGGACAGGTAAGTGTCTATATATTAAAAATGCAGTATTTGTAGCTGCTGACTTTTATTTTGATTTTATTTTTTTTGTGGCAGAACTCCGCTTTAAGAACAATGAACATTTCAAGATGTTTCCTATAACAAAGCAAATTTTCCCTTTTTTAATTCAGGTCTACCTTAGTTGGACTAATCAGTGTGTTTCTTTTGACAGACTCATGCAGCAAAGGAAAGTGTTAAATAGAGTAACCTAAATCAACCAATCAAAATTACTCTTTCTGTGATCTGACTCCAGTCACTGACTTTATGACTACTACAAGTGAATCAACTTTGTAAAAAGGAACAGTAAAACTAGCGCTTTAAATGGCTCAAATTTCATCGGATTCCTGCTGGACATTTAAAGCGTCTGTAAAGCTTTTTTTTCCTAAAACAACAAACATGTAATACTTACCTGGTACTGCACAGAGTGGCCCTGAACCTCCTCTTCTGGAGTCTCCCACCAGCGATTCTGTCTTTTCGTCTGTGTCTGCCCACATAGCAACCATTTGCTGTGGGGGGCAGACAGGTGGAATCTCTCCCGAGAACGACTGTGTGCATCCATAGACACAGACAGCATGGCTCAACCACACCCCAATTGTAGCATACTGAGAGTAGAGAGAGGGAAGAGAAGACATTTTTTTCCTGAAGGTAATGCCTAAAAGCCTCATACACACGATTGGATTTCCATCGGACAAAGCCGTGAAATTTTGTCTGAAGGACGTTGGCCGTGAACTTGTTCTGCATACAAACGGCAAAACTTTGTTGGCTAACAAACAGAAACTAGCACCACCCTTTTGGCAACTTCTGCTAATGTTGTGTTATGGTTGGCACTGCTTCAGAGCATGCGTGTTTGTACTTTGGATTTTTTTTCTGGCGGACTTGTGTACATCCGATCGGACAATCTGACATCACACATTTGTTGTCAGAAAATTTTAAAGCATGCTATCCCACATTTGTAGTCGGAAATTCCAACAACAATTGTCCGATGGAGCATACAAACGGTCAGATTATCCGACAACATCCTGCCATCACACAATTCCCATCGGAAAATCCGATCGTGTGTACGGGCCTTTAGGGTAAAAAATGGCCTGCCTTTAGGACCACTTTAACCACTTCCGGACCGCCGCATGTAGATATACGTCGGCAGAATGGCACGGACAGGCACATCAACGTACCTGTACGTGCCTGCCTAGAGTTGGTTTTGGGGTCCGATCGGGACCCTCCCCGCTACATGCGGCGGTCGGATTCCCTCGGGGAGCGATCCGGGACGACGGCGCGGCAATTCATTTATAGCCGCTCCGTCGCGATCGCTCCCCGGAGCTGAAGAACGGGGAGAGCCGTATGTAAACAGGGCTTCCCCGTGCTTCACTATGGCGCTGCGTCGATCGAGTCATCCCTTTTATAGGGAGACTCGATCGATGACGTCAGTCCTACAGCCACACCCCCCTACAGTAGTAAACACACACTAAGTGTACACTAAATCCTACAGCGCCCCCTGTGGTTATCTCCCAAACTGCAACTGTCATTTTCACAATAAACAATGCAATTTAAATGCATTTTTTGCTGTGAAAATTACAATGGTCCCAAAAATGTGTCAAAATTGTCCGAAATGTCCGCCATAATGTCGCAGTCACGAAAAAAATCGCTGATCGCCACCATTAGTAGTAAAACCAATCGATAAACGCTTATTGCGATTTTTTTTACCAAAAATAGGTAGAAGAATACGTATCGGCCTAAAATGAGAAAAAAAAATGTTATATATGTTTTTGGGGGATATTTATTATAGCAAAAAGTAAAAAATATTGCATTTTTTTCAAAATTGTCGCTCTATTTTTGTTTATAGCGCAAAAAATAAAAACCGCAGAGGTGATCAAATACCACCAAAAGAAAGCTCTATTTGTGGGGAAAAAAGGACGCCAATTTTGTTTGAGAGCCACGTCGCACGACCGCGCAATTGTCTGTTAAAGCGAAGCAGTGCTGAATTGTAAAAACCCCTTGGGTCATGTAGCAGCATATTGGTCCGGTCCTTAAGTGGTTAAGCTGTAAGTGGCCCAGACAGACACAGATCTGATCAGTGCATTAGAGCCGCACAGATATAGTCAGGGATGCTCTTTGAAACCCATGCAGGGCCACCCATTTGTCATTGATTGAAACAGGCTGCCTGTATGCAGCTGCACAGAACATCTGTGCATCCCACTAGGATGAGCCAGCTCTTCACATTGGGGGTATGGATTGGTACTCCCATGTGTCATATTCAGACATCCGTGAGCAGTGCCGATCCTGACCTCCCTGGGGCCCTAAGCAAAATTACAAGAAGCGGGGGGGGGGGGTTGGGTTCTGCCTGCCGACATTAAAGTGGGGGGAGGGGGTGTTCTGCTGTCGGAAATGACATCTTACATTAAAATGAGAAGCGGGGGGTGCTGACTTCTTACCTCTTCTCCCATGCAGCCAGCGAGTTGAGAAGCAGAGCGAGGGGCCGAAAATGACTTCTCACCAGGCGGGGGCCTCTAGTAATTTGGGGGGCCCTCTGCATCTTTGCGGGGCCCTAAGCGGCTTGCATAGTGAGCCTATAGGGCGGATTGGCCCTGTCCGTGAGCACTGTGGCTGTTTGATTACAATAGCCAGCAACGCTGATTCCTCCATTCACGCTGTATACAGTGGACAGGGAAATCGATAAATTTCTGTCATTCGGACAATAAGGTTGAATGAGAAAAATCCACATGTCTATGGCTAGCCCAACTCATTTTGTGCTGTTTTTGCTATCTGTCCATTGATTTTGGCTATAACATGGCTACATGTCTTAATCTTGAAAACTGCACTAAAAATGTACTGAGCAAAAAAAAAAAGATTTGTAATATAAAATTGTTGTATTTCTAGGTTTCCTTTTAGATCTCCAACAGCACTTCTATCTCCTTTTTTACCACATCCCCGCCTATATCAATATCAGCAATATTTCGAGATTTCACCTTCAAGCCTCCGCGGTCTTGCAAGGGCACCTCTATCACCTGATGCTGTATATACAGATTTGTAAAATAAAATAATAAAATACAAAAGGCAAAACTGCTGTCTTATTAAAGTAAAGTACAGGTGTTCACATTATCTAAGAAAATAAAGTAAAAAAGAAGCTATTATCAAATCTATGATGCGGAAAATATCACAACGCACAAATCTTTTGGCTTCGATTTTATCATTTTAAATATTTAATATGCCATATGCTTAGAATATCGCAAGATCATACCGCTAAGAGTAATTTAAACTGCTTGCTGGGAGGGCACCTTGAACGAACGTTTATGGCATCCTAAATCATGGCAGCACTTTTAGACAGTGTATTCTGACCTTGTCATATTATTTATGTTTAGACTCATAGCTGATACAATACGCTAGCACACCTCCATGCTCATGTGCAATATTGTAAAATAAATGCAATGTAAACAAATAGTGCCATTTATGATGTTAACCCTTTATTTAGGCTCCATGCACACTGGAGCTCATAAACGGAAGTTTTTTTGGAGTTTGGGCTTTTTTTTTAAAAGCCATGTTATCCTATGTGGACGTTTATCAGCAGTGGAGTTTATGGGCTGTTTTCTAAACGCCCTAAAATCACGTTCAGGAGTCGTTTTTCTGGCCACAAAAAACACCAAACGCTCGTAAACGCTGATAAATGTCGATAAACGTTCAAAAATTTGGCTCACCAGCGTTTTTTAACGTTTTTGATTAATTGAAGAAAAAAACGATAAAAAATAGATAGGAAAGTCCAGTGTCAAGCAGCTGCCCTACTGCATAGTGAACAAAGGGGGTCACTTACTTAAAGAATGATAGGATGAGGTGGAGATTGGGTGGTATTGTCACAATCTCCAGCTTGTCCAATCAGAGAATATCTTGTAGTCATTAAGACACAGGTGTCAAACACAAGGTCCGAAGGCCAAATCCGGCACTCCAGGCCATTTCATGTGGCCCTCGCACCTCTCCTGCAGCTGCAGGAGAGCTCCAGCCCTCCTCTGGTCCTACTCCAGACCCCTACTTTCTGCTTTCAAGCAATGCATCCAGCTTCTTCCCAGCAGCAGCATAAGGAAAGGGGGTGCACTATGATTCAAGGGAGGGTGGGGGACTCAACTTCTGACGGTGGGGTGGCTCTTGACATCTAATGTAAAGGGGAAGGGATGTTCTGGACATCTAATCTTACAGATACAACCGGCCCTTTTGAGGGCAATCATAATGCTGATGTGGCCCATGATGAAATTGAGTTTGACACCCCTGCATTAAGAGGAATGCTAGGCATCCTGTGAATAGCTTAACAGTTACTAAACAGAAGGGCAGCCGGCCAGCCGCTCATCGCTGGAACCAGAAGACAGCAATGTTCACTGTAGTTGTGACTACTACTGGGACTTTATACTTTTATAGGGTCCAAGGGGTATAGCATATGTGTTATTTTATTGGTCCAAGCTAGATCATACCTGCAATTCAGCTTTAAGAGTTAAAGGGGTGTTCCACCTTTTTTTTTAAGTTTATTAAAAGTCAGCAGCTACAAAAAGTGTAGCTGCTGGCTTTTAATAAACAGACACTTACCTGCTCCACGGCTCCAGCGACGCGCCGGCCGGGGCTCCGCTCCTCGCCCCCTCTCGCCGGCAGGCTTCTTCATTCTTAGTGTGGGCACCCGGCAGTGACAGCTTTCAGCTTCACGGCCAGGCACCCACTGCGCATGCGCGAGCGGCAGTGCGCATGCGCAAGCGGCGCCATCCGATTGGACAGGCGCTCGCCTACAGGGAGGGGCTGTGAAAAAGCGATTAAGCTAATCGCCTTTCCAGCCCCTCAGCGGAAGGAGGAAGTGGGATAGGAAGTCCCCTTCTCCTGAAGCCCCCACCCCCCCCCCCCCCAAAAAATTACATGCCAAATGTGGCATGTAAGGGGGCGAGGAGTGGGTTAAGCGGAAGTTCCATTTTTAGGTGGAACTCCGCTTTAAAGGGACATTACCATATATATTATAACAGACCAGATCAATGCTATATTTTGATTGCAAAAAATATATATAATAATAATATTGATGGCTTGGATCTCTTCTATCTATGAGAATTGTCTGTGCGGTTGATTCGCCACGAGATCACTTTTATCGGGGGCGAGAGAGGGCCCTGCTCTGTGGATTGCTTCAGCCACAGTGGGATTCCCCATTCATTTTATTGCTCGTTCTCTCTTGTTTTTGTATTGTGGATCCTTTTATTATATTATTAAAATTATAATTATTATATCCTTTTATTATATAATATATTATTATTATACAGGATCTTTGTAGGGCCTATATTATAGATCACATCAATACTATATTATGTTTCTGTATGAATACATTTTATATATATATATATATCTATATATATCTATATATATCTATATATATATATATATATATATATATATATATATATATATATATATATATATATATATATATATATATATATATATAATTATGTAATAATTATTATTGTTATACAGGATTGGGTGCCTATAATATAGATCAGATCACTACTATATTTTATTTTTGGGTGCAAGAATAAATAAATTATATATATACACACACACACACATTATTATTGTGATGTATGCCTACAGTTTGTGCATGTATTTATAAAATAATAAACAATGCTAATAATAAATAAAGTAAATAATAATAACAAATTATGATCTACCCTTCTATATCCTCCGATGTTAATGGCTGGCAGTGACAAGTGACTTTTGCCTCCCGTTACATTGTACAGCTACAGGTTCTCCATGCTGTGTACACATCATCCTCCAGCACTCAGCGCTACCAGTCGCGTTGATAGACAGCCAGCCCGACCAATCCCCCACACGCATACCTCTAGCCCAGCCAATGGCTCCTTACACGGGGCGTGGTTTGGCAGTCAGCTAATGGAGAATAGCGCTGTCCCCTCGCCCTGCTGGTGTAGTGCGGGGTCAGGTTGGCAGAGGTTGGTGCTGTCGGCCTTCTCAGTGCGGGCACTGTACCTACCTGCAGCGGGTGCACCTTGCCGTGCAGGGAGAAGGTGGCGTTGCTCGGGGTGGGCGTAGATGGCTCGATCAGCTCATCGTCAGCATCAGAGCTCGACATGGCATCATCCGGGGTCCCTGTGTCTTCTAACTGTCCCGAGACTACCACCATCCCTGTGAGAGTGTGAGAGCTAGGGGTGGGGAGAGCGGTGATCCGGGCACTACTAGATCACAGGCGGCTCATGCTGGGCTCCAGGAAGAGGAGGAGGAGGGTTGGCCCATTCATGTGTGTGTGTGTGAGGGGAGAGCATCTGTCTGTATGAGTCCCATCACCCCAGAGGTGCTCCTCTCTGCTTCCCTCTATACTCTGTGACATCACAGGGAGGGAAGTGCTCTTCCCAGGATCACGTGCACAGCTTTCTGCTCCTCTGTGTCATTGGAGGGGACTACTTATTACTGGGGTACAGCTCTGCCTTTCCTGGAGAGATTACAGCGTCATTGTTTATCTGAGGGGATGAACGGAGAGCTGCACCACATATACCAGGGATGGCTAAGGGTCTAGTCACACCCTGAGTATTGCCCAATGTATAGACAAGGGGGTTCACTGTGGCCCCGGATTCAGATAGATTCGTCTATCTATCTGCGGGCGTAACGTATCGCAGATACAATACGCCGCCCTAATTTAGGGCGCAAGTTCCGTATTCAGAAAGGACTTGCGCCCTTAGTTACGGTGGCGTAACGTATGTTGTGCGGCGTAAGCCCGCCTAATTCAAATGGGGATGATGTGGGCGTGTTTTATGTAAATGAATGGTGAACCCACGTATTTTACGAACGGCGTATGCGGCGTTCGTGAAAAAATCCCAGTGCGCATGCTCGAAATTACGCCGCAAATCGTCATTGCTTTAGACGTGAGCGTAACTTACGTACAGCCCTATTCGCAAACGATTTACGCAAACGACGCAAAATTTTCAAAACTCGACGCGGGAACGACGTCCATACTTAACATTAGCTACGCCTCATATAGCAGGGGTAACTTTACGCCAAAAAAAGCCTAACGTAAACGACGTAAAAAAATGCGCCGGCCGGACGTACGTTTCTGAATCTGCGTAAATACCTAATTAGCATATTCATCACGTAACTATACAGAGGCGCCACCTAGCGGCCAGCGTAAATATGCAGCCTAAGATACGACGGTGTAAGACACTTACGCCGGTCAGATATTAGGGAAATCAATGCGTAACTGATTCTCTGAATCAGGCGCATAGATACGATGGCCGGCACTCAGATATACGCTGTCGTATCTCGTTTCTGAATCCGGGCCAGTATGTCCTATGAGTGGAATGTCATATGTTATTACACATTGGAGCATGCTGTGTTGGGCTACACCTAGACCTGACTACCCCCTCAGTCAGTGCCCACCACCCCGCTTTGCCAATCCCATCATCCAACACATAAGGGCCCCTCGCACACAGACTTAATAAAAATACCCATGTTTATACTCAGGATCTTGCTGGTAGAAATCTACTGAATAAAATGTTCTGTAAAGGTTTATAAATGTGCATAATGTTGCCAGTGATACAGGTGATACTCGAAAAAAATCAAAATCGTGCAAAAGTTCATTTATTTCACTAATCCAACTTAGAAGGTGAAACTGATTCCCTGAACACACAAGCTGAATTTTCGTCGGAAAAAAGTTGGATGTTTTTTCCGACGGAATTCCGCTCAAGCTTGGCTTGCATACACGGTCACACAAAATTCATACTGGGCCCATTGGGTCTGGCATAGATTTTAAGGGGAACTCCATGCCAAAATAAAAAAAAAATTGGTGCGGCGTCCCCCCCAAAATCCAACCAGACCATTATCCGTGCAGCCTGGCAGACCAGGAAAGGAAAGGACGAGCGAGCAGCCCCCCTCTTGAACCATACCAGGCCGCTTCCCCCCAACATGAGGACGGTGCTTAAGGGTCTCCCCCAAAGCACCTTGTCCCCATGTTGATGCGAACAAGGTCTTCATCCCCACAACTCTGGCCTGGTGGTTTTGGGGGCCTGCAGGTGGGGGGCTTATCAGAATCTGGAAGCCCCCTTTAACAAGATCCTGCCCCCCCCCCATGTGAATGGGTACTGTACCCATTCACCAAAAAAAGTTTCAAAAAGTAAAAACCACAATAGACAGTTTTTGACAATTCCTTTATTAAAAAAATGGGGCACCATTACCAATGTCCCGGGGAAGGGTCACTCCGTACACATGGGATACCATTACCAATGTCCCGGGACAGGGTCAATCCGTACACATGGGGCACCATTATCAATACCCCGGGACAGGGTCACTCCGTACACATGGGGGCACCATTACCAATGTCCTAGGACAGGGTCACTCCGTACACATGGGGCACCATTACCAATACCCCGGGACGGCCACTCTATACACATGGGGCACCATTACCAATACCACAGGACAGGGTCACTCTATACACATGGGGCACCATTACCAATACCCCAGGACAGGGTCACTCTATACACATGGGGCACCCTTACCAATACCCTGGGACAGGGTCACTCCGTACACATGGGGCACCATTACCAATGTCCCGGGACAGGGTCACTCAGTACACATGGGGCACCATTACCAATACCCCGGAACAGGGTCACTCCGTACACATGGGGGTACCATTACCAATGTCCCGGGGCAGCGTCACTCCGTATACATGGGGCACCATTACCAATGTCCCGGGACAGGGTCACTCCGTATACATGGGGCACCATTACCAATACCCTGGGACAGAGTCACTCCGTACACATGGGGCACCATTACCAATGCCCCGGGACAGGGCCACTCCGTACACATGGGGCATCATTACTAATGTCCCGGGACAGAGTCACTCCATACACATGGGGCACCATTACCAATGCCCGGGACAGGGTGTAGGTCACCTTCAGGAATAACTCACCCTTAAAGTCTCTGTAAATTATTATTTTTTCATTAATAAACAGGGTCACTCCGTACACATGGGGCACCATTACCAATACCCCGGGACAGGGTCACTCTATACACATGGGGCACCATTACCCTGGGACAGGGTCACTCCGTACACATGGGGCACCATTACCAATACCCGGGACAGGGTCACTCTGTACACATGGGGCACCATTAACAATACCACGGGACAGGGTCACTCTATACACATGGGGCACCATTACCCTGGGACAGGGTCACTCCGTACACATGGGGCACCATTAACAATACCACGGGACAGGGTCACTCTATACACATGGGGCACCATTACCAATACCCCGGGACAGGGTCACTCTATACACATGGGGCACCATTACCAATACCCCGGGACAGGGTCACTCCGTACACATGGGGCGCGATTACCAATGTCCCGGGACAGGGTCACTCAGTACACATGGGGCACCATTACCAATACCCCGGGACAGGGTCACTCCGTACACATGGGGCACAATTACCAATGCCCCGGGACAGGGTCTCTCCGTACACATGGGGCACCATTACCAATGCCCGGGACAGGGTGTAGGTCACCTTCAGGAATAACTCACCCTTAAAGTCTCTGTAAATTATTATTTTTTCATTAATAAACATGTTATACTTTCTGGCTGTGTAATGGTTTTGCACAAAGCGGCCCTCACCCTCCCTTCTGGGGGTCCCTCTTTTGTTCTCCTGGCCGCTCCCCATGCCAAGTGCCCCCCGTTGCTTCAGTGAGTGCGCCGTTACCTGCGGCTCTGGCGTGCATGCACAGGAGTGACGTCATCTCGGCTCCGGAGCCCGCAATACCCGGAAGTAACTCCGGGAGCGATGTCAGGCCCCCCGGAGCGATGTACGAGGAACGGCTGTGGAGGCTTCGATCTCAGGTAAGTCATTGATAATGAGATGCTCTTCATTAATATGTCTTTGTCTTGCAGGTTTTTTCTCAATCACTTTACTACATAAACACCTATTACTCCTCCCCACCCCCACACACTACAAGTGGAAGAAGTCGCCATAGAGCCCCTTCTAGCCTTGTAAATGTGGCTGTCACTACCCAAACGAGAGGGGGATGTTGCGGCCCCAGACATTTACAGATATTATCAAGCTCGCTATTGAGTCGTCTGGTTGACGGGAGTAGACATGGTGGAGAGCAGGGGCGGACTGACCATTGAGTCACTCGGGCACTGCCCGAGGGCCCCATGCCACTAGGGGGCCCCATCAGGGTTGCCAGGCTCAGTAAAACCAGGGACAGTATGTAAAAATCTATGTTTTTTTTTACATCTGTCCCTGATATGTCCGAAACCGACATGCATTTGATGTGAAAATCCCGAGATTTTAGCTGCCCCGCCTCTGCACTGCCTCCTGGCGTGGTGGCCATCTGTAAGTCCAGGGGCCCCATAATCTTCTATTGCCCGGGGACCCCATGAGTTGTCAGTCTGTCCCTGGTGGAGAGAAAATATGGGCTAGAACAAGCTCAGTACAGCGGTTTACTTCAAAGAGCAGCATGGTGTTTTAGGGAGCTACCGAAGGAGGTGAAGAGACATCCTTTGATAGGCCCTACACTCCGGATAGGATATGGGTTATTTGTGAAAGGGAAAATGCCAACATTAGAGTCACCTCTCTTCCCCATTTTGGAAATCCACAGTTTGGACCCGGACTGACGAAGGGGCCTTTTAGTAAACTGATAGAACAGGGGTTGTTCCAAGCCTCTCATTTCGTGAAGGACCACATTTCGGCCATGCTAACCCTGCCTTCTGAGGTGCTGGCGGTGCCCCGGCTGCGTTGGCGACCTCTTCCTCCTCTGCCTTCACCTTGGAGCCGAAGCTCACTGATGCACGTGTAAAGCAAAGGATGGCCCATGTAGTCTGATTCAATAGGAGGGCTACTATTAGGGTTGCCACCTCATCCCTTTAAAACAGAACACATATTAATTACACAGGTTCTGTGGCTAATTAAGGTGGTAATTAGACTCATTTGGTGCCTTACCTGCATTAAATTAGCCTCAGAACCTGTGTAATTAATATGTGTTCTGTTTTAAAGGGATGAGGTGGCAACCCTAGCTACTATAGGTCAAATTGCTGAACAAGTTCTGTTTCATATAGAAAGGTGTCAGAACACACAGTGCATCACAGTGTATGGGGCTGTGTAGCTGCAGACCGGCCAGGTTGCCCATGCTGACCCATGTCCACAGCCAAAAGTACCTACAATGGGCATATGACTATCAGAACTGGACCATGGAGCTATGGAAAATGTGGATGGTCTGATGAATCATGTTTTCTTTTACATCATATAGATGGCCGGGTGCATCGCTCACCTGGGAAGAGAAATCACCAGGATGCACTATGAAAAGAAGGCACGCTAGCAGAGGCAGCGTTCCTTTGGGCAATGTTCTGCTGTTAAACTTTGTGTCCTTCCATTTATGTGGATGCTACTTTGGCGTCCATGCCTCAACAGATCAGGGCTGTTTTGGTGGCAAAAGGGGGACCTACTCAATATTTAGCGGGTGGTCATAAGTTATAGTGGGTGGCCTTAAACAGAGCTTTTTTTCTCAGAAAATAGATGCAGGAACTCAACCACGACCCTATTTAGATTTCACAAACAGTAGAAGGGTGTTAAAGGGGCATTAAACACCAGGATTGCATTACATACAGAGTTCAGGGGGGTTACACACAGAGTGCAGAGCTGTCACTTGTAAACACAGAAACCAGACTTCTGTGTTTACAAGTGATTGTGGTGAGCAGGCGCCAAAGGGTCTGAGCCAAAGGTGGTGGAACTGAGTTCCCCCAAGTTCCCCCTGAAAAAAAGCCCTGGTTATGTCTGATTGGTTTAAGGCTGCCAACAGAGTCTCGGTTTCATACTTGTAAACCAGTTATATGAAAAACACAAAACTCATTAAAAGCTACCCAAGTATGGCTGCCTTATGTCATTGATTCAGTTGTTAAAAAGCAAGTCCTCTATAAATGGATTTTTCTGATTTGACTGAAGTGTATCAGGGTTCAGCTGTCTCATTAGGTACTAGGCGATGCGGTGCTGTGCATTTTTGAAAAGTAGTGCATGCTCTACTTCAGGTGTGATCCAGTGCGATTTCAGCCCATTCAAATGAATAGACTGAAAATGTACTGAATCGCTAAGAATAGTGGACCATGTGTCTGTATAATTCACGTGTGAACTGTTCCTAAAGTCAGAAAATTCACTTAGTTTACTTTTGTGTGAGTGCTCCGTAATCCACTTAATAAACAGCACACACAGCCTCACAGGGTCAGTGGGAAGGTAGTCAGAATGCATTTACTAAACCTAGTGCTGTGCAACTGTCACTGGGACCTGCAGCAATGATTAAATAAAAACCTCCAGGGCAAGTTGGAATCTGATCGATGGCTACAAGAAACTAAATTGTTGGATAAATTTAGGACATGCTGCCCTAAACATACTGTACATACTGCTCAGTGCACCGCCCAGCCCCATCCAGCTGCAGCAGCTATCAGCTTTTCATAGACTGTCCACTCACATTAATGCCACAGCCTCACCCTAAGGCCCCGTACTCACGACCAAACATGTCTGCTGAAACTGGTCCGCAGACCAGTTTCAGCAGACATGTTTGGCCGTGTGTTGGCCCGAGCGGACCATTTTGGGACGGATCGGACAGGTTTCCAGCGGACAACTGTTTCCCGGACTTGTTTTAAAACAGTCCGCTGGAAACCTGTCCGCCCGGACATGTACGGTCGTCTGTACAGACCTACCGTACATGTCCTGCCGCCCGCATCCCTCGCATGCGTCGAATGACTTCGACGCATGCGTGGAAGCATATTTAAGGCGGCCCGCCCACGTCGCCGCGTCATTGTCGCGGCGACACCGCGTCATCGACGCGGCGACACCGCGGACACGCCCCGCGTAATGTTTACGCGCGGGCTTCTGTTCGATGGTGTGTATAGCCATCGAACAGAAGTCCCCGGGCAGTCCCCGGCCAGACATGTCCGATGGAAACGGTCTGCAGACCGTTTTCATCGGACATGTCCTGCCGTGAGTACAAGGCCTGACAGTTCGGGTTTGAAATCGTGTGTCCAGGTTGCAGACCACCTTAAACCCTGACACAATATTCATAATGGACTGTGGCTCCCTAAGTAACCGAGTACCACTTCCGCAGAGTGCATAGGGCTGCCCACAAGACCCATACACGGACAGGAGAGGAGAGAGGGTTTTATATGCTCCTCATCCTCCCACCCCTACCCCTCTGTCTGCCCACCCACACTCCAATCCCTGGTGTTTCGTGCCTCAGGAAATTAATGTGTGGGCTGGAAATCTGAAGCTCAGCAACCGACAGGTATATCGTGGATGAAAGGTGTCTCCCTCTCCCTTCCTTCCTTTTCTCTCCTGCATCAGAGTGAGTGAATACAATAAGGTAAGAGGGACACAGATGTAAGGGATGCCCTGTGGACTCTGAAGTAAGGGGGGCTTTGGGAACCCTAATTTAACCACTTCCCACCTGACGTATGCAGAATGACGTCCGGGAAGTGGTTCTGTTATCCTGACTGGGCGTCATATGACGTCCAGCAGGATAACATGCCGGCGCGCGCCCATGGGTGTGGCGTTTCAGTCTAACACCCCGCATCTCCGATAGTGATAAGAAGCTTCTGTCAGAGGATTCTTACCACGTGATCAGTTGTGACCAATCACAGCTGATCATCGCGTGAACCAGGAAGTGCCGGTAAACAGCATTCTTCGGTTCGCGCTGACAGGGAGAGCCGATCGGCGGCTCTCCCTGTCAGGGGGGGGGGGGGGCACATTGATTATAAGCACAGTCCCCTCAAACGTGCCAATCAGCTGCCAACCAGTGCCCAGCAATGACAGACATTAACTTCTGCCAGTGCCCACCACAGTGCCAATCTCTAACCACCACAGTGCCAATCACTGCCCAGCAGTGACACCTGTCAGTACTTATCAGTACTTCATCATCAGTGCTACCTGTCAGTGCCAATCAGTGCCACCAGTCAGTGCCCATCACAGCCGCCTGTCAGTGCCCATCACAGCCGCCTGTCAGTGCCTATCAGTGCCACCTTTCAGTGCCACCTATCAGTGCCCATCAGTGCTGCCTATTGGTGCCCATCAGTGCTGCGTATTAGTGCCGCCTATCAGTGTCCATCAATTTTACATATCGGTGCCTCCTAATCAGTGCCCATCAGTGCCAACTCATCAGTGTCCATCAGTGGCGCCTCATCCGTGCCGCCTCATCAGTTCCCGTCAGTGAAGGGGAAAACAAAATGTTATGACAGAAACGAAAAAAAATAATATTTAAAAAAATTATTGTATTTTTTATTTTATTTAGCAAAAAAACGCAGAGGTGATCAAATACCACCAAAAGAAAGCTCTATTTGTGGGAAGAAAATTATAAAAATGTAGTATGGGTACAGTGTTGCAGGACCGCGCAATTGTCATTCAACAAGTGACAGCGCTGAAAGCCTATAAATTGTCCTAGGCAGGAAGGGGCATAAGTGCCTAGTATTGAAGTGGTTAAGGGAAAATGCTGGGAACTCTGATGTAAGTGGGAGTTTTGATGAGCAGAAACCCCCATATATCATATTTCTCCTTTATACCAGAGCCCACAGACAGGGCCAGATTCCAGACAAGGCCACCGAGGCCAGGCCTCGGGGCGGCAGTGAGTGCAGGGGCGGCACCTCTTTGCCTGGCTGCTTTCCGTGTCCCCAGCACCCGATTTTGTGTCCCCCCGAACGGTCGCACCCCCTTCCATCCCATCTGCTCTGCCCCGCTGCTTTCCTCGGTTACTAACAAGAAGGTGGGGAGCGTGACGTCACCAGTGGACGGGACGTGGGTGTCCCGCTGACGTCATGACATATGGGTGGGAATTGTGAAGCAGAGGCGAGCGGCAACCGGGGGGGGGGGGGAGTTAAGGAGCGCACATGCCTCAGGTTCAAGTGGCCGGCATCCCCATGGACTTCCGTTCACTCCATACAAGTGTCAGGAGAGGATAATATGAATAGGGTATGAATGTAGGAGTGGCGCTGCCTTAAGAGTGCCTAAATAGTGAATGATAAAATGTGCATTCAAAAATGATGCTTTTTAGTGTCTAGAAACAGTGTGCCACCCTGCAATTTGTGCAATGAATGGATGATGAAAGGATGTGCATAAAATGTGAAATAAATAAATAAATTAGATATAAATAAGAATGTAGTACAAAGTGCTCAAGTATTAATACATGTGCTGAATGTCCATAATCAATAGGTGAATTGCTGTGCTCTTGTGCTGTGTCACAATTCAAAAGTGCTTATGCCAAGGGTAACTTCTGTTCCAATCTGTGACCACCTCAAACAGTGCTTTTATGTGGCCCGCACTCACCGGATACTTCACCCCCTCCTGGGGTTTAAAGCGTTCACAGTGTGTGCCACTGTGCAGCACTCTGGCAGTTATCCGTCCTATTATGATCCTGGAGGTGCTTCCAATGATTACCCCATATGCAGGAGAGTACCGATATAGTGTGTTACCGTATGTACAAACTGTTTTTATTAACCTCCCTGGCGGTATGATTATTTCAGAAAAAAGGTGCTGAAAGCGGTACCATTATTTGCAAGGAAATTTGGCGTTTTATACTGTAGGCCTGTAATTCTTAGGAATAACTCACTTAAATCTGACCAAACAAGAGACTAGTAGGCATCCCGGGTATGAAATTTTTTTAAAAACAAAATTATAAATTATAATATAATAAATAATTATAAATAATTATAACAAATAATAATATAATTATAATGAAAATTATTCATTGTAATCAACTCAAAATCACTGAAATTTTTTCAGTTGCAGAATTGTCGCTGTCATTACTTTTATTTTTTTATGACAAATTTCCCCACAAATCGCTATCGCACAATTCTGCAAGTGATTATAATTTATTATCGCTGTTTTCTAGCTGCTCTAAAACCATTTTTGGCATAAAGGGACACTTTTGGTTGCTATGGACAATCTACAGTTTGCAGGGAGAAAGAAAAGTTTTTATTATATAAAAGAACATGTAGGGCACTGGGCAGACCACTAGGGACAAGGGGGGGGGGGGGGGGATTTTTTACATACAGTACTGTAATCTATAAGATTACAGTATACTGTATGTAAGGTGTTCGTTTACCTTTTTGAATTTGGCGCCGTTCTCCGCTCCCATGCGTCGTAACGTCGCAGGGAACGGAGATCGGCGGCACACAGAGGCACTGTGTGAATCGAGCGAGGAACTGCTCGCTCACACAGCGCGGTGGAATCGCTGGATCCAGGGACAAGGTAAGTAAACACTGCCTGTGGATCCAGCGAGGCGAGCCCGAGTCTGACTCGGGGTTACCGATCGTAGCTGAAAAATTTAATCCCGAGTCAGACTCGGGAATACCGCCAGGGGGGTTAAGTAACATAGGGTACTCACATTTAGGCAGTAAAAACAAGCATTTCATGCAAAAAGGAAGTGTTGTGACGTTCTGACAGAACATTACAACACTTCTTTTATGCAGGTGTGTGCCGCCATTGGTGTCCTGGAGAGCCAGAGGAGGCTGGGCTTGGAGGAGGGGCCGTTCTGTATTTATGGGAGGGAATTTGTGTGGGAGAAATAGCCTGAAATATGGGTGTTAATATAGGGGAGGGTTCTAGAGTCAGAAGAGGAGCTTGTCATTCACTATGATAGGGGAGGGGCTTGATATTCACTATAGTGACAGGGGAGGGGCTTGGAAGTTAGGGACAGATTTATGCTTATGGGAGGAGCTTAAAGAGACCAATAACATTTATGGGTGTAAAGGGGAGGAGCTTGGCATTGACTATAGTGTTGGGGAGAAGCATAGAGTGAAATGGGCCTGTATTGTGTATAGAGAAGGGGAGGAGCGGGGGGGGGGGGCGGCATTGAAGGACTCTGCCTTGGGGCGGCAAAGGGAGTAAATCTGGGCCTGTCCACAGACCCACCACCCCAGCGGTGGGTCTGCACCCTCTGGTCCCTGTACTGAAAGAAACAACGCCTCCGGCCTGTACAGCTCAACTTCCTACCATAAAATACCCCAATATCCCCTAATTGCCCTGGAAAAGTTCTATATCTCTTCCTCTGTTGTGAAAAGCGTTGTGTCACTTATAGTCCACAGCCCATTCATCTCCATTTACTTTTTCCTATTGCACTGTGCTCCTTTAGGGGATACAGTTCTTTGTATCCTTAGCGGCCGCTGCATAAGAAGTACTCTTGATGCTGATTGACTTGGGTCTGGCCAGGAGGGAGGGGCAGGAGTGAGCGGTGAGAGGACACACAGCTGGGAAGTGACGGGTGAGAGGTGGCTGCTGTACAACACACAGAAGTCCTGGCTCTGTCACTGTTCACAGAAGCAGGGAGAGCAGGAAGTAGATAACACAGCCAGCAACACCAAGCTACACAAGTAAAGAGTAGGTAAGTGGGGGTGGTATAGGTGAGCAAGAAGACCCTGTGTCAGTTTCTAACCCAGGACCCTGCATTCTCTATATCTGGCCTCCTACAGCACACATAACATGGAAAGTCAATCATTTTAGTAAATATAAACTGCTAAATACCCTTTCTCATCAGCAGGATATAGCAGTCTTGTGACGTCTATCAGTGTCTAGTTAAAGCTTGTAGGAGGAGATTTTATACTACTCTATGACAGCCCTCAAAATTTCCACTCGCCCACTAGCATTTGGCGAGTGGATTTAAGCTGGGGGCGAGTGATGACAGGGCTGCATGACCAATCTCCCTCCAATCTGTGCCTACACTTGGAGTCCAGATGAGATTGGCGGCCGAAGAGGAAAGGTGCATGCTCGGGAAAAGTAGTCTGGTGAGCCGCGCACAGGCAGAGCAGTACACAGGTGCTCTCCTTACAATTCTCATTAAGCCATGGGACCTAACAGTATGACCTCTCTGAGCCTGTCCCCCTCCCCCGGGCCCCCGACCAATGTAGCTGGAGAGCAGAAAGTAATGAGTGAGGTGGAGGATTGCAAAAATGACCACTCCGGTGCAGCGCTCACTGAAAGTTGCCCTGACATGAGAGCGGCAGCCTTCTAGTTTGTCCAGTTTTCTTCTCCTTGTGCTCTATGTAAGTGTCCAACGGTTTAGCCTGAGCACTGTGAATAGACTGGTCTCAATGTGTGCTGTTCGCTGTCAGTGTGCGCTGTGCTATGGTGTCAATGGCTGTGCAGTTGTGTGGATCTCAGCGCTGGATTGTTCTCCCTCCCGCTGTGCTGCAGCTCCTCTCCGCTAGCCTGAATAAAAGGGGAAAGTGGGGACATGCAAGCGTGGAGCCGCACACACAGGCTCCTGATGGTGAGATGAATGGGAGAGGCAGAGAGGATGGATGGGAGTTGCAGAGGAGACAGCAAGAGAATGGGGAAGAGATCCAGTTCTAGTGCCCTGTCCCTCTGGTCTGCCCCCAGTGCCCTGTCCCTCTGGTCTGCCCCCAGTGCCCTGTGCCTCTGGTCTGCCCCCAGTGCCCTGTCCCATTTTGTTAAAGTTGTTGTTGGTAATATTGAATTTTGTAACTTGATTCTGCATAAAACATTGTCACTCCATGAGATAATCTACGAGGGCGTGTTTACGGGTGCAATTAGGCACAGGGCAGTGTATGAATTAGGTGGGGCAACTGGTGGCGAGTAACTCTTGAGGCCTGGCTAGTAGATTAGGACTTGAAATTTTGAGCCCTGCTCTATGAGGCTGCAGGACCCCTGACCCCCCCATCTGGACAGTGCTGATTGGACCTGTACTGATCACATGCACTCTCCCAGAACAAAAACACTCCAGCAATTCACACCAAACTGAGCATGTGCGGCTTGCCCCCAAGGCTTTTTTTCAATTAGCAGATAGATTGGGGACTGTGGAAGAAGGGGAGGATCAGAGAATACAAGATCAAACCACTTTGTTTTACACACTGCAGAAGATTAACCCCTTAGGTTCCACGGTGAGTATAAAAAAACATGCTTTACTGCACATACAGAATGATTTTACTGCTGTGGGTTTAGTTGCACTGGATATTTTTTAATGGTTCATCAGACATTTTGAATTGTATTATTGACTCTAAAGATAGCACATCTGCTTTTGAAAAGACTTCAAGGATTGTGAACCTGACACTAAAGTTGCTCTTTTCAAGCTACATTATCCTAAGTTAAAGTGGAATTGTAATTAATTTTAATGCAGAAGGGATGCACTAGTTTCCTGTCTGCCTGTCCATACTGTACACTGAACTGTGCATGCGCAGCTTAATGTACATTTTCCGCATCTACCGGGACAAATTAACGCTCATGAATAATTACTTTCCCCCTGATACAGCAATCTTACTGCTGATATGGACCAGATAGCACCCCATTATTCTGTATGAGTGTCAGGGTCTAATTCATTTTATGGGTAACCATATGCATTGCTTTCCCAATAGGAATGAACAGGCTGTAACATGATTAAAGAGAAGCAATCCAGGTCCATGTCAGTAATAAAGGTTCAGTTTATAATAATCCAATTTTTTTATACCATTCAGTGTATGTAAGGATGCATTGTCTGGACAGGCTTCGTGTTTGACAGTTTTGGCACTGCATTTTATACAGTTTGGGTGGTATTCTATTAACAGACATTGCATTTAATTTGGCTAACCACAGAAGCAGTCTTCTCCATTGGGACAACTGATATGCATATTTAAATCGTATGTACCAAAGATTTTGCAAATATTCAGTATCATCCAAGAGTAAACCCCTACATAGTCTAACAGTTATATGTGACCCTTAAATAAGGTATACCACTGAGGATTCACATGTGTACAGTAGGTACTTCAAAATAAGCATATATACCCAGTACAGTGGATAAGTGGTTGGCATTTCTACTTAGAAGCACTAGGGCTGTTGGTTCAAATCCCAACCACAGTGCTACCTGCCTGGAGTTTGCATGTCCTCCCTGTGCCTGTGTGGGTTTCCTCCCACACTCCAAAGACATTTTGGAAGGTTAATTGTATCCTGTCTAAATCAGCCCTAGTATGAATATGAGTTAAGGGCCTTAGATTATAAGCTCCTTAAGGGCAGAGAGTGTTCAATATATGTATGTGTGTGTGTGTGTGTGTGTGTGTAAAGTGCTGCGTAAGTTGACAATGCTATATAAGTTCCTTTAATAAATAAATAGGCAAATTTGAGCTTTCATCTGTAATTACTAAAACTAAAGAGTGCAGTTTTCCATTTTACCACAAGATGGCAATACTATCCTTTAATAAATAATGTGGAGCTTTGAGCATAAATAACTGAGTAGCACAAAAGAGATATTCTCATTAGGAAAAAAAGAGGAATAGTATTTTTACTGTTTAAAGGATTCGAGAACACAGCACTACCTATAACAGGGGTGCCCAATCCTTTTAAGAGCAAGGGCCACATAAGCGACTTGGTAACAGGCCACAATAAGTGGAGCAGACGGAAGACAGATCCGTGTCCGCTCTGTATATGCGGACATGGTCACAGCCCACTCTACTCTGTGGGCCCTCCCCTCCCATCGGATCCAACCAGATGGGAGGGGACAGATCCCCTTCTGTTTTTTTTTTGTGGATTGGATTGGAGGTAGGTGGGTGCAAATGGACACAAGTCTGTTTACATCTGCCTCTCCATAGAAATGAATGGAGGGTCTGTGTGGGTTGAACCAATCATATGAAATGGGCCTGCTTTCACACTGCTGTGCTGCAGTTTACCTGCACTGCGGGTGCAGCGCAGTGGACCTGTGGCTTTCCTGGGTTACTTGCCCTTTGCCATCGATATCTATTATATCCTACAGGTGTGGTGCACTTTCTGAAAGCACACAAAAAAACTGCAGGTAATAACAGAAGTCTGTGACTCAGTGCAGGTAACCCAAAGGTGCACTGCACTGCACCTGCAGATCAGCTTGAAAGCAGCCCAGTAACCACTGCAGAACAGATATGCCCAAATATACACAATTTTTAGTAATAAATTTACCTTTAATAACAGTCTTCCATTCAGGTATACCCTGCGGTATCACTCAGTTTTTGACAGAAGCCGGCGCTTTACAGGAAGCATCTGCTTACATGGCTCTGCTCCCTCTGCAGCCGATTGCTTCCTCTACCGCTGGCTTCATTCAGAACATTGATGCTCTGGAATGGCGGGTCGGCAACATGCTATCTGGGCTTGATTCGCTATATAAATCAGAACTAACCATAAAGTGTACAGCATACTACTAACAACTGATCAGTGCTTCGCTAATTCAAATTTATTGATTTCAACGGATATGCAAAGTAGTACTTCTATGCGATTTTATTACTTGATCGATCAATCCTGACACTACTTACTCAGCTTGAACTAATTATACTAACAAAGTATCATTATCAGCTTTGACTCCTAAGACATCATATAGCCAGAATCTTCAACAGTTATCCAGTACCAATTCCATTATCCTGGATTAACATTATTTATGGACTTCCACCAGATGTATAATAATTATTATTCAAATTATTTATTTTTGCTATTTTTCTAAAACTATTTTGGGATTTTTTGATAACACATGATACACTCCACACCTCCCCCTCTCCCAAAGTTCACCCACCAGATAACGCATCAAATTGATAACATAGTATCATCTGTGTGGTGAGACTTTACGTTTCCCACATATAGACACTTAGTCTCTAGTCCTTACGATCCACGATCGTGACTTTAAAATTTACCATACCCCCATGATGCATGTCACTGATGTGTGAACTTTCAGCGCGCGTAGACGGGCGCCGTTATTTGTAGTCTTTGTGAGTCCTGTCAGTCTTGTTATACGTGTAAAGGAACTTTTAAAACTAATTGGATCCAATATCTGATCATTTTTGTATTGCACGATACCGTGCTAAATAAACTTCTTTTTAGATATATTTCTAATAAAAAAGTTTTTTGGTCATTTTCTGATACTAACAGTAACCCCCTAATCTAAACTCTATAGTCTTCCCTTAGACTGCATCCCATCCCCCAGCTTATCCACTTTCATTATATCATTTATATGCTTAAAAAGGTTACAGTAACAGCACCGCCATTTGTCGGTTGACCTCCCCAAGGTACCTTGTAATTCAAAGATACCTATCACACTCAGTGACATTACTTGCACCTTCCCTTTCCCCCTTCCCCTTTAAAAATATTTTTGATATCTGGGCTTGCGAACCTGCTATCCCAAGCAGAAGGTCGCGGGCCACATCAGAGGGCTCTGCAGGCCACATGTGTCGCCTCCTCAAACCTGATTCAAACCTCTAATTGCCATACTATCATGATGCAATGCGTGCATTGCATGGCAATCATAAGTTTAAATCAGGTGGTGAGAAGCCACATCAGTGTAAAATCAGCCCTATACTATTATGCCCAGTGTGTAGTATGAAGCACTTACCTAAAATATCTCTTCTTTCCTGCTGCTGGCACCACTCTGGAGACCGCTACCTGGGATAAGAGGTGGAGTGCAGTTGGCATCACTCTGTATGGGACAGGAGCGGGTACTACAGAGGAGGGATCAGCTTATGCGGTTCTTGCTCCCTACTACAGCTCCAACTTTACAAGTAATCCCTCTGCATTGCACTATATTTGATGCTCTTAAATGGCAGGGCAGCAAGCCCAGACCGTGATCCACCAATCACCTGGCCGTGATCTACTGGTAGATTGTGATCTACAGGTTTCTGACCCCCGCTCTAAATTATCATCAATCAGGGTTTGGTAAGGTGAATTCCTCACACAAACCACAACATAACTACCGTATAACAATGAACCTTAAATAAATAATTACCAACAGACTCCCAAAAAGCAGTTTTATGACCGCGACCCTTTATGTCATAAAATAAAACTTATTTGTTAAATAACTTTAATTTTCTGTAAACCATTTAAAAGCACAAATCAAAGATCTAGCTATAAAGCTTAAGCCCAAAACCAAACAACAAAGTTCATAAACAACCATGGTCACCCACCTTGTGGGTGACAATAACCCACAAGCCAACTAACTGATGATGGCAGCGATCGCTCTGATTATACTGTGATACAATGTGTAACCATTTAGGCCCCTTTCACATGGGGCAGATCCGTTGGACAGACTCCGCTAGCTCAGCTGGAGATCGCTTTGTTGATCCCCGCTGAGCAGGCAGATGACAGGTCCATCTCTGCTCACTGTGCAGGGACAGACCTGTCAGAGCCCCGCAGTTCTCTATGGGAGATCGGATGAAAATGGACACCCTGTCTGTTTTCATCCGATCCGCAGGACAGATGGCGAATGTATCACCATCCGCCTGTTTTGTCGGATCGGATGGCAGGCGGGTGTCAGCGCACACATCTCCGCTGACATCCGCCTGCCAATAGAAGTCAATGGGTGACCCACTCGGATCTGCCCGAAAAAGGGACAGGCGGATCTGAGTGGGCCGATCGATTTTAAATTTGGGGTGGAGTTCCCCTTAAAATCCACACCAGACCTGAAGGGTCTGGTATGGATATTTGGGGGGGAACCCCACGTCATTTTTTTTTTTATTGACGGCGGGGTTCCCCTTAATATCCATATCAGACCTGAAGGGCCTGTTAATGGAATTTGGGGGGACCCCCACGTTTTTTTGTTTTTTTTTTATGAATGAATCATCTCTGAATTGCCAGAGCCGACAATTCATTAGAGCCGCAAAGCCGGTTTTAAGTGCCTTTTTTTCTTTCAGAAATGACACTTTGTGCAGGGACAGTTCTATGTACGCGAAACATGCGCTTTTTCACATGCTGACTTTACACCCCCCCAGGTACGAAATTTAAAGTAATATTACACTTTTATTGTTTCACTTTTAGCATTATTAAATTCACTGCTCCTGAAAAAAACTTTTTTTTGCATTGATACATGTTTCCTGGGACAGGACCCAGGTCCCCAAACACTTTTTAGGACAATAACTTGCATATTAACCTTTAAAATTAACACTTTAGATTTCATATGTTCGAGTCCCATAGACTTTAACGGGGTTCTAAAGTTCACACGAACATTTGGTGTGATCACAAGTTCTGATGCGAACCGAACAGGGGGGTGTTCGGCTCATCCTTACTCCCAGCAATATCCAAGTGATATGATTGACATGAGTGATTTAAAGTGTTACTAAACCCAGGACACTGCATTCACTATATCTGGTCTCCCACAGTACGTAGATCATGGAAATGCAATTATTTTAGTAACTATAAACTGCTAAATATCTTTTCTTATCCGCAATATATAATAGTCTACTGACTTCTATCAGCCGAGCACTGGTTAAGGCATGTATGAGGAGTTTTCATTCTCCTCTGACTGTCTTATGAGGCTGCATGACCCCTGCCATTCTGTTTTGGAGAGTGCTGATTGGCTCTGTGCTGATCACATGTACCCTTCAAAAATAATAAAAAAAATCTCGAGCAATACATACCAAACTGAGAATGTGTAGAGTGCTGCCCAGGTGCTATCAGCAGATGGATTGGGGACTGTTGAAGAAGGGGAGGATCAGAGAAGACAGGATCAAACAGCCTTTTTACATAATGAAAGGGATTAACCCCTTAGGTTCCACAGTGAGTATAACAAGCATGCTTTACTACTACATATACAGACTGATTATACTGTGGGATTAGTAACACTTTAAGTTCAGGCATTTTCCTTTGTTTGATTAAATAATTCCGATAGCACAATGCTCCACTATCCACCCCAGACTTGTGCCACACTATTTGCTAACACAAACTCTTCCCGCCATAATGTCCTCCCATTCTACAAGGAAAGAACTTTATACCGGACCATAAAATCGCCATGCATTTTTCAAACAAACATGCATGAAGGAAAATGTAGGGCCAGCCAAGAATATTGTAGGGCCATAGAATACAGCTGCCTGGAGACAATTCTGGCTATGGGCATCATTCTTGCTACAAAAGTCATAAGGCACACTAGGAATTGAAACTCTTTAAAGGAGAATTAGGGCCAACGCTCTTTTGGCTCTACTTCTCATGTGGGTCCCAGGAGTGCACTTGGGTCTGCACTCCTGTGACCCATATTTAGCCAACAGCAGGCTAAAGTCCACTGTCAGCTGACAGCAGCTTCAGACTCTGAAGGGATCCCGACTTTAATGTCCAGGCCCACCCAGATTCCTAACCAGTAGCTGTCTTAGCCTCTTAGCACACTGCTGAGAGCCTACCACTCCCGCCCCCTCCAAAGCCCAGCACTCCAGTAGCTGGGCTGTGGAGACAGAAGTAGGCCATCCTTATACATGCTAGAAGAGCTGCTGTCTATCTTTAACAGTGTCAACATGTTAAAACAAGCTAACAGCTTCAGTAGGGGTCATGAAAAAAATTATTGTGAGCGGTTTCCTATTCATCTAATCACTTCTACAGACCATCCATGTAACTTTTGAAGCCAAAAATGTGCATTTTATCATATGTGTAAGTATTAAGGGGAAAGAAAAAAACTGGTCTGGCAGTAAAAGGGTTAAAGGGGCTATAAATGTTTGTTTTTTATTTTCTAAATATGTGCCTTTAAGCTAGTGCATTGTTGGTTCACTTACCTTGTCCTTCCATTTCCCTTTTTTTTTTCTTTGTTTGAATTTCTCACTTCCTGTTTCTCCTCAGTAAGCTTGCCCCCATCATCCATGGGGGTTAGTCTGACAGAACAGCTTACTGAGGAGGAACAGGAAGTGAGAAATTCAGACAAAGAAAATAAAGAAAAAAACATTTAGAAGGGAAATCGAAGGAAAAGGTAAGTGAACCAACAATGCACTAGCTTAAAGGAACCTATTTAGAAAATAAAAAACAAACCTTTATAACCCCTTTAACTGTTTGCCGACCTGCCGCCGTCATTCTACGGTGGCAGGTTGTCTCTTCTGCGCGAGAGCCCGTAGCTCTACGTCGGCAGGTGTGATCGCCGCCGGGCACACGCGATCGCTCGTTACAGAGCGGGGACCGGGAGCTGTGTGTGTAAACACACAGGTCCCGGTCCTGTCAGGGGGGGAAATGCTGATCTTCTCTTCATACAGTGTATGAACAGAAGATCAGTGATTTCCCCTAGTGAGGCCACCCCCCTACAGTTAGAACACACCCAGGGACATACTTAACCCCTTCCCCGCCCCCTAGTGTTAACCCCTTTACTGCCAGTTGCATTTTTATAGTAATCCAATGCATTTTTATAGCACTGATCGCTATAAAAATGCCAATGGTCCCAAAAATGTGTCAAAAGTCTCCGAAGTGTCCGCCATAATGTCGCAGTACTGAAAAAAATTGCTGATCGCCGCCATTACTAGTAAAAAAATTTTTTTATAAAAATGCCATAAAAATACCCCCTATTTTGTAAACGCTATAACTTTTGCGCAAACCAATCAATAAGCGCTTATTGTGATTTTTTTTTACGAAAAATATGTAGAAGAATAAGTATCGGCCTAAACTGAGGAAATATAAAAAAATAGTTTTTTTAGATATTTTTTGGGGGATATTTATTACAGCAAAAAGTAAAAAATATTCATTTTTTTCAAAATTGTCGCACTATTTTTTTTAATAGCGCAAAAACTAAAAACCGCAGAGGTGATCAAATACCACCAAAAGAAAGCTCTATTTGTGGGGAAAAAAAGGACGCCAATTTTGTTTGGGAGCCACATCGCACGACCGCGCAATTGTCAGTTAAAGCGACGCAGTGCCGAATCGCAAAAAGTACTCTGGTCTTTGACCAGCAATATGGTCCGGGATTAAGTGGTTAAATGCTCTTGATCACCATAAGTACCGTGCCCACAGGAATGAGAATAATCCATATTTTTCTTAAATGCTAATTTTAAGATTAACGTTAGTAATTATAAATTAGTGACTCCCTCCCCCCATTTTTCAATTACAATTACTCCAAAATGAAGAGCTAATTAAGATACACGGAATAAATACATCAAATGAAGTGATTTCTCTGTGTCTGAAAGAACAGTACTGCTGGAGCAGCTTCTCCAGTTTGTTTGTTGCTTTCCTTTTTAGCTGGTACAGACATCGAATATATAGAGAAGTAGATATGAATCAAATCTAAAGAAAGTATTAACCTATTAGTGGAATAAACCCTGCAGTTTGTATCATAAGCTGTGAATATTTTGGTGACCTATACGCTGAAGTCTATGCAGCTTCCTTTACACGTTTCAACCAACCTGCCTGTATATAGACAGAAACACTATTGTGAAGTTTGAATGGCAGAAACGCAATTCTTGCATGTGCTTGTTATCACCCATTAGGGCATCAGTGGAGTTTTCAGTTATTACAAGAGCTGCTCAGATCTATCATTTCAAAATGAAACATCTGAAATCTGAGAGTCTATAAATGGCCTACTGTAGCTTTCATACTGTGAGATTATATTCATATGTCAAAACTTACCAATACAGAAAATGTTTTCTGTTCAGTTAAATATAGTGAGTGGAAACAGACAATCTATTACTTCATGTTACAGTGGCTAAGTATGCATCCAGATTACCTTGTATATAACATAGGTATGGTCTGAATATGTAGCTATTCGTCTAACCCGCATACAGCTGCTTTGTTTACCTCTTTCACCTATGCAGAAACCTCCATTATCAATAGCACCTCAACTCAACCTGTCAACACAACTCAATGCACAATTGTTTCAGTACAACATAATGCGCCACAGTGAACCACCTGTGTGCTTTTTGGTAGTGTCTGGTGATAAAAACAGTATGGGGCAGATCCTCAAAGAAATTATGCCGGCGTATCTCTTGATACGCCGCGTAATTTCAAATTTTGCACGTCGTATCTTTGTTTTAAATCCTCAAAACAAGATACGACGGCATCTGGGTTAGATCCGACAGGCGTACGTCTTCGTACGCCTTCGGATCTTAGAAGCAATTTTTCGGCGGCCACTAGGTGGCGTTTCCGTCTAAATCCGCATCGAGTATGCAAATTAGCTATTTACGACGATCCACGAACGTACGTCGACCGGGTGCATTTCTTTTCGTCGTTTGCGTTCGGCTTTTTCCGGCGTATAGTTAAAGCTGCTGTTCTGAGGCGTACTCAATGTTAAGTATGGCCGTCCTTCCCGCGTACAATTTTGAATTTTTTGTGTCGTTTGCGTAAGTCGTTCGCGAATAGGAATTTGCGTAGAATGACGTCACTGTCGTAAGCATTGGCTGGTTCCGGTTTAATTTTGAG
This sequence comes from Rana temporaria, assembly GCF_905171775.1. Lineage (NCBI taxonomy): Eukaryota > Metazoa > Chordata > Amphibia > Anura > Ranidae > Rana > Rana temporaria. The sequence continues at coordinate 250,609,286 of NC_053490.1, read as the reverse complement.
CATGCGCACTGGGATACCCCCAGGGATGGCGCATGCGCAGTTAAAAAAAACCTTGTTTATGTCGGGTCACGACGTATTAACATAAAACACGCCCCCATCACTTCCATTTGAATTTCACGCCCTTACACCGCCACAGATACACTACGCCGCCGTAACTTACGGCGCGAATTCGTCGAGGATTGAAGAAAAAACAAAAGTAAGTTACAGCGGCGTAGCGTATCTTAGATACGCTGCACCCGGCGCAGATGTATGTGGGTCTGGATCTATGTGTGTTGTGGTGTGTTGGCTGACTGTTCAAAATGAATGGGCTGCCTTGTTCCAATGTGCATTAACATGCAAGCAGTAATGCACTGTCAAGGGTGACGCAGGTGTGAAGTAGGCATTCAACTGCATGGTTACTCCCAAATGCTACTACATGGGGACCATGTTTCCATATTTTGCACTGTTAATGGCCAATAGCCTGAAATAGCTGTACGCAATTTGAAATAAATGGCTGAATAATACAACCACAATTCCATAAAAGTCGGAAAACACTCTGCAAAATCTACAAAAAAACAGAATGCAATGATTTGCAAGTCTCATAAGCCCATATTTTATTCACAATAGAAAACTAAAAAACATATTAAATGTTTAAACTGAGAAAATATAACATTTTAGGAAAAATAAGGTAAATTTGAAATTGATGGCAGCAACATGTCTCAAAAAAGTTAGGACATGGCAACAAAAGGTTGAAAAAGTAAGTGTCAGTAACAAGGAAGAGCATGTTAGCAATAGCTGGACTGAGTCACTGACATACAGTTGATGGAGCAGCTAACAGCAGATTTCAGAGAACAAATGGAAAAACATTTCAAAATGTTGAAATCTGCAGAGACTCTGAGAACATGGGAGCTGACATGATTGAACCCCGGATTGAACATGGGAGCTGATTTGAACCCCGGGATGACAGACTATGGGAACTGCCCCTATCTACTCTCCCCTTTTTATTTTTTCCCACACTTTACTCGTAACCCAGTCACTATCCTGCCGTCTTAATCGTACGTGAACCCCTCCTTCCCCTAGAAAATGTTAAATGGAGCAGCAGTTCTTCATGTGAAACTAAGATCGACCTTTACTATGTATGATATAGTTCTCAATATATGTGAATTTGCAGATACCTTACTGTAGGTATCTAATGTCAACTCCTGATGGAAAATGTATGATCTTTATATTATCGAGATATTATATCCTGTGACTGTTTGCTCTGCTCTGATGGTGATTAAAATAAAGAATTTATTTAAAAAAATGTGGTGTACTTAGTGCACCACAGTGAAGAGTGGATATTGGGGGCATTGCTAGGACTGTAAAAGATGTGGGGTACACACCACGTAAAAGAGTAATGTGGTGCATGTAGTGTGGCACAGTGAACAGCGAGTGTGGCCAAATTGTGTTAATGGTGGGAGGGGTTAAAGGGGGTTGGGTAAAAAAAATAAGGTCAGTCTGCTCCCAGTCCAATAACCCCAAGATCTGTCCCCCAGTATAATCTTCCTCCCAGGTCAATCCCCCCCCCCCCAGTATATTCCTCCCCCAGGTCAATCTGTTCCCCAGTATTTTACCTCCTAGGTCGGTCTGTCCCCCCAGTACAATCCTCACCCAGGTCAGTCTGGCCCCAGTATAATCTTTACCTCTCCCACAAGTCAATCTGTCCCCCAGTAAAATCCCCCCATCGGTTCAGTGTGTCCCCCAGTGCAATCCTCCCCAAGGTCAATCTGTCCCCCCAGTATATACCCCCTCAGGTCAGTCTTCCCCCAGTACAATCCATCCCAATTAGTCTGTCCCCCAGTATAACCCCCCAAAGGCAGTCTGTCCCCTAGTATAATCCCTCTGGGTCAATTTGTCCCCCAGTATAATCCTCCTAGGTCAGTCTGTCCCCCACTATAATCCTCCCCCCATGTCAATGTGTCCCCCTGTATAATCCCCCCCAACAACAGTGTGTCCCCCAGTATAATTCCCCCAACGTCAGTGTGTCCTCCAGTAAACCCCCCCCCCCCGGTCAATCTGTCCTCCAGTATTATCCCCTCCCAGGTCAGTCTGTTCCCCAGTACAATCCTCCCAGGTCAGTTAGACTGACCTAGGTGAATTGAACTGGGGAACAGACTAACCCTCAGTACAATCCCCACACAGTGTCCATGCAGTCGCTGCTTACTAATTGACATTAGTGGGACTGCCTGCATAGGGTTTCATGGTACAACTGTTCATCTCTGTGCAGGTACACAGCCTCACATGGGTTGTACACTGCAGTATGCCCTGTGTGAATGAGGCCTTACTATGTTTATTTATATTTACAATGTTATTTGTACCTTTTTTGCTGATTGAATAATGTGTTGTGTATTCTGGCTCCATGCCCCCAGCCTCAGCATGTCTTGCCACTTGTGTGGCTATGAGATCAGATGTTGCTATTGTGAGGCCTCGTACACACGACCAAGTTTCTCGGCAAAAAACAGCAATAAACTTGCTGGGAGATATTTTTTGCAGAGGAAACCAGTCGTGTGTACATTTTCGTTAAGGAAACTGTCGAGAAACTCAACGAGCCAAAAAGAGAGTGTCAGGGACTCACCGACTTGCCGTCTTCATCTCCGCAGACGTCCTCCATGCAGTCCTCCTCCATGCAGGCTTCTCCCAGGCTGTCGGCGCGCCATCGCGGGTCCCACGCTCGTGCACGCGCATCAACGGTGCGTGCGCGTGCACGGGAGCGTGCGTGCACGGGAGCACGCGCGTGCACGTTAATTGGCCGTGGCGCCAAAAAGCCCTTTAAAAACTGAGTGCTGTTTGTAGCACATTGCTGCCTGATCTGCAGTTCTGACGTGGATCCTATCTGAGACCTGTTGTTCATCTGAAACCTGATTTATCTCTGAACCCGGCTTGTCTGACTACTCTACCTGAATCCTGATTGATATCTGAACCTGGCTTGTCTGACTACTCTACCTGAATCCTGATTGAACACTGAACCCGGCTTGTCTGACTCCTCGCATCTCTCCAACCCTGACCCGGCTCCGTTTGACCATCCACCCGCCTGACCTCTCTGTTGCCAGATCCTCCTGCCTGTTATACCGACTGTTCTTCAGCTCTCCACCTGCATGTTACCTGTTATGATCCGGCTTGTCTGACTCTGCTGTTCCAGTATACCTGAACTATTTGTGCCGCTGTAGTTGCAGCTTTCGTACGGGTCGCTGACCCATCCTCTACTCCAGCGTTCATGCATCTACTCATCACCACCCGGCACTCCTACCCCTCTGTGTTCCGAGTCCGCTGTCTCATATCCAGTGGCTCGCGAACCAGAGCCGTAAGAGAGGCTACCCTGCATCAGACTCTGGAAACCAGGTACGTGACAGAGAGCAAGTTCTCTATTGTCAAGCCTTGTCAAGTTCGACAGCCTAACATGGAACTCGACAAGGAAAATGATGTGATTCGCCCGTCGAGTTCCTCGGTCATGTGTACGAGGCCTAATACTAAGGCTGACTAATTGGGTATAATGGGTGGCACAATTTGATTTTGGAGTGAATTGGCTTTCCTAAATGAAAACCACATTCACTGTTAGAAATCCATTCATTCAAGAACAATTTTCCATTCTGCTCCTTCGAATTTTTTCATCACAGGGTTTTAAATCAAACATAGATTTGACCCTACTAATGATTAGAAAATCTAACGTTCTTCACAGATACATTTGCCTTAAGCTAGGTATACACATTCTGTTTTATTTGTTTGTTCAGCAAACAGGTTGACCGGGAAAAAAAGCCTAATGCCTTGTACACACGATAGGAATTTCTGATGGACTAAAATCTGATGGAATTTTTCGTCTGAATTCCGATCAAGCTGTCTTGCATACACACTGTCAGACAAAATTCCGTCCGCACAAAACACGGTGACGTAAAACATTATGACGAGCCGAGAAAGTTCAATGCTTCCGAGCATGCGTCGACTTGATTCTGAGCATGCGTAGGAATTTTCTCAGATGGAGTTACACACTTACACACAGACGATCGGAATTTCCCATAGGATTTTATTCTATTATTATATTTTTTTACTCTGATGGAAAAAAATCCTATGGGCCCACACACGATAGGAATTTCTGATGAAAAATTTCCATCAGACTGTTTTCATCAGAAATTCCGTGTGTACAAGGCATAACAGATCAAATCATTTAGAAAGGTGTGTGTTATCCCACGCTATCTTCCTATATACCAAAGTGTGTATCTTTTAGGAACGAGGGAGTGGCTGCATGCAATTGTGCTCCCACATACCAAATAGTATAAAATAAATTAATATTGCTGTGCCTCTCCCTAAGGAAACATATACATATAAATAAATATTAGTGTGAATCCATATTACTATTTACATTCAGTGATAAATTCATATATAAAGTACTTTAAGTGCATTCACAATCCACCTCTGTGCTTTTTCATTGTGGCATATATAATCATATATCTTCAATGCAAAACATATATAAAAAAAAACTTTTCTAATGACCTTTTTGAATATCCAGTATCACAGTTCATACATTAAACAGCTTAATGTGCCAATGTAAACGCGATCAGTGTCTCACACCACAATTCAAGGTTACGCTCACCTCCACCTCCAAGTTAAACCTGTATTTCACAGGTCAAACCACACTTTTCCTCCACTGGGGGGGGGGGGTACAAATCAGACTTCACTTTACTCCTCCTCCACCTTTGTTCATATTAATGGGATGGTCCACTGATCACTCCTTAGCCACCATGTCTGGCCCTTTAAGACCGTTGTGTCTCCACTGGAGGTAAGCTCACACAAGACAAGGGAAACTCATAGTGTAGTAAGTTAAAAACATGCAAAGGTTTATTAAAACAATTGCAGTTTCATCAAGATAATGAAAAAAAAGCTTAGACAAATTTTCCTAGCAGGGCTCGCGGCACCCAAGTCACTTCTGGATTTGGTTACGTCACCTGGCTCCGCCCAACGCGTATTGTCATGGTCAAATCATTGTGTTGATGCTGGGATCTCTCCTGCTGTGCTTTTGTATTCTGACAGTGAAACTCACCCCTGTCAGAATACACTGACCAGTGCGGCAGCCATTGGCTGCACATACTGATCACCATTATGGTGATGTATACATACAGTCCACAGATACTACACTACTGTAACAACTCTTTTTTGTACTCTTTCGCCTCAACAAATGCTCACAAAACAAATACTAAAGCAATGGTTATAATGCTGGCAGCAGATTCCCCAGAACTGCAGGAATAATGGAAGTATAATGATAAAGGTGTTATGCTCTCTTCCAGTTACAGTGTCTGCATTACACTAATGTGAAAATAAATACCACTTTTTCAATTGACCAGGTTATTCTTTTTTTTTTATAAAAAGGGACCAGGTTATTCTAATCTTCATACATTTGTATCTTTGCCGGTTTCCATCCCAACCATGGCGTGAAGACCTCACAAGCACAGATTTTGAGCTCAAATAAAATAATTTCCTGAAGACAGATATGAACAGATGTTCTTTTCAGCTATATGCTGTGCTCCTAAGTAGTGGTTTATAATAAAATCATGTTGCAGAGCATTTCATGGTAATTCCAATGTTCATACAGTATAAACTGAGAACTATTTCAGCATACATTTCTTGTGTCCCCTTAGAGAGGACATCTGTCAGTGCCAACATTTTGGAAGCCTACCAGTATTTCATTTGCACATATGGCGTGATACGGGATTGTTAGAAAACATTTGTGAACCATTGGGCATTTTCTGTGTTTCCTGCATAAAAGAGTTGTGATTTGATTTCCATCTAATAATCACAAATAAAAAAGCACATCTTTATTAAATGGTTATAATATGCATTACTCTGCCCACTGTCCAGACATTTTAGGGATATGTAATTAAATGATACATGTTTCTGTTCTACGATAGCTATACTGTATGAAAAGAAGAAAAATATTGAGCTTATCTGAAGAAAAAACAAAAGCAAAAAGGAGCTGTTACACAACAATGTGACAAAAATGTCAAAAGTGATATATATAGAAATGTAGCGCTGGTGATTGAGGAGAGACAGTAGTATCTCGCTGGGTTCATATGTGGTCACTATATTAGAAAAAGTGGTAATATATAAACAAAACAACCAAAAATGAGTGAAGTGAATTAAAGCGGTTGTAAACCACATAAACAATTTTTTTTTTTCAAACCTGCAAGGCAAAAGGCATAATCAGCTAGTATGCACCGCATACTAGCTGATTATGAAATACTTACCTCGGAACGAGGTGAAGAACACTTACCTGGTCCACGCCAAGCGAGATGTCATCTTGCTCCGGCGTGTCTTCCGGGTATCGCCGCTCCAGCGCTGTGATTGGCTGGAGCGGCGATGACGTCACTCCCGCGCGTGCGCGTGGGAGATTTAAAATCGGCAAGGGTCGGCGGCTGCCGATCCTTTCGCTGTGGATTCCCTCCTGCGCATGCGCCGCTGCAATCAGCGGCGCATTGCGAGGGGAATATCTCCTAAACCGTAAAGGTTTAGGAGATATTCTTTATACCTACAGGTAAGCCTTATTATAGGCTTACCTGTAGGTAAAAGTCAAAAAGTGGGTTTACAACCACTTTAAGTCCACATGTAAAAAGAAAAATGAATGTCCATCAATAAAACATGTGGATAAACGGTGAAGAAATTGAACGTGCAGCCACTTGGATCATCATGGGAAAAAATATTTCTTCCAACTAAATAAATAGATGGAATGCACTTACCAGAACCAGTTGATCTACCTGTCAGCGACAGCAGATCATGTAGGCATGTGACATCCCAAAGCGAATCGGCTCAACTTGACTGGAGACTCTGCGCAATTAAAGCCACGAACTTGGCCGTTGGGACCCGATGGTCCTCAGCAAAAGACCCTGCCTTAGCCTCAGAGGTGCCTCATCAGAGTTACTTTAGAAACAAAATGATCACAGTGAAAAAGTGGAGAAGAACCCTCTCCACTATCACCATTGGTGCTTTCGGCCCTTCTGTCTTTATACTGTTGGGGCAATCTGCACTCCACACTTTATTGTATGTAGAGTATATCTAATTTTGTCAAAGCCCCCAGATCCTGCCCCCCCCCCACCCTATTTGAATGAGTATGGAGTACATAGTACCCCTACCCATTCACCTGGGGGGAAAAAGTGTCAAGAAAAAAAACTCACTAGACAGGTTTTTAAAATTATTTATTAGGCAGCTGCGTGGGTCTTCTTCTGACTTCGGGGGTCTCTTCCAACTTCTCCGCTCTCTCCGGCCTCTTCTCCCACTCTCCGGTGCCTTCTGCCGGGCTCCTCCGCTATCTTCTGCCAGCTCTTTTACTATATTAAAGGGGGCTCCCAGCTTCTGATAAGCCCCCCACCAGAAGACCCCGACAACCAATGGCCAGGGTCTCCCCACAGGCATATAGTACCAAGGGAGGGGGCGGGCACGCTGACTAACCCCCAGCCAGAACAGCTCGGATGATGGGGGCAAGCTTACTGAGGAGAAACAGGAAGTGAGAGAGTCAGACAAAGAAAAAAAAATTAGAAGGGAAACTGAAGGAAAAGGTAAGTGAACCAACAATGCACTAGCTTAAAGGAACCTTTTTTCGAAAATTAAAAACGACCCCCTTTAAGAACATGCTTGTTCTGTAGAACAACTATATTTGTACTTACTGTATCTTTTAAATTGTAGATATCATAAATCAATATACCACTCTCACTCTGTACATTGTACAAAAGTGATATACATCAAGTGGTTTGTTATGATGAAGTGGATACATATTACTGAACTTGTAAATTTGTGATTCAAATTCTGTATATATTTATGATTTTTTGTATTAAATTTATATCTTTAAATAAAAACAATCACTATATACACAAATCTTTTAATTCATTGCCCTTTAAATCCCGCAAGAGTTTCCTTGCTCTTGCGTTCTCTATACATTTTTACCATGGCCTAGGTTTATATCAGCACCCATAATTGCAGTAATATCAGCACCCATAAATGCGGCCTTACCAGCACCCATAAATGCATTAATATAAGCACCCATAAATGCAGTAACATCAGCACCCATAAATGCGGCCTTACCAGCACCCATAAATGCAGTAATATAAGCACCCATAAATGCAGTAACGTCAGCACCCATAAATGCAGTAACATCAGCACCCATAAATGCGGCCTTACCAGCACCCATAAATGCGGCCTTACCAGCACCCATAAATGCAGTAATATCAGCACCCATAAATGCAGTAATATCAGCACCCATAAATGCAGGAATATCAGCACCCATAAATGCAGGAATATCAGCACCCATAAATGCATTAATATCAGCGCCAGCGCCTCTGACACTGTCTGCTTAGCACAATCGCACTTGGTGATGACTTTAAGGCCTCTTTCACACTGGTGGGGGCGTCAGTGGTAAAGCAATACTATTTTTAGCGATGCTTTACTGCCGTTTTCAGGCGCCTCAGTGAGAAAGGGGTCTTAGGCTACTTTCACACTGAGGCGCTTTGCAGGTGCTACAGCGCTACATAATAGCGCCTGCAAAGTGCCCTGAAAGAGCCTCTTTTCTTACTCCAATGTAAAAGCCTGAGGCCTTTCACAATGGAGCGGTGCGCTGGCAGGACACTCAAAAAAGTCCTGCCAGCCGCATCTTTGAGGCGCTGTAGGAACGGTGTACACACTGCTTCTAAAGCGCCCCTGTCCATTGAAATCAAGCAGCTAGTGGTGCGCTGGCAGGACGCTCAAAAAAGTCCTGCCAGCCGCATCTTTGAGGCGTCCCGCTAGCGGCTGAATAGCGCTGCAAAAACGTCAGTAAATCGTCGTTAAAATAGCTGACGGCGCAACGCCACAGTGTGAAAATAGCCTAAGTCATCATGTGCCAGGCACAGGCCCAAACAGAAGTAAGAAAAAACACAACAAACCCCCTAAGGGTGGGACTTTGAAAGCGACCACAAACAGAATTAATTTTATATAAAAAGTAAAACTTTTATATAAAATTAATTCTGTTTGTGGTCGCTTTCAAAGTCCCACCCTTAGGGGGTTTATTGTGTTTTTTCATATCTATTAGGGATGTGGTGACCATCAAACAGGTACAAATCTGTGAATACGTTATTTATGATAACTATGGCTATGCATAATTACAATTTATTTCATCCATATTGAGCAAGCAGGCACTATATTTGATTGGCTGCTTGGCAGTTGGGCTGGCCTGGTACACATCATACACATGCACATGATGATAGGTATGTTTTGACTATAGTACCTGCAGGCTGCCGCTGCTGCAGTGCTGCCTGGCTTGGGGATTTGGGTTCCAGAGTCCAATTGTTCAACTTGGACCAAGTCTCCTCTGTCAGCAGAAGTTCTCCTCCTCAGCGACGGCGACCTCACCTCACGTGACATCACCGACCTGCTCGGGGAAAAGATGGAAGCAGCACAGAGGAGGAAAGCTCCGCCTCCGCCAGTTAGCTGAATCATGACGGTCTGGACTGGACGCAGCGGACTGGCTCATCTACAAGCATGGGGGCGCCCACACCTGTCACACTTTCCTTAATACTTCCATCCAGCCAAGTAGGAGTACTAAAAGTGAAATGCCGTGCCGCCGCCGGGGGCTAGTGTGGGAGGCAGCCTGCAGGAGGACGGATGCGGGTGGGAATTTTTTTTTTGTTTTTTTTTTTTGCTCGACATGCTTAATCCTCAAGTTTGCAGCATGTCGATAACCTGGCCAGGATTTTATTTTAAATTATTACTGTGAAATGACAGGTAAAATACAAAGGTTGAATATAATTGGTAACTCTGGCCAATAGAAGCAGTCATTCAAACCATTATCAAAAGGAGGGCCATTACCCTGCTCTACTATTATTTTAGCATTTACTGTATATATTCAGGAGTCTAGAGTTATTCTACATAAATACCTGGATAACAATAAGTAGACATGTAATTAATACAGACTTGGTCAACCTTGTGTATCCAGCACAGAACGTATTATTTTAAAGGCTAGATAGCTGGAGGTTAAGGTCTGTCATGTTTTGTTCATTATGACACAATGTTTCTTGTGACGCTAGAGCTCAGCTTGCTCTGTGCCAAGGGTTGAAGACAGATTCTTTCTTTCTTTGTACGTGTATATTGTACAGAATTACCTTGAAAGATTTTCTGCACAAGCTCTCCACAAAACTAAAGCTGTTGATATAGCAACAGCTGCTTGTCTTGCTTTTATTACCATGCTGATTGCATTGCCGGAGTTTAATGTACATATAAAACCTAATCAAAATCTTCCAGAAGTCTGCTGCTTCCAATACCCCCGGAGTGCTGTTAATAATGCAGTGATCTTGGTAAACAACTGCACAGAAAAGGCCAGGAACAGGTGCTGCAGATTACACTTTTAGACATCAGCATCTGGAAATTTATAAGCATGGCACAGTTACTTTTAAATGTCCAGGCCACAAGTGTATCAAATAATACACTAATTTGATACAGATGTTGCCCTTCTCCTTACCGCCAATTAGTGCCATAGTTATTTGCCTTAAAAGTACAGCCAAAGCTTGCTTGGCTGTAATTCTCCTGTGGATCACAGGAGTGCAGTTCGTTCTGCACTCCTGTGACCCATTTTTAGCAGACAGCGGGCGGGAAAGATCTCTACCATATGGTCGAGATCCACCACCATGCCTGAACCGATACCCGGTTTAGCCTCTCAACAAGACACTGCGAGCCTGGGCCAGATGGGGAGGAGGGCAGAGCAGAGACCCAGTGACTGAAAGTCGCCAGTTCTCTGCTCAGGGAGCTGTGAGAACCAAACGATCTGCAGTGTTTGATCGCTCGGTTCTCAGTGTTAGAGCTGGCGGGGGACAGATGCAGCATTGGACCGATGCTGCATTCACCTACAGTTGTGCTCACAAGTTTACATACCCTGGCAGAATTTATGATTTCTTAGCCATTTTTCAGAGAATATGAATGATAACACAAAAACATTTCTTTCACTCACGTTAGTGTTTGGCTGAAGCCATTAATTATCAATCAACTGTGTTTACTCTTTTTACGTCATAATTACAACATAAACTGCCCAAATGACCCTGATCAAAAGCTTACATAACCTGGGGATTTTGGCCTGATAACATGCACACAAGTTAACACAAAGGGGTTTGAATGGCTATTAAAGGTAACCATCCTCACCTCTGATCTGTTTGCTTGTAATTAGTGTGTGTGTATAAAAGGTCAATGCGTTTCTGGACTCCTGGCAGACCCTTGCATCTTTTATTCAGTGCTGCACTGACATTTCTGGATTCTGAGTCATGGGGAAAGCAAAAGAATTGTCAAAGGATCTGCGGGGAAAATGTAGGTGAACTGTATAAAACAGGAAAGGGATCTAAAAAGATATTCAAGGAATTGAGAATGCCAATCAGCAGTGTTCAAACTCTAATCAAGAAGTTAAAAATGAGGGGTTCTTTTAAAACGAAACCACGGTCAGGTAGACCAACTAAAATTTTAGCCACAACTGCCAGGAAAATTGTTCGGGATGCAAAGAAAAACCCACAAATAACTTCAGGTGAAATACAGGACTCTCTGAAAAACATGTGGTGTGGCTCCTTTAAAGCGGATCTCCACTCTAAAGTGGAGTCCCGCTGATCGGCACCCTCCCCCCCTCCGGTGTCACATTTGACACCTTTCAGGGGGGAGGGGGGTGCAGATACCTGTCTACAGACAGGTATCTGCACCCACTTCCGGCCCTACGATGCGGGAAAAAGACGGGTTTTTCCCTTGCTTCCCGTCCGCCCCCCGTTGTATGCTTGGAACACTCGGCTCCCAGCACACAGCGGGAGCCAATCGGCGGGCAATGATCAATGATCCAAAATAAAAAAAGCCATGTCGACCTGTCATTGGCTACAGCAGAATAAAGTGAAGGTTCTGGAGTGGCCACCTCAGTCTCCTGACCTCAAAATCATTGAACCACTCTGGGGAGATCTCAAACGTGCAGTTCATGCAAGATAGCCCAAGAATTTACTGAACTGAAAGCTTTTGCCAAGAGGAATGGGCAGCTTTACCATCTGAGAAGATAAAGAGCCTTATCCACAAATACCACAAAAGACTTCACGTTGTCATTGATGTTTAAGGGGGTAATACACGGTATTAAGAGCTAGAGTATGTAAACTTTTGATCAGGGTTCTTTGGGTAGTTTATTTTGCCATTATGATTTAAAAAGAGTAAACACAGCTGATTGATAATACATGGCTTCAGCCAAACACTAACCATGAGTGAAAGAAAAGTTTTTGTGTTATCATTCATATACTTTGAAAAATGGCCAAGAAATCATAAATTCTGCCAGGGTATGTAAACGTCTGAGCACAACTGTAGGTAAGTATGATAAAAAATTAAGATAAAAAATATGCCCATACTTCTCTTTTAAACCAACACGTTAGGTTCAGTTTAGAACAATGATATAATTATATTTGGGTTGCAACAGAATATTATTTAAATTGTTTTGTTTATCTTACACCTGACCTAGGAACATGACAGTTGGAATTGGATTAGTTGCCATTGTCATTTTAGACTACTGTCTTACAAATACTGCATAAAAAACAAACAAAAAAAAAGACAGCCAAACTGAACTGTAATATCTTAACCCTCTGTAGGAAAAAAAGTACTCTAAAACTATCCATGCACAGGCAAGTCAGAAACCCTGGCATTTCTCCATCTTGGCTGTGGAAAACTACCTGTAACAGATATGTTCACCTTTGGGGATCTTAAATGTATGTGATGTCAAATGTCCACATCTTGCATTTCGGCCATTAAATACCCCAGTTCCTGTTTGTTGGCAGTGGTCCATACACAATCTAGCTATTTGCAAAAGTCTTAGCAGACCTTTCTCTGTAGATTGTCCTATACTCTAAACGTGAATATTCCATCACTTCTAGCTCATTCTGGTAAGCATATGAGTTTCTCTTGGAAGAATGTGTGAGTGGGCAGGGTTTCATGACACTGCAAATCCTGCTTTTTCATGGTATGTTGCTCACCATCTAATGTGTATTCAGGAAAATAGCTTCACTATGAAATTGTTGTTATTAAAGTATTACTGTATTAAATTGTATAATAAGGGTAACTAAAATACTGTTACATTACTACTTGACTTAACACACAGTAGAAAATGGTCTCAAATCAATACTAAGCTCAGTGTGTGAAATAATGTGGATGAATCCGCGCAATGGAAACAAATATTGCCAGTGAGTGATTGTATATAGGGTTTTGACGCCCTTAAATTAATTAATTAGGCAGCTGCCCCTACTCAATTTATTTCACCTGAGTGAGATAATAGATTCAGTGAGGTATGGAGGTAGGAATGGCGCTACCCTAATTAATACATAAATAAAGTGCAAAACAAATAATGTGAATAATGAATTTACCCTAATGGTATAAAGTGCACCTGTGCTGGATATGTGCAAAAAAACACAAATAAATACAATAAATATTGAATGCATATACAATAGTGCACACTATTAATAATTGAAAACGTCCATGTGCTACGTATGGGTTATTAGTGGTATCCCGACCCAGAAGTGGAAATGAAAATGGAAATGAAAATAAATATAAAAATAAATGAAAATTAAAATAAATGTCAGGTCACCTGTGGCCAGATGACAAGTGCACCCTGTTGGAGGCAGGGGTGCACCACGAGGTAGTGAACCCAATAGCAGACTGCTGCGGATGGACCACAGAGTGGATCACGAGTGGATCACAGAGAGGTTCACTGGGGCACAAACAGGGACCCTACAGGAAGCTTGAGCCAAAGATTCCCCAGGGCGCAGAATCTAAGATCCAGTTGGTGTTCACCAGAACCTCTAATGGTAAGGATGGCCTTCGATGCTACTGGATCCAGGTTGCGGCCCCTGGAGTCCCCTAGGTCACGCTCCATAGGGAGAGAGGGGAAGCAGCCACTCAGGACACAAGGAATAGTGAAGGGTAAGCCGAGGTCGGGGCAACAAGCAGACGAGGATAACCAAGGGACAGGCCATGGGTCAGGGTCACAGGCAAACAGGAGGAGTCGGAGACAAGCCAAAGTCAATACACGGAGATAACGTAAGCAGGAACACAATACTTAACAAACAACGTTGATCAGCAAAGCAGACCAGCAGTGCAGTGGTTAATATAGAGCTCCTGGGATGACCTGGGTGGGGCCATACAGGGAGGAGAGATGATAAAAGGCGGCCAGATAAGAGAGTCAGGCCTCTAATGAACACATGAGAGACAGGTAAGCTGCCAGACATTATTGTATATCCATGACAATAAAAATGAAAAGTGCTTTGTGCTTCTGTATTTCACACAGTGACCACCTCAAACTGTGCTCTTATGTGGCCCGCACTCCCCGGATATTCCACCCCCTCTTGGGGTCTACAGCATTTACAGTGTATGCCACTGTGCAGCACTCTGGCAATATTATGTCCTGTGGTCCTGGTGATGCTCCCAGTAGTTATCCCTTATGGAGGAGAAAAGGGGTCCCAGAAAGTGTAAAATCGTTTTAAATATTAGGCTTTTTATTGCACAGACAAATGGGTACTCACATTTAAGTAAAATCAAAAGAGCATTTCATACTGACATGCAGATATGCAGAAAACAGAAGTGTTGTGGCGTTCTATCGGATCGATCGACCAGTTTCGTTGACCTGATGTCATCTGGAGCATCCAGAACGCCACAATCACCTTTTTTATCACAGCACTGCATCCTGTATTACGGCAGCCATGTTTGGTGTGGTATTTGGGACAGAAGTCCATGTGTGTGTGAAGTCACAGAAATATTTAGTTAGCAACTAATACTTACACAATAAAAAAATAACAAAAACAAGCCCGGAAAAATAGGAAATTGTACTTACCTGTAAATTCCTTTTCATGCAGTACAGAACTTCATAGACCATATTCATAGACCATGGCTTATATGCAGGCTACGTTTAGGCAAATGGACAACGTCAAAAACCTTTTAAGGGTGCAGTATGCCCTTTACAGGGGCCCACAGGCAGGGCAAAGAAAGACTCTTGCGAACAAAGACCCTGACAACACTGACTACATCCAGACAATGTAGAGCAATTTCCTTGTCATGTCTTTGAACAGGAACAAGGGAAGGAAAGACAATGTTATCACTGAGGTGAAAAGAAGAGACCACCTTAAATAGAAAGGAAGGCTTTGGTCTCAAAATCACCTTGTCTTTGTGCAAAACACGAATATGCTCTTTACAGGAATAAGCCAAGCCAAAAATATGCCTAACAGATGTAATGTCGACATGAAAGCAACCTTACAAGTAAGGTCTTCCAACGGAACATCTCAAATAGGTTCGGGGGGGGGGGGGGTCTCTGAACAACAGAGAGAACCAGGTTAAGAGGAAATTTATGAGCAACTCTTTGAAGACAATTCTCAACTACAGATTATTATGCAGAAGATTTCTGGAACAGAATGGATAAGGCATAAACCTGTCCCTTAAGGTGAAGGAGTTCATAATCAGACTGAAGAAAGACCAAAATATGAGTATTTCTTGGCACTCAGCTTCCTGTCTTTGCACCAAAGTAAGCCTTTCTTGTGCAATGGGGTAAATATTTAGGGAGTTGGATTTTCTGGCTCTAAGTAAAGTGGACACAGCAGAGTCAGAAATACCCCTATTCCTTAAGACTTGGGTTTCAACAGCTATGCCAACAACTAAGAATCAGGATGCAACAGTTTGGAGGAGGTCTAGGTTTGTCTGCTAGAAGCCAGAGAAGCCATAGTATGCCTGTGTACCATGTTTTTTTCTGAGTAATTTTAATTTGATGAGAAATCAGCTTGAATTTAATTCGCAGAGAATCTACTAAGAAAGGCTAAAGGATCCCTGGCCTTAAACAAATTTTTTTCAGCATTTTGTTGAACCTAGAGACCTGAATGTCCACATCTGGTTTTCCTCACCTTTGACAGAGATGTTGAAATATCTCCTGGTGCATAGATCACTCCCCTCAGTCTAGGCATTGATGGCTTCATTTTATTGGGATATCAAATAACAGAATCCACTACCTGAAAAGCCCAACTCCTTCCCTAAATTCCTTTTTCACAGCAAAACTTTCAAGATACCCTTTCAGTATTGGGACGGTCTTCATAAAGTGAACAATCAATGTGAATATTGGAAGTCTTTCTTCAGTTTTATGTGCCCATAAGGGCTTGTTTAGGCTGTGGAGAAGCTTCTGCTAGGCAAACACTAGTTCACACCATTTCAATCAGTGGGGGAAATTTACTAAAACGGTTGCACACAGAATCTGGTGCAGCTGTGCATGGTAACCAAACAACTTCTAACTTCAGCTTGTTCAATCAATTAAGCAGTGGGGGCCCATCCATAAGGGTTCCACGCCCCCATCCATGCATCCAGTCCCCTGATCTATATACAGGGTGCTGGATTGTTTGTTTTTTAAGCTTTGACAATAAAACCTAGAAGCTGATTGGTCACCAGATTCTGCGTGCATTAGTTTTAAGAAAATCTCCCGCAGTATGTACACAGTAGTAGAGAGCATTTAGTGAAACACCATGGCTTGTAGTTTAAAAAAGCAAGGGAAAGAAAATCCTCTGCAGTCCCCACTAAAATCTACAAAATCAGTGTCCTCAAATCTTTTCTCTATAATATTCTTTAGAAATGGAAGTTACACCTCTGAATCCTGAACTGGGTAAGGGGGAATAGAAGACAAGTAGTGTTTCTGGCCTCTGGAAACAGAAGCATCTAGGATGAGCTGGGAGTTTTCCAAAAAGAAATTCAGATAGAATTCTGCTTTTGTTAGATAGGTCACATGGTGCGTGCCTGAGAGGGAGCTAGAGTCAGATAAGAGGAGTGATGTCATAAATAAGACATGGCAACAGCTATCATCCTGAGTGGTGGCTTGAGTTTTCTGAAAAACATCTGCAGAACACATGCAATTTGTTCCTTTTGTCCCAGCTCACTTGTGCCTGGGATCCACCATTGAGGGAACTAAATGAGGGAACTGCAGTGGGGTACTCACGGAATGGAGGTCATAATAGATGGGGTTTTGCATGTGTGGGTACAGGAGCTGCTATAGCTCAGGCATGGACTGTGTTCCTGTTGATGTTGGCACTATATAAATCCTGTATAATAATAACAATAATAATGACTCTATAGATGGTTGCAGCTGGAGTGTAGAACCAAAATGTTATTATATGTCAGCTTACCAACTATTATGCCCCATACAGACGGTCGTTTTTTGTGATGAAAAAAAAATGACGTTTGAAGTGATGAAAAAAAACGACATTTTTGAAACTTCATTTTCAAAAACGATGGAGCATACACACCATCGTTTTGAAAAATGATGAACAAAGTGACGGCACTCTAAAGGGGAAGTTCTATTCGCCTTGAGGCTGCTTTTAGCTGGTTACTTGTTAGTAAAAGATGATTCGTGCTTTTTTGTCTGTTAAAGCGTGATGAATGTGCTTACTCCATTATGAATGGTAGTTTTACCTCCCGTCTCAAAACTTGCTTCTGGGCATGTGCGGGTTTAAAAACGTCGTTTTGCCCACACACTATCATTTTCATTGACACAAAAAATGACATTTTGAAAAACGACACAAAAAATTCGAGCATGTTCGAATTTTTTTTTGGTCGTTTTTCTGAAGACATAAAACGACATTTTCCCCACACACTATCATTTTAAATGACGTTTTCAAAAACGTCATTTTTTTTCATCACAAAAAACGATCGTCTGTATGGGGCATTAGATGTATTAGCTGCATTAGTTTCCCTTTTGAGGCTTTCTTTCTTCTATTTTCATTTGGTGATCTGCCAATAAGTCTGTTGTTTTTCACAACTCAAGCTCTCCAGCAGAATGTATAAGGTTTACATGTATGAAAAAAAACAGTTAACACTGGCAGGGGTGATTACATTTATCAGCTTTTATTTATTCATGCAAAATCTTTATACCAAAAGGGAAAAAAACATTTGCTGTAATGGATTATAAAGTGTGAGCTGTAGTTTGGTCTCAATTTGTTAGGGCATCTAAACCTGCAAATACATTTAAAACTCCCCTACACCCAGACTGACAATGCTGCTTTCTGCTGTGCATCCTGTGCTCATTCCTTCAGAGGTGTCTCTCACTAATACTGGAGGTGTGTTACTGGCAAGGTCACCAGGTGAAAACAGAGGGAATAAAAAGAAAAGAAAACCGATACAGCCACCACATCATGTGATTGGTAAGCGGCAAAATAACAAAACAATTCCGGTTTAATACTGTATAAACAAACTCTGCCCCAAGATCTTTCAAGATCACTGTATAATACAGCCTTTAGTCCCTTCCTTTTATCAAGTGCAGAAAAACAAAAGAGCAAGTATTTTATGCAGTGAACAGGGGAGAGATTTTCTCTTTTGAGATGCAGTGTCAGCACCAAATATGAATGGAAGAAAGAGGACACAGGCAATGGTGCAAAACCGTTTATTATGTTTTAAAAATGATATAACATTCATGAGGCTCACAAACATAAGTTGATTCAGGCATTGGAATCCACATTTGTCATCTCCCAGTGTAAGGCTTCATGCCGTGGGCTCAAGGCTGTCTAGGGCAGTCTACACCGCTCTCCCACTATGGAGACTCGCCAGCCGTATGGGTAAGTGGAGTCGCCTTCCGTGTCACATGACTCGGAGGGCGAACAACTGACGATGTGTGTGTGTGGTTGCCAGGACAACGTGTTTCAGATGGTGTGGCCTCCTTCTTCAGGCCCTGGAGGCCATACCCTCTGAAATGCGTTGTCCCTGTTGGCAGCTGCATGCTGACAAGTTTCCCTTTGTCCGCTAGACAGCCTTGAGCCCACAGCAGGAAGCCCTACACTGGGAGATGCCAAATTGTGGATTCCAATGCCTGAATTAACTTATGTTTGTGAGTCTTATGAATTTTAAACAATTTTTTAAACATAATAAAAGATTTTGCACCAGAGTCTGTGCACTATTTCTTCCATTCGTATTTTCAGAGCAATCAGTGCCCGCTGATCTGGAGAGCAGCAAGGTGGTGTCACGACTTAGAGACTCAAACCCTTATAAGATATCTAACTTTTTAGGACTTCTGCCCGTGGATCTCTTTAGACATAAGCGCAAGTACTGCACATGTGAGTGTCATAGTTACATAGTTAGTCAGGTTGAAAAAAGACACAAGTCCATCCAGTTCAACCACAAAAAATAAACAAACAAAATAAAAAACACAGTACAATCCCATACACCCAACATTCATACCCACAGTTGATCCAGAGGAAGGCAAAAAACCCCAGCAGAGCATGATCCAATTTGCTACAGCAGGGGAAAAAATTCCTTCCTGATCCCCCGAGAGGCAATCGGATTTACCCTGGATCAACTTTACCTACAAATCTTAGTACTCAATTATTTTATGTACATTTAGGAAAGTATCCAGACCTTTCTTAAAGCAATCTACTGAGCTGGCCAGAACCACCTCTAGAGGGAGTCTGTTCCACATTTTCACAGCTCTTATTGTGAAAAAAACTTTCCGTATTTGGAGGGTGAAATCTCTTTTCCTCTAGACGTAAAGAGTGCCCCCTTGTCCTCAGTGTTGACCGTAAAGTGAATAACTCAACACCAAGTCCACTGTATGGACCTCTTATATATTTGTACATGTTGATCATATCCCCCTAATTCTCCTCTTCTCAAGAGTGAATAAATTCAGTTCCTCTAATCTTTCCTCATAGCTGAGCTCCTCCATGCCTCTTATCAGTTTGGTTGCCCTTCTCTGCACTTTCTCCAGTTCTCCGATATCCTTTTTGAGAACTGGGGCCCAAACCTGAACTGCATATTCCAGATGAGGTCTTACTAATGATTTGTACAGGGGCAAAATTATATCTCTGTCTCTGGAGTCCATACCTCTCTTAATACAAGAAAGGACTTTGCTCGCTTTGGAAACCGCAGCTTGGCATTGCATGTTATTATTGAGCTTATGATCTACCAAGACCCCCAGATCCTTCTCCACTACAGATCCCCCCAATTGTACTCCCCCTAGCATGTATGATGCATGCATATTCTTATTCCCTAAGTGCATAACTTTACATTTATCAACATTAAACCTCATCTGCCACTCAGTCGCCCAATTAGACAGAGCATTGAGGTCGGCTTGTAAATTGGCGACATCCTGCAAGGACGTTATTCCACTGCATAGCTTGGTGTCATCTGCAAAGACAGAAATGTTACTTTTGACCCAATATCATTTATAAATATATTGAAAAGTAAGGGTCCCAGCACTGAACCTTGGGGTACACCACTGATAACCTTTGACCATTCAGAGTAAGAATCATTAACCACGACTCTCTGAATTCTGTCTTTCAGCCAGTTTTCTATCCATTTACAAACTAATATATCCAATCCTGTAGACCTTACCTTACACATGAGCGTGTGTGCGGAACTGTATCGAATGCTTTTGCAAAATCCAAATATATCACGTCCACAGCCACGCCTCTGTCCAGGGTTTTACTTACCTCTTCATAAAAGGAAATCAGGTTTGTCTGACAACTTCTGTCTTTCATGAATCCATGCTGTCTGCTGCCTAAATAGTTTTTTTCCAGCAAGAACTCATCCATGTGGTCTTTTATTAAACGTTCCAGTATCTTCCCAACTATAGAAGTTAGACTAACAGGTCTATAATTACTTGGTAAAGACTTTGTTGCCTTTTTAAATATGGGCACCACATTGGCCCTGCGCCAATCCAGTGTCAGCACCAAGCCTCAGGCATACTTTATATCTATGTGTTTCTGGTAAATTAAAAGAAAACCTTGGTTAGTGCATTTTAGTATGGTTTCCAGAAAATGCCTGGAAGGCACATAACTCGGTTTGGCCACTCATTACAAGGAACAAGCAGGATTCATAATCAGGACATAAATAAAATACAATCAACTTGTAGAAGGTCGACTGCTCCTTGGGTGTATATCATTTACCGCAAAATGCATAAAATGTTGTCTTGAATATGTACATGGTTCTCATTTAGTCAGAGCAATTGTAATTTATGCCAGAGTCTATACTCTTTACCAAGGTCGGCTGAAGAAACCTGAGGACAAATAGGCTGCATTCTATTTGTACTTTAATTGTGGAATAAAGCCCAAACTATACCAATAAATAAAAGTTATCTCTTAAAATACTGAGAAAAAATGTATTATAGTGAATATTTTTATAAAAGTTATATTTAATAATAAAAAAAATTGTGACTTTGTAAAAAAAAAAGAGCACTGTTAAATCAGACTAATTTAAATGCACACAAAAAAGCAAAGACGGTTTCATGTTTAGAGCTTTTTATTTTGAAAAATAAAATACAAAAAAATCAATAAAATTGTAAATGTACATGTTTCTCAAATCCCAAACCCGAACCCAACTTCTTTGGATTTTTTTTTCTTTTTTAAATAATTAAACAGAGATAAGTTTAATGTATTTCTACACTAGGGCGCTAGTGTTGCTTGGCAATTGTGGGGCTGAAAACAGCTCTAGACATCCTTTCTTCACATGCCTTAAGTTCCTGACTTTAGGTAAAAACTAATTAGGTGACAGAAGACAAAGGGGAGCTCACTGCACAGCAGTGTCAGTAATTTTTAGAGTAATTTCTCCTCTCTGGATGCTGGCTAGGAAAGTTTACCTGCCCCCTAATGAAGAACCACAGTGCTTTTTTTTTTTTTAAGTGAACATTGTAATGTTCATTATCAGCCAAAGAAATGTACAGAGTGACACATCATCAAAACTGCAGAAAACATTGCAAGCTTCCTAATGCCATTGTATTCAGCTCAGACATGAGCAAGGGAACCACTGCATTAAAAAAGAATCCAAAAATATGTATGTATTTTTTATCAATTCAGTACTGACACTACTATATACTGCAAGTATACATTATATTTCAAGGTTTCCAAAACCCATACCCACGTTTTCAACTCCAATGAGTGCATGAACATATATCAAATATGTTGTGAGAGCATTCATGATTGGCTTAAAGTAAATTTACCAATATATCATTAATACAATGCTGGTGAAACACAACTGTATGTGTCTAAACATGAAGGTACATTTATTTAATACATACTTTGTGGAATGTAATGCAACCTATTTTCCTAAAAGAAAATAAGGGACGTCACAGCATTGAAATGTTCGGAGGCCACATTGTGAGGAAAAAAAATCAGGATGTAGAGTACTTTTAACAGAGATGGTTTTCTCTTGTTATTTAAAAACAGATACAGCTGGTAAATATACAGTACTACACCACTGTTAGATAGTGGGAGCCTCCTGCCATTAAAGTGCCTTTATGCAGACCGGTGGACTCATGCCCATGTGAAAAGAGATGCCAAGCAGCACAGACAGCCAACAGATGCACATCATAGTCTGCTCATAGCATGAAAAGAATCATCATGGATCCACTCCACAGACAGAAAGCACGACACCTAAAAAATAAAATGACACTTTAGTCAAATAAGTGTTAGACTGGACTTTTACGTAAATACATGCAAGGTGATTATGTTAAAACTTAAAACAATCAATATACAGTATTTAGCAATTGTAAATACATTTTTCTACACTCTGGTTAAAGCCGAGGTCCGCCCAAAAAAATAATAATTAGAAACCATCAGGTACACATACTGCAGCTTTTAAAAATTGGACACTTACCTGTCCTGGAGTCCAGCGATGCAAGGGTACCTGGCAGTGTAGCCTTTTGGCTTAATGCCAGGAACCCTACTGCGCATAGGCGAGGCCCGCTCCTCTCTCGTACTGGCCCGGTGACAAGGGAAGGAGCCCCAGCCGTAACATCAATACCCACGGCTGAGGCTCCCGAAAGTGGAAAAGGATACCTGGATAACCGGGGCAATGACAATTGTGGTACCAGAGGGGGGGGATCAGATGAGCGGAAGTTCCACTTTTGGGCGGAACTCCGCTTTAATTTCTAAATAGACCACACTGGACTGAAATTGTTAATAAAAATAGATTTTAGAAAAATGGTAACTAAAAAATTATTCAAATAGTGTGTTTTCCTAGTTCTCAGACCCGACATTCAAACGGCAGATCCAGGTCTTCCCCCAGGGATTGATCTCCTCTACAGTTTGGGAACCATTCACCATGGTTCCTGATCATATGATCACCTTAATAGCTTTGACATGGTGATTACATGGTTTTGTTTCCAGATCTGTCTACTCATGCTGTCACAATGTCTAATGCAGAGAGGGAAAAACAGTGTGAAAACAATTATATCTGTCCGCTAATAACAAAAACCTGAGCAGGGTAGTTATTAAAATAAGTACCAAATAAAAGCTTTCAATGTCCTTAAACACTGTAAAAATGGTTTAGGTAGGTAACTTAGTGATAAAGGTCTATTTATAAAAAAAGATCTGTTGTACAATGACAATACAGAACTGTACAACATCAGACTCATGCCCTAGGGAGAAGGATGTAGTTACATTTTGAAGTGTCAGAAGCCTATTCCTATATGTGGGAAGAACTCTGATCACTTGCTTTCACAACTGCAGCCTATAAAAGCCTCCTCACACACACAGGAATACATAGAGGCAGAAGTTACTACTGTTGGTAAGACCATTGGGGATGTAATAGTATTGCAAACAGCTGCACCCTTTGCAACTGGTGTACATTTGCCACTGCCTGTGGACAAATCTCAATTTTACAGTAGGGAGACAGAGGTGTAGATTTATTAATGCACTGTAGAGCTCAACTTAACAGAGATTCTTACCTCTACAGAGAACACGGATTTGCTATTCGACAGCTTCAGTCTGTAGAAAAAAATGATACTGTAAGTCTAAACTGATTAGAATAAAATGTAGTTATTAATAAGACCTGAGAGCATAATAGAAAGAATGAAGCAAAACTGGCCCACACATATGATACAATCTTTCCAAAAACCGATGAAATAAACAATAACTATGTACTGCCATGCTTACTTGTGTTGGCTCTTTATGTATCCATCCTGTTCTAAGCATGGGTGATAATATAAATTTAGTTTGCTGGGTGGTAGTCAATCCAAGCTGATTTTGACCTGGTTCACACTAGTGCGATTTCAGATGCGACTTGAGTTGCATAGAATTGCATAACAATGGAAATCAAATCAATGCAGCACAGCAATTCACTGAAAGTTGGATTAAAATCTGACTGCATCAGTGTGAACCTAGCCTTATGCCGTGTTCACACGGTCGGAATTTCCGGCAACAAATGTTCGAAGTGAGCTTGTTGTCGGAAAATCCAACTGTGTGTATGCTCCATCGGATATTTGCTGTCGGAATTTCCGACAACAAAAAATTGAGAGCTGATTCTCAAATTTTCCGATAACAAAAGTTGTTGTCGGAAATTCCGACCGTGTGTACACAATTCAACGCACACAAATTCTACGCATGCTCGGAATCATTGAACTTAATTTTTATTGGCTCGTCGTAGTGTTGTACGTCACCGCGTTCTTGACGTTAGGAATTTCTGACAACAAGTGTGTGACCGTGTGTATGCAAGACAAGTTTGTGCCAACACCTGTCGGAAATGTATTCAAGGGTTTGTTGTTGGAATGTCCGATCGTCTGTACGCGGCATTATAGTCTATTTATTCATTGGGTTTTCAGTGTAGTTGTGGTTTCTCTCTGCTGACAGTATCTGTCACTGGTACCTTTGGCAACAGTGTGATATAAGAGTTATACTGAGATTTGAATATTTATGTCCCCCCTGGCAAATCAGTAGTAGGATTATTGCCATTGATGCATGCTGGGGGAGAGTACAAATCTATCTTCTTTCTGGGCTCCAGCCAGGAAAAGGTGCATGTTCAGCAATTGAGGAAGCATTTGCATGTGCTTGGTGCAAATGCCTGGAGACAGATGCCTGCCTGTCCAATATAGTCCTGCTGCCTGAGGTCCTGGTCTCAGGGAGGCTCGAAGAGGACAGGGATCTAGAAGGAGAAGTGATGCCCAGGGATGCGGGTGATCCTGCTGTAGGAGATCCTATAGAGGGGAAACTTGCAGATAGCCTGGGAAAGCATCAGGAGAATAACTGTGGATGCTGTTGCTGGAGATACAACTGCTTCTTCTGAAAAAGGTTTGCTGGTTTCAGCTTACAGGCCTTTTGCCTGTAATAAAATCTATGAATGACGTCTGAGTCTGTGAGTCAGTAAGAGTGTTCTAAGTTCCCTATCCCTCTCTCCCATGTGTTGTTTTGAAGAATAAAATTTGCTTTAAAGTGGTGTTTCACTTCCCCTGGGATACCAACATCACATCTTCTAGGAGGTTGCAGGATGAGGGACATAGAGCAGCCAAAGGGCACACCCAGCATGTATCATTGGGGACTGACTGTCTAAACCCAAAAAAGCCAGCCAGCTCCTATAGGCAAGGAGGCGTGGGAGCTGGGCTATATCACCTAAACAGTGGATTGCAGCAGAACCACGCTTAATTTGCTGGGCAGGTGAGTGGGTATTTTGAACCCAACAATACAGGTTAGTATTGGAGAAAAAAACATGGGGGGGGGGGTTAAAGTTTCTCTTTAAGATATATATTAATACTTGAATTGACAACATTTGCTTAGTGCTTAAGTTAGTTCAAAAAATTCCCATGATATTGCTACATCATTTTTTTTTAATTGTGTATACACAGAAGTAGAGGACTGGAGGCATTTAAAACACATGCCTTTGACAGGAGGACAACTCCTATTCAATATAAAAGCAGGGAATTACTTTAAAATGAGGGTATGTTGAAATCACTAAACAGTAAGCATTTGCAATTTCAACAAGAAACCACATAATCTACAGTCCAATGTCTGAATACTGTGTCTTTCCCTACATCCTGAACAACACCATGACAAATAACAGCCTAAAAATAAGGTCCTATTATGCTGTGGGATTAAAGCTTATTTTTCTTGAATAAGCCCTGCTTATCTATTATGAAGAGACACACACACACAAGTCCCTTTTCTTTAATTCTATAAAATTGTCTTACCAGTAGCACAGGAACACAAAAACATTGTTACAGATTTGCACAGAAATGAAATTACATGTGTGATATATATTTTTGTCTCTAAACAGAAGTTTTTTCGACATAGTTTTGCGACAGTCTATTATCTAATGAGACATCCTTTCCTCAGTGTTATACGATGACACCACAGTGAATGTCTGTATTCCACATACTGCAGACTCTCAGGTTGTTACTGCCATTCAGCTGTGCAAAGGATAGAGAAGCTTCACCAGAGAACCAATGTAAAAACGACATGCAGCTTTGTAACAGTAAAGGAAGCAGTTAGTAGTACAAGGCTTAGCACTGTACACATCTGCAAGTAGAAATCCAACCAGATTTGGATACAGTGGGTAAGTGTTAGAGCTTCTGATGGGTTTGTATTTCCCCTCTGGGAGATTTCCCCTCAATTATTATGTTTGGCATGGAAAATTACTCCAAGGATTACTCCAACTGGAGCACAGAGTGGAGAATGGTAAGAACTTTTGTCAATGTTTTTGCTGTCCATATCCCCCATTCCTTTATTTTGTGTTGTGTCACAAGGTCAAAATGTAGAGAAAGAGTCTCCAGAGAGAACATAGACCAAAATAAAGTCCAGAGATTCTAATCCCCCCCTTTATCCAAAACAAAAAAAAATGACTGGAGTCCTCCTTTATTGAAGGAATATAGAAGCCATTTTCCTCAAGCGATGAGCGAATCAGCTATAAGCAAAGTAAATCTTCAGCTTTTTGGATTCTCCAGCTTAAATACCGGTATTTTCCATTCCGCATAGAATTATACAATTCACAACTCCAGGATTGCCAATTGTCTGATATTCTGCAGATTAGACAAACATCAATTCAAATATGTTGGGCAATCACAAAAGTATGAATTGACAACTCTTCTGATTCGATCATCCCTACTTGCATTCCTCATTTAGGCCAGATTTTCCAGAACGCATGCATACCCAAAAGCCAGATTTTTTCGGTTACCCAACCACCACACATTTTCTCCCAACATTAACATTTATTGGAGCCTGAAAATTAGCTGCAACAATCCATGCAGATATATCCTTGCCTCAGAGGTTTCCTACCCGTTTCTTCTTTGGCTAGAATACAAAAAACCACACTGGTTCTTAATGTAATTTCTATACAAATTAATAATAGTGTCATAACTAATATACAAATATCAAAGTAACATATAACATTGAATGTATCTTCTATCTGCATATTCTGTGTAATGCTAGAAATGAAGGCCTTTTTTCTACCGTATGACACTTCTTGTGTCTGCTTTCAAATACAGGGCAGGAAGGCAAAGAGTTCTGTAAATGTAAAAATATATGCAAATCTAAAATGTAAAAAATGATGGTACTCATACAGGCTTATATATTAAGACCCCACCCCAATTTGATTGAAACTGGAGCAGAACTAAATTGTAAAAACAAAAATTGGGAGCAGGCATCCCAGTGCCGGAATTATCTATTGTGCACACGTACAGGAGATATATAATTCCCTGCCGGCCAATCAAGATATCCAAAGACCCAGCAGAAGCTAATGGGAAGATATTGGCGGGCGAGGGAAAGGTGAGCATTTTTTTCAAACATGCACCAATCTTGTTTGGTTTCAAATGAGTGTAGCGGTCTTTTTATTGCACCCACACCCCTAAATTTGGCATTCTCTTTATTGCACTGTTAACATGTTGTTATGAGCTGTTCCTGATGCCTGTGTTGCTTAGTCTATTGCCCCACTGGCAATAGTGGACAGTCCCAATGTAGCCCTGGTCCTGGGCTCCCAGTTATGCCACAGGTTTAGTTACTTGGGACTGCATAGCCATTCATTGAGAAGGAATCTGTGGATGAGCTCAGATTCCTGAAATAGGGTAGTAGCACACAACTATACGGTACCAGCTTTCACAGGAGGGCATGTAAGACTCATTGATTTCCAACTTAAGTCAATAATAAAGGACTCTGGCATTTCAATCAAAGAAAGTATTGGAAGAATTGTAAGAAAAAAAGGTTAGGTTTAGAGCACTGTCTCCAAGTGCTTGCCAATAACTCTTCTAAACTAAAACTAAAAATCACACAAATTCTTACATATTTCTATCAACACAGCTGTATATCCATTAATGCTGATCAAATATAATTTATGCTACACTAATGCAAGCATATCAACAGAACATGAGTTACTGACAGATGAGCTTCCCATTAAAGTGAATGAAGGCTGCAAAGCACAAGTGCCAAAATAGAACAGGGCATTAAAGTGCTTTTGTAAACTTATTCTTCACAGTGAGACTGTGTGAAAGTGAGAAGATATAGCTATACAGTAAAACATTGGTTTCAGAGTAACTTGGTTTGAGAGTGTTTTACAAGACAAGCAAAAATATTTAATACATTTTGACTTGATATACTATATGTCTTGATCTACAAGTAGCGTCATGTCACAACTGAGTATAAAAGAAAAGAGAGGCACCTCTAAGTGTAGCAATATGGTTACATTTATTGACAGTACAGCAAGTCATATGGTTGATGATTAAAACAGGCACATCTAAGTATACAGGCATCCAGGGTAAATCTGTCCACATAGCCCATCCTCCACACCACCATCGACGTCAACCCTTCCACGATATGCTCCACAATCGCTTCAAGCTTCGCTTTTAAATCTACTGCTGAGTAGTCTTACCAATCACGATTGCAGACTGACAGCAGGGGGAGCCAGCGGTGTGGAGGATGGTCTATTCTATGTAGACAGCTTTACCCCGGATGCCTGCATACTTAGATGTGCCTCTTTTAATCATCAACCATGTGAGTTGCTAAATGTTGTACCTTCATTAAATGTAACCATATTGCTACACTTAAAGGCTCATCTCTTCTCTTTTAGGGCTCTTTCACATGGAGCGGATCCGTAATTGATCCGCTCCGTTAGCCTGTTTGGCTCAGCGGGGATTCCTCCGTAATCCCCGCTGAGCTGTCGGCGGACAGGGCGGTCCCCGCACACAGTGCAGAGACCGCCCTGTCTCTCCTCCGCTCTCCCCTATGGGGAATCGGATGAATACGAACCGTGTGTCCGTATTCATCCGATCCGTTCCGCCGGACGGAAGAAAAATAGGGTTTTCTTCCGTCCGCAAAAGCGGATCTTTGCGGACGCGGATGGTTGCGGACGTTAGCAGATGCTCCATCCGCTAACGGCCGTGATCCCATAGGGATACATTACAAGTCGGTAAACGGACTTGTAATAAACGGACCGTCCGTCCGTCCGTCTGAAAGGGGCCTTATACTCTTTAGCTCTTGCTGTATTTTGCTTCTAATCCCCTTGTGGAGGCTGCCATTTGTGGATGGACATTTTATAGTTACACAACCTATCACATTGCTATAATCTTTTTATATGGACTATAAACTGAAGGACTTATGAATAAATAGATATGGAACAAAACATCTGAGTTTCCATTATTTCGTATGGGGAAATTCGCTTTGATAGTGCTTTGGATTACAAGTGCTTTGGATTACAAGCAGGTTTCCAGAACGCAATCCAAGTTTTGTTTTGTATGTGTGTGTATATATATATATCTACACTATCTCACAAAAGTGAGTACACCCCTCACATTTTTGGAAATATTTTATAATACAGTTGCGCTCATAAGTTTACATACCTTGGCAGAATTTATGATTTCTCTACCATTTTTCAGAGAATATGAATGATAATGCAAAAACGTTTCTTTCACTCATGGTTAGTGTTTGGCTGAAGCCATTTATTATCAACCAACTGTTTTTACTCTTTTTAAATCATAATGACAACAGAAACTACCCAAATGACCCCGATCAAAAGTGTACACACCCCAGTTCTTAATACTGTGTATTGCCCCCTTTAACATAAATGACAGCTTGAAGTCTTTTGTGGTATTTGTGGATGAGGCTCTTTATCTTCTCAGATGGTAAAGCTGCCCCAGCCTCCAGTTCCAGTAATTCTTGGGCTGTCTTGCATGAACTGCACGTTTGAGATCTCCCCAGAGTGGCCGAATAATATTGAGGTCAGGAGCCAATGACAGGTCGACTTGGCCTTGTGTTTTAAATCACTGTCATGTTGGAATGTCCAATGCGCAGCATCCTGGCTAATGAATGCAAATGTTCCTCATTTTTTTTTAATAACATACTGCATTCATCTTGCCATCAATTTTGACCAAATTTCCTGTGCCTGCTCGCACATCCCCAAAACATCAGTGATCCACCTCCGTGTTTCACAGTTGGAATGGTGTACCGTTCATTCTAGGCCTTGTTGACTCCACTCCTAATGTCTAGTTTATGGTTGTGACCAAAAAGCTAAATTTTGGTCTTATCTCTTCAAATGACTTTGTGCCAGAAGGTTTGAGGCTTGTCTCTGTGCTGTTTGGCGTGTTGTAAGTGGGATACTTTGTGGCATTTGTGGCATTGTGGCATTTGCGTAGTAATGGCTTTCTTCTGGTGACTCAACCATGCAGCCCATCTTTCTTCAAGTGCCTCCTTATTGTGCATCTTGAAACACAATGTTTTCAGAGAGTCCAGTATTTCACCTGAAGTTATTTGTGTGTTTTTCTTTGCATCCCAAACTATTTTCCTGGCAGTTGTGGCTGGGTGGGGGCCATCTTCCCCTCATTCGTCTCCCTGTCAAGCCAGGGATAGGACCCGATGCATCCATTGACATAGAGGGCACCGGAGAGTGGCGGAAGCCCTCTCCCGCCGCCGAGAAAAGTGATCTTGCAGCGAATACACAGAGACCACTTTTATCTTGAAACGGACCACCCGCTCTTGAAGAGGATACCGGAGTTATTTTAGCTAGCTGCTACCATAACAATGGTATCTGCGTAAAACGACGGCGGGCGGTCCGGAAGTGGTTAAACCTACAGCGATCTGTGCATTTACTAGGAATCAGCTCCCAGCACAGAAAGTCTCCCATCACAAACGTATTTGCAGCACTCTTCATTAGATCATTGTCTTTAAAATTTGTAAAAGTATTAAAAAATGATAAAACATAAAGTAAGTGCACTTACATTGGTGGTCGCTGTTCCCTTCCCTACACATGGAAGCGGTGGCGTAAGGTCAGCAAATAGGCCCCTTCCCTTGTGTCCACATCACGTTATGATAATGAGCACCTGGCGTGATGAGGAGGGATATAGAAGGACTCACATGGCGGCGACCATGTTGTTGGAGCCCTTGGGAGCCTGGTTTCATTACCACACACAACTGGCAGGTTTGTTACTGCAGCCTTGTAACTTGTAATTTGGATTGGATGTTTGACTGTGGATCTTTTTGCAGCATGGAAAGCTGACTCTGTTTGGTGCCTTCATGTCTTGCATGGTTAGGTGGGTATTGTTACCTCAGGTCCCCTCTTCCATTTGCATTGGACTCACTGACCCTTTGTATTGTGCAAGGACGTGAATTCCACACTTGTAACCCAGGTGTATATATATATATGTATAAACTTATTTAGTGTTATTAGAAGCTTTAGAGAGTTTGTAGGCACAGACAAGGTATTTTTCATATACTGTTAAAATCATTTTCACTGTTTGTTTCCAGCAGATTTTTTTTTTTTGAAGGGTTACTCATTTGACATCATCTAGTGGACATCCAGGCTCCTTACATGTTCAGTTGTAAGCTATAAGGAAGTAAAACTATGACCTTTAATGATGAGATTTTTTACCTTTTGTGGAAAAGGTACATATAATGGACTACAATGTACAGTCAGCAAATAACCACCATAGAGTTAAAAGGGTTAAGATTTCCAGAACTCAGAGAGCAGCTCCTCAGGTGGAAGAAAAACACACAGTACCTTGGGACTAGCCGTATGCGATCGGTGGTGGAGAGGAAGGTGACCGGATCCTCAATTACAAACCGCGCTGGCCGAGGCTTGTCACACGGCTTGCGGCGGAGATGGGGAGATCCTCAAGCGCAGACATCGCTGGCAGGAGCCATAGCAGGGCTGAGACAGGGAGAGGACCACACATGCACGCTTACTCGATTCCTCTATGGGGATGATGTTACACGTCTGCGACGCCAGCTGCCGTCCGAGGGGATAAGCATCGCTGTGAATCAACAGTGCTGTAGGTCTGATGTTAGCACGGAGGTGTGCTGCTGCACTCTAGTGGGAAAAGTTGAATAAACTCTAGTGGGAAAAACTTTTGAAAAAGCGCACGGAGCGCGAAACGCATTGTCAAGGCAACACCCCCCCTTCTCCCCCTCTATATCTATTAGATTTTATATCTATATTTGGTCCACGAGGATTTTATTCAACATTTTTTCGTCTATCCCCACCTGAGCATATGAAGGACTTAAGATTGGGCGGTTTATTCAACTTTTCCCTAGAGTGCAGCAGCCCACCTACGTGCTAACATCAGACCTACAGCACTGCGCTGCTTATCCCCTCGGACGGTAGCTGGCATCGCAGACGTGTGACGTCATCCCCATAGCGGAATCGAGTAAGCGTGCATGTGTGGTCCTCTCCCTGTCTCAGCCGTGCTACGGCTCCAGCCGGCGCTGTCTGCGCTTCAGGATCTCCCCATCTCCGCCCTCTGAGAGCCGCAAGCCGTGTGACAAGTCTCGGACAGCGCGGTTTGTAATTGAGGATCCGGTCACCTTCCTCTCCACCACTGATCGCATACGGCTAGTCCCAAGGTACTGTGTGTTTTTCTTCCACCTGAGGAGCTGCTCTCTGAGTTCCAGAAATCTTAACCCTTTTAGCTTTATGGTGGTTATTTGCTGACTGTACATTGTAGTCCATTATATGTACCTTTTCCACACACATGGACTATTATTACTTTTAATATTTTTCAATGTTTAGATTGGACCCATCAATAAATGGACTTATTTTACACTTTTTTGGTACATAGTGAATGTTTTGAGAGCCTTGAGCGCTGATTTTATTGTTTTCTTATGTTTCATTGGTACTTCCGGGTACGATTTTTTCTTGCAGCTCTGGTCTCTCTCACATACACCCTCCAAGGAGAGATTGGTAACCTCCTGAAGTTTTAATTATTCTTATTTACACTACCATTGTTTAGCGCCAGTGTTTTTGTTGTTTCTTCATGGCGGATCAATATGTGACTGAATGGACGTGCTGGGCCATACATATGGACTCCTTTACTTTCACTTTGCTGCTCAGTGGCTCCACCTCTTCATCAATTGAGGTAGGAGGAGGCTATATGGGGGAACCTTTTGTCCGAATGGGGGGATGCATTTGTGATGTTTGCTGTCTAATCAAGCTTTGTGTACAATTATCTCTGATCTGCTTCTTTGTCTGTTCAGTATCTGTGATATTACGCCATTTCCTGAAGAAGCCTTCTGGCGAAACATGTTGAAATAAAGGCGTAAAAACAGCCAAATTACATCAAAAAATAGTGCCCTGTGTATAATTTTTTTTTTTTTTCCTTTTTAACTGTTGTCTCACAAATGTGTATAGATTGCACCTTTAAAGTCCCACAATTCTTTTCTCTTTTTTTCTACCATATAAGGGTTAGTTGCCACTGACATCCAATGTAGGGGGTAACTTCTACACTGATCACCAATGTAAAGGGGCTTTTCTCCACTGACCTGCAATGAGAGAGGCCATTTTTCCATTGACCGCCAATGCAAGCCGATACTTTTCTACTGACAACTAGTTTAAGGGAATGATGCTATTTTTATAGTTTGTGTTTCTAGCAATTTATATTTAATTCAGTTCATTATTATTTCCATATAGAGTGATCGATAGATTGTCTTCAGTACAACCAGCCTGCCTATAGATGGATCGGAAAGTCAGCCGTTTCCTGTCTTTTTTTTTTTTTTTTCCTGTTTCCTGTCTAACCACACAAATTTCAATCCGTGTATGGCCTGCTTAAGTGCACTCCAGTGAGTGTGCAGGTTGTCAAGAAAAGGAAAAAAAAGCAGTCTCCATGAAGAGTAATGAGGCATTGCAATGTAGAGAGTTGGGTGGTGCAACATAAAGAGACAGGGGTACTGCATGAGCCATTAAGATGTGAAACTGAATAGGAAGCTAGGAAGGCTCTAGTACTACTGACAGGAGTGCACAATGGTACAGCCTCAAGAAGTCTTTACTGGAATCACTCCCCTAATAAAGCATTAAGGCTTTCTTTGACTTGTTGCTAGAGGAACATGTCACATAGCCCTTTACTGTACCTTGCTAAAAAAAAAAAAAAGCCAATTTATTTTAGTATAAAAACAAATGCAGCTAGTATTATGCTAGTCATTTTCTACCTGAGGCACATCTTTCAGGAAATCGGGAAGTTGAAATTCACCTTTAAATACCTAAAAGACAAAATGAAAGATTTATAATGAGTACTCAACTAATATAGACAAAACACAAAATTGTTTTAATTACTACCAAAAACGACTTTAATTTCATCAACATGTGGAATACAAAAGCGTACTGATAAATAGGATTTGCAAGCATAATGGAAAATATGAAGCATCCCCAGCACACATATAAATAATAAAGTAAACAGTAATATGAATGTTGTTTATTTTCATGATGACAGATAATAAAAAGCTCCTTTGAGAATTTATCTCACATTTGCTAAGAAATAGAGAAAGCAGACATCATACTATTAAACATACTATATATACATATACAATGACATGCTTCTTGTTAAAAGTAAACTAGTTAGTAATCCTTAGGGCCTTATAACCACTTTAAAGCTCTATCATGCATAGAAATCCATGCCTTAACATGATTCATAAACGCCGCTGTCTTCTCTGGGCCAAAGCACATTTAAAATGGTCTGTTGCAAAATAGAAAACAGTTCTATGGTTAGACAAATTGAAATTTGACATTTATTTTGGCAACCATGGGCTTGTTATCTTTCCTCAGTTCAAAAGCCTGCATCTCTGATGGTATAGGGGTGAATTAGTGCATATGGAATGGGCAGCTTGTACATCTGGAAAGGTACCATTTTTTGGAGGGAAGGCCCTGTATATTTCAGTAGGACAGGGCTCTGTAGTGGAAGAGTCCTCTTGCTTAACTGGCCTGCCTGCTGTGCAGACCTGCCTGCTTGCTGTTCAGACCTTTCATCAATTGAAATTTTTTAGTGCATCTTGAAATGAAAATAAATAAAAAGAAGACCCAGGACTGTTGACCAGTTAGAATCCTATATCAGGCAAGAATGGGACAAGATTCCTCTCCCAGAAATCCAGCAACTTGTCTCCTCAGTTTCCAGACATTTACAGAAGAGGGGATGGCTACACCATGGAAAACATGGCCCTATCTCAATTTTTTTCAAGATGTCTTGCTGTCATCAATTTCAAAATGAGCTTACTTTTTCTTAAAGTGGCTGTAAAGCCTCAAGGTTTGCATTCTATGCATTAAGGTGCACTCTATGCATTAAGGTGAAAAATCTTCTGTGCTGCAGCTCCACCAGACCACCCCCTTTTTTTTACCTGAGCCTGATCCAGTGATGTGCACGACAGATTGATAGCAGCAGGAGACACTGGCACCCGATGAAGAGGAGGGACCTGGAGTGCCAGTTGGGCACTCCAGAAGAAGAGGATCAGGGCTGCTCTGTGCAAAAGGTTTGCACAGAGAAGGTAAATATAGGCATGTTTGTTATTTTTATTTAAAAAAAACTAGGGTTTACAACCCCTTCTCATTCGATACATTTTCTATTTTCTATTCAGAACAAACTATGGGTTTATGAGATTTGCAAATCTGTTTTTATGTAGATTTTACAGTGTTCCAACTTTTTTTTTAATTGGGGTTGTAAAATCAGATCCATATAACTAATCATTCATATATATATATATATATATATATATATATATATATATATATATATATCACATTCATTTATCAATAAAGATAATATGTATTTAGTGAAAATTAATAAAATATGCCATACAGATGGATCTAATATTATAGTGGAGCAGATGTATTAATATATCATTTCATAGTTAATTATATCTAAGTGTATTATAAATCTGTACTCTGTTTTCATGTAGATTTTACACAGCATCCCAAATTTTACACAGCATCCCAATGTAGGCACGTCCATCGGTTAAAAATCCATGCATGCTCAGAATCAAGTCGACGCATGCTTGGAAGCATTTTTTTCAGCACGTTGTTGTGTTTTACGTCACCGTGTTCTGACATGATAGTTTTTTTTAACTGATGGTGTGTAGGCACGACTGATCATCTGTCAGCTTCATCGGATAACTGATGGAAAAATCCATCAGACCGTTTTCAACGGATGGACCGATCGTGTGTACAGGGCATAAGGGTGAAGGCCCTGGGGATAAGGCAGTCCTGTGACCTGTTTTCAGCAGACAGCAGGCTGAAGCCCGCTGTTAACTGACGTTACCGAGCCGGTCTAAGTTTGGGAAAGATCGCCGCCATTACTAGTAAAACATTTTTTTTAATAAAAATGCCATAAAACTACCCCCTATTTTGTAAACGCTATAACTTTTGCGCAAACCAATCAATAAACGCTAATTGCGATTTTTTTTAACAAAAAATTTGTAGAAGAATACATATCGACCTAAACTGAGGGAAAAAAATGTTTTTATATATATTTTTGGGGGATATTTACTATATCAAAAAGTAAAAAATATATATTTTTTTCAAAATTGTCGCTCTATTTTTGTTCATAGCGCAAAAACTAAAAACCGCAGAGGTGATCAAATACCACCAAAAGAAAGCTCTATTTGTGGGAAAAAAAGAACGCCAATTTTGTTTGGGAGCCACATCGCACGACCGTGCAATTGTCAGTTAAAGCGACGCAGTGCCGAATCACAAAAAATGCTCTGGTCTTTGACTAGCAATATGGTCCGGGGGTTAAGTGGTTAAAGGATTTAAAATTAGGGCTGCAACTAACGATTATTTTCATAATCGATTAGTTGTGCGACTATTGTTTCGATTAATCGATTAATCGGATAATAGCCTTTAAAAAAATAAAAATTTGAATTTTTTTATTTTTTTGGGCCACTTTGTTGTTGGGCAGATTACAAAACACAAATTGCCACAAAAACACATTACATGCTTTTCTGCAGCTTCTCCATTGAAGTATACTGAACCAAAAAAAAAACATAATAGCACCGTTTTGCATTAAAAAGTTCTTACCCTTTTCAAATACGCAGCAGCTAAAAAAAAAAATCATGGATGTGAATGTGTCCCATAATAAAACATGTAAATGAACTGTAGTGTGTTTCTGCAAAAAGCACCAAAAAACAGAGGTGTGACCCAGGCCTGAGATGTTTAGTAACATAATGGGGTTGAAAAAACAAAAATAAGTACAAAAAGAGCAAATAATCGCTATTGTAAGGGGTTCATTTTTTTACCGTGGGGCAGTGAAAGTAATATTTACAGTAGCGATTTGCATTTTTGTACTATAAAGGGCTAATTTTAGTTTTTTTAACCCCATTATGTTACTGGCCGATTAATTGATTCTGAAAATTGTAATAGATTAATTTCCTAATCGATTAGTTGTCGATTAATCGATTAGTTGTTTTGGCCCTATTTAAAATAGTAACTTTTTGAAGAAAAGTCTTGATTAGGCATTGTGAGGCAACTCAGGGCAAAATGCTGGTCAAGACCAAACTGAAGAAAGGCCAAAATATGAGTGATAGAGTATTTCCTGGGACTTCCATGTGTGATGATAAACTTACAGGAGTTTGGATTTTTTTGCTGTGAGAAAGGTGGGATTAACAGATCAGAAATACCCCTATCCTTTAGGATTTCAAAAGCCACGCCATTAAAACCAGCAACTGAGAAGTAGCATGTAAGAAGGTGCCCGGGCTAGAAATTTTGGTCTGTTTGGAAGAGGCCAAGGTTTGTCTGCCAGAAGTCTCAGTATGTCTGCGTACAATGTACTTCTGCGTCAATTTGGTGCAATAAGAGTCACTGGAAACCTTTCTTCTATCTTGGGCAGCTGTTGCGGAAGATCTTTATCAGTGGTAAGGAAAAAAACTGCTCTGGACTGCAAAATTTTGTAAAGAAGTGTAGTTTCCCTCAAATTGAAAACATTTCATCTAAATTCTTAAACCAAGGGCTGCATAGGAACAAGAGCATGTAAAAAAAGTGCTGGGGGCATGGTCTCGGCATGCTGTAGTGAGGACGCTTGTCTCTGGAGCTCCAGCGCTGACACCTGATTTTTAGCACTTTCCTCACTAGTTAGCCTGACTACAATGGGTAAGAGGATGGCAAACCTTTATCCAACAGGGGCACCTCTATGGGCTACATAAAGCGTTTCTTTGTCATAGATCCTGAAGATGTGGCAGACTCGGATGGCCTAGGCCGCTCTCCACGTGGCGCGAGCTCCGCCCCACGCCACAGGCCTGCTCTCCGACATCATTCTTCAGCCTCGTCCATCGGCTTGGGAGGAGAGGACAGCGCTTCCAGACTCTCGGAGGTCCCAACCCTGGTGAGTGATCTTCCTACAAAATCGGAGCTGGCCTCCATGCTGCTGGGTCTGGAGCATGCCATTTAAAAGGAGCTGACGGCGGTGCGCTCAGATCTCTCCCAGGTGCTGGAGCGAGTAGAGGAGACCGAGCAGTGCTTAGA
The DNA here is from genome assembly GCF_905171775.1 of Rana temporaria. NCBI lineage: Eukaryota > Metazoa > Chordata > Amphibia > Anura > Ranidae > Rana > Rana temporaria. The sequence goes on along the minus strand of NC_053490.1, from coordinate 250,570,859 downwards.
TCACCACGTGGCTGCCATAAGAACTCTGCAGGCCTCCACTCGCAACTTCACCATTGCTCACAGGATGGCCCTGTACAAGATCGAGGACCAGGAGAACCGCAACAGGCGGAACAACATCTGCATCAGAGGCCTGTCGGAGGCGACTGGAGATGAGGACCTTCACCCCTCTATCCGGGGGATCTTTAACGGCCTGCTAGGCCTTGCGGCAGACAACCCTCTTTAAATAGACCGTGTCCAGAGGGCCCTTCGTCCCTGCAACCTTTCCTTGGACACCCCGCGTGATTTAATTTGCAGGGTCCATTATTACGAGGAAAAGGAGCGCATTATTAAGAAGGCCCGTGAAGCCTCATCACTGGACTTTGACAGTGCAAAATTTTCCTTCTTTCCTGATCTGGCCAGGTAAACTCTTTTTTTATTTCCTGCCCCTTTAAGACCTGTGAGCCCAGTGGAACGCAGCCGTTGGAGCGCAGACGTCACCGCGCACCCACGTCGCGCTGTGGTATACATAGCGATGACGCAGGGTGCTGGAGTGTCTGTCCCCATTCGCCGCACTGTCTTGTGTGAGGTGGGCGGTGCGCATGACGACGGCACATCCCCCGCCCTCTGTTACAACGGTGGGAGATACAGTGCTGCATTTCCCTGCCTCCTCCCATTCATGTGGAGGTGAGCTAGGATGGGGGAGGTCTTGTTGGTATAGAGCGGCCAATTAGCTCCATCGGATCAGAAATCCTGGACGTGTCATTTCCTGGCGCCTGGAGCGCATGCAATAAGGAAATGACGTCATTTGGAACGCACGCCGGAACTAAGGCATAGGAGAACGAGGTCTCATAGGGATATTCAGGGGGGCTATTTAAAGCGCAGAGGATCCTTTATGTTCAGTCATACACCCCAGTTGAAGTCTGATAAGACGAAACCGGTCGGGTTTTGCTGGATTTATTCATTTCCACTGCGCAATTGGACTCCTTTATTTAGATTTTTTGTTCTCTGAAGTGGAGTATTGCTGTGAGTTGGTGAATAACTTGTTTACTCTTGTGGATTATTCATATGTGTGACTTTGGATTTCCTGCTTGGAATTTTTTAAAGTGTATTTTTTTGGATTTTAATTAAAACTTTTTACACTATGAGGAGTTGCTTCCCCTCCTTTCTTCTCTTTTTTTGCCTTCTCCCCGATTGAATCCTGTATGAGTACTACTCACTACAAGACTTACATCACTGGAAATTTCGTTTCGGCCATTCCTCTGCGACTTCACCAAGATTTCGTCTGGACTGCCTGCATAAGGACACATATCCGAGACGGAGACCAGGGAGGGCAGTCGGCCCACACATGCTTTGAGGACCGCCCACTGTACGGTGAGCTGCGGGTCTACATCAGCTGGTAAGCGTATTTAATCTACTCTTACGTTAACGATTATTTCCCTGGAGATGTGGTGATATTTGAAAGAGGGGATAGCGCCTTACTACCCATCTAGGAGAATATAAACACAATTCCTGTGTGTTTAATTGGGACTACAGAGGGGATAGCGTTTTCTTTTTTTCCATCCATCCATGAGAATATAAACATCATTCCTATGTGTTGAATCTGGACTATACACTTTACCTACATGGTGGCACTGACTTGTTTTTTACCTTTTTGGTTACACGTTTAATGCATTTGCAATTTATATACCTTTTGGCTATTTTGTCACTGTATATTCACTGTGGACTAGAAGTCAATTTCCGGCCCACCCCGGGGGCACAATTTGTTCCCTTGTTCAATTTATACATAGATTTCACTATTTATATATGTTTTTTTGGTTTATACCTATTGGGGACCGGATGTGATATCTAGGCCTGATTTAGGATCACGTTCACATACTACTTGGGGATCCCCTTCCCAGGGGTACCTCGTTTTTTGGGCGCTGCACTTTTTCCTACAGTTTGTATGGTTTGTCTCAAAACTAACTGCTAGATTTGCAAGGTGGCTTGTTCTGTTGAACAACAAAAGACTTATGCCGCGTACACACGATCGGTCAAACCGATGAGAACGGTCTGATGGATCGTTTTCATCGGACCAAACCGATCTTGTGTGGGCCCCATCGGTTATTTATCCATAGGTTAAAAAAAGCAATCTTGTTTTAAATTTAACCGATGGATACCTAACCGATAGAAAAAAAAACGATCGTTTGTAGGCACGTCCATCGGTTAAAAATCCACGCATGCTCAGAATCAAGTCGAAGCATGCTTGGAAGCATTGAACTTCATTTTTTTCAGCACGTCGTTGTGTTTTACGTCACCGCGTTCTGACACAATCGTTTTTTTTAACCGATGGTGTGTAGGCATGACTGGCCATCAGTCAGCTTCATCGGTTAACCGATGAAAATGGTCCATCAGACCGTTCTCATCAGATGGACCGATCGTGTGTACACGGCATTAGGGCCCTTTCACATGTGCAGACCAAATGTCCGTATTTCATCCATCCGTTTTCGGATGAAATACGGACATACATGTATCCCTATGGGATAGCGGTTGTCGGCGGATGAACATCGGCTGACACCCAATCTCATCAGTCCCCGCTATGGTCTGTTTCTGCAGATGGAGGAAAACACAATTTTTTCCATCCGTCTGCGGATCGGATGAACACAGACAGACGGTCCGTGTTCATCCGATCCCTCCATAGGAGGAGAACGGAGATCTGACAGGGCGGTCCCTGCACGGGAACCGTACGTGTGAAAGGGCCCTTACTGGCTGTATCACAAAATTAAAATAACAGAAAGAAAAACTAAAAAAAGAAAACAACCATCACATCTAAAAAGTAAAAAGATGAAATGTAATACAATTTTGCTTTTCGGGTTTATACCGCTTTAAAGCGGGGGTTCACCCTATCGACAGGAAAAAAAAAAAAAATTTTTCTTTTACCTTTAAATCAGGCACTGTAGCGCGAGCTACAGTATGCCTGTCCCGAATTTTTTCCCCCCATACTCACCTTGTAGTCGTCCATCGAAGATACCGGGGAATGGGCGTGCCTCTGGAGACGGAGGATGATTGACGGCCGGCTCTGGCGCGTCACGCTTCTCCGGAAATAGCCGAAATAGGCTTGGTCTTCACGACGCGTGCGCATAGCCTGTGCGCACGCGCCGTGAAGAGCCGAGACCTACTCCGGCTGTCTTCGGGGAGAGTGACGTGCCAGGGCCGGCCGTCAATCATCCTCCCTCTCCATAGGCACGCCCATTCCCCGCGGGAGCCGAAATCTACGATGGACGACTACGAGGTGAGTACGGGGTTAAAAAAATCGGGACAGGCATACTGTAGCTCGCGCTACAATGCCTGTCTCGATGGTAACATCATGTGGGTCAGGGTGAACTACCGCTTTAAGGAAGTAGTTTGTGGTTTAGATAATTTTTTTCCTGTTTTTTTAGGCCACACCCAATATACAGCGCAATTCAGAATTATCCACCATGCACCGCATGTTTTCTCCTTTCCAAGTTCTCCCCCTTTCTCAGATTCTGATGTTGGGAGGTATGTGTACATTCCTATGTTCTATATATTCTTTTTAAATTAATAAACTAAATTAAAAACTGTGCCACTCTAAGCTACATAATCTAGGCAGCACCTGTCCTGCTGACAACAAAAGATAAATCCGATTACCTTGAGCCTGATGTATACATACATTATGTGGAAAACCTTGTCACTGTGGCCTATTCAGGCAATAAATCCTGGACAGCTTGGCAGTAAGCCAGCAGCCCAAGAAGGTTTGCAGCAGCAGAGAAGGAGGAAATTAATGACAAGATGCAAAAAATAGGGAGGGAGCACGTTCTGTAACAAGTGTGTTTTACAACAGCTGAACAATAAAACTAAACAGCATACCAATACCAACTGGTACGTCTTTTTATTAAATAGGTTTTCGAAGCAAGAGCTGCACATAAGCATAGAAGCATAGAAGACTGATGGCAGAAAAAAAGACAAAGCAGTCTATCGAGTCTGACCATTTTTTTTTGTATTTTTTTTATTGGTTTGTTTTTTTTTCTTTTTTTTTACTTTTCTTTTCAGAAGTGATTCCATTAACTTGACTACAACAGATATTAAACTCAACTGGCTTGTAAAAAAAAATCATACAATCCTATATACACAATCTTATACCCACAGTTGATCCAAAGGAAGGCCAAAAAAACAGCAAAGCATGATCCAATTTGCTCCAGCAGGGGAAAAAATTCCTTCCCGATCCCCCGAGAGGTAATCGGATATTCCCTGGATCAACTTTACCTATAAATGTTACTACCCAGTTATATTATGTACATTTAGGAGAATCTGGTCCCATTCTAAAGCAAGCTACTGAGCTGCCTAGAACCAGCTCTTGAGGGAGTCTATTCCACATTTTCACAGCTCTTACTGTGAAGAAACTTTTCCATATTTGGAGATTAAATCTCTTTTCCTCCAGACATAAAGATTAACTCAACACTAGGTTCACTATACGGACCACTTATGTATTTATACATGCTGATCATTTAGAAGAACCATAAACATAAAAATATTACCCATAAAACAATTTTTTGGGTGCCCTGCCTCAGATCACAGTTGTACACTAATGCACACATTACTGTTGTCCACATATTATTCCTGTCCATCTTGATAGAAACTGTGCACATCACCAGCACTGCATCCACTGATCACAGCTCAGGCCCTGCATGCCATACATTTGGGATGTTCAACATATGCAATGCTGTACTGACAGCTGCTGCCAGGATAGATAATATAAATAATTATCTGTGCCTGCCAGGATACGATGCAGCCACCAAACCCCTACTCCTTCATATACGGGGGCAGGATCTGGGGGTTCCTTCATTAAATGGGGCTTCCAGATTCCGATAAGCCCCCTGCCGTAGACCCCCAGAACCAACCAGGGTTGTGGGGAAGAGGCCCTTGTCCCCATCAACATGGCAGACCCCCTCTGCCCCAAAGCACCCCCCTATGTTTAGAGCATGTGGCATGGTATGGTTCAGGAGGGGTTCTCGCCTGTCTCCCCACTTTCCTGGCCTGCCAGGCTGTATGCTCGGGTAAGAGTCGGATATGGATTTGGGGGGGTACAGGAGAACCCCCTCGCCATTTTTACCACATTAGCTGTAAGTGGGGAACCCCGCTGACAGCTGATGAGTCATCCGTTGTTAAGAACACAGCGGTTGGCTTCCCAGCCAGCTCCCTAACTACCAGCTAATGTTAAAGATGTCGATGGAAACTGTACACAAGCAAGGCACTTCTTGGTGAATGACTACTGGCCCTCCTTAGAAACATTAAGGGATGACATCTTCCTCATGTCCAAATCCAACCCGCAAGGGTTTAACTAGCCCCTCACCACCTTTGAGGTCCTATGCTCGGAGGAACACATGCTCCCAAGGACACTGTCCATCATGTACAACCTTCTAATTTCCCCCGACAGACAGCACACACCTGTCCTATCTGATTAAGTGGGAAAGAGACCTAAACCGTACATTCACTCCGAACCAGACCCAGTGTATCATATTGTTTGCCCTGAAGTCTTCCATCTGTACGAAAGTACAGGAAACTAATTATAAGCTCCTGTCACAGTGGAATTTGACCCCGCACGCCCCACAACCTACTACCCGAATGCCTCTGCATTGTGCTGGAGGTGCCAAAGGGACAGAGGCACGTTGTTGCACATATTTTGGTCATGCACGAAGCTGTCCCACTTCTGGTCTACAATCAGATCTACAATTCAGAAGTTTACTGAATACACTATCCCGGATGACCCGGCATTCTTCTTATTACACGTAAACACAATATCACCTAAGAGGTACAAAAAATCTATTGTGCGCCACCTGTTGAACGCAGCTAAATCTTCTATCCCACTCCAATGGAAAAGTTCAACCCCTCCAACGGTAGCTAGTTGGATCCGGAGAGTAGAGGACATTAGTAAAATGGAAGACTTCGTGCTCACCATGTGGCAACAACAAGACAAATATAAAGAGACATGGGCGCCATGACAGCAGTTTATCTTCTCGTCAGAAGGTACCGCCCTTAGGACTTCTTGAGGAAGCCACTATTCCATATGCAGACGAACCGGAGGCCGCCCTCAACCAGGGCTTCCCGATACTCTTCTGTGTCTGTCTCTCCCCCCCCCTCCTTGGTTTCCCCCCTTTTTATCCTGCTTGGGCCCCCCTCCCTTCCTGACCCCCCCGCCTCTGGAGATAGCGCTCCGCCTGGATGGGGTGGGGTGTGGCTGGGGGGAGGGGGGTGCGGGGACAGGGAGTGACCAGGGCCTTCGTTGTTCCTGACTGGAGGACTTACTGATGGAGAGGGCCCTCGGCCTCACAGTGTTACTCACAGGGGTATTTGTCGATAGATATGCAACAAAATTGTATGAGAATGTACATGAACCCTGTCTTATACCTCCTTCCACGTGATGATGTTGAGAATGTCCCAGCCCCCATCCTTCCTTCTTCTCTCTTTTATTGTTTTTTGGATGTCCCTTTATGTATGTTTGTACCGATTTGTCTTAGCCCATGTTGGGCATTAATAAAAATTATATTTGAAAAAAAAAAAAGTGCCGTCGCCGCTGGCTCCATCTGAACCACGGCCAAATCACAGTAGAACCCCTGAACATCTGCTTAGTAAATTTGTGAAAACTGCATCCACCTAGGTAACTATGAAACTGAAAAAAAACACATACCTCTCTTTTAAACTGGCCATACACTTATGCAAATTTCTTATTCAATTTCCTTTAGATTTACCTTCATTATGTATTACAAGGGCCTGTCTGACTGCATACAAATTGGAAGTGTTTAGGTTTGACCTTATAGTATATGGTTTTGGTAAATCTAAAGGAAAACTGTACAAGAAAATTGTATAACGTATCGCCAGCTTTACAGCACTATAGATTATTAGGAAAAGAGTGCATTTTTAAACCTAATTTTGTAAAAATGCAAATAGTACCAGACTCCTTTGTAAAGTCAGATTATATCAAGCACAATGCAGAGGATATGAACTTTGTAAAATGTGTTTTCTTTTATTAAAATCTCATGCTATACTGGTTATTTCAGCATTCATATTCATATGCATTTCACAGTTCCTAATTATTGGTCACATTCCCTGTGATGCTTCTGCTGGGAATATGAAAATGAACATGTCTGAACAATCTCTTTTACTGGTTAACAGCTCCCTGGCTAGCCGTGCTTCACCATCTGCTCTAACTCTTCATCTATTCAGAATTATTCATCATCTATTCACATGAAAAACAATATTTCATTTGATTTACTGAGAGTGAGTGCACATTTGGAATTATTCTCCTAATAGGCATCACTTACATTGCCAGTATACTGCTGAAAATTGCAGATCAACGATCTGAAAATGTCAATGCACAGGTTCAAAATAAAAAATTCAGTGGCGGCTGGTGCTCAATATTTGGGGGGGGGGGTGATAAAACTATTTGGGGGGGGTGATAAACCAACCAACCAATCTCTGCATCCGTCTGCTCGGTCTCTTCCCTTCCAGGCAGCTCTCGTTACAGAGATGACATCATCCCTTCAAATATGCACCTGATTCTCAGGATGCGGCCCCACACACAGGTTATTGTTTTCCTTAAAGGGGCTGCTCGGGATTTGGCCTGCTACAATTTCCTTCTCGGCAGTGGGATTGCAGCTTCCCCTGACAGAGATCTGTGGCCAATACACACTCCTGGCCCAGGCTATTGACTGGGAGGACCTGCTCATTAGAGCTATGGGCTCTGCTAAGAGGACAGTGCCCAGTGTGAGTTCTATGGAGCCGGGAAGGCAGTGATTAGTCTTAGGAGGCCGATGCTGCTCCTCGCTCCAGCTTGCCGAGGGGCCTTTGCTTCTCCTCACGGCCAAACAGGAAGTGGGTCCTGAGACCCGATTGGCAGGGAGGGCATGAGTTTAGATGTGAGAGTTAAATCACAAAAGTTTACAAGGGTTCACAAAGTCTTGCTGGGCAGACTAAGAAAAAAAATGTTATTTCCAATGTTTCTGTGAGTTAACCAATAATGTTTATGTGCATGCTTAAAGGATAATTAAAACAAAAAACAAAAAATAATACATTTTGGAGGTAAAATAAAGTGTATTTTTTTAGGAGCCTATAAGCATAGCACCTGCGATGAACAGCAGATCACGGGTGCAATCTCAGGATCCTGCAGACTGTCAGTGAATCCGTCTGCTTGGGCAGGCAGTTACTAAATTGACAAGAAGCATTAATGAACTACCTGAACTACCCGCAGTGCTCATTAGCGCCCTGGTAGTTTATTGGGAACTACAAGCTGTCAGATGTCAGACATAGTTCATTCATTCACAGAACTCTAAATGAATGATGTGGTCGTGTGGGTGCACCCCTGTTTTCTTTTCGAATTTTGACAGCGGATGTGGGGAGAAGATTCCCGGCCTGCTGTCACAATTAGAAGAGGGATCGGGGAGGCTGCAGGAGTTGGAACATGTTACAACTTCCACCTTAAAAACGGGTGGAAAAATTAACAAAAGTAAATTATGCTTTACCATGTGGAAACTCACAAAAATGACATCGTTTTTTTAATGCATTAAGCCACACGTAGGTGTCCGATTGATCATTTTTTTGAACACAAGATTCACACAACTTTTACCTAGTATTCACATGCTGAATCCAATTAGAAACCCTTTCCCATTTTATCAAAAACAAAAAAGGTTTTTAGATGCTCAGATGCCATCTTTGTCACATAGGAGTGGGGGGAGATTTTCATGTGCCATATAGCATGTCTTTCACTTGGCGCTAAGGTTCCGCTTTCCTCACTTTTGTGTTCATAGTAGTCAGCAGGACCACAACACAGGAGGACAACCTGCCTAATGCACTCGGAGGTATTCAATAGCGGCGCCACACAAAGATCCTCAAATTTCACGGCCTGTCAGAAAGGTAAATATAAAGCTTCTTCTCCAGGGTGCTTTTACTTCAATTTCCTCTAATAAGGAAGGCAATAAAGGTGTTCATATATGTTGAAAAACTCATCCGACCTGAAAAATGTTTTACATTTTTTAACTACTGATCTGCATTTAAAGTGTTCATACAGGACAAAGTAATAGGCTCACTTTAAAGCAGTTGCTCATACTTACCTTAAAGTGATAGTTTTTTTTTTTTTTAAATAACAAACATGTCATACTTTCCTCCACTGAGCAGTTCGTTTTGCACAGAGTGGCCCCGAACGCTGTCTTCTCGGGTCTCCCAGCGGCTCCTCCCTGCATCAGATAATCCCCTAGGAGAACGCTCTCCTGGGGGTTACCTTGCGGGCGCGCTCCAGTATCCAGCACTTGGCATCCATAGCCGCTGAATGCCGGACTCAGTCCCGGCGCCCGCGTCATTGGATTTGATTGACAGCAGCGTGAGCCAATGGCTGCACTGCTATCAGTCTATCCAATCAAGAGCCGAGAACCCAGGCAGAGAGACTGCACGTCCTTGCTGTGGGACATTCCAGAGCTCAGGTAGTTAAAATGGGGGGCTGGGGGGCCGGTGACTGCCAAAAGTTTTTTCACCTTAATGCGAAAAAACAGGAGGGTTTACAATCCCTTTAACTTTGCTTCCTCTGCCCCCATGTGATAGCAGTGGCACCAAAGTGGCCAGTTGTCACTGTCATATGAGAAGAAGGAGATTGAGTCATTCTCTCCAAACCCTTAAGTACTAGGTATTTCTCTTTACTCCCACAAGCAAAGGAGTGGCGGGAAGTGGAAGGAAGGTATATATAGAGCTGTGGGGGACAAATCTAAAGTGAACCTATTGCTTCAACCTGCCTGATCAAAAAAATAGGTGCACTTTCAGGCTGGGTTCACACTACTACACTACTTTCATCCTACTTTGCTCTGCTACATTGGTCCTACATTTATCCTACATTGGTCCTACATCCATCCTACTTTCATGAACAGGATACTACTTTGGTCCGACTTCAATGATATTCAATGGGCCTGAAGTAGGATCAATGTAGGACCAAAAGTAGTACAGGGAGCATTTTCAAAGTCGGACCGACTTGTGTAGGACGCTACAAGACGCTCTCATAGGGAAACATTGAACACAGAGCAAAGTAGGATGAAAGTAGTGTAGTAGTGTGAACCCAGCCTAAGGGAGAATCTATTGCTACAAAAAGCCATCATGTGCAAAGTAAAAAAAAAAATAGGTGGTCAGGTTGTAAATGTGAATTCTGCCTTTGCCTGTACATATGTTAGAAGCTTTGGTTTCTGTAGAGCCTATGCAAAATGTGTATTGAGTACAGGGGTGGACTGACCATTGGGACTCTCGGGGCACTGCCCGAGGGCCCCATGCCACTAGGGGGCCCCATCAGGGTTGCCAGGCTCAATAAAACCAGGGACAGTATGTAAAAATTTGTGTTTTTTTTACATCTGTCCCTGATATGTCCAAAACCAATGCTTTTGATGTGAAAATCCTGAGATTTTAGCTGCCCTGCCTATGCAATGCCTCCTGGCATGTTGGCCATCTGTAAGCCCGGGAGCCCCATAATCTTCTATTTCCTGGGGGCCCCATGAGTTGTCAGTCCACCCCTGATTGAGTAACTACAAAAATGAACTTTTGATGGTCAAATGATATAATAATGACCAATGAAAAACCAGCTTGTATGGCTAGCCAAACAGACATTCATGATGTTATGGTTTACTGTCTAAAGAGCAGAAGAAAAGGATAAACTTACAATGGCTGCCATGCAGCTTGATCAAATTGTCTCAAATGGAGAACTTTCTTGTTTTAAATGTAGGCTTGAGAAGTATGAAGCATTTTATTTGGTTGGTATATGGACAGATTTAGAAAAAGGATGATGCAAGCATGTGCTCACTACACATTTATATGACTTTCCCTTTAAATTATTATTAGGTTTAATTGTTTCCAATTATCTCTACATCTCAATCCATAACTAGTTTTTTGTCAACATACAATCTTTTATAATAAAATCATATATCTATTTTTTGAGGAAAAAAAATGTGTCACTCCTAAAAGTAACAAATAGTAATATAAAACCTGACATGCAAGCAGTGCTATTTCAGAAAAGTGTTATCTGCCCCTATTGGTTTAACAAAGAATGAGCTAATACAGCTAAGCAAGGGGTTGTGAGCAGAAACCTACCTATATCAAAACTTCACCCAGAACTAAAGGTATTAAATGGAGTTCACTTTAAAACAATGTCTCTAATATGGAATCAGCCCTCTTTCATTGACGGTCTGTGACCTGTCCCTCCTATGCTGGGTATTTTATATTGGCTACAAAGTGTGATGTGCGGTCCTATTTGCCAATAGGAAGATCAAAAGAGCAGAAAGGGGCAATATATAGCATTTCTATAAGCGGACTGGTTACTTTTTTCACATTACAGCAATAGAGGTCTCAATAACGGCATCAACACAAATAATTTAAAGTCCTTCTCTGGGAAAACCTCTGGAAATTCAGCTTTAAACAGTAAATCCAGCCAAACTTTTTTACCATTTTAAATTTACTGATCATTGAATATACGAATTTATAATTTACTGAATATTGAACAAACCAGATGGTATGTTATAGGCAAGGTACCCGCATAATTCTGCCGTATATGATTTTTTTTCAAGCTGGAAGCATAAGATTTGTCTGGCTTCCCTTAGTCCATTTAAAATATGCATACATTACTTTAAAGCTGTTTGAACTCCTTTATGAATTTGGTCTGGTGCTCCTTGTTTAGGTTTAGAGCTCTTTGCAGATTTAACACCATGCAATCCCTATGTGCGGGAATCCGCATCACGTTTTTTAGTGCACAGGGATACCATTAAGGATTGATGGCAACCCAATGCATTTTCTGTGCAGCACCACATTGTGTGCGGGTGCAATGTGTGCAATTTACACGCAAATTTATATATATATATATATATATATATATATATATATATATATATATATATATATATATATATATAAAAATGTGCCGTTTGTAAAAAAAAAAAATCTAAACAGGGTTTCCAAACCTGACCTATTCTATGTAAAATTAAACAAAAAAGTTATGAATGGACTTACACTTTAATGGGTTCATAGAGGCATTACGAGGTACCTGTGTTATTTACATCTCCCCTTTCCAATGTTCACTGAAATCATTACACTTATGCCGCATACACACCATCACTTTATGTGATGAAAAAAAAACGACATTTTCTGTGAAGTAAAAAACGACGTTTTTGAAACTTCAATTTTCAAAGAGGAAGTTGCCTACACACCATCGTTTTTTCACAATGCTCTAGCAAAGCGAGGTTACGTTCACCACGTTTTTCCATTGAAGCTCGCTTCATAACTAGCTTCTGGGCATGCGCGGGTGTAAAAACGTCGTTTTAAACGTCGTTTTTTGCTACACACGGTCAATTTCTGTGAAGTAAAAAACGACGTTTTGAAAAACGACACATAAAATTGAAGCATGCTTCAATTTTTTTTGGTCGTTTTTCACAAGACATAAAACGACGTTTTCCCCCACACACGGTCATTTAAAGTGACGTTTTTAAAAACTTCGTTTTTTTTCATCACATAAAGTGATGGTGTGTACGCGGCATTAAAGTAATTCTCTCAGCAGCTCACCGGTTCTTATATGTAGTGGCTGTATTCGTTTTCTTTTTCCAGGCTAAGTATATTTTATGTAAGATAATAACAAAGTTAATTTTGCCAGAATAATAGTGTAACTTCCTGTAACCTAAACTGATAGATAAAACAATCAGTTTTAACAGCAACAAATGTTTCCCTATGTAATGGAGATGAGGAGGGGTTAGTAGTCCAAAACAAGGCAGTAGCTTAGTGGCAATCATGGTTTCCCCCTAAATACAGTGGAGAAGCAAGTGTAGCAATACAGGGAGAGAAGGTGTGTTAACCACTTAACCACCGGACCATATTGCTGGTCAAAGACCAGAGCACTTTTTGCGATTCGGCACTGCGTCGCTTTAACTGACAATTGCGCGGTCATGCGACGTGACTCCCAAACAAAATTGGTGTCCCTTTTTCCTCACAAATAGAGCTTTCTTTTGGTGGTATTTGATCACCTCTGCGGTTTTTATTTTTTGTGCTATAAACAAAAATAGAGCGACAATTTTGAAAAAAAATAATATTTTTTACTTTTTGCTTTAATAAATATCCCCCAAAAATATATAAAAAAAAAAAATTTTTCCTCAGTTTAGGCCGATACGTATTCATCTACATATTTTCCGTAAAAAAAATCGCAATAAGCGTTTATTGATTGGTTTGCGCAAAAGTTATAGCGTTTACAAAATAGGGGGTATTTTTATGGCATTTTTATTAATATTTTTTTTTTACTAGTAATGGCGGCGATCAGCGTTTTTTTTTTGGCATCTTTGGTTACTTGGAGGGTGGCACTCGGAGAGCATTTCTGGCAGTGCACGGGATGATTGGCAGCAGCTCCGGCCAACCCAGAAGCCTCTCATCACACCGCCTATGGGAGAAGAGCCGACACACGCAGAGGAGGCGGGGCAGACAGGAGACTGCTCCATGCACACTGGACAGAATAAATTAGTGGAGCCTAGTGCCGGAACGTGTTCCGTTACTAGGCTCCGCTGTGGTACCCAGCCCAGATTCCGGGGACAGCGGGAGGTATGCGCTCTTGTCAGTTGCCAGCAGAGAGAGCAAGTGGGATGGGGAACCGCATGCCCTCTGCCTCTGGACACAGACAAGGAGGAGGGAGTGGAGCACTTTGGAGCTTCGGCACCCCCACCTCTGCGGCGCCTGGGTGCGGAGCACCCCGTGCACCCTGCCTAGGATCGGCCCTGGGCGGACACTTTGGACACATTTTTGGGACCATTGGCATTTTTATAGCGATCAGTGCTATAAAAATGCATTGGATTACTATAAAAATGCCACTGGCAGTAAAGGGGTTAACACTAGGGGGCGGGGAAGGGGTTAAGTATGTTCCCTGGGTGTGTTCTAACTGTAGGGGGGTGGCCTCACTAGGGGAAATCACTGATCTTCTGTTCATACATTGTATGAACAGAAGATCAGCATTTCTCCCCCTGACAGGACGGGGAGCTGTGTGTTTACTCACTTCCCGGTCCCCGCGCATGGGAGTCAGGGGCGAGCTCCTAGTGGCCTGCGCGAGAGCCGACGTATAGCTGCGGGCTCTCGCACAGGGGAGCCGACCTGCCGCCATAAAATGACACCGGCTGGTCAGCAAGTAGTTAAACAAATGAGAACAAAAGGGAAAAACCCAAAAAGAAACAAATGTAACCACCACGTTTTTAAGGACTGATAATATTGTAAGAAATATATTCTATTTTTGTTTTAGTGTTTATAAACACTTTAAAGGGAAATGTGTAATTTACTATAATCAAAATTAAAATTAGGCACTATAATTACCTTATTTTCTAAACATTTCTCCCCAAGACTTTTAGTTTCCTATGGAGAACTGACTTGGGACCAAAGTTCCACCCAATTGGCTTACTCCCTGTTAAATAAGACTCCATAAGGGCATTCTCTTTTGACAGTAGGTTGGCAGGTGGGAAGACAGAAGAGTACACAGACAAGGCCATGCATACGCACCCCATGAATCCATTATCTCATCCACACATACAATGTGGATGAAGGAATCCCTCCTGCGGAGCTGTTGTATTCTGATAATAGAGAAAGTTCCCCACAATCAGAATACAGCACCACCTGCTATAGTAAATGGATGGGCCAAAAATTACATTCATATTGCAGGCAATGCCTAAAATCCCATTTGTACCTTACTGCAGATGTCTAATGCCCTGTGCACACGATCGGTCCATCCGATGGAAAAATCCATCAGACCGTTTTTATCAGTTATCCTGACTGATGATCAGTCGTGCCTACACACCATCATCAGTTAAAAAAACGATCGTGTCAGAACGTGGTGACGTAAAACACAACGACGTGCTGAAAAAAACAAAGTTGCTTCCAAGCATGCATCGACTTGATTCGACTTGTCTCGATGCGTCGACTTGAGCATGCGTGGATTTTTAACCGATGGACGTGCCCACAAACTATCGTTTTTTTCTATAGGTTTTTTATCCATCAGAAAAAAAAAATCCTAATTTTTTAACCGATGGATAAATAACCGATGGGGCCCACACACGATCGGTTTAGTCTGATGAAAACGGTCCATCATGCCGTTTTCATCAGACAAACCGATCGTGTGTACGCGGCATAAGAAATTCACTCAGCCAATCGCAGGAAATAATTGTTTTGAGGGGGTTCCTCCTCACCAAAATTGGAATTCCCCTTTAAATGAAGGATACAGCATATGAAACAATACAGAGTAGACTTCAATAGCTTAAACATAACACATGATGACACTGACAAAACACAAGGCCTTTAATAAACCTTTAATAAACCAGGAAATTATTCTGAAACAGCCCTTTCACTTCCATAAATGAAAGGCTGTATGATGTAATAGGCCTTTCTATGGAAGTGAAAGGAAAATACTGTTGCCATGGAAAGTCTACATTAGCTACTGAATTCATAGGATAAAAAATTACTTAGTTAATTTAAAATACATCTTTAGCAATGAAGCTTCACTATAAAGCAAAAAAAGCAGTCCAAGTACAGAACACAAAATAATGCAGCAAAAAAAAACAAGATATCACCCTTTCTCCATACATTTACACCTTTTAGGGATCCTAATACTTTTCAGTCCACATTAAGAAACCCTGTCATGACAGACATCTTCAGACTTTTGTTTCTGACTTCCTTCTAAAAATGCTAGCTATCAGTAGGCATGCTAATTCTCAGACATGAATGCTTGCTTTGTCACGGACCAGACCCAAGCATGCAGCAAAATGAGTGAAGGCAGAACTACTGATCTACTTGGGTTATGAAACTCACCCGTCTTGTATTGTCAAGGACCTTCTGATCTGGCTTTCCATAATTGGGGGGGTTGGCATATGGATCATAACCAAGCTTGGCCAACATTGGTGCAATGACTGGCATGTCTCTCAAAACATCTGGAGAAATCTTCCCCACCCATTTTGACAAAGCTTCCACGTTGACTGGCTTGATGACTTGATCAGTGGACCTCTCTACCCTGGAGAAAAACAAAGACAAAAAAGTGAAACACTCTTTTTTGGACAAAAGATCAGATGTAGCTATTTGTAAATTATTAATGCATATACCCTGCACAGTTTTAAACAAATGGGACACATACATATACCATTTCAAAACCAAGCTAGATACTTTGGTAAATAAACAAAATATAAAGGCAAGGTAGATTAAAAAAACACATAGGGACTGATTTACTAAAACTGGAAAGTGCAAAATCTGGTGCAGCTCTGCATGGTAGCCAATCAGCTTCTAACTTCAGTTTGTTCAATTAAAGTACTTCTAAAGACAGAAGGTTTTTCATCTTAATGCATTATATGCATTAAGATGAAAAACATTCTGTGTGCAGCAGCCCCCCTAATGCTTACCTGAACCCCATCTTGATCCAGCAATGTTGCACAAGAGTCTCAGCTGTCCGGGGACTTTCCCTCATTGGCTGAGACAGCAGAGGGTGCCATTGGCTCCAGCTGCTGTCAATTAAAGTCAGTGAGCCAATGAGGAGAGAGAGGGGGCGAAGCCAAGCTGCAGCTCCATATTTGAATGGACACACAGAGCAGCAGCTCATCTCGGGTGCCCCCATAGCAAGATGGGGCACTCGGCAGGAGGGAGGGCCCAGAAGTGCTGGGGGGGACCCGAGAAAAAGAGTATCTGGGTTTCTCTGTACAGAGCAGGTAAGTATAACATGTTTGTTATTTTTATTTTTAAACAAGACTTTTATATCACTTTAAGCTTTGACAAAAAACTTGGAAGCTGTCAGCAATCAGGTTTTCATAGAAAAAGTAAATCGATGGAGACATTCTTCAACTTCAACTAGTGCCTAATAGAAAGTTGGAAAACCTACATTACAAAGGTAATTGAGTCCCGATGACCTGTACATGAACAGGGAAAAGGCACTCAATTACACTCTATGGGGCTGCAGGGTGAATGCACGATGTTGAAAAGGAGGCCTTTATCAATCCAATTTCTTTACCAGCGAGACTGTTAATATGTAGGGTGAAAGGCAGTGGCTTTCACATTAAAAGTTGGGTATTTTTTAACACAGAAATAGGGATAGGTGGGAGAAACAATATTTTCAGATTTTATTGTGAAAATTAAGTTATATTTTTAAACGTTTTAAACCTAACCCTGGCTCTATGCAAGAGATATGCAAACATATTGTCATCAATAAAAGTATAACTAAAGGCAAAAAGTTTTCTTATTCATTTTTTGGATAGCGTACAGAAGTATTAGAAAGCTTGACGGCTTTCATTGCTGTCTGTGCCCCTGTTAAAGTGGATGTAAACCCACTCTCATCTTTTCTAAACTGCTGCCATAGTGCTGATCTAAAAGGATATAGATGCCTTCTGCATGTATGCTTACCTGTCAAATGTCTCCCCTGTCTGTTATAAGAACTGAAAAACTGCAGATTCTGTGGGTGGATCTGTTGTCTGGAGCTCGGTGGGTGGAGTTGGGCACAAGCACGTACCTGTACGTCCTCTTTAAGAGCCCAGTCGTGGGGTCGCAAGCTCGCGACCCGGTCCGAACCTACGTGACCGCACCCGCGGACCCGATCGCCGCCTGTGTTCCGCGATTGGTCATAGGAGCTGAAGAACGGGGAGAGGGGAGCGAAGGGAACAGGGAGAGGTGTAAACACACCTTCCCCGTTCTTCATTGTGGCAATGTCAGTGATCGTCTGTTCCCTGATATAGGTAAAGACGATCACTGACGTCACACGTCCAGCCCTGCCCCCCTACATATGAGGTCACACTTAACTCCTTCACTGCATTGACATTTTCACAGTAAACAGTGCATTTTTATAGCACTTTTCGCTGTGAAAAAGACAATGGTCCCAAAAATGTGTCAAAATTGTCCGATGTGTCCGCCATAATGTCGCAGTCACAAAAAAAAAAACGCTGATCGCTGCAATTAGTAGTAAAAAAAAAAATTATTAATAAAAATGCCAAAAAAATATCCCCTATTTTGTCAACGCTATAAATTTTGCGCAAACCAATCGATAAACGCTTATTGCGATTTTTTTTACCAAAAATAGGTAGAAGAACACATATCGGCCTAAACTGAGGAAGAAAAATGTATTTTAATATATTTTTGGGGGATATTTATTATAGCAAAAAGTAAAAAATATTGAATTTTTTTCAAAATTGTCGCTCTATTTTTGTTTATATCGCAAAAAATTCAAACCGCAAAGGTGATCAAATACCACCAAAAGAAAGCTCTATTTGTGGGGAAAAAGAGGATGCCAATTTTGTTTGGGAGCCACGTCACACGACCGCGCAATTGTCAGTTAAAGCGTGACGAATCGCAAAAAGGGGCAAGGTCCTTAATAACCTGCATAATGGTCCGGGTCTTAAGTGGTTAAAGCAGGCGCCGAATAGAGCCGACCCGAGCTTCTTTCGGGAAGTCGTGACGCGCTGTATGCGCCGTGGTTTAGCATGTCAATCAATTGGCATGTCAATAGGAACGCCCCCTCTCCCGCGGGATTCCCTACCCGGAAGCCACGGTGAATTCGAACGATAAACGCTATGTACGGCGACAAAAAAAAAAGGTCAGTGTCATTTTATTTGCAGAACTGGGCTGGATGTAGTGTTTGAAATTTTTTATAGGGTGAACCACCGCTTTAAGGAGATTCATCCTCTCTATTTGTCTTTTTTACTATTATCATTGAAAGTGAAAGTAAAAGAAAATCACACATTTTGGGTTGCCCCCAATGGAGACACTAGTTCTGGTGACCTGGGGGTCCCCAAGAAATTCCGCATCATTTGCAGGGATTTCTGCTTACTTCCTGTTTAGCTACGGGACAGGAAGTGAAGGTAAATCGCAGCAATGGGACGCAGATGGCGAAAAAAAATCTGATAGAGGTTGTAACCCTCCCTTACTCTATCCAAAATGAAAAAAAGTTTTGCTTATAGTTCTACTTTAATGTAAACATAACTAGATATCAATTACCGTATATACTCGAGTATAAGCCAACCCGAATATAAGCTGAGGCACCTAATTTCACCACAAAATTAGTATAAGCCTAAGGTGTCCATCTGCATGCCTCACCGTGTCCATGTGCATGTCTCACTGTGCCCATGCCTCACTGTGCCTCACTGTGTCCATGACTAGACTTACGTTTCACAAGGGAGTATATAGAAGGGGTGCCTGACTTTGAAAAATCTGTGCTTCCCGGGCCGTAGATCCCCCAGACAGCAAACTTATATGTGTGCCAAAGTCCGGGAGATCAGGCGCAAAAAGGTGACTCAAGTATAAGCCGAGGGGGGCATTTTCAGCACCAACATATGTGCTGAAAAACTCAGCTTATACTCAAGTATATATGATACATAAAATGCAAAAAGTTTCAAAAAGAATCATGTACAGTGCCTTGAAAAAGTATTCACACCCCTTGAAATTTTACACATTTCATCACGTTACAACCATAAAACGTAAATGTATTTTATTTGGATTTTATGTAATAGACCAACAAAAAGTGGCACATGAAGTGGAAGAAAAATGATAAATGGTTTATGATTTTCTTTACAAATAAATACCGCATACTGCATTTGTAGAACCACCTTTCACTGCAATTACAGCTGCAAGTCTTTTTGGCGATGTCTCTACCAGCTTTGCACATCTAGAGAGTGACATTTTTGCCCATTCTTCTTTGCAAAATAGCTCAAGCTCTGTTAGATTGGATGGAGAGCATCTGTGAACAGCAATTTCCAAGTCTTGCCACATATTCTTAATTGGATTTAGGGCTGGACTTTGACTGGGCCATTCTAACATGTGAATATGCCTTGATCTAAACCATTCCATTGTAGCTCTGGCAGTATGTTTAGGGTCCTTGTCCTGCTGGAAGGTGAACCTCCACCCCAGTCTTAAGACTTTTGCAGACTCTTATGCCCTGTAGTCACGATTAGCTTTTCTGCCAGGAAATCCGTGTTTTTTTTTTCAGCAGGAAAACGGCTCAAACTTGTGTTGCTTGTCTGAAATTCCGAAAGTCAAGAACGCGGTGACATACAACACGTACGATGAGCCGAGATCAATGAAGTTCAATAGGCAGTTCAGCTCTTCTGCTTGATTGTGAGCATGCGCATTTTTTTCCGCGTCGTAATTGCATACAGATGACCGCAGTAGGAATTTTTCCTGTCACGAAAATTTTGATCCTGCTCTCAATCTTTTCTTGGCAGGAATTCTCACAAAAAAAGTGTGATGGAGCATACACACGGAATTCTGACAAAAAGCTCACATCACACTTTTCTTGTCGGGAAAACTGATCGTGTGTATGAGGCATAACTGCTTTTCTTCTAAGATTGCCCTGTATTTGGCTCTATCCATCTTCCCATCAACCCTGACCAGCTTTCCTGTCCCTGCTGAAGAAAAGCAGCCCCACAACATGATGCTGCCACCACCATGTTTCATGGTGGGGATGGTGTACATAGGGTAATGTGTAGTGTCAAGTTTTCTGCTACACATAGCTTTTTGCTTTTAGGCCAAAAAGTTCAACTTGTTTAACCAGAGCACCTTCTTCTACATGTTTGCTGTGTCCCCCACATGGCTTCTCGCAAACTGCAAACGGGACTTCTTATGGTTTTATTTCTACAATGGATTTCTTTATGCCCCTCTTCCATTAAGGCCAGAAACAAATAGTTTCTCCCACTTGAGCTGTTGATCTCGGCAGCTCCTCCAGAGTTACCATGGGCCTCTTGGCTGCTTCTCTGATTAATGCTCTCTTTTGATTAATGCACTCTTTGCTGGCCTGTCAGTTTAGGTGGAAGGCCATGTCTTGGTCAATTTGCAATTGTTCCATACTCTTTCTATTTTCAGATGATGGATGGAGCAGTGCGCTATGAGATGTTCAAAGCTTGGGATTTTTTTTTATAACCTAACCCTGCTTTATCCCTGCTTTATCCCTGACCTGTCTGGTGTGTTCCTTGGCCTTCATAATGCTGTTTGTTCACTAAGGTTCTTTAACAAACCTCTGAGGGCTTCTCAGAACAGTATTTATACTAAGATTATATTGCACACAGGTGGACTCTATTTACTATTTACTTCTGAAGGCAATTGGTTCCACTAGATTTTAGTTAGGGGTATCAGAATAAAGGGGGCCAAATACAAATGCACACCATACTTTTCAGATATTTATTTGTAAAAATAATTAACTATTTATAATTTTCCTTCCACTTTACAATTATGTGCTAGCGGTCTATCACATAAAATCCCAATAAAATACATTTACGTTTTTAGTTGTAACATGACAAAATGTGGAAAGTTTCAAGGGGTATGAATACTTTTTCAAGGCACTGTAAAAGAGCACAAAAAAAAACCTTTAAGCTCAAATAAAACTGTCTCTCATATATTTTACTGCCCATATAAAGGGAATGCATCTATGTGCTTACAGTAGGGTACTTCCTCACCAGTCAGTAAAACTTGTCACCCTAAGTGTCTGGAAAACAGTGTTCTGCATTCTGTTGCTATAAAAGCCAGTGACGGTGGGGTTAAAGGTTGTAAAAACACCATAAGCATGATTCACTGACAGGATGCAATTTTCTGGAACTTTCCTGCTTTCATTATGTGATTCAAATCATCCTAATTATCAAAAAAAACATCTGCCTGTGGCCTGGTCTCACGGCTTTTCTTTATTGCAATATTTGAATAAAATAACAAGAATTCATCAGACAACACAAGCAGAGCCACATTTTTCATGAAATCCCTGAAGGACTTGTAACACTTGAGAGAAAATACATTCTACAGCTCTTCAACTATACAACGAAAAGAATTGTGCTTTTATCTCTGCTGTAAAATGCTTTATTATACAGTACAGACAGTGCAAATGTAAATGGTAAATGTAAAAAACAGATTTGAGCTATAGACAAAACAGAGCACCAGAAAATATCATATAGATTAGACATCAACTTTTTATTTTACATTTTTGCTTCAACATATGCTGGATGTAAACACTAAATTGACTCTAACCCAATATTTAGTTTGTCATCATACAGTATATGTCTGGTAAGCATGCAAATGAGTTTGTAAAGTAGTTTTAAGAGCTTTTTTCATATCCTTTACCTATAAAATGAGGAAAAGATATACAACCAGAGTTAGTACATGTGTGTAGCACTACCCCCCAAGGAGCTGCTGGTTTAGATTTGGGCCTGCCGTTACCTTACTGTTCCATACGCTCGCTTGAGGCCTCGTACACACGACCGAGTTTCTCGGCAAAAACCAAGAAACTTGCTGGGAGATATTTTTTTGCAGAGGAAACCGGTCGTGTGTACATTTTCGTCGAGGAAACTGTCGAGAAACTCGACGAGCCAAAAACAAAGCATGTTCTCTACTTCCTTGACGGGAATGGAAAAAATTGGCTTGTCGAGTTTTGACGGCTTCACAAGGAACTTGACGAGGAAAACGATGTGTTTCGACCGTTGAGTTTCTCGGTCGTGTGTACGAAGCCTCAGGGGTTGTCCTTGAAGAGTTGTCCATAAGAATGTACGCACCAACACAAAGTCTCTTTCAAGGGTTTATTAACAAAGTTCTCCAACAGAGGGGTAGGGGGACAGGGAAAGACTCAGGTACTTTCGCTTTGCGGATCACGGATACCACTTAGATCCAGAGGATTAACTGGGCTCCACACTGGATATTAGCAGCCACCAGATAGGCCTACTCTCACTGGCCTAGCAGCTGATGCGAAGCTCGACAAAGTCTCTGCCGCAGACTTGATGAGTATCGTCAGGCCGTCCCACGATCTTTTGCCACAAGATCATGTAACCGGCTGCACACTCGATATAGTTCCAACAAAAGTTACACAACTCACGGTGCCAAGAACCTTTCAGCCGGACCAGCAGCACAGTGGGGTAAATCCGCCAGAGTATGTCCATCAATTGAATCCTACTGGTTCAGCTTCCTTTCATAGACAAGGTAGCAAAGGACTATCCCTGGATCAGTAGGCCCCAGAAACTCCTGGGCCAACTCTTAGTTGCTAGGCCTCGGGCCAGCTGGACCCGAGGCTACAAAACAGCTCAACATCCCTGAGGCCAGGAGGGAACTCAGGTCGGGATCGGAGGACGAACCCCACCAAACGGTGTCTGTCTCTTAAGTACCCCTCCCCAGAATGCACAGCGGGTTGACCATGCCCCCTGAGCCTCTTCTGAGAGAGAGACACCCAATATATTCAGCCTGTTGCCTTTTCAACCGTGACCTGCAGTGACAGCGACACCCATCATCAGGGGGAAACTTGTGCAACCCAGACAAACTGAACAGAACCAACAATTTAGAGTACTGTGCAATTCATTGGCGATTTAGGTGCAGTGTGATTTCAAGCCATTCATTTAAATGGGCTGAAAATTGAGCCAGAACACACCAAAAGTAGTGCATGCACTACTTTAAAAATGCACAGCAACAGGATTGCATGGCACTACTGGACCATGCTATCCAGTGCAGGCAAACATACTGTGTGTTTGCAACCTGCATTTGGGTGTATTTAAAGTGGTAGTAAACTCTGTTATACCACTTATACCTACAGGTAAGCCTATAATAAGGCTTACCTGTAGGTACTGTAAATATCCCCTAAACTTGCACTGTTTAGGAGATATTCAGAGTGCATGCAGCCAGTGAGGTCACGACACATGCGTTCTGAGGCTGAGTTCACACTAGAGATCGCAGCGGCTCACAGCAGGAGTCCACTGCATCTCCATTCACCCTTTCAGGTCCGATTTCAGCCCAAATTTTGGGTTGAATTTTAACCTGAAACTGACCAAAAGATGCACAGGTTTCCTGTGCAATTCACACTGGAGCTGCTGCGGAGATGTGTGAACTGATAGATAGCCGGTCATCGAATTTGAAATAGTGTGAAACCCAGCCTATAGGTCGGGCATACAGTGCCAGACCTTTTGAGCCTGTGTCGTAAACGGTAGCTCCCGCGCGCATGTGCAGGAGTGATGTCATCGCGCCCCCGGCCACTCATATAGTCGGAGGCTGCGAACCCAGAAGGAAGACCGGGGGAAGAAGTCAGCCCTCTCATCGGTGACAGTGCGATGCTGGAGGGATTCGTTTTAAGGTGAGTTTCCCCATAATGTGTGATGCTTTAAGTTAACATCAACGACGCTGCAGATCGCAAGTGCAGTGCGTTCTGAACACTGTGCACGAAATGCGCATGGAATGTGGGGTTTCCCTCACCATGGTCTGGTGTTATGTGGCCCTTAAAGGCACATATACACGATACGTAAATTGGAACTAACATTTCCTCCTGAGAAACGATCTGCTGATTTTCGGTTCGTTAGTATGGTGCTTTCGAGTCGATTTTTGTATGACAAAAGCTGGATTTGCAGACTATAAAATGTTTTATTTTATTTATTTATTTAATTACTGGAACAACATTTACGGTTATAGCTCTAAAAGTGCTTTTTTGGCAAAATAAAAAAAATTAAACAAAATTGTACACACGACACACTTATTTACACCTATGAACAATTAGGAAACACACATAAGGTATATATATATATATATATATATATATATATATATATATATATATATATATATATATATATATAATAGGTAGTAGGTATTCCTGAATAAACAGGAGGTCTAAACCTTTCCCTCCCACAATCTACATTAACGTTGTCCTATACAGCCCCCTTTTGACGGGTAGCAGCGGACACTGTGCGCAGCTGCTAGGTGTCAGACCAGTCTGTCACTGACAGCTTCAGTCTCCACTAACCAGTGGGAAGTGAGTGGTCACCATGGGTATGATTTACTAAAACTGGAGAGTGCAAAATCTGGTGCAGCTGTGCATGATAGTCGATCAACTTTTTTTTTGGGCAAAGCTTATTTAAACAAGCTGAAGTTAGAAGCTGATTGGCTACCATGCACCGCTGCACCTACATGTTAAGGCAGTCTATAATAATAATGCAAAAGGTGCACTTGGCCTCAAAAATATAAAACGTCAGAAAACTGCTGCAATGTGCAAAACTCTTCAAAAATACAAATGTATAAAACGAATAGCAAAATAAAAGAATAAAAAAGCAGCTCCACAGTTCATATATTTGCATAAATTGATAGTGACTCCAGCTTTCCACATGCAATTCCAATGGAATAATCGTAATCCAAGTACATTAACACCACACACATTAAAGTGCATCAACACCATGTTGTAAGTATAAAGTTGTCCTTTTACCAAAAAAAAAATGATACCACCAAGAGATCATATGCGTGTATATAATATCTCCTCTGAAGACAAGACAAGTAGTCAGCCGGCTTCAGGAAGCAAATTCAGTCTCATGTGTCTCCTCGGTCTCATTTATCGCATCAAACACACAGAGAAGTTGCTGCTCCTCAGCCTGTCATGCACAGAGATCTGGTTCCATGATCTCTTGGTAGGATCATTTCTTTTGATAAGCGGCCAACCTTATCCATACAACACAGGGGTGGAATTAATCTATTTGCACTACGATTACTCCATTGGAATTACATGTGGAAATCTGGAATGAAGTTAGCTTTTACTTCCACTTACATAGTTGTAATGCATGTGTATATTTGTTTTTTTAATTGTCATTAAAGTGGAAATAAACCCAAAATCAAACATATTGCAGCATACAAATTCTTAGATATGATAACTGCATTGGTTTTCTTTTTAGGCTCTTTCAATCACTTTAAAGCGGTGGTTCACCCTCATTACCAACATTTTAGCATTAAATTAGGCATAGTAGCGCGAGCTACAGTATGCCTGTATTTATTTTTTTAGCCCCGTACTCACTGTGCAATCGTATAGATAAGATTCCGACTCCCCGCGGGGAATGGGCGTTCCTATCCAGAGGGAGGATGATTGACGGCCGGCTATGGCACGTCACGCTCCCCGAAGATAGGCTTGGAGAGGCTATATGAGATAGAATATATACACACACTATATCGAATTATTACTTTCACAGTTTCATTGTATAAATTAATCCATTATCGTAATGATTATCTGCTGTTTTTGGGCTATAAAGGGCTATTTTTTTTTCTTCTAACATTACAGGTAATTATAAATTAAAAAAAAGAGGCATGCTGCTTTTTATTCGGACAAGAATATTCCTACAAATACATTAGAAAATAAATGTCATTACTGAACGAAAACCACATGCACTGTCCAAAAATTTTGAAGTTTTCTATTTTTCTCCTTCAAATCACTGTGGTCTAAATTACATAAATTATACACCAAACCTTTTTCCAGGTTTTTAATGTGATTAAACATTTAATCTAAACAATAATCAGACAACAAATTGATTATGAAAATAATCGTTAATGGCAGCCCTAGTACAGACTAATATTCTGTAAAAGGTACAGAGATTGGACTGCTAAGCTCTGGGGTAAAGTAATTTCCTCGGACAAATCAGATTGTTTGGGACATCCAGAAACAACCTTGTCCGGAGAAGAAAAGGTGAGCACTATCATCAGACTTGTGTCATGCTAACAGTAAAGCATCTTGAGACCATTCATGTGTGGGGTCGCTTCTCAGCCAAGGGAGTGGGGCCCATTCATAATTTTGACTAAGAACGCAGCCATGAATAAAGAATGGTACAAAAACATCCTCCGAGAGCAACTTCTTCCAACCATCCAAGAACAGTTTGGTGAGGAAAATTCCTTTTCCAGCATGATGGAGCAACTTGCCATAAGGCAAAAGTGATAACTAAGTGGCTTGGAGAACAAAACATCAGAATTTTAGGTCCATGGCTAGAAAACTCAACAGACCTTAATCCTATTGAGAACTTGTAGTCAGTCCTCAAGAAAAAACAAAACACAAATTCTTGATTATGCAGGAATAAGCTGCCATCAGTCAGAATGTGGCCCTTAGTTGATTGACAGCATACCAGGGAGAATTGCATAGGTCTTGAAAAAGAAGGATCAACACTTCAAATGTTGACTCTTTACATAAACTTCATGTAACTGTCAATATAAGCCTTTGATTTGACACTGATAAATGCTTGTAATTATACTTCAGTATACCATAGTAACATCTGACAAAAAGATCTAACACTGAAGCAGCAGACTTTATGAAAATGTATATTTGTGTTATTCTGAAAGCTTTTGGCCATGGCTGTATATCGTGCTGTGTGTCTGCTGTCAATGATAATGAATATTCACTGAATTTATTGTGTGTCCTTTTGGTGATGTTAGGGGGAACACTTGAGGCCCCTGCACCCAAAATGTTGACCACCACTGCTCTATAGTAGCCCTTTAAATAACTGTACCTAATTAAGGGAAAGGGAGAGGCTTCTTCCCAGAGGTTCATACTAGGTTCTGAATGCCACAAAACTGTAGCACCAAATGGAGCAGTCCAACAGATGCTGACCTTTGATATGGAGGCCACATGACTTAACCAGTTAAAAAAAACAATGCTCTTTTTCCTTTAAGAACAATGCAAGAAAGTATACTCTGACTCTGGGGCTATACAGGCATAGGGCAAGTTAAAGGTGGGAACACAAAAAAAGAATAACCAGTTAGAAAAATCTACTTTATAAACTTGCGTATAAGGTCAGGTTCAATCTGTAAATGGATTCCAAGAACTGAATGGGTAAATTGTGTCTCTGAAAAGATAAAAGGAATTGGATACAACTTCTTGCATAATACATGAAGCAAAAGAGCATTAGCTAAACTAGCAAGAAAACCTCAACTCTTTCTCTGCTGAAAAAAGGGGGGAAAAGCATGCCAAAAAGCAGCAATAGGTAACCCAGACAAAGATTAAAAAATAAAAAATAAAATTCTGGATAAAACATTTTTTTGCAAAGCACCAGACTAAAATCATATTTTTTTACACAATGTATTTGCAGAGAGACTAAACTAACCAATTATTTCTAATTTCTGAAAAGGTACAACAATGAATTGTTTAGTACTCTGCATGATAAATAATAGGACTTGATGTATGAAATTACCTGAGGAAAGACATGCTCTTCTTGCCTATTACCAATCATATTCTTTCTTACATTGTCCCATACTATACTAAGGCGTTCACATTTAGGTGTTTTTTGGGAGTTTTTCTGCTCTAAGCCTAAGCTCTAAAAACACCGAACAAGACAAATCCCATTTGTTTCAATGATCCTGTTCAAATCTGAGCATTCTGTCGCATTAAGCAAAACGCCTGTCGCTCAAAAAAGTACATGAACTTTTTTTTTGGCAGGTTACAGGCATTTTAATGCTTTTACATTGGTGACCTTTTGAACTTCAAAACGCCTGTACAAAAACGCTGCAAAAAAATACTGAAAAATGCCTGTAAAATAGCAACACCTAGATGTGAACAGAGCCTAAGTGAATAAAAAGAAATGGTTAACTTGCAAGGGAAACTGCAAGACCTTATGCCCCTAGTTTTTACAGCTGCATTCAAAATGTAAGTATCCTTGGTCATTTTTTCTGTTTTGTTGAATCATCCTGGCAGGGAATGTACTTGAATTCTACCTATTTCTACACATTGCAATTCACATTTAATGTATTATTTGCCACGTTTAATTACTACTGAATGTTAGTCAATATCTGGAAGTTTATGTCGACCATAGAATGAAGAAAGTTGATGTCCACCATAGCCTGTAGAAGGAGTCAAATGCTCCGAGCGTGTAGCCTACTATTCCACACTTGTCTGTGATCTTCTGACTCTTCTGGTGACGTCATATCTGCGGGGAGACCCACAATGTCACTTCCTGATCCTCGAGGCTCCAGGAACTGCCTCTCTCCCTCTACATCCAGCGTTTGGACCCATTGCATCCACCGAACCACACACACCATGATTACATCTACGATATCTACACACAGATCCATGTGCTTCTTGTAAGTGTTCCTAATATTGTTTTTATACATTAAACCTTGGGATACTACATTCAGTTGGCGCGTCCTTCCCTCTCCCCTATGTTAGTGTAAACCTAGCGCAAAGAAGAGTGGGAAATACATTTATAATACCAAAACAGACACTCAGTTGGCTACATGCAATGTTGAGAGGTTATGCCAGGTAGAGATTGTTAGAACTGACAGTGAATCAAAACTTTTTCAAATGCCACAATTTACCGTATGTTTTATTAGCTATGTTGTTTTCTTTTTTTCCCCCATCTATAGTGATTTTGTACTCTAAAGTTTTCAAAAACATGCAGTTTTTAAACTAGATGTAGATACAAACCCAATACTGTATATTTTAGAGAAAGAGAGTGGTGTGTCCTCTATTAGATACGGCACCTCATCCCTATGAGATAGTAATACTGTATATAAAATAAGGACAGTGTGTAGAGTTTGTTTATCAATGGCAGCCTCTGTGCAGCTACATGCCATCCACCAATGTCATTTTGTGACATTTCTCAGAGCAGATATTCCTGATGGTAACAACAGTGGATAATGTGTGTGTAACCAGTGTTGAAGTGGCTTCTTGTATTCTCTATTGGAAACCCATGTGAAAGGATGAAAACACAGGAGAATATTTAAAAGACAGACAATGTCTCCCTATAACAAGAACTGCATGAATATCAGTTATTATATTAATGCCCAATTCCAGGTAACAAAAAAAATGAACCCTAAAGCTGGGTACACACGAGCCAAAAATGATTGGGCCGTGTGTACAGCTCCATGACTGGCTTCTGTCGAATGCGCATTCCCCCCCACCAGAATACACCGGTCAGTGCTCACAGATCGGCTGCTGGTTTTCCAGCATGCTCGTTTGATTAGCTTCTGTCAAACATGGACCCATACAGACAGGCCGAAGTTCGTCCAGTATCTACTGATTTCGGCCCGTGTGTTTGGTCATATTCAGATTCTAACGGTTGTGAATGTACAAAATATAAACTGCTATATATATTGTTGGTGCCATAAAAATACTGTAACAAATAAATATATAAGAGTTACAAAAATAAATATAGCAATGTATTATTGCATGCCTAGCTGAACTAGTTTGTGTGTTTTCTATCTTATCTGTCTGGAATACAGTTATCACTTAATTTTTGTCTTTTGCATACCACAGTACATATTGGCAACTCTCCCATTTCAATGCAGCAGATTTGATGTAAATTTATGTAGTTCTTCAATTTAAAATGATAGATTTTTAACCTCTTTATGAATCAGGAGTACCTCTTTGAGGTAACAATTTGCATAATAGGGTAGAGGCACTTTTAGGTTACCGTCAGTGTTGAAAACAGTGATACATTTTACATTTAATCTAGACAGACCTCTCATTCTGCCATGAGTATTCGAGAAGAAATAGCAATACAATAGTGCACTAATGAGGAGAAGAAACATAATAAGCTCATTCAAAATGTCAGCTACATACCAAGAAACATTAGCACTACTTCTAAAAAGGTCAACATAATTTCTGCTACCAAAGCAGTGTTAAGCTAAACTAAAATCAGATGGTTTTAATAGATTAAAACTTAATTAGATAATGTGTACACATAGGCAGAGAGCAATGTGAACTTCAAATTCTAAGTTACACTTGTCCATACTAATGAGTAACACATTCGAGTTCTGGAAAGGGCTAACAAATTAGCAGCTTTAAGTGATGCATATAACTTATGTTGACCCATCACCCAACTATGTGAATGAAAGAGAAAAGAAAGTTCATAATGCAAACTATTCACTTTATTGAATAAAATTTCCCAACGAGTAGTCCTCAAAATCAAATCTTGCTGCATTGGAAGCAGAGTTCCACCCAAAAGTGGAACCTCCGCTTTTCTTCCCCTCCCCCCTACGGAGCCACATTTGTCACCTTTCAGGGGAGGGGGAATGGGTACCTTTTTTGACAGGTACCCTTCCCCACTTCCGGGAGACATCGCTGTGACGCCGTCCCTCTGAAGTTCGGCCCCCCTCCTCCAACATTGCGGCCCTCCTTGACAGGTAAGTATCCATATATTTAAAGTCAGCAGCTACAGTATTTGAAGCTGCTGACTTTAAACAAAATTCCCCAGGCGGGAACACTGCTGTATTGAGTAGCTGTAGGCAGATATAAACAGTTTCATTTAATCCAGTTGTGCTTTTATTAAAGCTCAATTGAAGTAAAAAAAGAAAAAAAAAAGTAGGTAAAGGAATTAAAGTGGAACTACACTATAACTGAGCACCACAAACTAAAATGTTTATTTCAATTATTTTTATTATTTAAAGCAAACCTACCCATCCAACCTTGTCTCCATGCTTTATTTTGATCAGAAATGACTGAAAAACACCCCCTGGCATTAATAGCGAAGGCCATCTTGAATAAAGGCAGATGATTCAGGTAGCATTTACTTCCTGCCATTCATCTGCCCTTAGCTCAGGAATGCAGGCAGGAGGATGTACTTAGCAGAGACATTTTTTTTTGAAGTTAACACAAGTAAATAGATACTTTCGTATCTATTTACTGTTACTAGCAGCAAGTTACTAGCAGCAAATTACAAATAGTCAATGTTGATTGAAAGTTTGAAGTTCCACTTTAAATAATAGAAAGAAAAAAAAGCTTAAAGTGTAAGATCACCTTTGCAGAAAAATCTGTAAGGTGAACTTACACAGGACCCCCTTCAACAACCCCCCCCCCCCCCGTTCTGATCCCCGGTATAGCTGCCTCATGGGTCTGGGGCTTAGACATTCCCTTAGATTTCACGCTTCTTCCCTGCTGACAGGATAGGCAACGCAGGTTCTGATTGGTCGGCGCCACCCATGAGACTGCGCCGACCAATTAGAATGTGGGGGAGGGGGGATTTCTAAGTCCTGGACTCCTGACGCAGCTATATAGGGGGAGATTGCCGCAATCCAGGTCAGCGGGACTGGGGGGGGGGGGCTGTGAGAAGGGGGTCCTGTGTAAGTTCACCTTGCAGATTTTTCTGTGAAGGTGAACTTACCCTTTAAAGACGAACTTACACCTGGAAGAGACCCATGGTGTGTTTGCGTTAGCGGGATCCTCTAATGATTGCGCAAAAACACAGAGGGGCTCTGC
Organism: Rana temporaria; assembly: GCF_905171775.1. Classification (NCBI taxonomy): domain Eukaryota; kingdom Metazoa; phylum Chordata; class Amphibia; order Anura; family Ranidae; genus Rana; species Rana temporaria. The sequence goes on along the minus strand of NC_053490.1, from coordinate 250,538,947 downwards.
CAAGAATGATAGGTGGCAGAGATTCACTACCTATCTGCACACTTCACTTCCTAATTGCTTGCTTAGGCTAAGATGACTTATCTGGCCACTGCTGCCTCCTGGGATGTCTTTATCACATATCCCAGGAGGCAGCAGTGGCAAGATAAGTAATCTACGCCTAAGCAAGCAATAAGGAGGTGAAGGTGAAAAAATAAAACATAAAAAGGTGTTTACAGGTACAAAAAAAAAAGTTAAATCTGTAATTGTGTAAGAGGTAAGGTTTAATCCGACAAAGTCGGCACTAATGCTCATTGATGCTGAAGGCACACTTCAAGGGGACTTTCAGTGCTCCATACCGTTAACCATCTCCTTCAAGTACTTGAGAGTCCAGGTGGCAGCCTGTATTCGGGACTACAAGAGGCTTAATATTTTCCCATTACTACAAAGATTCTGGGATCGGATTAACCACTTGCTTGAGTGGAAAGCCCCCTCTTGCCCAGACCAAGTTTCAGCTTTCAGTGCTCTCACTCTTTGAATGACAATTGAAACACTGCACCCAAATAAAATTTATATTTATTTTTTTCCCACAAATAGAGCTTTCTTGGTGGTATTTGATCACCCGTGCCTTTTTTTTTTTAAATAAATAAAAAAGACAGAATTTAAAAAAATATATATATACAAAACCGTTTTTGCAAATGGGTAATTTTTCTCATTCATTGATGTACGCTGATGAGGCTGCACGGAAGGGCACAGAGGTGGCACTGATGGGCATTAATAGGTGGCACTGGTGGGCACTGAGAATTGGCACTAATAGGTGGCACTGATAGCTAGCAGTAATGAGCACTGATAGGTGGCAATGATGGGCACTGATGGGTGGCAATGATGGGCGGCAATGATGGGCACTGATAGGTGAGACTGAAAGGCAGTACTGCTAGGTGACACTGATGAGGCACTGCCTATCAGCACTGGTGGGCATTGATAGGTGGCAGTGATGGGCACTGATAGGTGGTACTGATTGGCACTGACAGGGGGTACTGGTAGTCACTGTGGGCACTGGCAGTTGTCACTGGAAGTAGGCATTGGCAGGGGGCACTGGCAGGCGGTACTGGTGGGCACTAATGAGGCTGATGTGCCTCCTCCACTGGGGACCGATGTCCCTGACACAGGAGCCGGTGATCGGCTTTTTTTGTCCCCACGCTGTCAGCGCGAGGAGAAAAGAAAAGCGATTACCAAGCTTTTTTTACATCACATGATCAGCTGTCATTGGCTGACAGCTGATCACGTGGTAAGGGACCAGCCCCTTACTCGGATCTGTGATCACCCGAGTCTCAGTGACTCGGTGATCACAGTGCGCGCCGCACGCGCCCTGTAGGGAGCATGTCTATTGACGTCCTCCCGGCAATTAGGGTCCGCGCTTTAGCCCTCATTCGGCTATAGCGTGGGCGCCTAGTGGTTAAAACATGGAATTCTCTCCACCTGCCAGTTAACTGTTAAGTGAAATAAATTAATATGATTATTGCAAAAGTATTCAACCCCCTTGGCTTTTTACCTATTTTGTTACATTACAGCCTTTAGTTCAATGTTTTTTTAATCTGAATTATATGTGATGGATCAGAACACAATAGTCTAAGTTGGTGAAGTAAAATTAGAAAAATAAATACATAAATCTATTTTAAAAATAAAAAACTAATAATTGGCATGTGCGTATGTATTCACCCCCTTTAAGCCCATTAAAACCTCTGGTGCAACCAATTACCTTCAGAAGTCACATAAATAGTGAAATAATGTCCACCTGTGTGCAATCTAAGTGTCACATGATCCGTCATGACATATATACACCATTTTGAAAGAACCCAGAGGCTGCAATACCTAAGCAAGAGGCACCACTAACCATACACTGCCATGAAGACCAAGGAACTCTCCAAACAAGTAAGGGACAATGTTGTTGAGAAGTACAAGTCAGGGTTAGGTTATAAAAAAATATCCAAATCTTTGATGATCTCTAGGAGCACCATCAAATCTATCATAACCAAATAACATGGCACAACAGCAAACCTGCCAAAAGACGGGTGCATACCAAAACTCACTGACCGGGCAAGGAGGGCATTAATCAGAGAGGCAGCACAGAGACCTAAGGTAACCCTGGAGGAGCTGCAGAGTTCCACAGCAGAGACTGAAGTATCTGTACATAGGACGACAATAAGCCATACGCTCCAAAGAGTTGGGTTTTATGGCAGGGTGGCCAGAAGAAAGCCATTACTTTCAGAAAAAAACGAAATGGCAAGTTCTGATTTGTGAAAAGGCATATGGGAGACTCCCAAAATGTATTGAGGAAGCTGCTCTGGTCTAAAGAGACTAAAATGTAACTTTTTGTCCATTAAAGAAAAGGATATGTCTGCGCAAACCCAACACATAACATCACCCAAAGAACACCATCCCCACAGTGAAACATGGTGGTGGCAGCATCATGCTGTAGGGATGTTTTTCAGCAGTCCGGACTGGGAAACTGGCCAGAGTTGAGGGAAAGATGGTGCTAAATACAGGGATATTCTTGAGCAAAGCTTGCAAAAATGTTTTAAAAAATTATGCCCGAGACCCCGATTTAAGGGGAAACATGTAAATGTGTTGGAATGGCCAAGTCAAAGCCCAGACCTCAATCCAATAGAAAATCTGTGATCAGACTTAAAGATTGCTGTTCACAAGCGCAAGCCATCCAACTTGAGGGAGCTGGAGCAGTTTTGCCAGGAGAAATGGGCAAAAATCCCAGTGGTAAGGTGCGGCAAGCTCAGAGAGACTTATCCAAAGCGACTTGGAGTTGTGATAGCCGCAAAAGGTGGCTCTACAAAGTATTGACTTTGGGGGAGTGGGGTGTGAATAGTTATGCACATTGACTTTTTCTGTTATTTTGTCGTATTTGTTATTTGCTTCACAATAAATAAACATCTTCAAAGTTGTGAGCAAGTTCTGTAAATTAAATGATGCAAATCCTGAAACAATCCATGTTAATTCCAGGTTGTGAGGCAAAAAAACACGCAAAATGCCAAGGGGGTGAATACTTTTGCTAGGCACTGAAACTGTGTGATGAGAGTGTGGCATCAAGGATCGGAGACCCCCTAAGGGCACGAGGAGCCGAGGTGGCATGGGGCGACCCGGGGGTCGGCAAGGACAATATTCAAGGAGGGTAGATTTCCAAGAGTGAAAAATATTCATGAGTGCTGAAACCAAACAAGGACTGCTGTGAGAATAATATAATTTATATGGTGTGCAAAGTGTCCTGTCCTTGGTAAAGGACAGGACAGATATTATTATTATTATTGTAAGAGGTGTCGGTGAAGTCCAAGCAAGTGGGAAAAAAATCTGAAATAGTGGAAGTTGGAAAATAGAATCATCAAGAAGGTTTAGTAAAAGTAGTGGTGATGAAAAGTGAACAAATTACCTGGAACTGAACCATAGAACATTTCAATCAAAAGTGAGCCATAGAAAGCAACTAGAACCACTAAAGTGTGTCACCTCTTGTGAATGGGGCCTATAAGGGCACAGCTGCCACACGCCCACCAACATCATGCAGGCGTGCACTGGGGGAGGGAGGCGCCAACAATCAGACGGACAGGCTGTCCAATATTCAAGCCAAGACCATCCTCGCAACCAGTCGATAGATGGAAAAACAGTGGCGGTGAGTCGGTGCCATACTGCACGAAGCTGCATCTCTGGCGCAGAGGGTATGAGGCTGATGCATGGCACAAAGGGTATCCACCCACCCTAAGGGAGGAGGAGATCCCATGGCATGCATTGCAGCTCCCGGAGGAGATGGGAGCAAAATGCCAGATCGTGAGGATCGTGAGGTAAACCTGAGGATACAATGCGCACAGGCACACCAAAATTTGACAATAGAAGATTGGAAAATTGTTGCCTGGTCTGATGAGTCTCAGTTTCAGCTGTGACATTCAGATGGTAGGGTCAGATAACATGAAAACATGGATCCATCCTGCCTTGTATCAACGGTTCAGGCTGGTGGTGTAATGGTGTGAGGGATATTTTTTTGGCACACTTTGGGCTCCTTAGTGCCAACTGACCATCGTTTAAATGCCACAGCCTACCTGGGTATTGTTGCTGACAATGTCCATTACTTTATGACTACAGTGTCCCCATCTTCTGATGGCTACTTCCAGCAGGATAATGCACCATGTCACAAAGCTTAAGACATCTCACCACTGGTTTCTTGAACATGACAATGCGATCGCTGTACTCCAATGGCCTCCACAGTCACCAGATCTCAATCCAATAGAGCACCTTTGGGATGTGGTGGAATGGGAGATTGGCCACAAAGAATTAAGGCAGTTCTGAAGGCAAAAGGGGGTCCAACCTGATGCTAGCACCTAGTACCAATGAGTATATAATACCTGTAATAAATAATCACTAAATCTGTGGCAATTACTAGGAAACTGAGGCATTTCCCCTCTATTCTTCGAATCTGTGCAACTTATGAAGGTCTTTGTTTCATGCGGAATATTTGAAATATGCTGCACAAATTGGTGTTGGAAAAGCAGGCTGAGCAGAGAAATAATGATATTATGCATCTCCATTTTCCACAAAACATTTTGTTCACGGATAAAAGCTGTCCACTCTGCATCATGACTGAGAAAAATGATATGTTACAAGCTACTACTTAATGCAGAATGACAGCTCTTTACTCTTTACTTTAGATAGTCTCATTATTTACAGATGAAATAACAGCTTTCAAGTAAAAAGTGATAGCACGAAGGTTAATGAGATCTCAGCAGGACCTGAAGATGCACTATGTGGATAAGTAAACAAATGTACTACAGATAAGAAGCATCATAAATAACAGCTCCTGCATTACCTGTGAGCAGATGCCACTGCCCATCATTAGGTAATAAATTGCTTTGTCATTATTCCAAGAGTCTGCAGTGACATTAAAGGGACAATAAAGGTAAATGTTTTTTCACCTTAATGCATCCTATGCATTAAGGTGAAAAAAAATCCGACAATACTGGCCCCCCTCAGCCACCCGTTTTACTTATCTGAGCTCGTTTACCTGTGGCACTCGCCCCAGATGTCCTCTTTGCCACTCAGCCAAGTCGTTGACTAGAGTGGGTGGATTGAAAGCAGCGCAGCCATTGGCTCTCGCTGCTGTCAATCACATCCAATGACGTGGTGCGCCGGGGGCGGGCCCGAGTTATACAGTGAGCATTCTCAACTTTAATGCTATATAGCCGCCGGCTGTATCACAAGATCGCGCCTGCAAGGACTTACCACCATGCGAGCTTGCATGAAGGTGGAAAGTTCTTGCGGGCAGGACCAGAGACAGCCGCCGAGGGACCCCACAAGACGTGGATCGGGGCCACTCTGTGCAAAACAAGCTGCACAGTGGAGGTAAGTATAACATGTTTGTTATTTATTTTTATTTTTTTAATTTCTCTTTACAACCCCTTTAAGTAGGTTAATGCAGCTATTGGGGGAAAAAATATATGTATATATATATATATATATATATATATATATATATTACACTTATTCTGCTGGACTTTAAATTGCCTATATTGCCTAGTGTGACAAGAATGTGATCCAACAAACCCCGAACTGTGTCAAGGGGTTGAGAAGTTGTACTGAACATAGTGCCACACTGTCAGATTCAAATCCCATGTCTTTGGTGGGCAGCCACAGAAGGTGACACGTACAGAATAATAAATCACAGTCTAAGTTTAATGTACATTTAACTGAAACTTAGAATATAAGCTCCTTGAGGGCAGGGACTGCTGAGAGAGTGCAATATAGACGTAAAGCAATGCGTAACTTGACGGCACTATATAAGTACCTGTAATAAATAAAATAAACACAGGTCGGATAAGGAAGGTATGCAGCAGGTCATATACCTCCACTTCCAGGGTCTGCAATAGACTTATAATTAGGAAAACAAAGCAAAATTGAAGGCGCTCACACCAATGACATTTATTGACTAGTAAAATCAGTAAAAAATGGGTACTCACAAAGTGCAACTCTCAATGAGCCATAAAACCAACACAGTGTAGAATAGTGTGGACATAAGTGCTGTAACACATCAAGGGGTAAAAACTGATGCATTTTGATGGCGCACTCCCTTCCTCAGAGTCAAGCTAAAACCCAGTACCCTGAATTCATGATATCTGGTCTCCCACAGTACACACAACATGAAATGCAATTATTTTAATAAATATAGACTGCTAAATACCCTTTCTCATCAGCAGTATATAGCAGTCTTATGACTACCATCAGTGCCTGATTAAAGCTTGTAGGAGGAGTGTCCCTTCTCCTCTAACTATTATATGAGGCTGCATGAACCCTCATCATCTGTCTGGACAGTGCTGATTGGCCATGTGCTGATCACATGCACTCTCCCAAGAAAAAAAAACTATCTGGCGATACCCAACAATCTGAGCATGTGCATAATGACTCGAAAGACTCTGTCTTATCAGGATATGGATTGGGGATAGTGGAAAACGGGGAGGATCAGAAAAGATCGGATCAAGCAGCCTTTTTACACAATGCAGAGGATTAACCCCTTAGGTTCCACACAGGGCAGATCCACCCTATAGGCTCACTATGCAAGCTGCTTAGGGCCCCGCAAAGCTGCGGAGGGCCCCCCAAATTACTAGAGGCCCCGAATGGTGAGAAGTCATTAGCCCCTCACCCACTTCTTAACTCGCTGGCTGCATGGGAGAAAAGAGGTAAGGAGTCAGCACCCCCCCCCCCCCCCTTCTGTCATTTTGCTTAGGGCCCCAGGGAGGTCAATATCGGCACTGGTTCCACGGGAAGTATAATGAGCATGCTTTACTGCATATACAGACTAATTTTACTGTTGTGGGGTTATTAACACTTTAAATAATATGTTGATAGGAAAAACAGACACATATGGGAAAGTTGGCATTATGGGTGTGTACACTGGAGCATAATAAACCACTCCAGCACACCCAGATTACACCCCCGGACCGTTTTATTGGATGTGTTCATTCTGTAACACACTCTCCAAGTGCAAAATCATATGGCTGCATTTGCAGTTCTTGTTTGTCATACTACCACAAATACTGACAGTCACAGAGCTGGCAAATATTAGATAGGATTATTCTGCAAGCACGGAACAAGGATCCAGGCAAACCTAAGTTAATTCTTTTGGACTTTGAATCCCTTTTGTTTTACTGCTGCTTATTGCTTATGTCTGTTTTGTAATATATTTTCTGTAAATATTATCTTGCATTCTTTTTCTTTCATTTTTCATTAAAAGAAGATTTGAAAATCATTAAGCTAAATCTCTGAAAGTTTTAATTACAAATTAAAGCTCCCATTACAATCCTGTCTGGGCATGGCAGCGAGTGAAGGAGATTTTCTTCAGGCTCCATTCACGCCACGGAGGTGTGACAGATCGCTTACACTTTTTTACATTCATTTCAATGGGCTGTCGACACTATGCATGAGAAACACACAAAAAAAAGGTGCATGCACTATTTAAAAAATGTATCGGCACCGAAAAACATGGCATTGTGGAAAAGCAGCCCGGTTCACACTGGTGCGGTGCGCGAACCCTGCAAATTCACTGCGGGTTCCCGCATCGCACTCGACTCACACGACAGTTCACACTGCCATATGCGAACCGCTGGGGAGTTCCATTATATGTTAACGACACCCCCATTTCAGCTAGCGTATTGCACTGCGAACTTACAGTTCGGACATGAATCGGATCGCATATGTGTGAACACCCAATGCGATCCAATTCTGGTCCGAACAGAATTGATATCGCACTGCATTCGGTCCAAACGCGCACAAGACCCTTGTGCGCGTTTAGACCGAATGCAGTGCGATATCAGCCATACTATCTGTATGGCTGAAATCGCATCGCACAGACATCGCATGTAATGTGAACAGCAGTGCGCTACTAATCACATGAAATGTCTGGCATCGCACAAGTGCCATTACACATGCCTCACTGTGCCATTACACGTGCCCCAATGTGCCATTACACATGTCCCACTGTGCCATTACACAAGCCCTGCTGTACCATTACACATGCCTCACTGTACCATTACACATGCCTCACTGTGCCATTACACATGCCCCACTGTGCCATTACACATATGCCTCACTGTGCCATTACACATGCCTCACTGTGCCATTACACATGCCTCACTGTGCCATTACACATGCCTCACTGTGCCATTACACGTGACCCAATGTGCCATTACACGTGCCCCAATGTGCCATTACACGTGCCCCAATGTGCCATTACACGTGCCCCAATGTGCCATTACACATGTCCCACTGTGCCATTACACAAGCCCTGCTGTACCATTACACATGCCTCACTGTACCATTACACATGCCTCACTGTGCCATTACACATGCCCCACTATGCCATTACACATTTGCCTCACTGTGCCATTACACATTTGCCTCACTGTGCCATTACACGTGCCTCACTGTGCCATTACACATGCCTCACTGTGCCATTACACATGCCTCACTGTGCCATTACACATGCCCCAGTGTGCCATTACACAAGCTCCGCTGTGCCATTACATATGCCCCACTGTGTCATTACACATGCCCCACTGTGCCATTGCCGACCTCACTGTCACGATCTCCCTACCTTCTCCTGTTTGTACCGTTTGTCAGGCTGCGGGCGTCCATTATTCAAAAGCCGCGCCTCCTCCTCCATGCTGTTCCGTGATAGGCGAAACACTATTTTTCCCAGCAGAGCCTCTGTTTAGTGTTCCGCCTATCACGGATGTCCTCTCGTCCGAGACCGAGGATGAGAAGGCATCCGTGATAGGCGGAACACTGAAACAGAGGCTGTTTCACCTATCACGGAACTGCATGGAGGAGCGCGGCTTTTGAATAATGGATGCCCGCAGCCTGAACACACAGGTACCCGGCGTATAAGACGACCCCCGAGTTTTAAGGCATTTTTTTACATGCCAAAAGTCGTCTTATACGCCGGAAAATACGGTATGTGTCACAAGATTGGGTGGTCAGAAGAGATCTCATAGACACTGTATCTCATCAATATTGGACAAGACACAAAGAAATGCTCAAAAAGCAGACAAATTTAAGGTGCCAATAACTGTAAATCACAGCATCAGATAAAATTAATATATTTTATGTAATCAAGTCATATTAAAAAACAGAGAAAAAAAAATGTATGTGAATTTTTTTTTTTTTTAAGATTTATTGAAAATTTTTAATGAATCTTTAAAATCTTTTTCGGGTCGTATTATGCATGTGTGAAAAGGATTACCTGCTTAGTTAACTTGCTTTAGTGCTGATCATTTTCAAACTTTTGATATTTAGATTGTTGTTGCAGAAAATGAAAATCTCTGCGCAGGGAGGCTGAGACTACATACTGTATAATCATCATACCTAGGCAGGTAGCCAGCACAATACAACCTACATATTATTATATAGGTAGCTGAAAGATATACGGTTAAAGGGGTTGTAAAGACAAAAATATGTTCCTCTTAAATTAAAGTCTGACAGTAGCTGATAAAGTAAAAAGTAATGTTTTGCATTATAACTAGTTTGATACCTGTTAAAATCAAGCTTTTTTATTCACCTCCGTCACTCCTGAATCGTTATTCTCACTGACTTCCTGGTTTGCGGTGCGCATTCATTCTTGCTACATCACAGCCTAATGAGAACTACAGTTCCCATTAGGCTTAGCCTCCATGCCTGTGAGGGATAAGAGAGCATCTTCACGCAGGGCTGTAGTCATAGGGAGGGGGTGAGCACATTCTGCTTTCCACCATGCAAAACGGCTCAGATGCTGGTGGAAAGCAAGAAGAGGAGAGACAGGAAATGGCATTTTCAAACCTGGATTACTGTATTTTGGAGGTCAAAAGGAAAAACGAGGTAAGTGATATCTAAATGCTCTTGGTTACAGCAATCAATTGATCTAATAAAAAACAAACCTTTAGTGTTCCTTTAAGTAACAGTAATATGAGTTACTGAGTTGCGGGGTAATTTAGTATGAAGGGACTGTCTACCCAAATCTATGAGGGCACATCACACAAGAGCCACCACCAGTGAGGAAGATTCTGGACTGAGGCTGTGAACATCAGAGCAGGTCATAGCGGTTAAATGTAGGCAAGTAAGTAGCTGTGGAGGGAGCCCTGTTCAGTTTATGGGGCCCAGGCAGTACCAGTGAATGTTTTGTCATGGCATGTTTGGAAAGCTTGCCAGCCTGCAGAGCTAGATCCTTGATCTTCACTGCAGTACCACAGCTTTCCTAAAGCCAGCTGACCGAAACAACCTCCCAAAGTGCTGACTGGACAATAAAGCAGCAGCAATACATTGATGATGACATCCCTCTGCTCACACTACTGTATCATACTGTCAGCACATGTACATAGAGAGCCTGACTGACTCTGATTGCACTTCCCCCATTTTCCAGTCTAAATGCTGAAAGCTGATATTAAAACTTAATAGGCAGAAAAACTTCCATGCAAAAATATTCTTTAATAACACAAGATAACACATCAGCTTTGTGTGAATCAATATAATTTGCAAATCCAGTTAATGAAAATGGAAGGTAGAGGGCGCTCAACCACTCTACCTGGAAAATGGAAGGTAGAGGGCGCCCCCCTGAAGACGAGTAATCGAAACGGACGTTGGAGGCAGTCCTGGTCACGAGACGCCCCCCCGCTCTGGTGAAGCTGACAGGAAGGAGTTTATGGTGGAACTACGGCGGTGGTATCCGATCCTGATAACCCAAGTTTTGAACCGCAGATTGGCGGTGACAGGCCTGCAGTCCCAGTGCCGGGTAGGCACTTTTAAAGTAAGAGGCCATTTGGCTTTCCGTTGTTTTTAGTTGTTTTTATTATTAAAACGTTATTACGCTATCGGCGTCTACCGGTTCTCTTTTTTTGCATATCATCCTTATCTGGAACGCCTGGAAACGAGATTCAATAGTCCATATCCATGTGTGTGTAGGCACAATCTTGCACTAGCCCGTATGACCATCTTTTTAAGTAAAGTGGTCAACAGCACCTTGGGTGGAAACAAGTGAAATTTGAAAAGTATGGTGGTGGCATTTTCTACTTTTCTCCACTAGGAAGATCACAGTAATTGTCAAGATTCGTTTGGCTTTCTATGCATGTTATTGGGACTCTATTTTTATTTTTATATATTTTTTTGGTGTTTAACACAGTGAACCTCAGTGTTTTTTGCTTACACTGCAGAGGAATCTGCGTATTCATGCACATCTGTGTGGGACATTTCTGCTGTATATTGATTTATATTGTTTCAGCAATCACTGTTCACATATGCTTTTGGAAACGTATTTTATTATTAATTGTTGCACGTTGTTGTGTGGTATTCCACATTTCACAATCACTATTGTGTGGTTGAGCGCCCTCTACCTTCCATTTTCATTATCACAATTCAGTATTGTTCTTTGAGGAGCAGCTTATTTAGTTTAATCTAGTACTTATTTATATTTGGCGCAGAATTTTCTATTCTACAAATCCAGTTAATACCTTATAAAAGAAACAGTGACATTACTGTGCTGCACATAGTCTTTAAAGAGAGCAGATCTGTGGGAGGGACTCAGCAGGCCCACCCACTACAGGCTGCCTGCTGAAAAACACATGAGGGGGCGGAGACAAGACCAGTTACCCTGCACAAGGAGAGAAAGCAACTGTTACTGGTGGTCTTAATAACACAGAGCTCCTGCGCAAACAAAAAGTCTCACCTAGGTCACTGCGTATATCTGGAAGCTTTAAGACAAATTCAGGTAGTTGCATTGAAAAAAAAATGTTTTAATCAGAATGTATTTACATTTTTTTTTTGTTTTTTTTATCAAAATGTGACTACTTTCACCTTTATTAATACTGTCAGAATAAAGTGCATAACATCCACACGTAGCATATTAGAAGATTTTTTGATAATAGCACAAAAAAGATGCTGTCCATTCAGCTCAGCCTTAAAGGGTCACTAAAGGAAAAAAATGTTTTTGCTGAAATGACTGTTTACAGGGTATAGAGACATAATAGTTAACTGATTTCTTTTAAAAATGATTAAAAATAGATAAAAACCAATCATATAATGTGGCTGCAGTTTAGTTTAGTTTAGCTTTTGCTGTTGTTTCCTGGTTCTCTGATGTACAGAGCCAGAGAGCCAATAGAGGGCAGTGATGGTTTGGAAAACTAAACTGATTGGTGCTGTGGGGTTTTAGACACACAGTAATCACACCTCCTTGATTAGTCACCACAGAGAGAAATCTCCCAGTACTGTGGTTATCAGGAAACACACAACCAGGAAGTGTCCAGAACAGAGCAGAATTACAGCAACATCAGAGCAAAAACGAACACCAGTTCACTTGTTCAGGGCAGCGTTACTACTTTTACGTACATGTCCTGGGACCCTGGCTCGAACCTTGGCATTCGAGCCAGGGTCCCAGGACATGTGCATTACCATGCACGTAAAAGTAGTAACGCTGTCCTGAACAAGTGAACTGGTAACCTATCTTCACTTGCTTTAGTTACACTTGGGTGCTTGCTATCTTACACTTACTGCTACACGTTTTGTGTTTTCTCACTTTACGGGACCGTTGGTCCTGGGACCCCTACTTTATTACCGTGATACGCTCTCTTGGGTAACCAGGTCTATCTCAGGACTTTTCTTCCTGCGAGCTTCCATTTTGTCGGTCGCTTTAGATTTTGCTGGGAAACTCGGATGCTGTGCCCGTAGATAGTCTCCTGACGAAGTGATTAATAGATCGCGAAACTAGTCGAGACTGTCTGTCTCATGGCGCTTCTGGTCCACCCGAACCCCCTCCTTATTTCTAAAGGGATTGCATGTCTGGTGACCTAATCGCCATATATGTATTGTATTTTAAATGTGTTGTATGATTTTTAATCCCCTTTTTTTAAGTATATCATGTGAATAAACTTTTCTAAAATTACCCTTCTGTATCACTCTGGTTGAGTATAATCACTTTGCCTAGTACCGGTATAGTCCTCCCCGCCCATTTCTTGTCTGTTGGTGTTTCAGGGTCTTTGGGGATTCCCTGAACCCTTCAATTATTCTTTGATATTAGGATGATGGTACACCCCCAATCCCTTTGTATTTTTCTAAACGTGAGAGTTAAATCTTATCTTGTCATGCACCAGTGTGAACCAGAACTAAAAGTGAGACGTGTGAACTAAAAATCAGATGATCAAAGTGATTAATAGTGAATATATTTTAGCCTTATGCTGCTAGCATTAGTAAACAGATAGTCTAGTACAGTGATGGCGAACGTTGACACCTCAGATGTTTTGGAACTACATTTCCCATGATGCTCTACTACACTGCAGAGTGCATGAGCATCATGGGAAATGTAGTTCCAAAACATCTGGGGTGCCAAGGTGCGCCATCACTGGTCTAGTAAATCGTATTTACTTGTTTTAAACTTTTTTTTTACATTTTGTTCATTTACTTCCTGTTTTTCAGGCCTAGGCAAAATATGTCAAACATCCCAGGAGTCTTCAGTAGGGGTTTTCTCTGCAAATCACACCCTCCTGTGTGTGTGTGTGTGTGTGTGTGTGTGTGTGTGCCTAAGCTAAGGACAGATGGATTCCAGGAAGTAAATGCTACATGAATCATTTGCACTTACTCAAGATGGCTACAGCTATTTCTAATACCAGGGGGTAATTTCTCAGAAAAATAAAGCATGGAGACATGGATGGATGGATGGATGGGTGGGCTTTGAATATTAGAAATTAAATAGTGTTTTTAGTATGTGGTGCTCAGATGCAGTGTAGTTCCACTATAAGGAAATAATTGTGTAGTGAATGATACACGGAAAAAAAAAAATGAAACACAGTAAAAGGGCATACTTGCAGCAGTTGTAAACTGCTGAAGAATGTTGTAACAGAACTATTAGCTGCTTCATAAGGAATTGTAAAATACCACAAATAAAATTGCCAAATAAACACAAGCTAGTTGAACAGGAAATTGGTTTGTCTCCTAGTAGGTAAGCTTGGAAAAATGCTGCTAATAGCATAGGATGCAGTTCATAGACACATTCTCTGCAATCACCAGCTGTTTTCTTACAACATTAAATTACTCCTTTGGACACCATTGTGTTTTCTATTTCAAAAGCCACACTGGTTCCAATGACCTTACCTCACCTCTTCCTAAACACACCAATATCCATTCTCTTTGATCTCACATCTCTTAGGCCTCGTACAGACGACCGGATCTATCCGCTGGGATTGATCCGCGGATCAGTTCCAGCGGACAAATCCGGTCATCTGTACGGCCTAGCGGATATTTATCTGCGGAGATTCGTCCGGCCGATCGATTTCAAGCGGATAGAAATTTCTTAGCATGCTAAGAAATCTATTCACTTGAATCGTGTCCAGCGGATTGATCCGGTCGTCTGTACAGACTCACCGTATCAATCCGTCCGCTGCCATCCCTCGCATGCGTCGTAATGATTCGACGCATGCGTGGAAGTAGTTACCTTCCAGCGTCGCGCACGTCGCCACGTCATCGTCGCGGCGACGGCGTGACACGTCACCGCGGATGTATTCCGCGCGGATTTCGATCTGATGGTTAGTACAGCCATCAAATCCAAATCCGCCAGAGGATTTATCCGCTGGAAACGGTCCGGCGGACCGTTTCCAGCGGATATCCTCTCGTGTGTACGGGGCCTTATGGGCATACAATTCCCTGCATTCATATCCACAGTTTATCTCATATGGCCCAATGCACACAGGTCTGTTTGTTCTGCAGCAATTAGCTGCATAAACCAAAATGAAACTCTGCATGCGTGTTCCTGTATAAATCCCATATCTGACATTGTATGCATGTAAACATATGTGCAAATGTTTACATGAATCCAATGTCCAGCGAACCATATTAGCTACCACAACTTTTCAGGGCTGACATGTAAATATCAATGTGTAATCAGTAATTACATACTACTAATGTGAAGAAAGTGAGACCCAAATGAGAAAATACCAAAGGCTGCTTGTGGCCAATTGACATAAAAAATCATAGGTCAAGAGAGGGGGGAAGGTTGTTGGGTGGGACTTTCACGGCACTGATAGGAAACCAGATTAGTATAAAAAACAATATTTATTTACATAAGACAAAATACAATGTAAAAACATTTAGGGACAGACCCAAAGCACAAGCAGCCTTTGGTATTTTCTCATTTGGGTCTCACTTTCTTCATATTAAATGGGATGCTGGCACATTGAATTTATTTTTACAATTAGTCTAATAGAGGCAATACTCTTCCCTTTTGATTACATACTACTAATATTTACATGTCAGCCCTGAATGAGTCACTCATGCAGCAGCGCCACATGCACAAAACAACTGGCCTTTAAGCATCCGTGAATGTCTGTTGAAGTCATTCTGCACATGCGCCGCATGAATGACTTATTCAGGGATGACACGTAAACGTCAATAGTGTGTCATCAATGGCCCTCATGCGGCTGATTACACATTGATGGTATGCCATCCCTGAGTAGTGGCAATTCTCTGTCCTCTGATCCATAGCTGTAATTTTCTGGTACCAGGGGGTTTAATATGAGCCTAGAGATCTGTCATACAGTATGCCCACCATTTACACTACTTCCTTCATTCATGGGCACCATAGTACAGCTTCTATGAATGGAGGAGATAGGCAGAATTGGTGGGCATAGTCTGCACTTTTGACGGGTGCATATGACAACTCCCTGGGCTCTATTAACCCCTGCAGCATGGAAAGACTTATAGCTGCAGGGGGAAGGAGGAGGATCTCAGGACAGAGGATTTCAACTAAAACTGCAGCCATCACCACAAAGGACACTTTACATTTTTTACCTTAATGTATTCCCTGCAGCACTGTGCCTGTCTGCAGCAGCGCTGGTCTGTATTCCTCTCCTCACAGAATACAGAGGCAACAGTAGGAGTCAAATTCTGTAAGGAGAATCAAGGCTGAGCCATGCCATGTGTATCTTAGGGCGACCACATTTCCAAACTGCCATTCAGGGACACACACCCTCTCTCACCTTGCTCCAAAAAAAATGGGGGGTGGGGGGTATTGTAGTCTTGGGGTTGATGGGGAATTTGGCGGCGGGTTATTTGTCAGGTGAATGTGCAACTTGCCACCAGATGCAGTGCCGCTTGCCACCCATAGCCTGCCACCAGATGCCTGCCACCAGATGCAGTGCTGCTGTCACTCCCTCTGCATGACCCACGTGAAGGAAAGGAGTGGCGTCACTATCTGGAGAGTGAAGATCACACCAGTCCCTGCTGCTTGCCGCTGGGTGCCAGAGAACGAAGAGGTGCCGAGGTGGGTGGGGACAGCAGTGCTGCACTAGGCGCAGGCCTCGCTCCTGGTATCACTGTCTGAGAGTATATTGTCACTGGTTGCAAGATGCCAGGCAGCGCCGGCCCTAGCAACCAGTTCCCAGAAATGTTGTTAATAGTAGGGGGTGGCTGTATCCTTTATTTCATTCCGGGACATTGTATTGAAGGTGCCTGGGACCCAGGACAGACATGTCAATTGCGGGACAGTCCGGGGAAATCTGGGACACGTGGGCACCATAGTGTGTCTATGGCAAAATGGCCAAAGGATCACTTCCTATTAGCAATTTCTCTAAAGGAGATACCATGATTTGAGCAGTTTTGGGAGGCTATATAAACTAGTTTAACATCTGACACTAGAGGACCCCTTGATAACGTCCTATTGGATGAAAATATTTGGGGAGCAGGCACTAGTGCTGATGTCAGGCCACTGTCCGATACCGGGTTGGCAGTGGCACCCATTGTCATATGTTTTTATGATTCATTTTATTTTGGTTTTTAACATACAATTCCAACAAATACTACACTATGGAGACTTCATCTTGCTCCCGGTGAGCTTTATTTACTACAGTTACATCTGGATGGTGCAAGTTGCTGAACAGTCTTCCCCACAACAGATGGTGGATCTACACTGAGTGCGTGTTTGCTGCTGTAACGGCAGCCAGCTTTCTGGTGAGTGTCCATTTCACAGGGGTGCAGAGGATGATTCCGGAGCACTGTACTGGATCACCTCTTCATTCCACCAAATTTTTGTGCACATCTGTGCACTGAACTTTTGTGTTTTCACCAATAAGTTTATATTGCTGATCCTATCATGGGACTGTGCATTTAAATCTATATTTTTCACTACATTGTTTTTTTTATGTTGATTACCATCCACAAGATTGGACATACATACATACATACATACATATATATATATACAGGGCTCGACAAATCCCAGGCGCCAGGTCGCCATGGCGACTAGAAATAGGGTCCTGGCGACTTGAATTGGAAGGGGGCAAAAAAAAAAAAAAAAAAAAAAAATTTTTTTTTTTTTTTTTTTTTTTGAGCTGGGGCCATCTGGTGGTGAGCCGTTGGTATTACAAGTTATTACCACCAGATGTGAGCTGGCGCCATCTGGTGGTGGCCGTTGGTATTACAAGTTAAGCATTACAAGTTAAACAGCAATTCTAATGTTGTTTTTCACTATTTTCACTGCCATCTTCTTCCCTCTAAGTAGAACCCCCAAACATTATATATATTTTTTATCCTAACACCCTAGAGAATAAAATGGCGATCGTTGCAATTCTTTCTGTCACGCCGTATTTGTGCAGCAGTCTTACAAGCACACTTTTTTTGTGAAAAAATGACACTTTTTTTCATTAAAAAATAAGACAACAGTAAAGTTATCCCCATTTTTTTTTTTATATTATGAAAGATAATGTTACGCCGAGTAAATTCATACCCAACATGTCACGCTTCAAAATTGCGTCCGCTCGTGGAATGCCGACAAACTTTTCCCCTTTAAAATCTTCATAGGCGACGTTTAAAATAAATCTACAGGTTGCATGTTTTGAGTTACAGAGGAGGTCTAGGGCTAGAATTATTGCTCTCGCTCTACCAATCGCGGCGATACCTCACTTGTGGTTTGAACACCGTTTACATATGCGGGCGCTGATCACGTATGTGTTCGCTTCTGCGCGCAAGCTCGTCGGGACGGGGCGCGTTTTCTGGCTCCTAACTTTTTTACCTGGCTCCTAGATTCCAAGCAAATTTGTCAACCCCTGTATATATATATATATATATATATATATATATATATATATATATATTCACTTTAGCATTTTTTCACTATACCACTTTTTGGACTTCATTTCAATGTGCTGTACATTTAAAACACAGTATTCTCATCTCATCGCTGTTCATTTACTTTTAGCGCTGCACACTTTTTCTTAATCTTATGGATGCACACAGCCTAGTTCAAGAGCAAGCCTGCACATGACTGCTTCAACAGCAAGCAGCTTGCTATGGGGGCAGACACAGAAGAGGAGGAGAGGACAGCGCTGGCAGAGGACCCAAGAAAAGTAGGGTTGGGTATATAAGTATATATATATATATATATATATATATATATATATATATATATATATCTCATGTTCGTTATTTTAACTTGAAAAACATTTTACAGAGGCTTAACACAAGGTTAATGTACTCTTATTTAGTCATGTGACTACTTTTTTTTTTTAAATGTTTCAGTTCTGAAAGAACTGTCACTTTTCCGAAAACAAGTAGACTTATCGGGGTGTTTTAGCTTTGCAAATTTCGCCCACACAAACAATGCAGACAAATTACATATTGTAAAAAAGTAAATGGGGCGCTTATTTTTGTTCTGTCTCTTTATCAATAAGTGTCCAACTTGTCTGTGTGTTGGAAGCTTTGTTGACCTATGATCTGCAGCTGCTCTAGTCCTGCTCTGATGTCACCAGAACACCCTGCTACAGGTAGAACCTTGTGCAATCTCCAATGCTTGATATCTGTCAGGCAGAGAGCAGGGGTGTTCTGGGTAAGCAGCTGCAGGCCAATGGCCCTAAAAAAACCTCTGATATTCCTAGAAATGTCACTGCTTCCAAAAAACAGCACAGAAAATTGCCCAGATGGGAGCACTAGGTGATATGAGAAACAAAAGCAAGTAAATGTTCCTGCGCTGAAGTGTAAAAAAAATAAAGAAACGCAAGAGCTATAAATCACCCAAATATCAAATGTGATATAACAATATACATATACAAAAATACCAAACTGCTATTGTAGCCCTAACTGCCCAGTACTTGTCTGAGTGACACATTGGGTTTCCAGGGATAAAATAACTATTTATGGCCACCCCAAGACCAAACAAATTGAATGTTTACTACAGTAGGTGTTTGTGATATTGTGCTTTTAGCACGACAGCGTCGCGCTGATACTCGGCGACAGGGTGCCGAGATCTCCCCGACACCTCGCACTCACTGGAATAGTGACAGCACATCCCAGCAAGCGCGTCATAGAAGCGACGGGAGATCCGACTTGGATTCCCGCCAATTCTACACGTGTGCGGCGTTTGTTATGAATCCTGAGGGGGAAGTCCCCGCCGGATTTTAAATAAAAATCCGGCATGGGTCCCCCCCTCAGGAGCATACCGGGCCCTTAGGTCTGTTATGGGTTGTAAGGAGAGCCCCCCTACGCCGAAAAAAACGGCGTAGGGGGTCCCCCTACAATCCATACCAGACCCGTATCCAAAGCACGCTACCCGGCCAGCCAGGAAGGGAGTGGGGACGAGCGAGCGCCCCCCCCCTCCTGAGCCGTACCAGGCTGCATGCCCTCAACATGGGGGGGGTTGGGTGCTCTGGGGCAGGGGGGCGCACTGCGGCCCCCCCACCTCAGAGCACCCTGTCCCCATGTTGATGAGGACAGGGCCCCTTCCCGACAACCCTGGCCGTTGGTTGTCGGGGGTATGCGGGCAGGAGGCTTATCGGAATCTGGGAGCCCCCCTTTAATAAGGGGGCCCCCCAGATACCGGCCCCCCACCCTAAGTGAATGAGTATGGGGTACATCGTACCCCTACCCATTCACCTGCAAGAAAAGTGGTAAAACACAAATAAACCACACAGTGTATTAAAATATTTTATTTTTCTGCTCCGGAGGCCTCCCTGTCTTCTTTATTAGCTCTTTTACCAGGGGAGGCTTCTTCTTTGACGTCTTCGGGTGGGTGGGGGCCGCCGTCTGGTTCTCTTCCACCGCCGGGGGGGGTCGCTTTTAAAAAAGCCCCCACCCCCCGGCGGGTTTCCTCCGGCGTCTTCGGCGGGGCTCTTCTTCTTCCGCTATCCCGACGGGTCTTCTCAACTCTCCGGGGTTCTCCTTCTGTCTTCGCCGCTCTCCGCTCTTGACTCGTCGCACCCCGGTTCTTCGTCTCGCTGTCCGGTGTCTTCTTCCGTGCTGTACGTCTTCTCCTTCCGTGCTGTGATGAGTTCTTCTTCCGTGCTGTGACGTCATGTTCTTCACTTCTCTCCTTCTCCCGATGTTGCCACGCCGGTCCTCCTCGCTGAAATGACGGATGCGCGCCTTGCATCGGACCTATATAGGCCTCACAGTCCCATCATGCTCTGTACCTACCCATGTGATACCTACCCACGTGGTAGGTATCACATGGGTAGGTACAGAGCATGATGGGACTGTGAGGCCTATATAGGTCCGATGCACCCGCGCACCCGTCATTGCAGAGAGGAGCCGGCGACGTGTCAACACCGGGAGAAGGAGAGAAGTGAAGAACATGACGTCACAGCGCGGAAGAAGAACTCATCACAGCACGGAAGGAGAAGACGTAAAGCACGGAAGAAGACACCGGACAGCGAGACGAAGAACCGGGGTGCGACGAGTCAAGAGCGGAGAGCGGCCGAAGACAGAAGGAGAACCCCGGAGAGTTGAGAAGACCCGTCGGGATAGCGGAAGAAGAAGAGCCCCGCCGAAGACGCCGGAGGAAACCCGCCGGGGGGTGGGGGCTTTTTTAAAAGCGACCCCCCCCCGGCGGTGGAAGAGAACCAGACGGCGGCCCCCACCCACCCGAAGACGTCAAAGAAGAAGCCTCCCCTGGTAAAAGAGCTAATAAAGAAGACAGGGGAGGCCTCCAGAGCAGAAAAATAAAATATTTTAATACACTGTGTGGTTTTATTTGTGTTTTTATCACCTTTTCTTGCAGGTGAATGGGTAGGGGTACGATGTACCCCATACTCATTCACTTAGGGTGGGGGGCCGTATCTGGGGGCCCCCCTTATTAAAGGGGGCTCCCAGATTCCGATAAGCCTCCCGCCCGCATACCCCGACAACCAACGGCCAGGGTTGTCGGGAAGGGGCCCTGTCCTCATCAACATGGGGACAGGGTGCTCTGAGGTGGGGGGGCGCACTGCGGCCCCCCCTGCCCAGAGCACCCAACCCCCCCATGTTGAGGGCATGCAGCCTGGTACGGCTCAGGAGAGGGGGGGGGCGCTCGCTCGTCCCCACTCCCTTCCTGGCTGGCCGGGGGTAGCGTGCTTTGGATACGGGTCTGGTATGGATTGTAGGGGGACCCCCTACGCCGTTTTTTTTCGGCGTAGGGGGGCTCTCCTTACAACCCATAACAGACCTAAGGGCCCGGTATGCTCCTGAGGGGGGGACCCATGCCGGATTTTTATTTAAAATCCGGCGGGGACTTCCCCCCTCAGGATTCATAACAAACGCCGCACACGTGTAGAATTGGCGGGAATCCCCAGTCGGAATCTCCCGTCGCTTCTATGACGGCTCTGTCTCCATCGCGGCAAGCCAGCTCGGCGCTGGCTCCCGCGATGGGGCTCGTAGGTGCTCAATCTCGCTGAGAAAGAGAGCGAGATTGACACAAAATCGGGTTCACCTACTGTATGTAGAATATCTCAAAAGCCCCAATGGCACAGCAAAAATGAGAAAACAGCCATGCTAATAAAAGGGCAAACTGCGGTATCCCACCAACTGAAATGTGATTTGCGATAATTTCTCTTTGCACATCCTTACAAAGCAAGATAAGGATTTATAAAAGGTATGGAATTACCTGTGTGTGCCATGTAATAGTTAGAATCAATGCAAAAGTCACTAAGGGGTTGATTTACTAAAACTGGAGAGTGCAAAATCTGGTGCAGCTGTGCATGGTCAGCTTCTAACTTCAGCGTGTCAATTACGCTTTGACAAAACAAAACCTGGAAGCTGAATTGGTTACTATGCACAGCTACACAGGATTTTGCACTCCAGTTTCAGTAAATCAACCCTCATTATCATATGATATATGTGGCCCACTGGATTTTCCTGTACTGAAACAGTATCTATGACCATTGATATGCTGTACAACATCAATCAAGAAACATTGGAATTATTTTTACGATGTATTGCAAACTGTCTCCGGTTCAGCCATTTAGCACATTAACAGTAAAATTCGAGTCTTGCACTGAAATTCATGTTTCACCTTTGACAGATGAGAAGAGAAAATTCAGATTTTAAAGGTTACATTGACATTCTTAGCAGCAAGTAACTATACAGAGACTATGATGTAAGACTTTGTGTGTTGCGATGCTAATGAGTGATTTGCATGCCAGTGCCCCTGATAAATGCCAGTCTATCAGAAACATTTCTCTTGCACTACTAATCTATCTGATTATCTTGTAGGTTCTTAATGCACACATTTAAATTCTAAATGTGCAAGGCTCCTTGGTGCTGGTTTTTGCCATACCTACAAGAAAGCATATACAAAGTGCAAAGACCACAGCCCACTTAACTCCTTTAATTATTTTGACTTGGTTGAAAGTTCAGAGCATTTGCAAAACAGCGGCCCCACTGCAGCCACCCTGACAATATTTTGTCACATTCCTCTTATTGGCTGATATAGATTAGTGCCATTTACAATGTTTGTGTTCTCTCCATGTCACCTGATCAAAGATAAACTCCCTTTAAAAACACTGAAATAAGAGCCGGTTCACATGGGCGACTCGTCAGGCGACTCAGCCGCCTGACAAGTCGTGTCCCATTGTATTCAATAGAACCGTTATAATAGGAGCAACGCAAGTCGCTCCGACTTAGAAAAAGGTTCTTGTACGACTTCGGGGGCGACTTGCATTGACTTCTATCCAGAATCATTTGCAAGTCGCCTCTGAAGTCGTCTTCAGGACGCCTTGCCGATTCTCCCCCGAAGTCGTGCCGCCCAGTGTGAACGGCTCTAAAGGAAACTGAGAAGAAAGCTGTAGCGAACAAACCAGATAGAAAGTAATGTGCTCCAAGTCTGAAAATGACTTGCTAAGCTATTGCTAGACTCACCAGGCTTCACAAGTTTGTTTCACAATTTGCAGCAAGTTTGCATTGCATAACTCCAGATCAACTTTCTTTGCAGATATTCTGCAAGTCTGCTGCAAGTTCTGGTTCAGTTATGTTGTACAATAGTCATCCCACCACAGGGGTCACTGTGGCTGAATTTTCATGCTGTAGACTCAACACTGCATCTTATATCAGTGTCAGTATCAGTGAAATTACAGACTTTATTCAATCAGTATATTTTCTAACCAAAAACATTCTGAGGGTAGATTTAGATGTACATCTATCCCTTTTCTCTGAAGCCCGATCTGCATCAGACTGCGCTTAAGGGGGGCAGTGGTGGACAGCAACAATGCGGCTCAATTGTACATTTTTGCTGCACACCGCCCCACCCCCCCCCCCCAACCACACCTCTAAATGAAGCCTAAAGCTGTCATATAACTTTGCAATTTAAAAATTAAGAGATGTCAGTGCCATCCCTTATTCTAAATGCCTTATTCCCTGTATGCCCTTCGGAATTTCCGAAAGTAATAAACTCCAACGGAAAAAAGTCCGATGGAGCCCATACACTGTCGGAATTTGCGATGAAAAAATTCCGTCTGACTTTTTTCATCGGAAATTCCGATCGTGTGTACAAGGCATTAGGAAAGGCTGCATTTAATCTATAAGTATGTATCACAGTACAATAGAACACATTTTGCATAAAGGACACTTACTTGGACAGAGAAACACCTCCAGCTTTGCCAATCATATCTTCATGATGCAGTACAGCATCATTCCATGGAATTGTGAGGAACTTAATAATGTTTTCATCCATCGTTTGGATGTAAAACCAGCTGTTCATAATGTAACTAACATGCACCGGTCATAGCCAACCTCCATGCACTGGTTATACATTGTTTCTATAGCACGGTTCCACTTGGTTAAGCAGTCTCTGTAGCTGTTGAGATCAAATCCAGCGATAGTAACTTTTCTAGAAATCATAGAGTGCACTGAAGCACGTCCATCTCTCACCATAAGAAGAAATTTGGCATTGGGAAATATTTTGGCCAAGTACGACAAAGATTTTAAAGCAAATGGATCTTTATT
This sequence comes from Rana temporaria, assembly GCF_905171775.1. Classification (NCBI taxonomy): domain Eukaryota; kingdom Metazoa; phylum Chordata; class Amphibia; order Anura; family Ranidae; genus Rana; species Rana temporaria. Next base: position 250,514,728 of record NC_053490.1, on the reverse strand, counting down.
ACACAAATAAGGTGCAGGCTCACCATGTTTAACTATTATTTCCAGTAAAAAAGCCTGCATGGCTGAGTCTAGCACTTCATCTGTTACGCCAGCTTCATCTAGGCGAATTTTTTCTTTGCTTGAACGTGCCCACATCTGCTTGACGGCCAAAATCCGAGGGATGACCCTGGTTTCCTCTCCACATCTAATCTCAGGATGGGCATCAAGCATGGCACGCATGAGTGTAGTTCCACTGCGAGGCACTCCCCCAATAAATACTAATGGCATGTCCTTATTATATGTATAGCTAGCGTTCACCCTTTGCTCAGTTCTTAATGTTGCTTTGGGGATTTCCATTTTGACAGGTTGACTGCGTTCTTCTATTCGATGGTGGCACTCCATTGCATGTTGTCCCAAGTAGAACACTGTCACTGAGCTTATTATAAGGCATGCTAGGAGCAGGTTTTGCTTTAGTTTTCCAATCATTTTCACAATGATGGAGCAAGCAGATGGGAAGTGATATTTTTCTTTATAACCTCATGACATGCAGATTTTACTCAAAAATTGGTGACCGCCATCTATAAAAAATAAATAAAGATAATTAGGTCATTATTTACACACACACAGCAATAGACTGTTCTGAACAAAAGCAGCTTGTTTGTTTTTAAATGTAAAAATATCAAGAAAACTGCATGAATGCCACATTTTGTTTCCCTAAAGTAATATTAAACCCCTGTGTTTTTCAGTTTAACACATTAAGCACAATAAAATAACCATTCCCCAGTAAACTATTTGTTAAAATTCTTATCTCAGCACATGCAGTTTACTACTTTCAATGCTGCTGGCTCCTGCTCTCTCAGGGCTGAAAGTCTTCACAGCGGACAACAGTCTGGAGTCAGTCTGTTAGTTTGGAGAAAGAAGAGGGCGTGCCTTGTCATTCTAGGCTATGGGCTGTGTGTTTCTATTGATGCACACAGTGTAGGAAGACAACTCTATTCCCTTCATGCAAGGGTACTGTAGCTCCATAGGATGCTGCAAAAGAAAGCAGCCATCCTGAAACAGGAAACCTGGGACAGCAGCCATTTCACCAGCTGGAGATGGGAAGATCAGTCAAGATGATGAAACTACATACTCAGTAAGTGATTAAATCAACTGCTGAAAGTGATTATAGGTTCGGCTTAAAAAAAAAAGTGTTATACTTACCTGCTCTGTGCAGTGGTTTTGCACAGAGCTGCCCCAATCCTCTTCTTCTCGAGTCCCCTACTGGCACTCCTGGCTCCTCCCCCTTGAACAGTGCCCCCAATAGCAAGCCACTTGCTATGGGGGCACTGGTGTGTGTTCACTCCCAAGCCCTGCTCTATGTGTCCATAAGACACTCAGAGCCGCTGCTTCGCCCTGCACCTGCTCCCTCCTCATTGGCTCACTGGCTGTGATTGACAGTAGTGGGAGCCAATGGCTCCTGCTGCTTTCTCAGCCAATAAAGAGAGGGAGTCTCGGGAAAGCCGATGCTCTCATGCACATTGCTGGATTGAGAGGGAGCTCAGGTGAGTATTTGGCGGGCTGTGGGGGAAGCAGCACACAGAATGTTTTTTACCTTCATGCATAGAATGCACAAAGGTAATAAACCTTCAGCCTTTACAAAACTTAGGGTTCAAAATCACTTAACTATTGAAAACAGCCTCCACAAACCCCAAACAGCATATAACTTTCCCTTATGGTTACTGGATGGGTAGACTATTCAGCTTTCTTGAGTGAGAAAATGGCAAGCTCATGCCATGAACCCACTAAAATCAGTTTTTTATTTTTTGGAAGGTTGGTTTTGTATCAGTTCACCGTTTCACTAAAGAAAACAAAATGGTTCGTAATACTCTGGATTCCAGTGAGATAAGGGTGGTACTTGAATATTACTTGTCAGGTCAAGGAATATATTTACTTTTCTATATAAGAAAATAAAAATGCACTTTAACATTTTGTCAACCCAGCAAAATATAACACAAATACCAAAGCTGTGTGTGGTATTGAACGGAGACTCAAGTTTTGTGTACTTTTCAGGAACTGTATGTCAGCCACAATTGAAAGCTCCATGGGTAGTCTATTACGACTTCCGATAAATGTGGCTCATTATAACACAGCGACAGGGATCCAGAAGCTTGCAGCGATCACTGTAGTACTGGTGCCTACTACAGTGATTTCCAGTTTCTACTGGGACCTTCCAGGTAGGGCACATGTATACTTACACCTGTCCAAGCTGGACCTATGGAACTATGTAAAAATGCATATCTGGTATTCAGCTTTAAAATAGAACTGTAATCAAAACCTTTTTTTATTTTAGTTTTTCTTTTAACCATCAGTGTCCCATTGTGGAGTTTTTACCTTCACTTCCTGACCCATTGCCAAAACATGAAGTGAGAGGAAATTCCTGCAAATTAAAAGGAATCCCTCGGGGACCCCCAGGTCACCAGAACTTGTGTGCCCATTGAAAGATTACTTCTATTACTCTTCTGGAGACAACCTAAAATTAGTAATTTTTCACTTTTAATAATAATGGTAAACAGGATAAATAGGATGAATCTCTCAAACACAGACAGCAATAAAAACATGACAGGTGTTCTAATCTCTGTCCAAAACTAAAAATAAAAAAAGTTAGCCTTTAGTTATATTTTAGGCTAAACACTCTAATGCTAATTAGGGGGGTGATAAACTAAAGACATTATAAATACACTGTTCTCTTTGCAAGTGCAGTTTCACTCTGCAAGGGGCAAATTGCTCCAGGGCTTAGTAAATGAGGATACAAAACAAAATAATCCGCGCTATCTGATAGGTGAGCAGCTACAAAAACCAGTGAACAGAGGAAGATAACAAACAAAACATACAAATTGTAGCGCTGAGTAGTGATATTATAAACACTGAATGTCCATATAAAAAAAAAATATCAAGTGACAAATGTGTAAACAAAAAAAAGGAAAGGGACAGATTTATATAGAAAAAAAGTCCAAATAATGAATGGTGGAAAAACTTGATTGGTGTATAAGACTGGGTGAATGATCCCAGATCAACGGTAATTCACACTTGAACGTGATGCACACTTGTAAAATACCCGCCACCAATATTGCAGAGGCTTACCAAATAAATTGAACCCTAATGAGCCTACGCCCAGAGGGTCAACAAAGCTAAATGTATACAAAGGATGGGACAATACAGGACCAGATCTTCATACGTCAAACGGCAAATCCACCAAACGAAAGGAAGATGTCTAGTACTTGAAGATGGTAACTCCCAAACGGTCAAACCAAAAATCCGATGTGGAGTTACCCGACGCATTTCACAAAAACTTGCTTCGTCTGCCCCAGACGAAGCAAGTTTTTGTGAAACGCATCGGGTGACTCCACTGCTGCCACGCACATTTTGATCGACATGTTCTTTTTTTCCTACTTCCATGTAAGTGTTTCTAACCATTATTAAATGCTCAGTGCCTACGGTATTACGCTATGTGTTTCTTCTGTTTTACTCTTCTCTTATACATCAGATTTTTGGTTTGACCGTTTGGGAGTTACCATCTTCAAGTACTAGACATCTTCCTTTCGTTTGGTGGATTTGCCGTTTGACGTATGAAGATCTGGTCCTGTATTGTCCCATCCTTTTTATACATTCAGCTTTGTTGACCCTCTGGGCGTAGGCTCATTAGGGTTTAATTTATTTGGTAAGCCTCTGCAATATTGGTGGCGGGTATTTTACAAGTGTGCATCACGTTCAAGTGTGAATTACCGTTGATCTGGATCATTCACCCAGTCTTATACACCAATCAAGTTTTTCACCATTCATTATTTGGACTTTTTTTCTATATAAATCTGTCCCTTTCCTTTTTTTTTGTTTACACATTTGTCACTTGATATTTTTTTTTTTTTTATATGGACATTCAGTGTTTATAAATAATACCACTACTCGGCGCTACAACTTGTATGTTTTCTTATTAAATGAGGGGGACGCTCTGCTGACAGCCATCATCCAATCACATGCAAGCTAAAAATGCTTTTTTTTCCTTGTGTGTGATTGAGTATACAGTAAAACCTTGGTTTGAGAGTAACTTGGTTTGAGAGCGTTTTGCAAGACAAGCTAAATGTTTTAATACATTTTGCCTTGATATACAAGCGATGTCTTGATATAAGAGTAGCATCATGTCACAACTGAGTATAAAAAAGAAGAGAGGAGCCTCTAAGTGTAGCAATATGGTTACATTTAATGAAGGTACAACATTTAGCAACTTATTGCCACACTTAGAGTAGCCTCTCTTCTCTTTTATACCCTGTAAAAAAATGCTTTGATATACAAGTGCTTTGGATTACAAGCATGTTTCTGGAATGAATTAACCAAGGTTTTACTGTACCTTGCAAAGTGAAGCTTCATCTCATGTACTGAGCTCTGGAGCAAATGCCCTTAAATCAATCCCACCGTGTGCTTTCGGAAAATACACTTGAACCTGATTGGGTAATGTTATAAATAAGGTGATTGAGTAACCTAACAGTGGAACTAAAAAAAAAAGGATGAAAAATGGGTAGCTTCATGTTCTAAATAAGGTAAGCAATTACATAATTTGTCTCTTACACTGTACAAACATAATGGGAATACCTGGGATAGCATATTCTGACATACTAACCTAATTAGGCGCAGTGGACAATGTAAAGAAAGGGGGATATCAACCACGAAGGAGGAGACTACAACACAAGAAAACAAAGAATCCACACCAAAACCATACACATACATATACCATTTTCTTACCAATATTTTTGAAAACAGCATTCCACAAAAAAAAAATACAAAAATGTTTTTTTTTTGGTGTTCTGTGGCCAGTAAATCAAAACTGACCAATGATCCTGTCATATTATGGCAGGACAGATAACTATATAAGACAGGCTGAGTGAACAATGACTCGAGTGGATTGGCTCAACCAGTGAAGAGATTGTGTATTAATGTCACAGAGAAAAGGCAGCAAACATTGCTCAGAACACAATTCTATTATCATGTAGTGACGCACATTCTCATTATTTATAGATTCTTCCATGGCCTAGAGAAGGTCAGAAACAAATGACACAAACCAATGACTGCTTACACGTAGGCTTTTTAATCGGCAAACAAGAAGCACATAATTGATTCCTGAATCGGAGGGATTACCATCTCTTGATTTTCTATTAAAGTACCAGGTACTGAAATATGAGTACGTAATACATGATAAAAGTATTATACCTATTATTGCAACACAGCTTGGACACTACTAAAATGCTTAACGTTCTGGTCAGAACACATGGAATGACATGCAGAGTCAATTAACAAAACAGCTGAAGGCAATTAAAGTAACAGCAATGTGGTATAGTCATTGTTTCCATGTTAGGCCAACACTAAAACCACCTTCTTATTTCCCACAAATGTTCACTTAAAGCAGGGGTGCCCAACCTTTTGAAGAGTGAGGGCCACTTAAGCAACTTGGTGACCAGTCGAGGGCCACAATGAGCGGACGGATGACAGGTCACGGCTACTCTATAGGCCCTCTGATTCGCCCAGATAGAAGGGGACAAATGTTTTTTGGATTGGAGGTAGGCTGGCGTAAACAGACATGTGTCGCTCTGTAGAGGTGAATTGATGGTCCCATTTGGTCGGGCTGATCATGTGAAAAGGGCCTAAGACTGCTTTCACACTGTTGTGCTGCGGTTTACCCACACCGCAAGTGCCGCTGTGTCTATCCTGCGGGTTAGCTGAACTTTGCCTTAGACTCCGCCTGTGGCAAAAGTTGTAGAGGAAGCATCGGCTTATGGGGCTTCGTTCCGCAGCCGTTTTCTTCCTCTACCTCAAGCATCATTCACAACAATGATGCTGTGATATGGCAGGTCGGCAACCTGCGATCTTTGTTGCTAACCTGCCATTCCAGAGCAGGAGGTCGCAGGCCACATCAGAGGGCCCCGCGGGCCACATGTGGCCCTCGGGCCACTGGTTGGCCACCCCTGACTTAAAGGATAAGTTCAGCTTTTGTAACATGTTACGCCCATATCAGTACATACAGTATCAGTGTTCTGTGAATAAAGAAACTATCACAAGGATAAAAAGACAAAATATATATATATAAATTCATATATATAAAAAACAGCCAAGGATCAAACCATATGGGCTGTATGTATGAGTGTGATGGCGTTAGAATTGCTCCACCCGACTAGTTTCCCCAAAACTGGCTTCAACTGGGAACGGAGGCTCCAGCAAAAAAATGTAATATTCCATGGACTCAACATGCCTCTCAGCAAATAGCTTGGGGTGTCTTTTTTCCAAAATGGGGTCATTTGGGGGGGTTGTGTGCCATCTTGGCATTTTATGGCCTTCAAAACTGTGATAGGTAGTGATAGGTAGTAAGGAGTGAAATCAAAAATGTATGCCCTTAGAAATCTTGAAGGCGGTGCTTGGTTTTCGGGTCCCGTACGTGGCTAGGCTCCCAAAAAGTCCCACACATGTGGTATCCCCGTACTCAGGAGAAGCAGCAGAATGTATTTTGGGGTGCAATTCCACATATAACCATGGCATGTGTGAGCAATATATCATTTAGTGACAACTTTGTGCAAAAAAAAAAATCAGTTTGTCATATTCCCGCAACTTGTGTCAAAATATAAAATATTCCATGGACTCGACATGCCTCTCAGCAAATAGCTTGGGGTGTCTACTTTCCAAAATGGGGTCATTTAGGGGGGTTTGTGCTATTTTGGCATTTTATGGCCTTCGAAACTGTGATAGGCTCCCAAAAAGTCCCAAACATGTGGTATCCCCGTACTCAGGAGAAGCAGCAGAATGTATTCTGGGGTGCAATTCCACATATAACCATGGCATGTGTGAGCAATATATCATTTAGTGACAACTTTTTGTAAAAAAAAAAATGTTGTTATTATTCAATCACTTGGGACAAAAAAAAAAATATTCAATGGACTCAACATGCCTCTCAGCAGTTTCCTTGGGGTGTCTACTTTCCAAAATGGGGTCATTTGGGGGGGGGGGGGTTGTACTGCCCTGCCATTTTAGCACCTCAAGAAATGAGATAGGCAGTCATAAAATAAAAGCTGTGTAAATTCCAGAAAATGTACCCTAGTTTGTAGACGCTATAACTTTTGCGAAAACCAATAAATATACGCTTATTGCGTTTTTTTTAATAAAGACATGTGGCTGAATACATTTTGGCCTAAATGTTTGACTAAAATTTAGTTTATTCGATATTTTTTACTTTTTGTTATAAGAAAAATTCAGTTTCGGTACAACATTGCATGACCGCGCAATTAGCAGTTAAAGCAGCGCAGTGCCAAATTGTAAAAACACCTTTGGTCCTTTAGCTGCATATTGGTCCGGGGCTTAAGTGGTTAAAGGAGTGTCGGGAAAGTGTCAGGTCTATATCTCTAGCCTTCTCTCTATACCTATCCAGATCTTCAGTTTAGAAGGAATTCAAAGGTAGAGCGTCAATCAACAGGAAAGTAGCATTCAGCAATGGCAGCCTCCATAATCTCTCATGAGTCCCTTTAACCACTAGCCGACCAGCCACCGTCATTATACGGCGGCAGGTCGGCTCTCCTGGGCGAAAGCCCGTAGCTATACGTCCTATTGTATAGCCGCCACTAGGGGGCGCGTGCGCGCCGCCGGAGGTGCGCGCGCGCGCCCCCCGCTCGCCCCCGTCTCCCGTGCGTGTGCCCGGCGGGCGCGATCGCCGCCGGGCACACGCGATCGCTCGTTACAGAGCGGGGACCGGGAGCTGTGTGTGTAAACACACAGCTCTCGGTCCTGTCAGCAGGGGAAATGCTGATTTTCTGTTCATACACTGTATGAACAGAAAATCAGTGTTTCCCCTAGTGAGGCCACCCCCCCCCCCACAGTAAGAACACACCCAGGCATACTTAACCCCTTCCCCGCCCCCTAGTGTTAACCCCTTCACTGCCAGTGGCATTTTTATAGTAATCTAATGCATTTTTATAGCACTGATCGCTATAAAAATGCCAATGGTCCCAAAAATTTGTCAAAAGTGTCCGAAGTGTCCGCCATAATGTCGCAGTAACGAAAAAAAATCGCTGATCGCCGCCATTACTAGTAAAAAAAATATATTAATAAAAATGCCATAAAAATACCCCCTATTTTGTAAACGCTATAACTTTTGCGCAAACCAATCAATAAACGCTTATTTGCGATTTTTTTTACGAAAAATATGTAGAAGAATACGTATCGGCCTAAACTAAGGAAAAAATAATTTTTTTTATATATTTTTGGGGGATATTTATTACAGCAAAATGTAAAAAATATAATTTTTTTTCAAAATTGTCGCTCTATTTTTGTTTATGGCGCAAAAAATAAAAACCGCAGAGGTGATCAAATACCACCAAAAGAAAGCTCTATTTGTGGGAAAAAAAGGACGCCAATTTTGTTTGGGAGCCACGTCGCACGACCGCGCAATTGTCAGTTAAAGCGTCGCAGTCCCGAATCGCAAAAAGTGCTCTGGTCTTTGACCAGCAATATGGTCCGGGGGGCAAGTAGTTAAAGTAAATATGTAGTGGTTTTGTACAACCCTGGACACATCTGTCTGTGTCTAGGGTCGCTCAAACCTCCCTAACCAAAGGTATCCGCTGGTTGTGCAGATAAATGTAAACAGCAACAGCTCTTCATTACTTTGTACAAGTCGATTCTTGCTGCTGGAACCCTTTGCTGCAGAATGTTTATTTGAATAAAAGGGAAGACATTCTGTTCAAAATGCAAATATATGCATACACATGGATCCAGTTCACATGGAGAGACTGTAAAAGACTGTAAAAGACCTGGAGTCAGGGTCACATTCTGAATTGGCACAGTCCACAGGCAACTTAACTTTTCAATAAGATACAGACATTGGATCCAATCGAGTTTTAAATGAGAAAAGTGCAGTACAGAGAATGTTTTTCCAGTCTTATAAAAGGTGTAAGACGATAATGACGTTCCTAAGCCCCCCCCTCTGCATATAAAGTGAAGCTAATCAGAGGAATTGAGTGAGAGGTAGGGAGTGTCTAGTTAGGGATTGTACTAACCAGAGACAAACAGAGGGAACGAAGGAACATACCAAGTACAGTAAACAAGACAAAAGACAAAAGGCTGTTGCAGGGAAGAAGATAAGGCTAATGTCAAATATGAGGGAAATATGGCCTATGAAAACCGCAGTATATGAACATACAGTATATAATAAAGGGCCACTGACCACCAGTAACTGCAGGACTGTTTAAAAGCATTCACATGCCACTGACAACTAGTAATTGTGGGATTGTATTGGGGGAATTTAGGTTTATCTATAATATCTAGCTATTGCACATAATGCAATTTCAGTACAAAGCCATTTATCTTACAGGGATTCTGTTCCCACAATAACAGAAGCCTTGCACTTGGCTTAAGTGGGCAACTTTTAAAGCCTATGTGCACTGTTATTTTTTAACCACTGCAATACCAGCATGTTTTTTCATTTCCAAAAAATGCTGGTAAAAAATGTTTGGGGTGTCCACTTTCCAAAAAGGGTCATTTGTGGGGGTGCCCGTGACCACGTCCTTCTAGTGACGAAACGTTGGGAGGAACGACGTTCTGACGTCACCACGTTGTTCGCCAGACCCGGAAGATACAGGTTGCTGAATCGAAAAGCCGGCCGGCTCGATTGTTTTTTTTTATATGCCACTATTTCACTGCTCTGATGTAAGTGCGCATTTTATGTCATTTATTAAAACTTTTTAAAGGGTTTTATGCTATGTAAGCCTTTTTTTTTTTCTTATATGGTGTATCCCGAATACTACGCTGTATGAGTTGTATGAGACAACACTGAGGCTTATATCCTACCAATAGAGACCCAACCTGGGGCATTAGCCATATGCGCTTATTGATCTCCTATAATCTAGAGATCACATCCATCTGGTAAGCGGCAGTGTTATTATTTGGTGGAGGCACTATCCTGTCATCACTCAACAATCCTTCTGAATATATTGGATTTGTTTGACACTGGGGATATTTAAAGTGTTTATGGACATTTGTCACTATTAATTATTAATTTCCATTTCGATTGTTTTTTAACACCACTGTTAATGATAACTTTACAGTTATTTTTTTGTTCATACGGATTGTTATTCATTTACTTGTCACTTTTTAGGTTTCCACCCAAATTTGGAAAACATTTATCCTTGTCATTTCATTGAGGTTTCATAGACCTACAGGTTACTATTTTCGAGTTTCAGAGTAGGTCTAGTGCAAGAATTGTTGCACACGCTCTAACGCATGCAACGATACCTCACATGTGGGGTTTGAACGGTGTTTACATATGTGGGCGGGACCTGCATGCATGTTCGCTTCTGCGCGCGAGATAACGAGGACAGGGGCATTTTGAATTTTTTTTTTTAAATTGTATTTTTATTTTACTTAATTTTTTTTTATTTTTACACTTTTTAAAAAAAAAAAAAATTTTGATCACTTTTATTCCTATGACAAGGAATGTAAACATCCCTTGTAATAGGAATCAGTGTGACGGGTCCTCTTTACGGAGAGATGTGGGGTCAATAAGACCCCACATCTCTCCTCCAGGCTTACAAGCATGAAATCGGTGAAAAAAGAATCACCGATCACATGTCGACAGCCGCGATTGCGGCTTTGTTTACTTCCGGGTACCGGGCGTGACGTCATAACGTCGGGCCCGGTCCTCCGACGGTAATAGAGATGACTGTGACCGTCTGGTCACCAGTCATCTCTATGGTTCTGCAGCGGACGCCGACCGATTTGCTCTCCGGGCCCCTGATGGCACGGGAGAGCCCGGAGAAGCACCGGATGGCGGCGGGAGGGGGGGCGTCCTCTCCCGCTGCCTATAAGAACGATCAAGCGCCACTTTGATCGTTCTTATGGTGCAGAGAATCGGCGGCTGACGACGGGGATATCTGAATGATGTCTGTAGCTGCAGGCATCATTGAGATATCACTGCTCAAAGTGGAGGACGTCCCAGGGACGTCCTTGGTGGTAAAGAGGTTAAGCTATATAATGTAGGCAAAACTATTACAATTTTGAAGAAAGAAAGTAGTGGCATCTGTTCTCTTCTGCCATGTATTAAATGTTTATTTGTAAAACAATATACTGTATACATAATCATACACACATGTACAGTAAATAAAGAAAAACACCAGCCTATGTACTCTCCTCCTGTGGCATATAGCTCATTATTACTTAGCGAAACGCACAAATATCAAAGGCATATCATTGTTCTACTCTTACCTACAGGACAAATTAACATTCACCAAATCTTTTGATATGCAAGCCTGGGAGAGAGAATTCAATGCAGTATACTTAGCCGATCAGTGGCAGACAGCCCTGAGGGTAACATACTCCTCCACCAAATGTGTTAATCTTTGGGAACTATTCCAAAAAATCTTATTAAGATGGTATCTCACCCCATTTAGATTGTCCAAGATCGGGAAGGGTCTATCCCCCGGGTGTTGGAGGGAATGTGGGGGAACAGGTACGCTGTTCCATATTCTATGGTCCTGCCCCGCTGTAATGCAATACTGGCAGTTAATCCAAAACCTCGTAGCACAGGTCCTTAAACTTAATCTGACCTTGTCCCCGGGGCTGGCGCTACTTTCCTTGGGTATAGATCAGATCCCTTATCACTCAAGGACGCTTCTATCCCACATCCTTCTAGCTGCTAGGCTGGCTTTGGTCAGACATTGGAAGACCACTCTTCGACCTACACTGCCTGAAGTTATCCAAATAATCAATACCCATGGCTCATACGAACAACTATTTGCCTCCGGGGTAGGTAAAATATACAGAGATTATTAAAATCTGGGAACCTTGGAACGAATGGTATAAGGTTCAATCCAGGCCTAGCCCTCCATGAGTAAGTTCTTGCCTGACACACGGCAGATATATTGCCCATTGCAAATGGTGACTGACTGCGTTTGTTTCTAATGCCCTAGTTTTAGTCTGCTATTCTGTTTTTTCTTTTTTTTTTTGTTATTTCAGTTGTATTATCTCATTTTAGTTATTTTAAGTCTACTAATATAATACTACCTTGGTTCTACATGAGAACTGGCCCCTCAGGCATGGTGGGTTACAGGAAACCAATTACTCTCATCTGATATGTATATCATCATAGTATTGTGTGGATAAGCTGTTTCTACACCTTGTGACTCATTTCACGGATAAGTTTCTTTTTATTTTTGTTTCTGTCATTTATGTTTAAAACTGTTAAAACTAATAAAAACTATTGAAACTAAATAAAGAAAAACAAAACCAACTGATAAAAGAAAAATATTAAATCGACCAAAACTACAATTTTGAAAATGCAAGCTCTCCTTATGGCGCATTGAAAAGCTGGCCACACACAAGCAGGATTTTCAATGCGCCATTTCAATGTATCTAGCAGTTAAAGGCTTGCGAACACAAACTTAGGTTAATATTGTCTTTTAACCACTTCCCGACGGCCGTACGACTATATACGGCCGCGGGGTGATTCTACTTCTCTGGGGCGCCGTCATTTGACGTCCGCCCCTTTCCGCGTTCCCCGCGCGCGTTCCCCGCGCGCGCTCCCGAGCGCGCAGCGGGGAACTTCTGTGCTGGCTATGTCCCTTGGACACAGCCAATCACAGATCGCCGTGAACGGCCAATCGGAGTGGCCGTTTGCTAGGCGATCTGTGCGGCCAATGAGAGATGATCTCATATGTTTACATATGAGATCATTTCTCATTGCCGGCTCTCACAGACAGCGGTGCTGTCAGGGAGAGAGGAGACCGATCTGTGTCTCTTGTACATAGAGACACAGATCGGTCACCTCCCCCAGTCACCCCCCTTCCCCCACAGTTAGAACACTATATAGGGAATACATTTAACCCCTTCCTCACCCCCTAGTGTTAACCCCTTCCCTGCCAGTCACATTTATACAGTAATTAGTGCATATTTATAGCACTGATTGCAGTATAAATGTGAATGGTGCCAAAAATGTGTCAAAAGTGTCCGCCATAATGTCGCAGTCGCAATAAAAATCGCAGATCGCCGCCATTACTAGTAAAAAAAAAAAAAAATAATAATAATTCTGTCCCTTATTTTTTATGCACTATAACTTTTGCGCTTATTGCTTTTTTTTTTTTTTTTTTTTTTTTACTAAAAATATGTAGAATACGTATCAGCCTAGACTGAAAAATTGTCGCTCTATTTTTGTTTATAGCGCAACAAATAAAAACCGCAGAGGTGATCACATACCACCAAAAGAAAGCTCTATTTGTGGGAAAAAAATGACGTCAATTTTGTTTGGGAGCCACGTCGCACGACCGCGCAATTGTCAGTTAAAGCGACGCAGTGCCGAATCGCAAAAAGTCCTCTGGGCAGGAAGGGGGTTTAAGTGCCCAGTAAGGAAGTGGTTAATTATGTGGGCATATTAAATACAATGTTTTCCGGATGCCCTTTATTCCAGTTTTATATCATATTACAGCATACTTTAATAACAGATTTAAGATTAAAATATATACTCAACAACCAGTAATCAGTGTTTTATTACAGGTGTAATGCGCAGCACCAAAGAGTATACATATGAAAACCAAACTAAAAAGCAACCACGTAGCTGTAATTATATGAGCGTAGAATAGAAACTACAAAGTGAATGGATTTAAATGGGTTTACTCATAATTGAAGGGTACTTTTCTGGGTATTTAAAAGTTGCTATACTTTACATGCAAGAAATCTAAATTTAAAAACATGTGCTCCTTACCAGATGTAGCTGTAGTAAAGGAAATGCCTATGGTAAAAATAAAGTGTATTTATAATAAGTCAGTGGCTAAAAACTCTGCTCTGGAAATCATAACACTCTGAAATTCCTAGACCAATGGATTCCAGCACATCTCTGCTGAGCACGAGTGTCAGAACTAATGATTCACTCTTACATTACAGGATTCTTAAAGCACAGGGGTAGACTTTAAAAAATCGGATGTTTACTTTTGGAGAAAAGGGACCTTTTTTCCAGTACATTATGGGTAAAATTAGCATTACAGATGTATGTCTGCAGTCTAGACAGATGGCTTTTATGAACCCCGCTCTCCACGTACACACACTCTATAACCTGCCCAGGCACCATGTGTTTCAGTTACAATCAACAAAAATACAGTTCAAAATCAATGATGATCTGCAATTCCTATCAGTAAACGATTAAAGCACAAAGTGATGTTCTGCTTCATCATGTAAGCACACAGGCTAATGAACGTCACAGTAAGATCTGTTGTGAAACAACTCCCCCTACTGGAGGGTGACTAATAATCATGCAGTCTGTCCATTAGTATTTCTGCTTATAAATGGATCCATTTTTAAATCAGCAGCCATCTAACCAATGCTCTGCCACTGCTTACATGACCATGCCTCTGGAGTAAGTCCTCAGCACCACCGTTTTCTGCAGAAAAGCTATTTTATAGCTGCAACCCAGGATGGGAAGATTCAACTTAGCTAGTAGTTGGATTCAGTAGTGCCAACTTCTTGCGGGAACAAAACATTTTATGAAAAGGCATGTGCCATTAGCAAAGGCTCCATGGTTAGTGAGTGCCACTATTGCATTTAGAGCTTCAGTAGTCACAGAAAGCTCCCTTATTAGGCTTGAGTTTGTGCAAACCCTCACCACTACTACCTGTATACCAACAGTTTAATAAATGTGATTTAAATGTTGTGAATTACTACTCAATACAGTTTTGGTTACCCAAAGCAATGAATCAGACAGCTAGAAGTGTTCCTACCTCAGCCATTTCAGGGCAAAAGTAAAGAAAAAAATGCAGATAAACTATTGATTTTCAGTACATTTCCAAATTTACAGTATATATGGGAGAACATGACTGAATAGTGTAACTGATTTGGTTTCCTAAATGATATTATCACCTACATTGACCTGTAAAAGTCTTTAATACCAGAGAATGTATTTTGTGTCCTTGTTTCCTTTGCAGGTCGTTATAAATGACTTTAGGCCTCATGCACACTGGATGTTTTTACAGCTGCTGTTTTTGGTGTCAGGTGTTTTTTTCTGCAGCCAGCAAACTCCCCAGCATGCTATCCTATGTGTCCATGCACACATAGGATTTTTTTCAGCGTGTGTTGGCAGGGGCATTTTCAGGCTGGGGAAAAAAAACAGAACTACTGCGCTCTAACACCAAAAAACACGGCAATCAAGCATCTATGATCATTTTGAGACTCATGCATTGTGGGAAAGTGGGAGTTAAAAATAGCAGAGAGGTGTTTTCTTGTTAAAAAATGCTAATGTAGCAAAGCGCTAAAAAAACGCTTAATAACGCTAATGAAAAAAAAGGCAGAAAATTCACTTTTTTTTTTTACATTTAATGTGCATGAGGTCTTAGTCAGTATTTGTGTGATATTAAGTAACATGGGTTCTCTATTTGTTCTCTGCCTACAGAAGCAACCAACCAATGCTTTAGGATGTTAAGCAGTGAGTTACTATCAAACGCACTACCGAATAAACAAATAAGCAAAGGAACAGATGCTGTGCTCTTGATTTTCCAGGTAAAGATCAATATGTGGTTGGCTAATTTTGATATGAAATAATTAAATGCACTAATATTTTAGTCTTATGCATTATTGATTGAATATCAATGAATTTCATAGTGGTGTTCTGCCTAACCAAATGAGAATGGCTTTAAAATACTGAAGCCAGCCAAAAACAAATTGCCAGAGCCAAAATCCAATAACCCCTTCTGTTAACAATTAATCACGGAAATATAAAAGCTCTAAAGTTGCCAATTTATTTTTATAATTTCATAGGCAAAGCCAAGTTACAGCCATAAGCTGAGAAGACTGTTTTATGAAAGCATCATGGACAGAGGACAGTATTATAAAAAAAAAAGTCAGAGCTAAAATTTGCCTTGATAAAAAGTAGATTAATATAAGAAAAAAGAAAGGGACGTTGCTTACTGATATAATACAGATACCTATTTTATGGATCAGTTCAGGAATTCTGTGCTTCCTATACATTTTCCCCATCCCCATTGGACTGTAACATACTTTGTAGTGTTACAACCTGGATTTAAAATTGATTTATGTGGGGTGGTATGTCACTAATATACACAAAACAGTTCACTATGTTGAAAAAAAATCTACATGGTTTTAACTATTAAGCCTCGTACACATGATCGGATATCTGATGGAATCTAATCCGATGAAGCTGACTTTCATCAGTCTTGCCTACACACCATCAGTCAAAAATCCGACCGTGCCAAAACGCGGTGACGTAAAACACTACGACGTGCTAAGAAAAATGAAGTTCAATGCTTCTGAGCATGCGTCGACTTAATTCTGAGCATGCATGGATTTTTGACCGATGAACTTCCACACAGACGATCGTTTTTTTTCTATCGGTTTTTTATCCATAGGAAAAATTTAAAACATGTTCTATTTTTTTTCAACGATGGAAAACAAACCGATGGGGCCTACACACGCACACGATCGGTTTGTCCGATGAAAACAGTCCATTGGTCTTTAGCTGCAAAAAAAAAACTGAAAACATTCGATCGCATATGCGTTCATCCATTTTTTTGTACACCTCTAGACATGCTTTGATGCAACCATTTGCTTACAGAAGTCAAACAATTAGTTGAATAGTGTTCACCAGTGTACAATTAAAGTGTCACGTGATCTTTTTGGAGGCACCACAAACATGGAAAAATGTACTCTGGTCTGATGAGACCAAAGAAGCCTTGCTGGATTCAGGGCAAACTAGTAAGGTAACATTAAACCTTCAATGTGTTTTTTCTTATTAAAATAGCAAATATGGTATACTTTCCTTCTCCATGCAATGGTTTTGCACAGAGCAGCCAAGAGCCTCCTTTTTCTGGGGTCCCCCACCAGCCCCTCCTCTTTGGCGGGTGCCACATGGAAAACCACTTGACACAGATTGGCCAACCCGGCCCTGCCTCCCTCGTCACAGCATTTGATTGACAGCAATGGAAGCCAATGGCTCCCACTGCTATCAGTCTGCACAATGAGGAGGGAGACGGCGTCAAGAGCTGCTGCTCTCGTACACATCGCTGGATTGGATCAGGCAAGAATAAGGGGGTGCTAAGGGGATCCTGCAGCAAGATGGTTTTTTATCTTATTAGGAGAGAATGTTAAGAAACAGAGTGGTAGGCAAACCAAACAGGCAAACCAGAGCCCCACAACAACAAAACTGGAAGCTCACAAAGCTGCCTGCAACACCTTGCATCTAAAACTAGCATCCGCTGATGAGGACACCTCCAACTAGTAAAACTTGGTAAAAGCATGGGATGAGCCTTACAAACTTGAGACACAGAATGGCAGGTGGGTAAAAACACGCTCCATGCCCTCAGTGAGCCTAGACAGGGAAAGGGAGAACCATACCCTCTTACTTGAACAACAGTGAATACAGTAAGAAATGGTAGAAATGGAAGCTGGAACACCCTTCCTGGGACCCTCTGGAATGAGAAACAAGGAAAGTGATTTTGCAGTGAAACAGGATGCCTAGGAGGGGTTATGACCCCTAGGGAATGGCCTTTAGTCCTGACCTAGGGTCCAGCCCTCTTGTAGGCAGCAATATAACCTTTAGTTTATGAATATAAAACTCATAGGACTTTTACTAATACTAGAGGCAAGGACATTACTGTTCATGTGGATACATGTGTAAGTAATACCTCAATACTAGAACTCATCCTGGAAGCTGGATGATGGTGGCCTTCAGTACTGTATATGGACCTCAGCTGATAAAAGGTAAAGGGCAACATCATTACATTACATAATTCATAACGCCATATAAATCTATCATACTATATAAACATTAACCATTCATGCAGTTCAGCATAAAAAAAAAAAAACTTTGGCTAAACTAACTACCCAGTCCCCAGGCATTAACAAAACTTTTTTGACCCTTGCAGGATTTACAATGTGCATGATATAAAAAATAAAAGAAGAAAATCTAGAAGTCTTGTAAAGTTGTAAATATGAACAATAATAATAGACTATTAAAGTAATCACTGATTTATATGATAACCACACAACATTTTCAGAAAAGGAATATAAAATAATCAGGCTACATTTGTACTTTACAAATTCATTGTTGCAGGTTTATAATGCCGCGTACACACCATCACTTTATGTGATGGAAAAAAAACGACACTTTCTGTGAAGTAAAAAATGACGTTTTTGAAACATCAATTTTCAAAGACGAAGTTGCCTACACACCATCGTTTTTCTCACAATGTTCTTGCAAAGTGAGGTTACGTTCCACCACGTTTTACCATTGAAGCTTGCTTCATAAGTAGCTTCTGGGCATGCGTGGATGAAAAAACGTCTTAGAAAACAAAGTTTTTTGCTACACACGGTCAATTTCTGTGAAGTAAAAAGTGCACTTTTGAAAAACGACACATAAAATTGAAGCATGCTTCAATTTTTTTTGGTCGTTTTTTACAAGACATAAAACAACGTTTTCCCCCACACACGGTCAATTAAAGTGACGTTTTTAAAAACGTCATTTTTTTTCATCACATAAAGTGATGGTGTGTACGCGGCATTAGAGATTGGTTTTGTTTTTACTGGTCATGTTAGACAGTCTGGGGCAGATCCACAAAATGATTACGCCGGCGTATCCACTGATACGCCGGTGTAATTTTAAAATTCCCGCGTCGTATCTTTGTTTTGTATCCACAAAACAAGATACAACGGCATCTGGGATCGATCCGACAGGCATACGTCTTAGTACGCCGTCGGATCTAAGCTGCAATTTTTTTGGCGGCCGCTAGGTGGCGTTTCCGTCGAAATCCGTGTTGAGTATGCAAATTAGCTAGTTACGGCGATCCACGAACGTAAGTCGGCCCGGCACATTTTTTTAAGTCGTTTTCAAAGGGCTTTTTCTGGCGTATAGTTAAAGGTGCTATATGGTGGCGTACTCAATGTTAAGTATGGCCGTCGTTCCCGCGTACAATTTTGAATTTTTTACGTCGTTTGCGTAAGTCGTTCGCAAATAGGAATTTGCGTAGAATGACGTCACCGTCGTAAGCATTGGCTTGTTCCGGTTAAATTTTGAGCATGCGCACTGGGGTACCCCCATGGACGGCGCATGCGCAGTTAAAAAAAACTTTTTTTACGTCGGGGCACAACGTATTTACATAAAACATGCCCCCATTACATCCATTTGAATTCCGCGCCCTTACGCCGCAAGAGATACACTACGCCGCCGTAACTTACGGCGCAAATTCGTTGAGGATTCAATACAAAACAAAGTAAGTTACAGCGGCGTAGTGTATCTTAGATACGCTACGCCCGGCGCAATAATGCGCCGTTGTACATGGATCTACCCCTCTGCCTTTACTTTCTGATAAATACATCATCGTGTTTTAATGTCATACTAATGTATTTGTTTCACATAATAAAGCTGCAAATTTTAGCAGGATATGCCTCTAGAAACTATATTCAGAAGCAGCAACAATAGCACAAGACTAGTCTTTATTTGCTGATAAAGCCCATATCCAGTTTTTTTTTCCAATAGCCCAGCCTTTATAAAAATATGCAGATCTCACTGCTGGTTTGCTCTCCTCTTTTCAAATACTTACTTGCTCTCCGGTGCTGTCCCCTGCATATTCACTGCTCTTTGATGCATAGCTAATCCACTTCCTTGTTGAATGACACCCAGCATCATTCAAGCAACTATTTTTTAGTGCAGGGTGTCATGGACATAACTCTTGATGGGCATTACCACAGCCCCCTGTTCTGAGAGTAAAAGACTGCAGAAAAAGCTGATGATGTTATCATGCCAGCAATGCTTTCTTTATCTTTGCAGATTGCCCAGCACCAGAGAAAAAGCAAGAAGGAAGATAACCCTACTTGTTATGTGGCCAGTTTAAAAACTATACATATACATAGATTTTTGTGCCGACTTGTAGAAGCATTTTAGTAGTTTTTAGACGCATTTAGAAGCATTAGCATTTCATTTGAGTTTTTACAGTACATAAATATAAAAAAAAGCTAAAAAAAACACCTTTTCGCTACTAGACACTGAAGCTCAGAAAGCTAATAGCCTAAACTAGTGCGCCAGAGGCGTATTTAGGTTTTGTGCTGCCCTAGGCCTGACTAAACTCGCGCACCCCCCCAATTTAAATATGACACACCCCTTCCTGGCAAGGTCACGCCCCTTTCTGTTTAAAACCCGCCCTAAAAAAATTGAGTGGGGACACTAGTTCTGAGGGCCGGTTGGGGGAGCAATGAATTCCCTTAATTTGCATAGATTTCCTCTCACTTCCTGTTTGGCTATGGGTTAGGAAGTGAAGGGAAATTTCTGCAATGGGATGGGGATGGTAAAAAATAAACTGACAGGGGCTATAACCCCCCCCCCCCCTTTAATCTATCCAAAATTAAAAATAAAGTGTAGCCTATAGTTCTACTTTAAGCACACATTTCTGATAATTTCATGGCGAGGACTAAGAAGATATAACCATGCCAATGGTGCAGCAGAACCCCCCCCCCCCCCCCCACAGTTGCAGAATGCCAGCCGCCTGCATACCAGAAGTAGTGTGGCCTCTTTATGGGGGCGCTAGACTAATTTGCCTCTTAGCCCAGTCCGCACCATAAGACTGCCGCTACACTAACAGTGTAGCGCAAGCCGGCGGGGACTCTTTCCGTGCTGCCCCCCTGCAAAGTGCTGTCCTAGGCCTGGGCCTTGTTGGCCTAGGCCAGGATACAGCGCTGTAGTGCGCATGGACACAGATAATAACACTAATTCGTTTCTAGTAGCAGAAAAAAAAATGCCGCTTTATGCCCCGTACACACGATCAGAATTTCCAATAGAAAAAGTCAGACGGACTTTTTCCATCGGAAATTCCGACCGTGTGTATGCCCCACAGGAGAAATTCCATCGGAAATTCCAATGAATTCCATCGGAGTTTACACAGAGAATATTTTCCTCTGATGGAATTCCAATGTGAATTTGGTCGGACAAAGGTCCGATCGTGTGTACGGGGCATTAGAGAGGCAAACTTGGCGCCTAATTTTTCTTTCAATTTATGCTGCCAAAATGTTAAATATAATAAATCGAGAACCTGATGCTCAAAAAAGAATGTTTAAAGTGGTAAATTATGACAAGAAGTAGGTAAGCAAGAAAATTGCCCAAGTTTGCGTTATGCATAGTGACCCTACCACTGTTTAAAATACATAATGCAAAAACAAACATTTACTCTCTCACTTGAGGAATAAGAAAACACAAAGAAAAAATGAAAGCAATTAGAATCAGTTATTTTCATATTAGGCAGAAAATTCACAGGAATGGCTATATTACAAAGTATAATGAGAACAGAGGAAACGTCTGGGGATAATGTTTCCTGTCTTGTTTCCCTTTATTCCTCACAAAGTCTCTTTCAAACATATGCGTACAGATGTTTTATCTTACGGATTAATTCCATGCGAAGAGAAAAAACTTCCACCATGACTTACTTGTGTTTCTGCACAAAAAGTGTGCAATTTATTTTATCCATAGCAAATCTAAAGTTCACTATACTCCAGCAATGTGATATCCGCAAGCACCCTCATCAAAAGGGAGAAAATACAGTTATAATACAATAAAATACAAGAGGATTAAGAGGGCCCTGTTTGGAAGAGCTTACATTCTAATAAGATGTGGCCCTTCCCTCAGTTTGACTGAACTGCACTCCACCAATGGTCACGTGACCCCGCTACCCCACCTACCCATTTCTGCCAGCCAAACAAAGAAAGTTGTAGCGGAGCAGGTAATTTGGGACACCAGGAGCGCAGTCTGTGCAAGGAGTGGCAGGCTGATGCCCAGAGTGAGGAGGGTGGGCGTGGAACAGTGAATGGACTGACAAAAGCCCAGGTGCCATGACGTAATTTCTAGTCGTCATGGTGACCTGGTGCCTGGGATTTGTCGAGCCCTGGACTAATACCTTAGTTTGCCTCTTTTAATGAAGCACTCCTCCTATTTCATGCAGCACTGATGTCAGGGGAGGGTTATGGAGAGGGGCATTGAGAAGACTGGCTATCCAATGCACAAGGATTTGGCCGGGGGGGGGGGGGGGGGCCCAGTCTCTTTTACAAGAACTTGCCTCCCTGTATCAGTATCAAGGCTGCATTAGGCTACATTCACACCAGTGATTAAGGGTGGCTAGGTGCAGCCGCTCGACCCGCTCACTATAATGACAGGTTGCTGGTGGCCGCAGCTATTTGTGGCTCTTCCACACAGCCAGCGATTACCTACAGATTACGCAGTCTATGTGCATCCAGCAGCAATCATCTCAAATAATCGATGGCTATGCTGAGATCCGGGGCCGCCACCTACCTTATATTCAACAAAGCCAGCGGCTGCACCTAGCTGCACTTATCAGCAGCTGTAAAGATTTGTGCTGCTACAATTTATTAATTGGTGTGAATGTGGCCTCACAGAGACGATTACAGAGGGGAATTTGTCAAAACTGGAGCAGCCAGAATCTGGAGCAGTTGTACATGGCACCCAATCAACTTCTACCTTTGATTTTTAAAGCCTACCTGAACAAGCTGAAGATGGAAGCTAAATGGTTACCATGCACAACTGATCCAGAATTGGGCTACTCCAGTGTTCACAATCTCCCTTAGTATATCCAGGCAAGTTACAAAAGAAACAATGCTGGATTAGCAAATATGTGTTTGTGCCTGGACGTAAGCATGCATATTTTATACCAGAAGGGACGCTGGGGAAGCTAACAATCATGATAGTAGTTGGAGCTGCAATCTTCCAGGTCCAGTGAAAGGCCCCTCTCACACAGATGCAGTGCGCTTTAACTGTAGCACAGTGTAACCACGGGTTTGGTGTGGGTTATCTGCGTTTTCTTATAGAGTTCTATTATATCTTGTGGATTCAGGGCATTTTCTCAAAGCCCACCAAGCAAGCAGGAGTTTTCCAGAACTGTCTTTTCAAAGTGATGTATAATGCCATTGCGATAATTGTTCTCGAACAGTGAATTGCAGATGGGCATTATGAACGTGCCTAGACAACACTGCAGTGTTGTCACTACTGCTACAATGCCCTCCTCTGCCCTGCAATGCTGGTTCTCAGTTCTTAGACATCACTGACTTACTCATTTTTTCCACAAATGTAACTGCCATTAACGACTTCACATAGCCAACAAAACTCTAGCAGAAGCAAAGTCGATACTAAATAGTGAAGACTGCGTGGCAGAAATTCTAGAAAATACAACAAGGACATTGCTCACTGTACAAATTTAATTTTGTTTAGACATTCTTTCTAACTCAAACCATATTTGATCAAGCACAGCTGTCACGCTGCACGGAAAAATGGTTATATCCCACATATTTTATTAGCCTGAGAAACTCAGTGCACAAAGTTTACAGACAGCACAGGAGAGTATAATACCTACAGACCCAGAAAATAAGAAGAATGACCTAGAAATACTGAGCAAAACAAACAAGCTGAAACCTATTAGCCTTATTTATTTGGTGTTATGTTTATTGTAAATGTAGATTTTCTCATATAAACTTATATTTATAACAAAAAGAAAGACATTTTAGATGATGGCAAAGCAGAAGGTGTTCTAGCCAACGAACCTTGTACTGTGTGCTTTGACAGCATTTCAGAACTCAGAAAGGCTTATAGTTTGTTTTACATTGTTAGCAACTGCAGTGCAACAGGGACAAGCCGTAAAAAAAAAAACACAAGGGGCACTGTGCACCCCAAGTATGTGAACATTGCTTTAACATTTGGAAATGGACAAATGAAAAAAATAAATGAAAAAAATTTAAATGAATTGAAAAAAAATGAAAATGAATTCTTTTTTAAATAATGTGACTGCATCTGATAATTACAGTATTGCAGTTTCAGGCTGGATTGGCATCTGCCTGGCTTATTTTTGTGAATACACTCCCAGACCACATATGATCGCTATGCCATAGGTGTCCATGTTCCCATAATTGGAAACTACTTTATTTTCTTTATGTTATTTAATCTATCACATTTGATCACCTTTTTATATTCGTGTTTTTATATTATTTAACAACATGCGAACCACCGCCCGCAATGTACTGTGGACTCGTGCAGGAAAAGCGACATACTCGTACACCTGCTGTGATTGTAGACAGCAGGAGTCTGTCAGCAGATCCCAGCTAATGATTCATGGGATAATAAACAAAGATCTTTAGTAAAAAGCAGCACAAATTACACATTGTTAGGCCCCATACACACGAGAGGATTTATCCGCGAATACGGTCCAGCGGACCGTTTCCGCGGATAAATCCTCTCGAGGATTTCCGTGAATTTCTATGCGATGGAGTGTACTCACCATCGCATTGAAATCCGCGCCGAAATCCTCTGGCGATGACGTGTCGCGCCGTCGCCGCGTCATAATCGCGGCGACGGCGCGACGCTGTCATATAAGGAATTCCGCGCATGCGTCTTATCATTACGACGCATGCGGGGGATCCCTTCGGACGGATGGATCCGGTGAGTCTATACAGACCAGCGGATCCATCCGTTGGGATGGATTCCAGCGGATAAATTTGTTTAGCATGTCAGCAAATATTCGATCTGCTGGAATCCATCCCAGGGGATAAATATCCGCGGAAACAGATCCGCTGGAGTGTACACACCATAGGATCTATCCGCTGAAACCCATTCGCTGGGATTTTTCAGCGGATGGATTCTATCGTGTGTACGGGGCCTAAGGCACACATTTAACCCCACATTAATCGCCCTAGATGTTAACCCCTTCCCAGCCACTGTCATTAGTACAGTGACAGCAGATAGTAATTATCACTGATCACTGTGTATTAGTGTCACTGGTATGTCAGTGGCATAGTCCGTTCCCCCCCAGCTTCAGTTAATGTCAGGTTGTCCACCGCACTATCACAGTCCCATTATAAGTCACTCCAAGATACAGTATATACCATCGTTTGTAGATGCTATAACTATCACGCAAACCAATCAATTTGCACTTATTGGGATTGTTATTTTTTTGACATGTAGCAGAATGCATTCTGGCCCAAATTAATGAAGAAATTCATTTTTTTTTGTTATGTTTTATATATATTGTTATTCTTTTTTTGTTTATATAATAAAACAAGTAAAAAAAAACTGTGGTGATCAAATACCGCCAAAAGAAAGCTCTGTTTGTGTGAAAAAAAATTATATAAATTATAAATTTGGGTACAGCATTGCATGACCACGCAATAACCAGTTAAAATAGCACAGTTTTAAATAGCAAAAAATGGCCTGGTGTTGAACAGGGGAAAAACTTCCAGAGCTCAAGTTGTTAAAGCCCTGATAAAGTGGATACATTAAAACCACAAAACGCATTGGGTATTATTGCAAATATGAAGAACCATTCGTCCATGCATTTCTATATAAGGCTTTACACCTCTGAAATAGAGAAGAGCACTCACCATTGCTGTATAATATTTTGTATGTACTGTATGTAAGGCTCCTGTGGACCATCACATGTTGTTGCATGTGCACAGCCAATACTTGCAACACATGACGAGCTCTAGTTTATGCTTTTATTTTTTTCCCCTTTCTCCAGTCAAGCAATAAAAACTTGACAGAAGTTTTTTCTCTACCCAAGTCTATATTAAACAAAATAAAATTGTAGAATGTGTTGGACTTGTACAGAACCGAGTAACTAAATTTTTTTGGGGCCAATTTGTTTTTGGGCAGATTACAAAACACACTTTTTGTAGCTGCTGACTTTTAATAAACATAAAAAAAAGCCTGGAACACCCCTTTAATGAGCAATATAATTTTTGTTCTAGATATTGCAATTAAAGGCATTGTACACTTTCAAATGTTTTGTTGTTTTTAACTAGGAATTTGTGTATTGATATTCCATGTGTAGTTTGTTTGCCTTACCTTGTAATGATTGGCTCATATGTTGTGGCTGCAGTTTGGCTGATAATTTTTCAATGTCCATTTATTCATTCACCTGGCTTGTCCCCTAAAGAAATATACAGCCTGATAGTTGCAGATCGCAATCCATGCCTCACAATTTCCCCTGTAGGAGCGCTAATGTGATGAAAGAGTGCATGGTGTTCTCTATAGTAATTGCTCTGAAACAAAAAATCAGAAAGAAGCGCAAATAACCTTATGTCAAGCGCAAACTCTCAGAAGTAAAACACGTACTGTAAAAGGATATCAGGTAATGGGTGCTGTAACAAAGAGTTAAGATCCATAGTCAATCACAAAATGACATGGCACACTCAGAAGTCACTGAAATAACATCTTCTTCAGAGACACTCAATCATAATCTCTGTGCAGCTGGTAAGGAAAAATGCATATCTTCCCTCAATAGTAAATCAAAACACCATCATTGAGAACATAGATCCACTTACATTAAAAACTGTAACTGTGGACCCCCATAGCCCTCAGAGCGATAGTGGAGTGTCACAATTAGCCTCTCTGTGGCCGGTAGTGAAAGGATGATGAGGCAAAACAAGGAGAGGAAGCTCACACAGAGATGTGTGCTGCAGGAGAGCAAGCGGATAGGGCGCAGAGCACATATACAAAATCAAATCCAATCAGCTCTAACTGGACCGCTAGGCTATACGGAGCATGCCCCCATCTCCATGGCAAACGCATTTCGAGGTCCTGCCTCTTTTTTTTTAAGCCACATAGAAACGGGGGGCCGAAATTAACCACTTCCATACAGGGAACTTATACACCTTCCCGCCCAGACCAATTTTAGCTTTCAGCGCTGTTGCACTTTGAATGACAATTGCGCGGTCATGCTACACTGTACCCAAGCTAAATTTTTATCATTTTGTACCCACAAATAGAGCTTTCTTTTGGTGGTATTTGATCACCTCTGGGATATTCATTTTCTGCAAAAAATAAATAAAAAAATGACCAAAAATTTAAAAAAATGTTTTTTTTGTTTCTGTTATAAAACACTGTAAATAAGTACGTTTTCTCCTTCACTGATGGTACTGCACTGACGGGCACTGATAAGGCGGCACTGATGGGCACCGATGAGGTGGCACTGATGTGGTGGCATTGATGGGCACTAATATGCGGCACTGATGGGCACTGATAGGCGGCACGGATAGGCGGCATGGATGGGCTTGGATAGGCGGCATAGATAGGTGGCACGCATGGGCATGGATAGGTGGCACAGATGGGCACGGATAGGCGGCATGGATGGGCACTGATAGGCGGCATGGATGGGCACTGATAGGTGGCATGGATGGGCATAGATGGGCACTATCGTATGTGTTGAACTAATTGATGCCAATCAGTGCCAAACAATGCCTGACAATCAGTGATGCCCATTATAGGCACTGATTGGCATCCATTGCGGCACTGATTGTCATCCATTTTTTGTGTCATTGCCATCCCTGGTGGTATAGGGTGGCATACCATTTTTTTTTTGCATCCCTGGTGGTCTAGTGGGCATCCCTGGTGGTCCAGTGGGCATCCCTGGTGGTCCAGTGGGCATCCTCGGGGGGGCTGTGCTGAGAATCGATCAGCACAAACCCCCCCTGTCACAGGAGCAGCCGATCGGCTCTGCTCTACTCGCGTCTGAAAGACGCGAGTGAGGAAAAGCTGATTACCGGCTTTTCCTGTTTACATCGTGACCAGCCGTGATTGGACACGACTGATCACGTGGTAAAGAGTCTCCGTGAGAGACTCTTTACCTTGATCTGTGTTGTGGGGTGTCAGACTGACACCCTGCAACAACGATCGTCGCGATGTGTGCCCCCGGGGGTGTGCAGCGGCTCAAAATCCTCAGGACGTCATATGACGTCCACTCAGGATTTTACAACCACTTTGCCAACGTCAATTTGTCATTGGCGGGCGGCAAGTGGTTAAATACCGATATTAGTGAAAGAAGGTAGGGGTGGAGGTCGGAGAGGAGGAACTCTCCCCAGTTCACTTTCCACAATAACCTGCTATTGCAATACAATTTACCTTAACAATATACAGAGAGAAACATCTTTACATCAATACATAAATACTAAAATCCTTTGTATAAGGGATTTCAGGCAGGGAGAGAGAGGGGGAGAGAAGACAGCACATTACATGGTAAGACCTACCCCGAAAATAAGCCCTACTGGGTCTTTTGTTGCCAAAATTAATATAAGACCCAAGCTTATTTTCGTGGAAATGCGGTATGCTGTTATCAGCATTTTTGGCTGGGGCGTTTTTTGGCTTTAAAAAAAACAAAACTAGTGGGTTCTGAGAGGAGTTTTTTTTAGCTGTAAAGATGCTCTAACGTCAAAAAACACTGATAAACGCTCAAAAACATGGCTCACCAGTGTTTAATGTTTTTGATCCATTTAAAAAAAAAATTGTTCAAAGAAATAGAACTTTCTTTTGGCGGTATTTATTCGTCACTGGGTTTTATAATTTTTTTAAGTTTTAAGTGAAAGTTATGAAAATAAACAATAATTTCTACTTTGTGTTTTAAAAGAAATCCAATAAAATCTAATTTTATCATAAATTTAGGCCAGAATGTATTCTGGTACATGTCTTTGATAAAAAAACATCCTGATAAGTGAATAACTGGTTTGTGTGAAAGTTTTAGTCTACAAGCTCTGCTACGTGTGAAGCCTCGTACACACGGCCGAGGAACTCGACGTGCCAAACACATCGAGTTCCTCGGCCAGTTCAGCACTGAAGCCGCCGAGGAGCTCGGCGGGGAGAGAGCTCCCATAGAACAACGAGGAAATAGAGAACATGTTCTCTATT
Source organism: Rana temporaria (assembly GCF_905171775.1). Classification (NCBI taxonomy): domain Eukaryota; kingdom Metazoa; phylum Chordata; class Amphibia; order Anura; family Ranidae; genus Rana; species Rana temporaria. Next base: position 250,486,029 of record NC_053490.1, on the reverse strand, counting down.
TCCTCGCCGAGCTCCTCGTCGGCTTCCTCGGCCGAAAGTGTACACACGACCAGTTTCCTCGGCAGAATTCAGCCAGAAACTCGGTCGGAAGCTGAATTCTGCCGAGGAAACTGGTCGTGTGTACGGGGCCTAATAGAATGTATAAATAACTGACTTCATTGTATTTAAGTAGAAATTAACCTTTCAATATGTATTTTGACATAATTAGCTCAATTAACATTTTGCATAGAAACCCACCCTGCAAGTCATTTCGGTAAAAGCTGATTCATGGAGCAGCCTGTTATGTAAGCAAAATCATCAACTAGTTCTTGTTAAACTAAAATTCAGCAGTATTAATCATGATAAGAAAATACTGAGTTTGTATAACTATTAGAAACATATGGATTAAAACACAGCCCCCCCAGGTCAGAGATCTTATGAACACACTCAAATCTGTTTCCATGTCTCATTTGATCCGGGGGTCACTGAAAGTTATCCTGCATTACCTGAAGTACACCTGGGTGGCGGTATTACCTGTTTCACTGCGTATCATTGAAAATTAATCAATCCTGATGTACTGACAGCCTATCTAATTTCTTGAGGCCCTAAAATGTCAGGACAGCACAGATACCCCCCAAATGACCCCTTTTCGTAAAGATGACAGGTATTTAGTAGGAAGGCATAGTGAGCTTTTTGAAGTTACAATTTTTTGCCCACAATAGTTTGGAAAAATGAAAAATGTATTATTTTATTTTCACAAAATTGTTATTCAATTAAATATTTCTCACACATGACATAGATAAACTTGCAATTACACCCCAAAATATATTCTGCTACTCCCCCTGAGCATGGCGATACCATATGTGTTAGACTTTTCCATAGCCTGACCACATACAGAGGCCCAACATGCAGGGAGCACCATCAGGTGTTCTAAGGGCATAAATTACAGGAGCATGCAGGGAGCACCAGGACAATGGAATTAGATGTGGCAGATGATCACTGACAGATGTGGCAGATGATCACGGACAAATGGTACACCGTATGTGCACAGATGATTCGCAGACATGTTAACCGGCAGCCTTCTTTATGGAGCCAGTTCACATATCTGTGGCCTGGCAGTGGTGCGTTTGTAAGAAGAGTTCTTGCGCTTTTCAGTCCGCTTCAGAGATTTTCTGCTTGGAGCATGTAGCTCTAAAACACTCAACAAGCCAAATCCTATTCATTTCCATGGCCCCTGTTCACATATGTGTGTTTTGTCACCTGAAGCAAAATGTCTGTCATGAAAAAAAAGTACATGAGCTTCTTTTTGGCAAATTACCAGCTTTTTGGTCCCCATAGACTTCAACAGAAACGCCTGAATTGAACGTTTTACAAGCGTTTTGTTGCTCGTTTTCTGCTTAAACAGCAGCTCTCCACCTCTAACTTCCTATCCCTCTCCTCCCCCTAGTACTTTCTATTGGCTAAACAAAAACGCTTGAAACTGCAAAATGCTTGTAATACACTTCTAAAGACGCTCAAAAAAACTCAAAAACACCAGTAAATTGCTACACTCAGGTGTGAATGCAGCCTTAAAGAGGATGTAGACTCCAGGGTTTTTTTTCCCCTTTTTTTCTTCCCTGTAAAGTAAAGGCATAATGTGCTAGTATGCTATACTAGCATATTATGTGACACTTACCCCCGCTGCAGGCCGCATCCATGTTCCTTTTGGGGCCATGAATTCCAGCTCTGTGACTGGCCGGAGTCGCGTGCACGCGGGAGCCGCTGGTCACGGCACACACTCCTGAAGAAACGGCACATCAGAACACATTCTACAGTGACATTGGCGCAGTATACAGTAAATATCTCCTAAACAGCGCACGTGTAGTAGATATTTACAGTACCTATAGGTAAGCCTTATTCTAGGCTTACCTATAGGTACAAATCATAAAGGAAGGTATACAACCTCTTTAAGGTGCTTTGATTTACTATTGAGGGAAAATGTGCAATCTTTCCTTATCAGCTGCACAGAGATCATGACTGAGCTTCTCTGAACAAGATGTTACTACAGTGACTTCTGAGTGTGCCATGTTTTTCCCCAATTGGACTGTGAACTCCTTATGTTACAGCACACATTACTTGATATCTCTTTACAATTTGTATTTTCATCAGTCACAATATGGCATTCAAAGCAGCAATAATCTTTTGTTGGCCATATTTATCATTTTAATATATGGCACCCAGGGACACGTGGTTTACGTTTTTGTTCTGTTAAGTGCTCCGCCTGCTTGTATCTGAGTCAGGTCCAATGAATTAGCTCTCACCTGAGGAGCACTTGCCTGAGAGACCCATGAACTATGAGATAAGCAGTTTCTTCATAGCTAGTGTCAGTTCCTAAATCTACAGGCAGAGATCATGGATTAACCTGTGCAGTGCCATGCCATGCATCTCACATCTGAATACAAATAAAACTCTTGGCACAGAAATGTAAAGATTTACTATTCTATAGGCTGTGCATACAGGGCAATACACATTGCAAATCCCTCAAGTAATTAAACATATCTGTTGTTCAAACAAGCAATGTGTTAAGAAATCTGCAATGAATGAGTAATATTAGAAGAATGTAAAACTCTTTATCAGTTTACCCTAACAAGAGTAAGTGTTGCCACCCTTGGAAAAAAAAATGGCAGTGAATAGAGTTTGCTTTTAGGATCAATGATTATTAATATACTAGGTGTTTACTTACATTTTAACCCTTTCATGACTAAGCCTATTTCTGACATTTGTTGCTTGCAAGTTAAAATCAGTATTTTTTGCTAGAAAATGACTTTGAACCCCCAACATTATATATATTTTTTTTAGCATAGACCCTAGAGAATAAAATGGCGATCGTTGCAATATATTATGTCACACGGTATTTACACAGTGGTCTTTCAAACGCAATTTTGGGGGAAAAAATACACTTTCATGAATTAAAAGAAATTAAACAGTAACGTTTTTTTTTATATATTGTGAAAGATGATGTTATGCCAAGTAAATAGATAGTTAACCTTTCATGCTTTGAAATTGCACACTCGTGGAATGGCGACAAACTACGGTACCTAAAAATCTCCATAATTAGCGGTTACCAGGTTAGTCACAGAGGAGGTCTGGTGCTAGAATTATTGCTCTCGCTCTGATGAACACGGAGATACCTCACATGTGTGATTTGACCACCGTTTACATATGCGGGCGTGACTTACGTATACGTTTTCCTTGCTGTGCGGAGACAGGTAAAAAAAAATAATGATCACTTTTATTGCTGTCACAAGGAATGTAAACATCCCGTGTGACAGTAATAGGTGGTGACAGGTACACTTTATGAAGGGATTTGGGGTCTAAAAGACCCCCAAATCCCTCCTTTGTACTTCAAATTTTTTAGATCGCCAAAACGTTTTTTTTTTTTTTTTTTGTGCCATTGTGACGTCGCTTTAGTGTTTACACATAGGAGAATGGAACCAAGCTGCTTCCGGCTTTGATTCAGTCTCTCTCTAGTCGGCGGAAGTGCCGGATCGTGCTTCGGATCTCCCGTTAGGACGTGAGGCCCAGGAACAGTAACGGAAAGGTGGCGGGAGGGGCGTCCCCTCCTGCTCCTCCGGTTGTTATCCCTAAAGAGCTGACCACCCGCTGTAAAAAACTGTACCAGGGCGATGCATGCAGCTGCATGCATCAACCCGGTATAACCCCTGAAAGCCAAGGCCGCATATGTGCATATGGTCGGCGATAAGGGGTTAAAATATAACTAAAGGCAACGCATTCTTTTTAGTTTTTGGTTGAGTGGAGAGTAATTAGAAGACAAATTTAATTCAGATTTAATTGCTGTCTGTGCCCCTCTTATACCCCATACACATTACAGTATACAACTTTTCGCTGCTCGATCCCACGCATGCGCACTAGTCACGGCGAGCAGCGGCGTCAACTTCTGTGTTGCTATGAGAGAAGCTCCCAGAGCACACTGCGTGGTACGGGAAGTGACACAATAACCGAAGAAAACCCGCAGTTGTGCAGACCGGAAACAGCTTGAAACAAAAGGTACTGTACAGATGTAAAAATTAAAAACCTCTGTTTTAACCATTTTTACTGTCGGCAGTTTGATTAGGCTAATGTGGAAACTAGGGTGGAGCTCCGCTTTAACATAATATAAGATATGCTGGTAAATAGACGCTAATGTGGTTCTAAAGCTAATTTGTGTTTTACCTTAAAAGGGGTTGTAAAGGTACATGTTCTTTCACCTTTATGCATTCTATGCATAAAGGTAAAAAATCATCCAAGCATTCGCCCCCCCCCCCCCCCTGAGCCCCCGTTTACTTACCTGGTCCCTTTGAAAGTCCCACGCCATGAACACGCTGGCTTCTCGGTCGGCTTATCGGCTCATTCATTGGTTGATTGAAAGCAGCGCAGCCATTGGCTCACGCTGCTGTCAATCATATCCAATAACAGCGCGCCGCGGGGCAGAGCCGAGTGAGAGGCCCCGTACACACGACCAGTTTCCTCGGCAGAATTCAGCTTCCGACCGAGTTTCTGGCTGAATTCTGCCGAGAAACCCGGCCGTGTGTACACTTTCGGCCGAGGAAGCCGACGAGGACCTCGGCGAGGAAATAGAGAACATGTTCTCTATTTCCTCGTTGTTCTGTGGGAGAACTCGGCCCGCCGAGGTCCTCGGCGGCTCCAGGACTGAACTGGCCGAGGAACTCGATGTGTTTGGCACGTCGAGTTCCTCGGCCGTGTGTACGGGGCCATACAGTGATAGCAGCTGGCTGTATCACGGGAGCGTGCCCACAAGAACTTACCACCATGCGAGAGAGCTCGCATGAAGGTGGAAAGTTATTGCGGGGAGGAGTCGAGACGGCTGCCGAGGGACCCCAGAAGACCAGGTTCGGGGCCACTCTTTGCAAAATGAGCTGCACAGTGGAGGTCAGTATAACATGTTTGTTATTTTAAAAAAAAATTATCTTTAGTGTTCCTTTAATGCATTCCCTGCATTCAATGAGTACAGCCAAAGCTTGTTTGGCTGTACTTCTCCTGTGGATCACAGAAGTGGAGTTCGTTCTGCACTTCTGTGACCCATTTTTTAGCAGACAGGGGGCTGAAGCCCACTGTCGGCTGATGTCACAGAGCCGATCAATGTTCGGGTAAGTTCATGACAGGTTTGGTTGTGTTTGATCGCTCAGTTCTCAGTCTTAGAGCCGGCAGAGGAAAGATGCAGCAACGTGCCAATGCTGCATCCACCTAAGTAAGTATGATTGTGGGGGGGGGGGGGGGGGGGGCAACATACTTCTAAAATAAAATGTTGCCACTTGCTGTGCCCTTTATCTGTAAACCAAGGATTTAGTGTCACTTTAACTTGTGTTTGTCAATATGATCTTGAACTGGCCAGCAGGTGTCTGTGCAGTTCCCTTGGCTTTGGATCTAATCCAGTTGATCATTAGGACAACAGAAACTGTGATTAATAGCCTGCCTTTTACAATCACCAATGGGCAGAGTGGCCTCCACAACATCCAGTAAAGTGGGCTTTTATCTATGCATAGCCTTTTAATGCCTCAGCAAAAAATGTAATGATAATTGTGCCTGCAGTTCCTTTTAATTTCCCCTCTGAGCAATCACATTCAAATGTTGTAATGAACTGCACCAAGATACAGGAAGTGTGACTACTGAACAATTCATAGAAAGGAGAATATGCAAAACACACAAGTAGTCAAATATATTGCATTCAACTGCAAGGATTGTTTGATACATTAAAACATTGGGCTGATTTACTAAAGGCAAATAGACTGTGACCTTTGCAAGTGCAGCTGCATTCATTTTACTCAGAGCTTAGTGATTGAGGCTAAGATTCACTTTATGCAGAATACCCAATCAGGAGCAAGGAAAGTAGAAAAATGCATGTTTGTTTGAACATGATTGGATGATGGAAATCAGCAGAGCTTCACCACACTCACTAGGCACTGGGTAAAATGAGTGCAACTGCATTTGCAGAGAGCACAGTCTATTTGCCTTTAGTAAATCAACCCCATTAACTTACTAATATTTTGCAACATAAGGTATGTACTTTTCATGACACAGAACAAATTCTAACAAACTGTGTATTATGAGATAAAAGAGAGCAACCGACACAACCTGCATATTCTTGCCGAATGCCAAAAATATTTCATTTCAGTCTTCATCAATTTCACAAGCCTGGCCTCTGCTGGCTTAAATTACACAGTGATATATCTTTGATATTATATTTCATTTCCTAATGGACTGTGTAATTCTTTAAACCTGCTCTGGAGAAAATTGATGTCAAGCTAATTTTCCTTACATTTGTTAAACAACCCATCTGTTGCATCATATGATAAATGTACAAATAACCCTGTATGTGCAACAATGTAAACTTGGCATTGCGTCATTCAGACCTTAAAGATTACACATATGCATAAAACATTCTGACTAACATAATTCACACACAGTATTAAAATAGAAATCTAGCTGCTGCTAGACACTTTTTGGCAGTTGCAAAACCCATTTAGGCAGCAAAACTGTGTATGGCAAATTGAATCTTTCACACTCCAGCATAAGACCATATGCTGTTACATCAGTATGCCACAAAGAAAAATTATTCCGAGTCTAAATAATGGATGAAAGTCAACTTGTCTCATATAGTTATGGCCTGGTCACACTAGAATGCAGTGTGGGAGAGCCACGTTCCCGCACAGCATTCTGATCGCAATGCGTTTGCTTACAATGGTTTACATAGTACAAAATGACCATGCAATGCGGTTGCCGCACGTTTTAAGATGTAGTACATGCCCTACTTTTGGTGTGGTGCGATTTCAGCCTATTCAAACCGAATGGGGATAAAATTGCACTACACAAAACTGTATGCGAAGTGCATAGCAATCCTGTTACACGTTAGCCACATACAGTTACTAGTGTGAATGGGCCCTTAACAGCACATCTACTTACAACATCGACTTCTAAACAGACCAAAATACCATGAATTAATGTTATAATGTTATCTTTACTCTGATTTACCAAAAGAGCTGAGAATTTCACTTTCAAAATGAAATTACTTTGCAAAGAATACCCAATCATGTGCAAGGAAAAAATGATAAGGAAAGGATTTTTGCGTGTACCTTTTTCGGTCATGGCCCTTCGACAGAAGTCTGTCGAACCGACTCCCGTACACAGGGGACGAATGTCAGGCGGTTTCTATTGAATGGGCCGAATATTCGGCCCCTGTGTACTAGGCTTTGAAGTAATATTAGTGATTCTAAATGCTAGACATTAAAAAAAGAACTTCAGCTAGTCTCAGGGAGGCCAATGCCTTTCAGTTTTCTGCTACTGGGAAAACTGAAGAACAGGGTTTTCACATTGTATTACCATCTGACTCAATAAGCCATAACGCCTATGTTATGTGCCATAATTGAATTGCAGCCATATGATTGTTATATTTAGCTCCAACCTATGAAAGTAATAATAATTATGGAAAATATAAACTGTTATAGCTAAACAAAATTATCCCATTGTGCAGTTTGCTCCTACTTTAGAAGGATTCCAGCCCGATTGTTTTCTATTACTTTGGCTAAATAGGAGCATTTCATAAGCAAAGTAAATCAAAGTTGGCAAGATTTATTGATTTAGAGAAATATGCCACAAAGCTTCTAAAAGCAAATACTTTTCAAGTCTCCTTAATTCACCAGTTTTTTAGTTTGCGTATTAATAGTCATTCTATATGTTAGTATTTGCTAAGATTTCATATATCCCAAATACAAATTGGTTGATGAAACATGTTAATAGTCCAATGAGGATACACTTTCCACTGGTTGTGAAGTTTTTTTTCACCCCAAGAAGTTCAAATAGAAATGCAACCATCTAGGAAAACTTCAGGTAGAAAACCAGTGGGAAGCTGGCTGTGAAGCCGCAAGGAGTCACAGCCAGCTTCCCACACTTAGGCTGGGTTCACACTGCTCCTTTTATTAAAAGTATTTGTAGCTGCTGACTTCATTTTTCTCAAACAGACTGAAGCTCCACTTTAAGGCCCCGTTCACACCTGAGCGATTTCATTTTTGCGGCTATTTTGTACAGGTCAAAAAGTCACTAATGTAAAAGAATGAAAAACGCCTGTAATCTGCGAAAAAATAAGCTCCTGCACTTTTTTCAGCGACGGTCGTTTTGCTTTTAGTGCTAGAATGCTCAGATCCGAACTGGGGCTATTGAAATAAAAGGGTTTGGCTTGTTGGGGTTTCACACTGCTTTCACACTTAGGTACTTTGCAGGTGCTATAGCGCTAAAAATAGTGCCTGCAAAGCGCCTTGAAAGAACCTCTCCTCTCACTCCAGTTGTGCGCTGGCAGGACCAGGGCTGTGGAGTCGGAGTCGGGGGAAATTTTGGGTACCTGGAATCGGAGTCGGCAAGCAATGCACCGACTCCGACTCCTACTAAATTTAGATTGGAATTAAAAAAAAAAAAGCAAGTTTAAATGTCCCAATTCACAAAAAGTTATAATTGATGACTTCTCTACTGTAAGAATAAAGACCAATGCATGCAGTGCCTCACGTAACCGCAAAACGAACACGTTAAGTGACCGTGAAGAAGCATGCTTTTCATGTGCTTCACTATATGGCACGCAACGCACAATTAGGAGCTGCAATACTTATACTTTCCATAGTGTTGTGTTCTGCTGTTACAGGGAACGCAGCGTCCATGTGTAACCTAGCCTCTCACTGATAAGGGATTAAATAAATATGTTTTTTGCAGGACTAGAGAGTGAGACACTTGTATAAGTGAAGGGAATGGAGGGCCAATAGTTCAAGACTGAAGCTGTAAACCATTGGAAAAACTGCTGTCATTTAGCTAAGGCTATAAAAACTTGTAAACTCCGATTGTTAGCTTAAACTTTAAACATGACTATGGGATTCTCCTAGGAAAATCATGTTTTAGAATAAATGCCCCTTCCTGGATCCTCCCACTGCCCTATCTTCAGCAGCAGATAAGCACACAAAGGAGAAAGCAGCAGCCCAACTACCTCTCTAAGATTATTTTCAGCCCTAAAAATAATAAAGTCTGACTTAAAGCGGATCTCCACCCTAATTACATAATTTGCTTAATAACAATGGCGCTATCTGCTAAAACCGGTTATTTTTTTTTAGCTAAATGTGTACAGTACCTGTACATTACTGTACCTTCCGGTCTGCATGTATGCGGGAGTTTTCCGGGCATTGCATCAATTCCTGTTAGATGCAGTGCGCTCTGCACAGCCGTGTTCTCAAATCTTGCGCTATTTCGAAAGCCGCTGTTCCCTGTTGCTTGTGCTCGTGCGCGAGATCGATCGGTGGATGCTGGGACATCAGCATCCACCGGAAGAAGGGAGTGCAGGCCTGTGGGCTTATGCCCACAGTTAAAATGGAACCAAAACGGAAGGAGGAATATAAGTTTATGTTTAACACAGGATGGCAGCGGAGCGGCCGCGGGAGACAGAAAACGTGAGTTCAGCAAATTAGGGGCATTAACCGTTTAACTAGGCATTAACAAAAAAATGTTTTTGGCGTGGGAGATCCGCTTTAAGAGCCTCTATGAAAGAGGATCTGGCAGAGGCAATTCTCTTCCTTAGAACTCTACATTGAATTGATTTGCATTTGCTAAGCCTATAACTACATTTCTAGATTAATATAAACCATTTCTAGGTTTTACAGATTTTGTTTTTGGTTCATTATAGATAAGCTTTGTTTTTGTTCTAAAACAACCAAATAATGTGGTTTGTATTTTTGAACTGGTAAAGATCCTGTTCCTGATGTTTATGCCTGCTGCTACTATCCAGCCACTTGATTGATTAACCACTTCCCGCCCGGCCTATGGCCGATTTACGTCCGGGAAGTGGTTATGAAATCCTGACAGGACGTTCTAGAACGTCCTGCAGGATTTCATGCCGCGCGCGCCCGTGGGGGCGCGCATCGCGGCGATCGGTGATGCGGGGTGTCAGTCTGACACCCTGCATCTCCGATCTCGGTAAAGAGCCTCCGGCGGAGACTCTTTACCACGTGATCAGCCGTGTCCAACCACGGCTGATCACGATGTAAACAGGAAGAGCCGTCGATGGCTCTTCCTCACTCGCGTCTGACAGACGCGAGTAGAGGATAGCCGATCGGCGGCTCTCCTGACAGGGGGGGTTAGCGCTGATTGTTTATCAGCGCAGCCCCCCCTCGGATCGCCACCCTGGAGCACCAGGGATGCCCACCCTGGAGCACCAGGGTGGGCAAAAAAAAAAAAAATGGCAAAAAAAAAAAAAATGGCAAAAAAAAAAAAAAGTCCAAAAAAAAAGTCTAAAAAAAAAGTCTAAAAAAAAAAAGCATAAAGAAAAAAGATGCCAGTCAGTGCCCACAAATGGGCACTGACTGGCAACCTGGCAAAAATAAGTGCTGCCACCCCAGTGTCCATCAGCGCCACCCCAGTGTCCATCAGCGCCACCCCAGTGTCCATCAGTGCCACCCCACAGTGCCCATCCATGCCCAGTGCCCACCTATCAGTGCCCATCTGTGCCACCCATAAGTATCCATCAGTGCCGCCCATCTGTGCCGCTTATGAGTGCCCATCTGTGCCGCCCATGAGTGCCCAGTGCCGCCTATGTGTGCCCATCAGTGCCGCCTATGTGTGCCCATCAGTGCCGCCTATGTGTGCCCATCAGTGCCGCCTATGTGTGCCCATCAGTGCCGCCTATGTGTGCCCATCAGTGCCGCCTATGTGTGCCCATCAGTGTCGCATACCAGCGCCGCCAATCAGTGCCACCTCATCTGTGCCCGTCAGTACTACCTCATCGATGTCCATCAGTGCCATCTCATCGGTGCCCATTAGTGCCGCCATATCAGTGCCCGTAATTGAAAGAGAAAACTTATTTACAAAAAAATTAACAGAAAAAAATAAAAACGTAATTTTTTTTCCAAATTTTCAGCCTTTTTTTAGTTGTTGCGCAAAAAAAAAAATCGCAGAGGTGATCGAATACCACCAAAAGAAAGCTCTATTTGTGGGGAAAAAAGGACGCCAATTTTGTTTGGGTACAGTGTAGCATGACCGCGCAATTGCCATTCAAAGTGCGACAGTGCTGAAAGCTGAAAATTGGCTTGGGCGGGAAGCTGCGTAAGTACCTGGTATGGAAGTGGTTAATACATTTTTTTTTATAAAACGTTGTTTTCATTGTGTTTGTCTTTTGCTTAAACTGTGCAATACAGTAGACTGTTGGCTTCCCAGCCAGTAGTCCTGTGGTAGGTTGCGTTTCTTTCCCTCAAGGAATGTATAAAATACATTTGCATATAAATACAGAGGAGTCGGAGTCGGGGAGTCGGAAGTACATAAAACTGAGGAGTCGGAGTCAGAGTCTGAACATTTATCTACCGACTCCACAGCCCTGGGCAGGACGGTAATAAAAGTCCTGCAAGCCGCATCCTAAAGCACCCCTGCCTATTGAAATCAACCATTTAACCATTTTTCGGCCACTAGCAGGGGTTAAAAGCTGACGCCTAGCGCTACTCAGTGTGAGCAAAAAAAACGCCCAAAAATGATGTGAACAGAGCCTAAGGGTCAAAGTGTATTAAAGTTTGAAAGAAAAGCTTCATTATGTATTTTATACATCTAAACTGGACACGTGAGTGCAGTACCAGAAAAACAATCTTTCCTGTAAAAATAAATGTGCTTCTATTTATGGGACCTCCATGGCTGCAACAACTACATGGGACATCTCCTTTTGCCTTCCATGTTATAGGTATTAATGGAGGAAATAAAAACACAAATACAGCACTGTCACTCTCAATGATCTTGATGAGCAAATATAATTAAAAGGGTAACTCCACTTTCATGGGGGAAAAAAATAGCAAATAAAGAAATAATTATATGGCTTATACAATTGCGACACAAGTCATATTGTAATTGAATTTTATTAAAAAATTACCTTTCCTTTTTAATCTGCAGCCACTTTAATTTTCTGAGAATGCAATGCAATATGGCTACTTGGACTTGTTCTGTACACAGAGTATGTACTGACCACTCCCCAGAAACATCATTTCCTGTTTGTGTGATTGGCTCACCAATTTTCCCAGAAGTCTGCCTAAGATACGTCAGATTTCAGGCATCACTGCAACAAAAATTTAATTTTTCTGGTGAGATATTCCTTATTAGAGCCCTGCAGCTGCCGCATCTGACTGATTATTATGAAACCACTCCCATTAGACTCACTTAACACAGAGGCACCGAGGAACAAACAGTGATTTCTTCAGAATAACAAAAGGTAGGAATCTACAACAAAGTTTGTTATTATCCCTGCAATGTACATAGATCACCCAGGAGTGTTTTCTTCTCAACAAAAGTGGAGTTACGCTTTAAAAAATTCCCCTAGACTCATCCTTTCCAATGTAGCACTGTACTCCATAACTATGCTGCTGGAAAAATGTAATTCCTTGCAATGGTGAGCAGTACTGCAAGTGATCAGTAGTGAGTTTTGACAGTGGTCAGCAGTACTGACAGTGATCAGTGGTGGATGGTGACAGTGGTCAGCAGTACTGACAGTGATCAGTGGTGGATGGTGACAGTGATCACAAATGAGCAATGCTGCCAGTGATCAGCAGTAGTGTTAGTGTCGTGTAACAAGTGGGTCCACAATTGTCATCGAATCTGAAAGATGTACTGACACAGTGGCATAGCCCCAATCCCACCATACTACTCCAAGTTCCCTCTGTCCAAACACCAGGAGTACCAGATACCAGGCCCACGTCTGTTCCAATATGTAAATTTTAAAGTGTTTGTTACCCCCAACACTTTTTATTGCTGATATGTGCCTGCTGTACCAAGTGCTTGTATGAGAAAGTATCATGTTCTCTTTGTATTGATTCCTTTGTATGAAATCCCTGGTGTTCCTACTAGTCCCCTTGCTTTCCTATTAAACTGACCACACTAAGCAGGGAGCACGCCATTGTCAGTTCTCTAGCTATGTTGGGAACTCAGGCTGCTCTCCTTCTATAATCAGACTTGTCCTGACATGGCCCTGCTGCACAGTCACTCACTGGGAAGCTAAAGCAGGCCATACACGGTCGAATTTCAAACAAATTTTCTATTCAAAATCAGAAAGTTTTTTTTTTTTTTTGTGATCCGATGATGCCACCATTGATTTTCGAAATTCGGCCGACAAAATATTCATGTTGCCGGGAATGTTCGTTTCTCTCCGGGAATATTCGTTTATCTCAGGGAATATTCTTTTCCCTCCGGGAATATTCTTTTCTTGCAAATTTTCTATTACATTTCTCGCACGATTCTCCCATCATTGATCAGAAAATCGTTTGTTTTTCTAAAAATTTCCAACATGTCGGATTTCTCAAATTTGCTTGTGGCACGAAAATCCGCTGTTGCTGCATCTAACAGCTGAGCTGTTTCTCTCCACCCCCCCCCCCCCCCCCCCACAGCTCTTATGCAGCTGAGAACAGATGGAATGTGATCACTTCTAGAAAAGGGGGGAAAAGGGCATTTATAATGTTTTTTTTATATCTATATCTATACTAAAATGTTTTGCCTTTTGCTTTTCAAAGTGAATGGGTTGGTTTACAAGGTGATCGTTAACAATCATTTTAAGCAGAGCTAATGCACACAGCACCCATCCGCTTTTTCCTTCTCTCTAGGCAGCCAGTGTTTCTACAAACCTGCAGGCTGTGACAGAGCCAGAGATTTTAGATGTTAACGTCCAGAGAGCTCACAACATGACAAAAAAGCCGGCATTACAGGAGAGGTTTGGCAAGTTTCCATGCATGCACATTGGCACGTGGTCCCTGGGAACTCCACATTCCTCCTGAAAGCATGGTCTGTCCCCAGAAACCAGGGGCATCTGGCAACACTAACATATGGTACATTTTAGGGTAAAAATCAGGAAAGATGACTGCTAACTGTCACAAAGCTGTGATTAAATCCTTTTTTACACCACTGGAGAGGTTTAAAGTGCAAAGTCCAGAAAACATAAAGCAATCCAAAAAGATAACATAAGCACACAAAGTTAATTGTCAGCTGGAGATGAGGTGAGATAAATTCTGCTCTATTTAGCATTTGACACCAACATTTTATAGCTTACATTTATTTACAGCACATCCCTTACCAGCAAGTAAGCCTTTTAAAAAGAGACCCTGGCAGGTCTATAAACAAATCAAAATGCCAGTTACCTGCAACAGAAAAGGCAATGTTCTTACTTCTCTGGTATACCATATATCTTACCCTCCTCTATTCCAGAGATACAGACATTCAACGCTTCTGGGAATTTTACATGCCTGTATCCTCCACCACATACGTTAGTTCTTTCCTACAAACCCTAATAAAGGAACCCCAGAGCATGGTGGTGGACACAGGCATTTAACACTGGAAATGTAAATGGGCCACTAGAGAGCTAATCAAATACTACTTTTCTTTCCAAAATTTTGATTTGTTTAGAGACCTGGTGACAGGTCTTATACATGTTACAGTAAAAAAAAAGCAGTATTTCTCCTATTTGCAATAAGCAATAATAACAAGTTTTCCTTTCCTTTGATCTGCATAAATTAGATCAATAATGGTATACATCAACATTAACATACTATCATGTTGTGTTAGATTCCACGTATACACAGTAGGTTTGGCATTTTCAAAATATTACCTATTGCGTGCATGAGCCATATTGAAATTTTGTTTTAGAATAGAACGGAATGTAAAAATAAAGCACGACAGGATAGTCATACTTACTGCACATGGAACCTGTTCACTGACAGTCAGCAAAGCCTCAGAGATACATGCCAATATTGAAACCACATAGAGTAAACTCAGGGGCAGACCTTTGACACATAATAAATCTCACGCCACTTCAAGTGATTACCAACAATAAGCACTCTCTTACCTACAGTAGATAACAATCTGTTTTACCCCAGCAGGCAAATGCTGCTCTTTTTTAAAAACCTACTCTAGATAAATGACAGTTATAAGCTGATTGGTTGCTATGGAGATTGCAGACACTTCCTTTTTTTTTTTTTTTTTTTACAAGAGCCATAAAAATTAGGCAAACTATGAAGACAAGCGCATCATACAGAGAGTTAGCTCGAGAGGAACTCGACGGGCGAAACACATCGTTTTCCCCGTCGAGTTCCTTGATAGGCTGTCAAGGAACTCGACAAGGCAAGTTTCTCCATTCCCGTCGAGGAAAAAGAAGACATGCTCTCTTTTTGGCTCGACGGGATCCGCGACAGTTTCCTCGTCGAAAAGTGTACACACGACCGGTTTCCTCGGCAAAAAAAAAATCCCAGCAACGGTCGTGTGTACGAGGTCTTACATGTTAGTTTGCATTATTTATGGCGTTCATGGAAAGCTATGGAAAGCAGCAGGTTTTATGTTCACGTTCTACGCTTCAGGGACTGAAACTTGATCAGCTGGTATAGAAACAACATTCTGTTGTATTTTTATTTTTTTTCAAATGCCCTCATCATTATCTTTAACTGATAATAAGCTACCATACTGTACCTTACACGGGGGTATCAAACCACTGAGATTTTATCACTCTATGAATTATCTTGCTCATTATTCCATCTCTGTTGAGAAGTCTTAATTTCCACACACATAATAAAGCATTCAATAGAACAACATTAGAGAAACATACCGTTTGGTGAATGGGGAGAGAATTCTGTATCTGATGAGACTCTCCTCCATTCACAGATCATGTTACAAGCAATGTAATTGATGAAAGAGCTTTTCTCAATGGAGGAGACTCTTCTGGGACACATCACAGGTTCCAGAACATTGCTCAACCATTCAGGATGCGAAGCGCCACTTGCACATGCGCAGTGCGCACCAGCCACAAACTGTCACATCTGGGTGCCCACACTAGTGATGCCAGCGCTGGGGAGAGGAGGTGGAGAGAACCGAGGCTTCGGGTGGCCACCCCACTGGACCATGGGACAGGTGAGTGTGTGTTTATTAAAGGTCAGCAGCTACACTTTTTGTAGCTACTGACTTTTAATAAGCACAGAAACAGCTGGAACTCCGCTTTAAGCCCCAATAGATGACTTCAGACTGTCCCCTTTTACAGGTAGAACTATGGAGAACATTATAAATAGGTGCCTATACTGTTTCAGGACCAGTAGGACACTGTCCTACCCTGCTCTGCTCTCTATTCTCGGAACTGTGCCTAAAATCAGAGCTACTACAGGCAAATCAGCTGACAGCTTTAAGATTTACTGTTGCTGAAGAGGGAAGGAAACAACAGGAATGACAGACTGTATTGAGGTAACACAGATTACGGAAGGAGAAAACAAAAGCAGGAGAGATGACAGGATTTCAAAACTCTGCTGCCAGAGAGACACAAAAGAGCCAGCCATCAAAAGGGGGATTTGATTTAACCACTTGCAGACCAGCCGCCATCATTATATGGCGGCAGGTCAGTTCTTCTGCACGTATCGCCTTAGCTGCATGGCGGCTCGCGCAGGCGCAGTTACAGGTCAACCTGTGATCGCCTAGTACAGCCAGGCAGATCCTCTTTCTGACAGGAGACATGACAAATATCTTTTGTTCCCAGTGATCGGGAACAGTGATTTCTGTCATGTCCCTGGTTGTGCATCCACCCCCCCCCCCCATGGTTAGAACACCCCCTAGTGTTAACCCCTTCCCTGCCAGTGCCATTTTTACATTGATCAGTGCATTTTTATAGCACTGATGAATCTAATAATGTCACTGATCCCCAAAAAGTGTAATTTTGAGTCAGATTTGTCCGCTGCAATCCCGGTACAAAATCGCCGATCGCCGCCATTACTAGTAAAAACAATTTAACACATTTTTGCGCAAACCAATCAATATACTCATATTGCAATTTTTTACCAAAAATATGTAGAAGAATATATACCGGCCTAAACTGATGAATAAATGAGTTTTTTTATTTGTTTTTTTGGATATATATTATCGCACAAAGTAAAAAATATGTATTTTTTTTAAATTGTCGATCATTGTTTGTTTATAGCCCAAAAAATAAAAATCGCAGAGGTGATCAAATACCACCCAAAAAAGGTCTATTTGTGAGAAAAAAAGGACGTCAGTTTTATTTGGGTACAGCGTCGCACGACCGCGCAATTGTCAGTTAATGCGATGAAGTGCCGTAACACAAAAAAATGGCCTGGTCATTAAGGGGGCAAATCCTTCTGGTCCTTAATTAGTTAAATCAAATCAATTTAAACCATAAAAAGAAATACAACACAGTCCAGGGTGGATTTGATTTAAATCAAGTCAATTTAAATCATGATTTAAATCACTTGTAAAAAGGCTTGATTTAAATCAACTCAGTTTAAATCATATTTTTTAAAGAGCAACTGTCATCTTTGTCCTACAGTGGCTACAGTACTCTTCCTCTGACCCGCTGTTGACTCACCGACAGTCCCATTCACATTAATGGGAAGGCTGGTGATGCAGCAGTGACACAACAAGGTGAGGGACGTGGCAGCAGCAGGTGAGTGGATGCCCACTAACAGGCGCTGCCATGATGGGTCTGAAATGACAGGTGTTTTTTTAAATGTAAGGACTTATTCTCACTTGTAGTTGGAATCTTTAATATTTGCAAACAAAATGAAGGTTTCCTATTTAGAATACTAAGCTGTCAGGTTGGTAAAACAGCGATATCAGGATAGATTCAATCATACAGTTTGTAGTGTAAATAAATTTGCAATACAATGGGATAAAAGAATATTCCTGAACTTTGTTTTATCTCATGGTTACTGTGAAATTGTGTAAATGCATCAATGCAGTGCATGTTATCTCAGCTTGCAGAGCTTGGATTCATTGAATGAGTTTACCAAAAAATTTAATATTGTAGAATATACAGCCTCATGCTACATAACTAAGCTCCATTTCATGCTGAATAAGCTAAATTATTAATGTATCTTAAATAGAAAACTATCTTTAGATAGATTTTTACTCCAAAGCATTTTATTAAAATAAATTTGATAAAAACCTAAAAAAAAATTGATTTAAATCAATTAAAAAAATGTAACCACCATGCCAGCCATACAGGATTCGTTCTTTTTTTCTTGCAACCAGTAATTGCATGAACAAAAATACAATGAGCTGCTTCCCCCATCCATACATTTACTGTGGTTGAGGTAATTTATCCCCACCAGCAGAATAAAATGTATTGCCAGCTATAGCCAGCGGCACTGATAGTTTGGGAGAAATCCAACAGGCTGGTTGTGCACAAGTAAATTGATAGATTGACTCATAGACAACCAGGTGGCTCATACATGGATCGCAATTTCTCTGGTCCCTGCTGAACTTCAGTTCATAAATGGCCAGCTTTGGAAGAATGGTGTCTTATCTCTCTGATTCTCTCTCCTTCCTTCCTCATCAGCAGGCTGTGAACTCCAGGGCTGTAAGCTCCATCAGCCTTCCTTTCTATCTGAGCCAAGACATGCAATCAATGCTGGAAATGCACACATTTTAATTACAGAAAATGACACCTAGTTTTTGAGACCAAGAAGAGGGGGAGAGATGGCAGAAAAAGAAAGTGACTGCTCTGGACTTAAACATAATGGCATTCTCCAGCAAGAAGAAACAGGAGCAAAGCTGGAGGCTATTTACATGTCAGTCCACCCCACCCCTACAGTTAGAACACATGTTTATAGTATTCCAATGCTAATGGTCCTAAAAATGTGTCAAAAGTGTCCGAAGTGTCCGCCATAATGTCGCAGTACCCAAAAAAAATCGCTGATCGCCGCCATTACTAGTAAAAAAAAAAATATTAATAAAAATACCATAAAAATACCCCCTATTTTGTAAACGCTATAACATTTGCGCAAACTAGGGTTGTCTCAATACCGATACTAGTATCGGTATCGGGACCGATACTGAGCATTTGTGCGAGTACTTGTACTCCCGCAAATGCTCCCGATGTTTCAGCCGATACCGATACCCCATAGAGAGAGAGCGGGCGGAGAGAGCGGAGCAGTGCAGTCCTCAAAGAGAAAAGCCAAGGCCTCCCCCCCCCCCCCCGCCGCCGCCGTCTAGTTGATCAGCGCAGGGAACATTACAGCTTTCATTTGAATAGCTGTGTGTTCCCCACCGAGCCTCGTCATGTATAGACATTCCCCCTTGTCCGGGCACTGTGATAGGCAGATCACCCGTCCCAGGATTGGATGGGTGATCTGTCTATCAAAGTGCCTAGAAAAGGGGGAGTGTCTATACATGACGAGGCGCGGCGGGGAACACACAGCTATTAAAATGAAAGCTGTAATGTTCCCTGCGCTGATCAACTAGGCGGCGGCGGTGGGGGGAGTGCTTGGCTTTCTCTTGGGGACATGGCTGCATATTTGTGGGGACATGGCTGCATTTTTGTGGGGACATGGCTGCATATTTACATGTCTGCATATTTGTGGGGAGGGGGACAAGGCTGCATATTTGTGGGGAGGGGGACATGGCTGCATATTTGTGGGGAGGGGGACATGGCTGCATATTTGTGGGGAGGGGGACATGGCTGCATATTTGTGGGGAGGGGGACATGGCTGCATATTCGTGGGGAGGGGGACATGGCTGCATATTCGTGGGGAGGGGGACATGGCTGCATATTTGTGGGGAGTGGGACATGGCTGCATATTTGTGGGGAGGGGGACATGGCTGCATATTTGTGGGGAGTGGGACATGGCTGCATATTTGTGGGGACATGGCTGCATTTGGGGACACATTTAAAAAAAAGTATCGGTATTCGGTATCGGCGAGTACATGAAAAAAAGTATCGGTACTTGTACTCGGTCCTAAAAAAGTGGTATCGGGACAACCCTAGCGCAAACCAATCAATAAACGCTTATTGCGATTTTTTTTTACGAAAAATATGTAGAAGAATACAGTACGTATCGGCCTAAACGGAGGAAAAAACATTTTTTTATATATATATATATATATATATATATATATATATTTTTTTTTTGGGGGGGGGCCAATTTTGTTTGGGAGCCACGTCGCACGACCGCGCAATTGTCGGTTAAAGTGACGCAGTGCCGAATCGCAAAAAGTGCTCTGGTCTTTAACCAGCAATATGGTCCGGGGGTTAAGTGGTTAAGATGATCAGAGGCCACATTGAAATCTGACAGTTACCACCTGTCAACTGCCTGACCTGTTACATTACAATCAGGATCCAGAAACTGTTGAAGGTCAGTATCTTTTTAAAATGATGTTTCCATTTTGATTTGAAATTAGCTCTATGTCTATAACTGGTTTAATCAGTACAGCTGGCGTTTGAAAATGCAATACGAGAATTTTCGTGACTTTATTGAACTCATCAGATTCAACGTGAGATTAGCATGCAAAAAAAAAACGTACGATCATTCTTCCGATAATCTCATCATGTATACTGGGCATTAGTGGCTCACTGCTCCTAGAAGTTGTTTCCTTATAACAACAGTGGAAGAGATCATGTGATTATACAGTAGAAGGCAAATCCTCCCATTTAACAGCCCCACTTCAATTTGTGGGATGGCCCATCTCAGTATCCACCAGACAGACCAGGTATGTAAGATTTTGTAATGGCCTTTGGTAAACTTAACTCTGATTGGATCACATTGCTAGCACTTCCACTTTAACGTGGTTGTAAAGGCAGAAGGTTTTTATCTTAATGCATTCTATACATTAAGATAAAAAGCCTTCTTTGTGCAGCAGCCTCCCTAAGCCCCCATTCACACCTAGGCGTTTTGTCGCCTGTAGTGTGACGCCGCTGCCGCCAGAGGGATGATTTAACATTGCCCTCTATGGAGATGGTTCACATCTCCACGCCGAACGCCTGAAAAAAGGTCCCGGACCTTTTTTTCAGGCGGCTTTCGGCGTTCGGCATAGGAGATGGGAACCATCTCCATAGAGGGACAATCTTGGGGCACATCTAGGCGGACAATCGCGGCTTTTTGTCGCCGCAAATCGTGGTACAACACGCCGCTATTTGTCGCCACAATTCGCGGGACAAAACGCCGCAAATTTGTCTGCCTAGATGTGAATGGAGCCTAACACTTATCTAAGGTCCCTCTCTATCTAGCGATGTCCACAAGTATCTCAGCCGTCCGAGATTCTCCCTCCTGATTTGCTGAGACATAACAGCGGCACCAATGCCTGTCGCTGCTGTCAATCAAAGTCAGCTAGCCAATCAGGGGAGAGAGGGGGTGGGGCCAGGTTTGGGGCTCCTTGTCTGGATGGACACAGGGAGCTGTGACTCAGCTCAAGTGCCCCCATAGGGGCTGCTTGCTGTGGGGGCACTGAACAGGAGGGAGGGGCCAAGATCACAGAAGAGGTACCTGAGAAGAGGAGGACCTGGGCTTCTCTGTGCAAATCCTTTGCAACAGAACAGGTAAGTATAACAATTTTATGGGGGAAAAATCGAGACTTTACAATCACTTTAAGCCTATATTCAGATATTTAATACTTATTTGTCACAGGTATCCATATAGCGCTGACAAATTACGCAGAGCTTTACATATTGTACATTCACATCAGTCCATGCCCTCAAGGAACTTACAATCTAACTCACATGCATACATACACAAACAAGGGCCAAGTACCAGTGCTGCATACTAAGGCAGTACTTGAATATGCAACTAATCATGACTGAATACATAACTAGACCAAAAGATTTCTTTAATATTTAACTAAAAGGCAAGTGCTGCATTTGGAAGCTGACCTCATGATGCCATACCTTTCCCACAGTTACATGTCTCTCAAGTGATGCCTAGGGACACCCTCATACACTATATTACCAAAAGTATTGGGACACCTGCCTTTACACGTACATGAACTTAAAATGGTTGTAAACCCACGAACAAAGCTCATTATGAATTACTTACCTTAGATCGAAGTCTCTGCAGCGGTCCTCGTACACCGCTCCCAGAGTTCCGCTGTAATTGTCCGGAGCCGCGATGACGCCGCAATGACGCATGCACGCAGGAGCCGCCGATAACAGCACACTCACTGAAGCAATGGCCATGTGCCGCATGTGCCGTGACAGTCACCAGTTATTTGCTGGACGAGCAGCACATCCACTGCCTGGCCTGCACAGCTGGATAATAAGCCTGTCTATCTTCTGCTACACACTTTAGAACAAGTGCTACTTATACCCTCTGCTAAGAACAAAGGTAAGCAGCTAGAATGCCATTTTACCAGTAGAAAGGCAAGCAGCCTAAATGCCATCAAATCCTACAGGATGCAAACAGCCACAATGCAGGGAACCCAAAACTCTACAAGTAGCCTGAATGCTATATACCAGTGATGGGGAACCTTGGCACCCCAGATGTTTTGGAACTACATTTCCCATGATGCTCATGCACTCTGCCGTGTAGTTGAGCATTATGGGAAATGTAGTTCCAAAACATCTGGGCTGCTATGAGACCTGGAGTGAAAGGACGCCCCATTAGGCTAGGTTCACAAGGCCAGCAAAGGGGTGGTAAAAGCAGGTGGCCAGGCATTTAGTGCTGGTATTGTAGTGTGGTATTTCTTTTTGTTATACTTCTTATAATCTCCCAGGTATCGGACAACCAGCGATATCAACAACTGGACACAAAGGAAAGCAAGCCAATATTTTGTTCTTCCTATGGGTAACTGCTCAAACATTTTTAGACAGCTGAAAACTGTAAGCAGACACTTTCCTAGAACAGTGATAGGCTGCTCATATTGTTATAATTGTTTTGGTTCACACAGGGGCAACACGACTTCCAGCACGACTTTGGGAGGCAACTTGGACACGACTTGAGTATGAATCATCAGGCAACTTACAAGGCAACTTCAAGTTGCCTCCAGGACAGGAGACTTTCCAGTGGCCAATTAAACAACAATCAGCTCTGTGGGAGGGAGGGAGTTTGGATGAGAAATGTATGTTACCTTCCTGCATTGTTGCTTCAGTTAAGACAGTGATCAGACTTCTGAGGCGACTTCCATTGAAATCAATGGGTACAAGTCGCCTAGAAGTCGGATTGAAGTAGTACAGGAACCTTTTCTAAAGTCGGAGCGACTGCAGTAGTGTACATTAAGATGGCTCCATTCACTTCCATTCATTTTCTCAACCACACGACTTGGGACTATTTGGTGCAACTTCAAGTCGGATCCCAGGTCGCCCCAGTGTGAACCGTCTCTAAAGATATTGTTTCAAACTATTCTAGAGACTAGTAAACATATCATGAGATTACCAGTATATACATGCAATACTTAGCAGGTATTCAGAGAGGCTTTTTTAACCTTTTCACCACCTCTCCCTATTCTTTTACTGTTTACCCTGATCTTATGCTATTTCATAATACTAAATACATAAACGTGGTAGCAAAATATTTTC
This sequence comes from Rana temporaria, assembly GCF_905171775.1. Classification (NCBI taxonomy): domain Eukaryota; kingdom Metazoa; phylum Chordata; class Amphibia; order Anura; family Ranidae; genus Rana; species Rana temporaria. The sequence continues at coordinate 250,462,733 of NC_053490.1, read as the reverse complement.
ACTGCTTGTTATTTTGTTACCTAAATACATGTTAGTTGTGTTTTACTTATTGAAACATGTAACGTACATTATAAAGAGAATGTACACAGCAATCACTTGCAATTGTGCTACACAGTGTTGAATTATAGAGGAGCAGCGTGTGTGGCAGGAGCATTGCTTGGGCATCATGCAGGGGCGGACTGACAACTCATGGGGCCACCGGGCAATAGGAGATAATGGGGCCTCCAGGCAAGAGATTATGGGGCCACACAGTATAAACACACACACACATACAGTATACATACACAGTATACATACACACAGTATACATACACACACTGAACAGCTACTGGAGAGGTTGGGCAGCTATAATCTTGGGATTTTTAGACCTAAAGAATGTTGGTAAGGGACATTTCAGGGACAGATGTAAAAAAAACACACATTTTTAGATACTGTCCCTGGTTTTACTGAGACTGACAACCCAAAAGGGGCTGCCTAGTGGCATGGGGCCTTTGGGCAGTGTCCGAGTGCCTGAATGGTCAGTCCGCCCCTGGCATCATGGCATCCCTGTACTGCCATGTGACACATCTAGAGGGGCTGCCACCAAATAAAATTCCCATTGTACATCAGGAGAGCATGTGATGATGAATACACTGACTGGCTGGCACACATAATGTTTTTTTTATTATTATTTTATTTTTTACAATCTTTAGACATTCTTCACTAATCTCCATTTTATGGAAAATCCACAGATGTTTGGATGACTGGCAATTGTGGCAAGCGCTGAGCCATCTATAAGATCAGCTTTGAACTAGCTGCATGAGCAATGCCAAAGAGACTAGTATAATAGCGAGCAGCCTAACTACTGAAGGAACCTAGCACACAGCAAGCAGCCTGAATACTAAGGACCTACTCTCAGAGTGTTAGTAAACCCTCATTGTAAACACTCATATACTACAGGACTTATGTTTGATCTTTGCTACAATTTTCACTCTTCTCCATTTCCATCTCCACTGCCTTGCAAGGTCCCATGGAACCACCCTTACTCCAGGGTATGATAGGACATACATAAGCCTTGTTATGGCATTAGGGATGAAGGTGGTCATGTGACCCTGTGATTTTTTTTAACAAAAGGGATGCATTGTTTTATCATAGGGGATGAAGGACGGTCACTACAGCTGATGTTGGTGGGCCTGAGGGTAGGGGTCATGCATACACTGTAATATAAGGGGGATGAGGGACCAAGTACTGCTGATGTAAGTCCCCCTGTACCAGAAGTACAAGTTAGCAAGTAAATGCAACAGACATATTCTTGATACGGGGGTCCACCCAGAAATGGATTTCCACTGATCCGGTTCCTCCCCCCCTCCGGTGTCACACTTGGCACCTTTCAGGGGGGAGTGGGCTGCAGATACCTGTCTAATACAGGTATTTGCTTTTACTTCCAGAATCTTTGACGAATTATGCCATGTCTGGCCCCTCCTCCGCCTCTGTCTTCTGGGAGACACACAGGTCCCAGAAAACAGCAGGGACCATTCAGAACATGCAGCGCAACTCACACATGCGCAGTGGGGAACCAGGCTGTGAAGCCGCAAGGCTTCACTTCCTGACTTCCTTACTAAAGATGCCGGAATCTGCAACCGGGAGCTGTGGGATGGGTCAGTTTCAGGTGAGGACATCACAGGAGCCATGGACAGGTAAGCATCCTTATTTTAAAAGTCAGCAGCTGCAGTATTTGTAGCTGCTGACTTTTATTTTATTCCGGCGGAACTTCCCTTTAAAAACAGCTAGTGCTGTAGGTTCCCTTTGTGAAAGCAAATACTTTATAATGAAACAGAGGTGGGTGAATTCTACTTTATAAACCTTTTTTTAGTCAAGGCACCCTTTAAAATTCTCCACAAACCAGGTGCACCCAATTCTTAAAGTAAAACACTAAACTAATAGTTTTATATAATGCATCAACATCCACACATGTAGGACACCCAACTTTATAGGTGATTTTTAGGCTTCCAAAGAAAATACACCTTTACACACTGGTACTGACTAGTGTTTCTCTTCTCCCTTGAATCTCTCACTCAGCTAATATGACCCCAGTGGTGGCTAACATGACCCAATGTTCTCCTTATCAACCAATGCCATCATTGGTTCTTAGGATGCCGACTGCTGGAATGTTTTCATGGTGCCGAATAAATACATATGGTTTTGCCTAAAGGGCAGGCTTCATCCACTCACCGACTTGTATACAATTTTTGGGCAATTTTTAGGCATTTTTCCAAGGCATCCTGAAGAAACCTGAAGGCACCCTGGTTGAAAAAGGCTCTAACAATAACAGCAAGCCATATGAAAACTGGGGACCGAACATTAGGCATGGGGCTCCACCAATAACAGCAAGCCTTATGAGTATTGAGGACCCAACATTAGGCAGAAGGCTCCGCCAATAACAGCAAGCCATATTAATACTGGGGACCCAACATTAGGCAGAAGGCTCCACCAGTAACAGCAAGCCATATGAATACCCGGGACCCAACATTAGGCAGAAGGCTCCACCAATTAAAGCAAGCCATATGAATACTGGGGACCCAACATTAGGCAGAAGGCTCCACCAATAACAGCAAGCCATATTAATACTGGGGACCCAACATTAGGCAGAAGGCTCCACCAATAACAGCAAGCCATATTAATACTGGGGACCCAACATTAGGCAGAAGGCTCCACCAATAACAGCAAGCCATATGAAAACCCGGGACCCAACATTAGGCAGAAGGCTCCACCAATAACAGCAAGCCATATTAATACTGGGGACCCAACATTAGGCAGAAGGCTCCACCAATAACAGCAAGCCATATTAATACTGGGGACCCAACATTAGGCAGAAGGCTCCACCAATAACAGCAAGCCATATTAATACTGGGGACCCAACATTAGGCAGAAGGCTCCACCAATAACAGCAAGCCATATTAATACTGGGGACCCAACATTAGGCAGAAGGCTCCACCAATAACAGCAAGCCATATTAATACTGGGGACCCAACATTAGGCAGAAGGCTCCACCAATAACAGCAAGCCATATGAATACCCGGGACCCAACATTAGGCAGAAGGCTCCACCAATAACAGCAAGCCATATTAATACTGGGGACCCAACATTAGGCAGAAGGCTCCACCAATAACAGCAAGCCATATTAATACTGGGGACCCAACATTAGGCAGAAGGCTCCACCAATAACAGCAAGCCATATTAATACTGGGGACCCAACATTAGGCAGAAGGCTCCACCAATAACAGCAAGCCATATTAATACTGGTGACCCAACATTAAGCAGAAGGCTCCACCAATAACAGCAAGCCATATGAAAACCCGGGACCCAACATTAGGCAGAAAGCTCCACCAATAACAGCAAGCCATATGAATACCCGGGACCCAACATTAGGCAGAAGGCTTCACCAATAACAGCAAGCCATATGAATACCCGGGACCCAACATTAGGCAGAAGGCTCCGCCAATAACAGCAAGCCATATGAATACTGGGGACCCAACATTAGGCAGAAAGCTCCACCAATAACAGCAAGCCATATTAATACTGGTGACCCAACATTAAGCAGAAGGCTCCACCAATAACAGCAAGCCATATGAAAACCCGGGACCCAACATTAGGCAGAAGGCTCCGCCAATAACAGCAAGCCATATGAATACTGGGGACCCAACATTAGGCAGAAGGCTCCGCCAATAATAGTAAGGCATATGAATATTGGGGACCCAACATTAGGCAGAAGGCTCCGCCAATAACAGCAAGCCATATGAATACCCGGGACCCAGCATTAGGCAGAAAGCTCCACCAATAATAGTAAGCCTTATGAATACCCGGGACCCAACATTAGGCAGAAGGCTTCACCAATAACAGCAAGGCATATGAATACCAGGGACCCAGCATTAAGGAAGGGGCTTTGCCAATAAAGTAAAGCATATGACCAGTGGCAGCCCCTAATCCATGCACCCGACCCCTAATCTACATGCAGGGCGCCGGACGCATGGATTTCATTTTTTTTTTTTTTTTAAGCACATAATTAGAGCCCGAGGCTCTAATTGGCATCAAAAAGTTTGGGCTCTGGGAGCAGAGCCCACCCACTTGTGTGACAATAGCGAATTAATATTTGCTATTGTCTTCCTGCTTCTCCTCCCAGCCAATCAGGAAGCGGGTCTTAAGACAAGATTGGCCAAGAGGAGAAGCAGGGGGGGAAAGCCTCCAAAGCTACCTGTGACCTAGATGGGGTAAATGCGGAGCTGGTGGGTGGGCGAACGGGCAAGCAACAAATGGGGGGTGTTCGCTGATTGACCGCGAGAGTGGGGGTGGGGGTTTGATCGACCGACCAAACAAGGGGGGTTGGGTAGCTTGTTTGCCACCCTCCTAAAAATACAGCACCAGCCGCCACTGCCTATGGCTATTAGGGGCATGCTTTAGGAGGGATTTACTAAAACTGTGCATGGTAGCCAATCAGCTTCTAACTTCAGCTTGTTCAATTAAGCTGTGGCGATAAAAGCAGGAAGCTGATTGTTTTAGTAAATCTCCCCCCTTATGCTGTAGACTCCAGCAATCCCACAAGCCAGTAAGTAGCCCAGCTGTACCCCTATCCAGCAGCTGGTAAGTAGTGATGAGGCACAGGAGAAGCAAAGAGCCAACTGTACCCTTTCATCCCACACACCTAGGACATACCTGAGGTGCCCCCAATGCCCACACCCCAGCTCCGTCCTCCTATGGGTTCCGAACACACACTATACTGTATAGACAATACTGGACTATGATAATAACACTGAGCTCGCCGTGCACTTACTTGTAGGTGAGTTATCCCAGAAGAATACATTCCAATAACAGTAAGCTCACCTGTGTCCGCTCCTCGGCACACAGCCCCTGTCATCTCCGGTCCCCCCCTCCCCCCGGTATCATCATTCTCCTCCGTTCTCCGGCTCGTTCCTCCGAGCACTCGCTGCGCGTACACAACACGGAGCAGCCAGGCACGCGTGAGGGGGGGGGGATGTCAGCAGCGCCCTTATTGGCCAGAGGGAAGAGGGGTCTGCGGTGTGATGGAACCTGTGATTGGCAGGGTGTGTGGTGGGCGGGGTAGATGGTCAGTAGGGGAGTTAGGGGGTGACGTATGCTGTGTGGGGGAGAGAGGCACTGGGCACTGGTCGGGGTACGGTTGTGTGTTCAGCTCTAATATCAGTGTTAGTGGCCTGACTCACTCCTCTCTAGTCTGTGACTCACAACATGGAGCAAGTCAACTCCAGACCTGCACTCTTCTTGTTTCCCAGAGAGGATGGAAGCCTCTGGATCAGTATGACACCTGGTATTCCCAGCTCAGAGCTGAGGATGAGCCTCATTCATAGGTATACAGCTCAGTGTACTGTTTGTGATAAGTGAACTCCTATGTATGCTTCATCTTGGCGCAGCCAATCAAAACAGCCGAAGCGCAGAACCCAGATGAAGACAAACCAAAGTTGGCATCCGCTGGTGAGGAAGCTCTGGACCAGGGCATCACTGGAGTGGGCATGACTATGGTTCCGCTTGAAACTCAGAGACTTGCACCGCTTATATTTTTAAAAAATATACAGGTCTATACCTTAGGAAAAGGGCATTCATTTGTGTCTTTTCTATCTGCCAGGAGTTCTGCTTTAACCACCTACCATTATGGGTAAATGTCTGGATCTAAAAAGATCCTTCATCGCAGAGAGGATGCAAACTCCAGGCGCACTCCCAATCTCTGTAATCTCACTGTCTGATAATTGCAGATCACAGACACAATGTACAGAGCCAAGCAGAGAGACTCTGTGCCTTATGATTGCTGTGATGGCTAATCAAAACAACTACAGGTGTAAACACTGCTGGTGTTTACATTTGAGAGACCTCCCCTTCTACTCCCAATGGCACAGATCTGATCACAGCAATCAGGCCCCTTTCACACTGGGGCGTTTTTCGAGCGTTATTCGAGCGTTATTCGAGCGAAGCCTCATCTGCAATCCCAATGTGCTGGTAAAGCACTGCTAAGACCCTAACGTTTTAGGGCGTTTTTGCAGTGCCTCAGTGTGAAAGGGTAAGGCGTTTTTACAGCGCTTTCAATTAATTTCAATGGAGAGGGGCGTTTTTGGAGAGTTTTTTTCAGCGCCCAAAACCTGCCCCAAAGATGCTGCTTGCAGGACTTTTCTCAACGCCCTGCCAGTGCAACGCCTCAGTGTGAAAGGGTAAGGCGTTTTTACAGCGCTTTCAATTCATTTCAATGGAGAGGGGCATTTTTGGAGCGTTTTTTTTTCAGCGCCCAAAAGCTGCTCCAAAGATGCTGCTTGTAGGACTCAGTGTGAAAGGGGCCATTGAGATGCATGGAGAGCGTTTTATGAGCGTTTTAAAGCGGTGTTTCACCCTGCAGAACAACTTTTTAGCATAAAATTCGGCATAGTAGCGCGAGCTACAGTATGCCTGTCTTAATTTTTTTATCCCCGTACTCACTGTGTAATCATACATAGAAGATTCCGACTGCCCGCGGGGAATGGGCGTTCCTTTCAAGAGGGAGGGTGATTGACGGCTGGCTCTGGTACGTCACGCTCCCCGAAGACAGCCGGAGTAGGTCTCAGCTCTTCACGGCGCCTGCGCACAGACTATGCGCAGGCGCCGTGAAGAGCCAAGCCTATTTCGGCTATTTCCGGAGAAGCGTGACGCGCCAGAGCCGGCCGTCAATCACCTTCCGTCTGGATTGGAACGCCCATTCCCCGTGGGCAGTCGGAATCTTCTATGTACGATTACACAGTGAGTACGGGGATAAAAAAATTAAGACAGGCATACTGTAGCTCGCGCTACTATGCCGAATTTTATGCTAGACGAATTTTATGCTTCAGTGTGAAAGGGTCCATTGAGATGCATGGAGAGCGTATTAAGAGCGCTATTTTTAATGCTAAAACACTGTAAAAACGCTTCAGTGTGAAAGAGGAGAGCAAGCGGTGGCTGTGGAAGAGGCTAAGCTTCATTCGGGGGGAGTAAAGTAAACCGGGCCGTTTTTGCAAAAAATGGCCTGGCTATGAAGAGGAGGAAATCCTCCTGGGGCTGAAGTGGTTAAAAACCTAAAACAATGCAGCTCCCTAAAGCAATAATTAAATTCTCAGCAATTAAATTGTATCACATTGAACACAATAGAACAAACATTCCGAAGTACAATATTTGTAAAATTCTTACCCCAGCACTTGCACTTTACCAACTTTCAGTGCTGTTGGTTCCTGTTCCCTTGGTGCTGCTTCCATGAAGAGCCTGGGCCAGATTCACATAGGTTAGCGGATCCGCGTAACCTATGTGATTTAAGATCCGCCGCCGCAATTTTTTAAAGCAAATGCTAATTCACAAAGAACTTACCTCAAAACTTGCGGCGGCGTATCTTAAATCCCCCGGCGGAATTAAAATTCCGCGGCTAGGGGGAGTGTAGTATTTAAATCAGGCGCGTCCCCGCGCCGATTTAACTGCGCATGCGCCGTCCGCGAATTTTCCCGGCGTGTATTGCTCCCAATGACGTCGCTAGGACGTCATTGGTTTTGGCGTGAGCGTAACTTGCGTCCAGCGTTTTTGTGAATCGACGTACGCAAACGACGTAAAAAAAAAAAATTTGACGCGGGAACGACAGCCATACTTAACATTGGCTGCGCCTCATAGAAGCAGGGGTAACTATACGCCGGAAAAAGCCGAACGTAAACAACGTAAAAAAAAAGCGCTGGGCGGTCGTTCGTTTCGGAATCGGCGTATCTCCTCATTTGCATAATCGTTGCGTAAATAAACCGAAACGCCACCTAGCGACCGGCCTGGAATTGCAGCCTAAGATCCGACGGTGTAACACAGTTACACCTGTCGGATCTTAGGCATATCTATGCGTAACTGATTCTATGAATCAGTCGCATAGATACGACCAAAGTAAATCAGAGATACGACGGTGTATCAGGATATACACCGTCGTATCTCTATGTGAATCTGGCCCCCTGTCTTCAGTCTCCAGTCAGTCTTTTAGCTGGGAGAAGGGACAAGCAGGGAGCACCTTGCCATCTTAGGCTATGGGGAATGGGATGTGTGTTTCTATTGAGCACATGATGGGGTTGATTTACTAAAGGCAAATAGACTGTGCAAAGTGCATTTGCTCCATGGCTTAGTAAATGAGGTAACGCTTTACGTTGCAAAGAATACCCAATCACATGCAAGGAAAATGGAAAAAAAAAAAAAACGGAATTTTTGCTTGCACATGCTTAGATGATGGAAGTCAGCAGTGCACCTGCTCATCTACCTAGCTCTTACAGTGTGCAATTGCAAAGTGCACAGTCTATTTTCCTTTAGTAAATCAACCCCATAGTGAGTGTAGGCTGACAAACTCTAGTCTCTGTATGCAAGGGAGGCTCCATAGGATGCTGCAAGAGAAGGAGACATCCTAAAACAGCAAATATGGGGCAGTGGTCATGGCACCAACTTAAAGCGGTCCTCCACCCTAAAGTGGAGTCCCGCTGATCGGAACCCTCCCCCCCTCCGGTGTCACATTTGACACCTTTCAGGGGGGAGGGGGGTGCAGACACCTGTCTAAAGACAGGTATTTGCACCCACTTCCGGCCACACGCTACGGGCGAAAGACGGGCATTCCGTCACATCCCGTCTGTCGCCCGTTGTGTGCTGGGAACACTCGGCTCCCAGCACACAGCGTGTGAGCCAATCGGCGGGCGCAGCGCGACTCGCGCATGCGCCGTAGGGAACCGGGCAGTGAAGCCGCAGCGCTTCACTTCCTGGTTCCCTCACCGTGGATGGAGGGGGGAGCAGCAGGGTGACGAGCGATCGGCTCATCCTCTGCTGCGATCACCGCTGGACTCCAGGACAGGTAAGTGTCCTTATATTAAAAGTCAGCAGCTGCAGTATTTGTAGCTGCTAGCTTTTAATATATTGTTTTAGTGGCACATCCGCTTTAAACTGGAACAAGGAATAAAATTAGAAGCTGCATACTCAGTATGGGACTAAATCAGCTGCTAAAAGAATTTAAAAAAGGGAGGTTTAATATCACTTTTAAGTGTATCTCAACCCATAAAAAAATTTAATCTATTTCAGCCTACCAGTCTTTAGATTTGGTGGTGGCTGCATCCATTTTATTTCTTCAGCCATTTTTCCTTATTTTCACCTGGTAAACCTGCCAGTAACATGCTTTCTTTTCTGGGGTGACAACACTCAAAGACTGTACTCAGAGATCAGTGGCAGCTGGTGCTCAATATTTTGGGGGAAATAAATAGATTGATTACTGTTGCCCTTGGATGGTAATCAACATCTTTAATAAACTAATATGCCACGTCCTAGTATTATGTAAATAGAAAACAATTCCGGAGGAATTGAAGGAAGAATGGACTTTGTAGGCACCTTTATGTAAAAGTAAAAAAATGTATGTTTCACAAAGAAATAACATCTAAATACATAAAAATAGAGAAGGAAAAAGTGTTAATAAAAACAATACAATACAATATTGGGAACACCCAGCGACCTTCTAACAGGAGCTACTCAATAGTAATGTAAGTAATTGGCTATAGAGATGTCTATATAGTAACTGCCTATATTGAGTATAAGAATCTCCTCGATAGGAGATCCACCGGATCCACAATGAAAGACTTGTGCTCTACATGTTTCACGATATTCGATCGCTTCATCAGGAGCCTCTAAATTGTATAAAGAGAGAAACAGTTTCAATTAAATTGTCAGATATAATAGCGTTTGTTTGGTTTTAAACAAAGTCAAAACATAAACATTATAATGTGAAACGCTCACCAAAGTTTTTTGATGCTGCTTTAAACAAGTTTATAGAGCTGCCCACCCCGTATGGTGCAGTGCTAGTTGACTGATATGGTACACCCCTAAAGGAAGTGGGGTGAAGACCCGGATGATGGATAAATTGGACCCACAAAAGTTGCAGCGAGGCAAAATGTGGGAATGCGCCAGGTAGCTAAAAATACATTTATAAAAAATTGTAACTATAAAGTTATTGATTATTGCCTATTGCTAGAGCAATAAAGTAACTTTATATGTTAAGACATTGGACAGGAGACCTTTGCAGGTACATACATAAGTATCAAGATAAAGCTAATGTGTTGGTAGAAAGGTCCTAGACGTGAGGTAATCAAAATAACGAGGGGTACTTTCTGGATTTAGATAAATGGTGAAACGAATATAAACAATTGTAGTAATGAAAGATGTATATGTACAATACAGGTACACATTGGATACTAAAATAGGCACCAATCATATCATTGAATGCCTATTGTATAGGCCAGAGACATAGTCTTTGCAAGGCCCATATGGGGGTGTTGAAAAGGGATTGCCTATGAAGGTAATTGAAAACTGTATGTACATATGAATATGTCCTAGTTTGATGTAAAAATAGAACAAGTAAGACAGTAAGAGTATTTACCTTGGGCGAGTGTGCCAAATCTGGGGTTAAAGATACATTTTGAATAATATATGTACTTTTTGTAGTTAAAGCGGTGGTTCACCCTAAAAAACAAGTTTCTAGCATGCCATCCAGCATACTAGCGTGAGCTACAGTATGCCTTTATTTTATTTTTTGGCGCCGTACTCACAGTTTAATCCCGTAGTTAAGTTTCAGACTCCCCGCGGGGAATGGGCGTTCCTATGCAGAGGGAACGTGATTGACGGCCGGCTATGGCGCGCCACGCTTCCCGAAAATAGCCGGAGTAGGACTCGGCTCTTCACGGCGCTAAACGGTGCCTGTGCACAGACATCGGAGCTGACTGCGCAAGCGCCGTGAAGAGCCAAGTCCTATTTCGGCTATTTTCGGGAAGCGTGACGTGCCATAGCCGGACGTCAAAATAAAGGCATACTGTAGCTCGCGCTAGTATGCTGGATGGCATGCTAGAAAAAACATTTTTTTTTTTTAGGGTGAACCCCCGCTTTAAGTGGTAGATACCCAACAACGAGCCTGAGAATTGAGGAGGTCTCTGAGAGAACCTAAATCAGACATAAAGGGATAATAATGAATTATATATCAGACAGGAGGCTCATATCTTATGCATTATCTTTCCTTTATTAATGCTCACAGCAGAAAGTGTTTCTAAAAACCTTCAATGTAAAAAACTTAAAACAACTACCACCCCCAGCAGTCCATATAGTCACTAACCACGCCCCAACGGGGGACTCCATAAAAGGGGGCTGCTTGTGGTGGTTCCTCCTCTTTCTTTCTGCTCACAGGATCAGATAAGTACTCCTTTCTAGCATTGTCATTATGTTAATCAAGATCATTGTATTTAGTTGAAACTATATCGCTTGACTAGGGATATACAGGGATCTCTTCTCCCTGTTTGCATTCCCTTGTTTTTCCCTTACCTTTGGTTTTTCTATCTACCTATGAGCGATTTTATTCTATTTTTTTTTTTTTTTAGCGTTCCCTATCAGTGAGGATCCTTGCTTACAGGATTCTTCTCCCCGCGCTTATCGCGCTGTTTTCTGGCGCTCGGGACCCCCTCCCTCGTCATCCAGCGCGTTCCCCCCCCCCTTCGCTGACTTTTCCAGAGTTTCCTTTAACTAGCGCCGCCATACTGAGGGAGATCACGTCTCCCTCAGTTGTATCTGCGTAGAGCGCGCGCTCGGGGGGGCGGAGCTTCTCTTCCGAACGCTCGTCCAATCAGCACCCAGCGGCCGTAGTCTCGCGAGACTTCGTTTCCCGGGCCGCTGGGAGAGTACAGGTTCCCCTCCCCTCCGTCGCCATTCGGTGCCTACGGAAGGGAGGACAGGTTGGAGCCTGAGATCGCTAGAAATTGCTAGCAGATCGGATTACTTAGGTAACCTAGCTGGCCCTGGATACCAATATATATCACTTCAGGTACTAGCTGACCCTGAATGATACAGACATCACTAGTGTCAATACTGAAATAGATACACTAAATACAGAATCTATCCCAGAGAGCCCTGATTACAGTGCTAATCTTGCACTATCTTAAACCAAGAATATATATATATATATAGACTATATTCTCTAGTGCTGACATGTCTGAGGTTAACCCTCAATCCCTTACTGGAGATGCTTCTCCCACTGGCACTTCACATACCCTAAGTGCCTCACAACTGCAGGACATTATACAAATGTCCATTCAAGCGGCCCTGGCTTCCACTGCCTCATCCGCTTGGGCTCTGCAACCCACTGCGGTACCTCCACCACCGCCCCAGGGCAGTGAACCCCCTCTAAAAAAGGGAAAGGTTTTACATAAAAGAAAACACACCCTGGTGGTGCTTGACTCCCCGGCAGGGGAAGAAAATAATGTGCAACAGGTAGCCCCCACCACGGCCTACCATCCCCAGCATCTATCTGAATCTGCTCGACCCCTGGACCCCAGGGAGACTCAACAAAAGGGGTATAGAATTCCTAGAAGAGCTAAGCCGGATTCTTACGAGGATTCCTCTGCTGAGGACTCGGCTGACTTTTCTGAGGGCTCAGAGTTATCAGATTCTGAATCTATCACTCACGATGCTGGGGCCACGGCGACCGACACAGCCGCCAATCCTGCCACGCAGGACGATGTCCTCCTGGACGCCCTAGGGGAACCATTTTTCCACCCGGACGCGATTACTCACCCGCGCTCCGGAGAGTGGACACCCCTGCCACATGTGGCACAATATGTAGAGCTATGGGCCAGGAAGTCCCTGTACAGAACGGCCCGCAACAAACTGAGGGCCGAATGCCCTAGGCCCTCATTGCCTAAAAAAGTGGTAGCTACTCCGGAGGTAGATCCGGTCCTTACAAAATACCTAATCAAAACAGGTAAATTTCAGAAAAAAGGCATTGAGAGGTCCTTCCGGTCAATACAAGACCGCGTTCTGGATCTTATGGGTCCACTGACCAAAATCCTCAACTTGTCCGAGCAAGCAGCAACTTCGGGACAGGCAGTTGATTTACCACAACTGAGAGGTTGGGCGCAGAGAGCCCTATGCCTAGCGGGCACCGCCAACACGGCATGCTCCGTAGAACGGCGCAGGTCCATCCTTATGCGCCTGGACCCTCAGCTCTCACATTTGGCTGAATCTGAACCCGGCCCATCGGCCGAGGGCATGCTATTTGGGGATATGGTCATTAAGGATATCAACAAATTTGTCGGCTTGTTTTCTAGCCTAGACAAGGCTCAAAATTCTTTGAGACGTACCGGAACCAATAAGGTTTTCAACAGGGCCGGCAGAAGTAGAGGCCGTTCTGCCGGCCGCGCTACCTTTTACAGGCCACAAGGTAGGAACTCTACCCAATACCAGTACCAGGCTCCAGCCTACTCCACCCCGGTGGCTCAACCAGCACCGTTTTTTCCTCCCAGAGGCAGACCCTGGCGCGGACGTGGGGGACGCGGCTACCCTCGATCCAGACCCTATACCGGTGAGTATGCCTTACATCACACTCGATCAAATTCCAGTGGGGGGTCGTCTGAGATATTTTACCCACGCCTGGTCTGCGATTACGGCAGACGCATGGATTTTAAATTCTGTAGAGGGGTTCGTGATAGACATACTTACTCCACCACTCCTCAATATCATTCCCCCTCCCATTCGATTTGCAAAACGAAACTGTCTTCTCATAGACAGGGAGGTGCGGGACCTGCTTACCAAACAGGCCATTGTAGAAGTAGACCCTTCTTCTCCAGGTTTCATGAGCAACCTATTCCTAGTGCACAAAAAAGGGGGGGGCTACCGCCCAGTGATCAACCTCAGGGGCTTGAATCAACACGTCCAGTATCGTCATTTCAAAATGGAAGGTATTCACTTCCTACGGGACCTTCTCCAACCCAGAGACTGGCTCGTAAAAGTAGATCTCAAAGACGCATACCTGACGATCCCCATACATCCAGACTCCCAGCACTTGCTGCGATTCCCGTGGAAAGGCAAGATGTGGCAATTTACTTGCCTTCCCTTCGGCCTATCGTCCGCACCATGGTGTTTCACCAAAATTATGAAACCCGTAGTGGCAGCTCTAAGGAGCAGAGGGGTGCATCTGATTATTTATCTGGACGACATTCTCATCATGGCATATTCAAAGTCCCAAGCCCTTCTCCACATGTCATGGACTATGTCCCTTATACAGAAACTGGGATTCATAATCAACCACGACAAGTCGGTTCTAATCCCATCCCAACAGATGGAATTCTTAGGGTTTACAGTGGACACCGTCCAATCTACCCTCAGCCTCCCCAAGACCAAGCTTGCACTTATCCGCAAGGAAATTCGTTCTGCACTTCGCAGGGGATACCTCTCCCTACGCACTCTGGCCCGCCTGGTGGGCCTACTGGCTGCCTCTATCCAAGCCATATTTCCGGCCCCTCTGCATTACAGGGCCCTTCAGAGGCTCAGAATCATGCATCTGAGGCAAGGCCTCAGATATTCAGACGAGATTCCACTATGTCAGGAGACCACCGAGGAACTGAAATGGTGGCTACACCATGCCGTCGAGTGGAACGGCAGAACTATATTCAACCCCAGTCCGGACGTTGTCATAGAGTCGGACGCCAGCAGATTGGGCTGGGGCGCACGGTGCGGCGTAGCCTCCACAGGGGGGACTTGGTCCCAAGCAGAAACATCCCTGCATATCAATGCACTGGAACTACTAGCAGCCCTGTTCGCTGTCAGGAGCTTCATGCCTCATTCTCCCGCATGCTGTATTCTTTTTCGCATGGACAATGTGGCGGCGGTGCAGTATGTCAACCGCCTGGGGGGCACCAGATCCAAAACTTTGGCGTACAGTTTTCTGGCACTTTTGTCTGGCCCACGATATCACTCCTATAGCGGAGTACATCCCGGGAACCCTCAACTCCGTGGCCGACTGGAACTCTCGATATCTTCGAGATTCCAGCGATTGGAGACTAGATCGATCAATTTTTCTCCTTTTGCAGAGGATTTGGGGGCCGCTATCCTTCGATCTATTCGCCTCTCGGCTCAATCGCCAACTACCTCGCTTCTTCAGCTGGAGGCCAGATCCGGAGGCTTATGCAGTAGACGCTCTCCACCAACCTTGGCCGGAGGGGAGACACTACGCTTTTCCCCCTTTTCAGATACTCTCCAGACTTCTCCTGCGGATAACCAATCTGGGAGCTACGGTGGTACTGATCACACCATGGTGGCCGACCCAACCTTGGTTCCCTCTGTTACTAGCAATGTCTGTGGATTCTCCCAGACTTCTCCCACAATTCCCTCACCTCCTCACCAACCCGAGCGGGGAACCTCATCCTCTGGTTCTGGAAGGCAACCTTCCACTTCTCGCGTGGTTAGTATCGGGATCCCAACCCCTGATAGAATACTTTCAGAGTCAGCTCGGAACCTCCTCGCCCTGGCCTGGGCCCCCGGGACTAGATCGGCATATCGATCAGCCTGGGGACGATGGGTTCGTTGGTGTGATCAACGACAAGTTGATCCCGTTCAAGCCCCTGTGCCTCTAGTGGTCAATTATCTGGCTGACTCCTTTGATTCCGGTAGCTCGTATAGCTCCATTAATATCTACCGATCAGCTATTTCAGCATATCACCAACCTGTAGATTCTTTACCCATTGGCAGACATCCACTAGTGTGTCGTCTTTTGAGAGGAGCAAAATTCCAACGTCCCCCCAGGCCTAGATACCAAGCAACCTGGGACGTTTCCAAGGTGCTGGATATGTTCGCCAGTTGGGGGGACAACACAGACCTCTCGCTTAAATTTTTATCCATAAAACTTACGGTCCTACTCTGCCTCATTTCCGTCAAGAGAGTGTCAGACGTTAGAGCCCTGGACATTTCCAGGCGACATTTCTCTCCACAGGGAGTTGAATTTTCCATTGTACGCAGGACAAAAACCGGTATTTCCTCGGTTTTTTACCCTTCCTTCCCGGATCATCCGCTTCTCTGCGTCGTTCGTTGTCTACGGACATACGAATCCCAGACTTCTGATCTGCGTTCTGCGGGCTCTTCCCGGCTCCTTTTGTCCTATGTAAGACCCCATCTTCCAGTCTCGTCCGCCTCTCTGGCGCGATGGGTAAGGACCGCCATGGACATGGCGGGGATCGACGTCACCCTTTTCGGGGCCCACTCCACCAGGGGTGCCATGGCCACCAAGGTGCTCATCTCAGGAGGCTCTCTTTACGATTTATTGAGAGCAGCGGACTGGTCCTCGGAGACCACGTTTCGCCAATTCTTTTTCAGACCTCAAGACCACATCTCTAGGTCAATTCTCTCTTAAGGTTATCATATACTATGTTATATTTGTGGTTGTTATATTAGCTTTGAACTTGCATAAGATATGAGCCTCCTGTCTGATATATAATTTGAGATTTTCCTAGCTTGTGACGGAAAATATTGATTATATGAAGACAGGAGGCGAGTATCTTCCCTCCCTACCCTGCCTATTACGATTGTTTTCTCTTCTTCACAGGTTATTGACCGACAAACTGCGTTTTACAGACGGATTATCCAGTTTAAAGGATGACGGAATCCCGTCCGATGGCTGAAACACAGTCCTGGTTTAGTTCCCCGTTGGGAGCGTTCGTTCCTGGACCCCTGTTGGGTCATGCTGGAAGATTGCCTCTTCTTCTCAGAAGATGCTCGACGTCGACCGGCCGGTCTAAACTCCAAGGCTACACCTTTCTGATTCGTTCGGTGCCGTTCTACTCAAGTAAGCGTCGCATCAAGAAAAAAGGGAGGAACCACCACAAGCAGCCCCCTTTTATGGAGTCCCCCGTTGGGGCGTGGTTAGTGACTATATGGACTGCTGGGGGTGGTAGTTGTTTTAAGTTTTTTACATTGAAGGTTTTTAGAAACACTTTCTGCTGTGAGCATTAATAAAGGAAAGATAATGCATAAGATACTCGCCTCCTGTCTTCATATAATCAATATTTTCCGTCACAAGCTAGGAAAATCTCAAATTATAGTACAGCTGTTGGGTATTGTTGCCAATATTAAAATATCCCCAAAATGAAAAGAAAAGGAAAAAGGGCTCTTACTCGCAGCTTGTTGAAAAAGGGATGAATCTATAAGGCAAAAGTACAAACCCCAGAACAGCTAATCAGGATAAGAAGATATACGCTGTAACCACCTCTCAGGGATCTGACAAGATACAAAGATAAATTTGCCGTAATTGATAATAGACCCCAACAAAGAAAAATCAGATTTGAAAACAGAGTCCAGGTTGGACTACTATTTGAAATGAGTAACCCACCTCCAAGTGTCGAGTGTTGAGGAGTAGTGTCAAAACCCCGCTTATATACGCATTCCGCTCGGGTATACGTCGGAAACATCCGCTCGTAATCACGTCGGAAACGACCGACGTAACGCGAGCCAGCCAAAGAAGAGACGTACTGCGAGCGTACTATAAGAGACTATAATAGACTACCTATAATTAGGTGTCTCTCATTTTGCTACACCAGCCAGCTCCCTGGATTGAGAGTAGCTGGCCTGTCTAAACTGATGGCTTGAGTGGCCACACATTAGACGCGCTGTCAGGGTCCATGATCCTAAATGGGGAACAAAACAGTTCAGAAAAATCAGTCACCATGCACAGCAACGGGGTGGGCAGTCAAGAAACACGAAAATTGTAGCAAGAATACATGCTTTTGCATATAGATACAAAATTGCATAAAAACAATTAGGTAATAAATCATATCATGCTGGGAAGATGGGGGGTGCCTAAGAATTTGCAACCAATGACAAACGTCCAGCATGCAGTGTACGTAGAATATAATTGTCACTTATACAGAAATAACTAATGTATACAAGAACGAATTCATTATTGCTGAGGCGATCCAAATAGATATAGAATTGTCTTAACAACTTTTTTAGAAATTTTTAAAGCTATGAAGCTACTGGGTGTTCAAAAGCTTTCCAGAGAATGTACTTGGGCAGAAATGGAAAGCAGTAGACAAATAAATGCAAGGCATGTGGCATCCAACTTTATATCGTACTAGTGTGTTATTAATATGGGATTGCATTATATAGAATCCCATGTGGGACCAGAAATGGACAATCTGTTCCAATCATAAGAAGGGCCTATATGTTAGTACCTCGTTGATACCTGGTGGTTTAGTCGCTTCTAAGCGTTCAATCCACAGTGTTTCTTTCTGCAAGATGCGTTTGTCCCAATTCCCGCCTCGCGGGTCTTGAGGTATAACCTCTAAGATAGTAAACTTCACTGCAGAGGTGTCAAATTTATGATAGAGTCCTAAGTGGCGACTCACTGGGGTTAGCATCTTGGCGTATTGAGAGTAGTATAGATGATCATAGATGCGTTTTTTGAAGGGGTGGAAAGTTTTTCCCACATAAAACGCCCCACACCTACAGGTCATGAGGTATACAACCCCTTTCATATTACACGTGGCATGGAATCTTGGTTTGCATATTTCACCGTTTGGCAGATTTAAGACTGATCCCGTTTGGATCCATGGGCAGTAAGTACACTGGCCACATGTGAAAATGCCCTGAACCATTGCATGATTATCATAATTGGGTTTATATTCACTTGCTGTCAATTTGTTCCAGAGAGATGTACTTCTTCGGAATACTATCTCAGGATACCCCTAATGTATTTACTAATTATGGGGTCTTCACTGAGTAGGTGCCAGTGTTGTTCCATGCTTGTTCTAATTTGATTGTGTTGAACTGAGTGTTTTGTAATAAATTTGGTAGTGGTCTGGTTTTGATCTTGTTTAGGTTCTAATAGAGTAAAGAGATTCTCTCCCTGCCTATGGCTTTGTTGAAGGCTCTCCTAAGGAGGCTTTTATCCTCGTTTAGATAGATGCTTGCGTAGTTTGATTCAAAGGTACAGTTCCTACGCAGCCGGATGTATTGGGCGTAGGGTATACTGTGTACTAGAGATTTGGGGTGTCCACTGTTGGCGTGCAACAGGATATTGGCTGCCATATTTTTACGATATAGTTTGGTTGCTATATTGTCACATGAGTTTCTATATATCATTAGATCCAAAAAACAAATTTATTTCTCATGCCAATCAAAAGTGAATTTTAGGTTATACCCATTGATGTTAATGCACTCCATAAAATCCTTCAAACAAGATAATGTGCCTGTCCAGATAACGAAGATGTCGTCGATGTACCTGAACCTGCACAATGCCTGGTCCAGGTACCGACGACACTCTGCACTGGAAAAAACCTCCCGCTCCCACCCTCCCAGGTACAGGTTAGCGTATGCCAGGGGCACAGCATGTGCCCATGGCAACGCCCTGTACCTGGAGGTAGTAGGAGCCCAGGAAGGGAAAACAATTGTGCTTGAGGATAAAGGACAATAACTGAAGGATGAACGACTGAAACTTACATTGTCTGTGGTCTTGCTCCATAAGGAACATTTTAGTGACTTTTAACCCTAGCTCGTGGGGTATACTTGAGTATAGGGCCTCCACGTCTATCGTAACGAAAAGAGCATGTGGAGGGATGGTGAGGCCATCTAAGCATCTAAGGGGATCTAATGTGTCTTTAACGTATGAGGGAAGTATCTGAGATATTAGGTATTGAAACACATTGTTTCATATTGTTGGCAAGTGAGTAGGACTATGTTGCCGCCCTTATCAGAGGCCTTGATGACAGTAAACTTTTTAGAGCTTTTAACTGTGCTTGAGTTAGATTAAGGGGAATGGGTTCAGCCATCAATTTCCTAATATCGCTGAAATTTGGGGGTTAGTATTAAGATCTGGAAACTGATCTGATTTCTTTTTAAAGGTTTTGTCTTGAGTGCTGGAGCTGGGATTGGAAACAGATGCACTCTGTTGAGTGTCATCAAATTCTTGATTTTCGTCCAATAATATCATAAGGTCCTTAAGTGCACGGAAATCTTTCATAGTGAACTTTTTAATTTGTTCTGTTAGGTCCCTTTCTGCTTGATGTCTTTTTTTATCTATATATGTCAATTTCCTCGCAAATAGGTAGAGGTCTTTAATGACTTCGTATTTATCCAGACTTGTGTTGGGACAAAAACGTAGTCCCAACTTGAGGACCGTTAACTCATCCTCAGACAGTGGATATGGGGTGAGATTGATAACATTTTGTTCCTCATCAATGTTGTCTCCCCTAAAGGGATGACTATATAGTGTGACCAAACCCCCGTATTTTTGAATATGTTCAGGTGTTTTTAACTAGCCTTGCAGGATAAATGTCATTTTTGCATGTGTGCGCTATAATCTGTTTTGTTTTGTCCCCTAAAGGGATGTCTTGTTGCAATGTGCACGTATTAGATATTTTTTGTTGTTTATGCATCTCATTGGTGAGGGTGATGGTTGGTCTAGGTTGGTTCAAAGAAGTCCCCAAGGGGCCCACAGCTCCACCTTCAGCTCCTCTCTGTGTATTTAGAGTAGTGATACTGGACTGGAAATATTGTGAAGCCGGTTGTGTGTGCATTTGTTAAACTGCCTGGGCTGCTATGGGTCCCATATAAGCATATTGGGAGAGGTCATAGTTAAGTGTTTTCCCATCACCCTTAGTTGGACCACCATGTGACTGTGCTTGTGAGGGTGTGAAGCCTGACGTATTAACCGGCTTCTTTTTGTTACTAGGTGTGATAGGGTACCCGCCACTATGATGTCCCCGCTTACGTGATCCGCTCTGAGCGTTTACATTTGTTGCAGAGTGCGTCTGGCGTGCCTGTGAGGATGAAAATAAAGAAGAGTCAGATTCGAAATCATCTTCCGATATATATGCATTTTGACGGTTATTTGGAAAGCGATTTCTACCACCAAACCCACTTCCTCTAGTGGGATTTTCCCATCTATAGGCATAGCCTTCCTTGAAGGCCATTCTATCTTTGGTGATTTTGGCCTGTTTCTTGGAAATAATTGTCTTGTTTAATTTATCTAAAAAGCTTTTTAATTCCTGACTTTTGTCAGCAAATTTGCCATGTGTTTTGACTTGTTCATATTGAGTATTGAGTATGGCCAATTCCTGGTCCAGCATATTAGTGTCTAATTGGTATTGATTGAGTAATAATTGCATGCACTCTTTATTACTACATTGGTTCAAAACACCTTCCCAAGGGCTCTTGAAGTCCTGTGAGGTGTTTTTAAAAAACAAGAGCTCTTGGGAAGGTGTTTTGAACCAATGTAGTAAAGAGTGCATGCAATTATTACTCAATCAATACCAATTAGACACTAATATACTGGACCAGGAATTGGCCATACTTAATATGATCAAATCAAAACACATGGCAAATTTGCTGACAAAAGTCAGGAACTAATAAGCTTTTTGGATAAATTAAACAAGACAATTATTTCCAAGAAACAGGCCAAAATCACTAAAGATAGAATGGTCCCCCCATGTGGGAGACTGACAGCGGCGATCAGTGCCCCCTTGGGAGACGGACGGCGGCGATAGTGGCCTTACCTTAGGAGGCCGATGCTGCTCCTCGCTCCAACTTGCCGAGGGAAAAGCCGCAAACGTTGCTTTTCCTCCCAGAAGTCCTAGGACTCCCAGGCCAATCAGGTCCCCAAACCCACTTCCTGATTTACCAGGAGGAGAAGCAGGAAGACAATAGCAAATATTAATTCCCTATTGTCACATAACTGGGTGGGCTTATGGTGCAGTGAAACATTGAAATCCATGCGTCCGGCGCCCTGCATGTAGATTAGGTGCTGGGCGTATGGATTAGGGGGGAGGCGCCCCTGTGCCCCTAATTTATGGCCCGCCACTGTCATAGATGTAACTAGAACCTTCAGGGCCCCGGTGCAAGAAGCCATGAAGGGCCCCCCTGATCCCGGTGCCCTTCCCCCTGAGAACAGGGCCCTTCTTAATGATCCCAGGGCCCTTTACTCCCATTGCTGGGCCCTTTAGCGGGACCCTTTCACATCTTTTGCATCTGGCCCCCTTCTTGCAGTCTTGGGGCCCCCCAGGGTTGTGGAATGCCAGGGACCAGTTCCACTACTGCCACACCAGTGTGGGTGCATGTGTATGGCCCCAAATACAGACATTTTACTAAAGGCATATAGCCTGTGCACTTTGCAAAGTGCAATTGCTCCAGAGCTTTGTAAATGAGGTAAAGCTTTACTTTGTAAAGAATATCTAATCACGTGAAAGGAAAATTATAAAAAATGCGCTTGCACATGATTAGGTGATGGAAGTCAGCAGAGCTTCTGCTCATTTACTAAGCTCTGGAGCAACTGCACTTTGCAAAGTGAACAGCCTATTTGCCCTCAGTAAATCACCTTCAATGTGTATTCAGGGCCACTCACTCACACCTTCCCACCTTTCAAATTAGGACATGCAGCTGTGTTTCTACAGCCACCGTGCCCCCACAGACTAGTAGCTGCACAAACTACTCATTCATGGACCAGAGAACCTTTGTGGATAAGCTCTTAATTTTTTATTTATTTTTTTACTTTTTCTTTTTTGTTGCAATTTTTATATTTGTTGCATTTTTTTTCACAATGCTTTTATGGGGGGGGTGAAATTTTCAGGGGTCTGAGTGAACAACCCAGTTTCGTTCTGCAGCGAAGGATTTTGTAAAATGGAAATGAGTCAGCCTGTTTTGACACTTGAATTACATAATTATGCCATTCTGTAAATCTAGTGAACTTAAATTGCATTACCATACTTTGTTGCTTATGATGATGCAATAATGTAGGCATTACCAAACATGGAGACACAGTATATTTGTGTTACATACTGTATCTTGGTCCAAAAATTCCTGTGTCATACCATAATACAGTATTATATATGTACATTTTTGGGCCCTTTACCTAAATACACCATATGGTATGCCATTGCCCAGCTTCAGGCACAATAAGCTTACTGGTTTTAATAAGTTGAATGAACACTCTTTCCTCAAATACCACCTGCCTTAAAGTGTATTGCTAATTTTGTGATCAAATTTGAGAAAACTCCTCTATGTCTGTTCCTATTTACACAGTATACCTTAAATTTTTTTCTTTATATTTCGTACCTTTTTAGGCCTCATGTACATTGGTCTTTAAAAAAAAGTCGCATTTACATTCATTTGGTGTTACATGTGTGACTCTATGTCACATGGGCTGCACAGATAAGGAACATTAGGAAATGAAGAGCTTAGAGAGGAACTGAAACTGCAGCATGCTCAGTAGATGGCAACAGCTGGTCTACACAATCTCAGGCTGCAGTGAGAACACAAAGAAGATGGGGGGGACAGCTGAAGGCAGGTATATTTCACTCTACACAAAACAAATGCTTTAGTGGCTTCGTGAGTAGGCACGTTCTGGTATATAACATGTAATGAGAGTTAGTCTTGGTTTAATGACACTTTCTTTTTTTACAAGAAATAATGACACTTAAAGTTGAAGTTTCATGACATTTAAAAAAAAACTGTGTCAGGGACGGTACTTACAATGACTATTCCACCATATGCTGGAGGCTACTATGTTAAGTTGAAATTTGAAGATGTCTGCCCCTACATCTTCCTATGCTGCAGGGGTTACTATGAGGCTGTACCTGTGATGGGCACTTCAATTCCCAGCCTACTCTTTCCAAATTTTAAATCAAATTGTAAACCATTCATAGAGGCCTTTGAGTGTCATTTCATGAAATAATTTATGATGTCGTGATTAGGGGCGGAGCAGGGTAAGGGTTGGGTGGGGCAACTGGTGACGAGTAACCCTTGAGACCTGGCTAGTAACTCAGAACTTTTGAAATTTTGAGCCCTGTATATATATATTACAGAATAGCATACTAAGATAATGATGTGTAGCAGATCCCACCCCTATAGGGATCTTACTATTGTAAATAGACTCATACAGGGTCATATAGTTTAGGTATTAATGTGTAAACTAGTGAGGGATTTGTGTTGTGTGTTTGTTGTCAGACTTGTTTGCCCCCCCCTTTTTTTGGGGTACAGTAAAAATGTGTTTCTTTAAACACTTCATAGCCCATAGTCATATGACGTCCGCAGGAGGAATCTCCCATCCTGGGCGGGCTTCATATGACGTCCTGGGCTTCCCGACACCCACGATTGCCAAAATACAGAGCAGGACCGTGGATCTGTGTGTGTAAACACACAGATCCACGTCCTGTCATGTGAGAGGAGACCGATGGTGTGTTCCCAGTACAGAGTACAGTCCCCTCCCTTTTTGAGTCCCCTCCCCCTACAATTAGAATCACTCCCTAGGTAACACATATAACCCCTTGATCGCCCCCTGGTGTTAACCCCTTCCCTGCCAGTCACATTTACACAGTAATCAGTGCATTTTTATAGCACTAATCGCTGTATATATGTGCATGGTCCCAAAATAGTGTCAAAGGTGTCCGATATGTCCGCCGCAATGTCACAGTCACAATAAAAATCACAGATCGCTGCCATTACTAGTAAAAAATAAATAAAATAATAAAAATGCCATTAAATATAGCCCCTATTTTGTAGTCGCTATAACTTTTCTGCAAACCAATCAATATACGCTTAGTGGGATTTTTTTTTTTACCAAAAATATGTAGAAGAATACATATCGCCTAAACTGCGGAAATTTTTTTTTTAATTGGGATATTTATTACAGCAAAAAGTAAAACATATTGTGTTGTTTTCAAACTTGTCGCTTTATTTTGTTTATAGCGCAGAAAATAAAAACCGCAGAGGTGAATAATTACCATCAAAAGAAAGCTCTATTTGTGGGGAAAAAAATTATACATTTTGTGGGTACAGCGTCGCATGATTGCGCAATTGTCATTCAAAGTGCGACAGCGCTGAAAAATGAAGATTGGCATGAGCAGGAAGGGGGTTAAAATGCCCTGTATTGAAGTGGTTAATGCTAGAGGACTCAATTCTTCATCTAAAAGATCACAGATATGAAACTCTTTCCATAAACAAAATGTTAATATAATTTTTGCTCAGATCACATACCTGATATACGGAATAGGCGATATCCTGCATTGTTTGATGATTCATTCTCATATTAAAAGTCTAGAGATGTCTCTATTGCAATTCATAAAACCTTACCATCAAATTCTGAAGAGTTGGAATGGGAGAGATGGTAGGTCTTTGCTCTAAAAAATTTCATTATATGGAAAAACCTTCACAATTATTAACTTATATTTACCAAATTATAACCAGATTAATTATACAGACCCTTATGGAGCTAATGGAGAGAGCAGAGGGTACGGTTCTTATTGGAGAGGATTTTAAATTTTGTTTTAAATTTAAATCTGTACACTACCGCAGCTTGTTCATATCATGCTATTAATCAATTGAATGGATTTAAACGGTTACTTAAAAGACATCAAATAGTTGATGTTTGAAGGGTTCTTTACACGACAAAGACTTTTCATATTATTCGACCATACACAATACTTTTATACTATTTGAGTCCATGTCTTTATGTTTTATATATTATTGCTTGTTTTTGTATATTATATCACATGTTCTATAGACCCTCCTGAAGAAGCGGTAATTCCGCAAAACCGGTCGAGGTTGTGACCTGCTCCACCCTAAACAAGATATTTAACGTTTTTTTGTTACCAACATTGCTGTTTTATATTGTGGGGCTCGTCCCAAATGTTTTTAACATTGTATAGTTTTTTATGTCAATAAATATTTTTTACAATATTATTTGCCTCTGCTATCAGTGCCTAAAAAAATCCTAGTCAAACCCCTTGACCAGTGACTATTGACTGGTTAGTTGGGTTTAAGCAGCCTCTACCCCATATTCACCTGGTCCCACTTCCAATATTCAAATATTCTGGATGATGGCACATTGATATATATTTTGCACCAGCTTTAATTGAGGCTATACTCAAAGTTTTTGCATACACAATGCTTATCATAGATTAGAATATTTGCTTATTGGTCAACTAGTATTGACATTGAAACCCTCCTCTGGGATCGGTAGTTTTCTCTGGTCTGACCATGCTTCGGTATGGTCAAATTAAATTATAATTTGCTTAAATATGAAATACGTACAGCGGAAATTCGTCAAGCATTAAAATCATTTGTGCAGATTCATGAAACAGATACAACCACACTGAAAAGTGTACTACAGTGTTTATTTATTAAACATAGAACTAGACTGAAGGGAGATAAAGTCTTGTAAAATATCGTATTTACTAAAAGATATTTCAGCATTAGAAAATACACATAAACAGAATCCTACCCTGGAAAACATAATACTATTTACTGACAAGCATATTGAACTACAAACTTTGTTGAATGAACAGACTCTTTTTTACCAACATGGGAATAAACCTGGTTGATTTTTAGCAAGGCTTTACTATAGCGTTTGCACTCGACTCCTATAATTAAAATTTAAAAGGCTTGTGGGGATATGACATTTGATCCCGAAGAAATTTCTAAGACATTTTATAAAAAAAAATTCCAAGCTATATAACATACCAACACAACAAACTGATAATAAAATACGTCAGTATATTGGGGAAACGGCATTGCCTGTTTTCCCATTAGAAATAACAAGAATTGGAAAGGAACTTTTCTACAGAGGAAGTACAAAAAGCTATATCCACCCTAGTTCCGGGCAAGAGCCTGGGTCCAAATAAATATAGATATAGACTTAGGCCTTGTACACACGACCGTTTTCCTCAACAAAATCCGTCAAGAAACTTGGTGGCAGAGCTTTTTTTGCTGAGGAAAACGGCCGTGCGTATGTTTTTCTTTGAGAAAACTGTCGTTAATTCTCGACGAGAAAAAAAGAGAACAAGTTCTCTTTTTTCTCGTCGGGAGTCTCAATTTCCTCGTCGTGTTCCTCGTCGGGCTGGTTTAAGAATTAAAAAAAGATCCCTGTGCCACTGCAGAATAAATGAATTTGCAGCTGCTGATCCATTCATTCTGTGGCCATTTATAAGTACACAGATCCGCCTTCTAAGATTTCGCCTCACCTTCTGTTTTGGTAAAAAAAAAAAAAATTGGGATTTAGATTTCCCATCACTCTGATGTTGATTTACTAAAACGGGTGCAGCTTTGCATGGTAGCCAATCATCCAAACCCAGGACCCTGCATTCACTATATCTGGTCTCCCACAGTATACGGAACATGGACATGAAATTATTTTAGTAACTATAAACTGCTAAATATATTTTCTCATCAGCAATATATAGCAGTCTTGTGACTTCTATCAGTGTCTGGTTAAAGCTTGTACAGGGAGGGTCTGTACAGTGCTGATTGGCCCTGTGCTGATCACAGGCCCCCTCCCCCCCCCAAAAAAAAACCTCTAGCAATGCACACCTAAGGCTCTGTTCCATCAGCAGATAGATTGGGGAAAAGAAGGAGAGGATTAGGCCCCGTACACACGGCCGAGGAACTCGACGTGCCAAACACATCGAGTTCCTCGGCCAGTTCAGTCCTGGAGCCGCCGAGGACCTCGGCGGGCCGAGTTCTCCCATAGAACAACGAGGAAATAGAGAACATGTTCTCTATTTCCTCGCCGAGGTCCTCGTCGGCTTCCTCGGCCGAAAGTGTACACACGGCCGGGTTTCTCGGCAGAATTCAGCCAGAAACTCGGTCGGAAGCTGAATTCTGCCGAGGAAACTGGTCGTGTGTACGGGGCCTCAGAGAAGACACGATCAAACAGCCTTTTTACACAATGCGAAGGATTAACCCCTTGCGTTCCACAGTGAGTATAACAAGAATGCTTTACTGCATATACAGACTGATTTTACTCACTCTTTTGGGTTTAGTAACACTTTAAGCTTTGACAATAAAACCTGGAGGTTGATTGGTTTCTTTGCAGAGATGCACCAGATTTTTGCACTCTCCAGTTTTAGTAAATCAACTCCTTTCTGTCTTGATAATAATGGTCTACAGGACAAATAGAAGAGGGCCAATATACAAAGGCGAGAACATAGACAGCAATAAAAAAAATTACAGTGTTTTAACTCTTCTTAAAAAAAAACATGCTTTTATTTCTAGTTCCTCAATAACCCTGATAGTGCGTCTTCTCTTTGCAGGTAATTCTATATGTAGCACTACCCCCGGAGGAGCTGCTGGATTTTTGGGCAGCGTATTACCTCTTGGCTCCTCCGAAATTCCTAGGGGTGAGTGATGCGTATTGCATGTAGTAGAAGTAAAGGAATGTCCACGACAGGTACTCTTTGCAGTGCTCTTTATTACAACAAACAGTAAAACAGTAAACTTGTGGTGAGGAAAGTAAAGTTGAAGAAGAATGGAGAATAGCAGATTCAGGCGTGATAATAGAAAACAGTCCTGCTCCCAAACGTAACCCTTCTATGCGCCACACCCGCCAGAGTGGGTTTAGCGTACCCGGACAGGCCTCTCTCACAGACCTGGCAGCCGGAGTATCACTCGGACAATTGTAGGATTAAGTCTCTGTCACAGACCCTCCTTAGTGAACTTGAACTTGAGAGAAAGCCTCTGCCACAGACTCCCCTTGGTGAGCCTCAGAAAGACACCTCTGCACAGGCCCTCTCTGGATTGGATTCCTGGAGATATGCCTCCTTAGATGAGTTACGCCTGGATCTCCTTCAACTTGTCGCCCAGGTACCGACTGACAGGTGGTTAGTCCCTCAGTGTCTGGCTACCTTGATCCCCGGTGGTCCATCCAAGCCCTTTTGGACCACCAGCCTCTCAATGGCGCTCTTCAGACCAACTCCCCACCGAACAGCAGTACAGCTTGGGATCTTCAGAAGTGGGAACCCAGTCACTCACTGGGTCCCTGTCGCTGTTCAGATGCTCCGGGCCCGCATGGCCCCGGAACTAGGAACACCGCGTGGCACGCACGCCCCGGCCAGGTAGGCCATAGCGCCGTGGTGTGGCCACCCTAAAGGTGGGTGCCACACTCTTTGAATAAGACCCAGACCAAATGGCATCTGTCTCATAAATACCCCTCCCCAGCATGTACAGCAAGGACAAACCCTCCTGATTGGCTGCTGGGAAAGAGCACCCAAACCTTGACTCCATTGCTGCCACCTGCAGCACCGGGGCTGGAAGAACACCCTAGTACAACAGAACAAGCCCACAGCACAGCCAAGCTGAGACAGAGACCCTGTTTTGCATTTAACAATCTGGATCAGAGTTTAACTACACTGATCTACCCTTAAATTTAACTAGCACCAGTACTATAAAGTACATAGGCGCAACACATATATTATATGTATTTCTTCTTCTAGAAACCTCTTTATTCAGTATATAAAATCTGGCAGAACATTTCAGGATAAAGTGAATACAGACACTCTTATTATTGTGAGCGTTCCATTTCAAGCAGATACTTATGTGGATACAAACCATGTATGCACAGTTGGGGAAATGTAGAGAAATACTATACATACTTGGCCCAATAGACACCAAAGGCCTGGGGGCACAGCTATTAAGTAAAATGTATCAGGCACGTATCTGCTTGCTGACCTTCTGCTTAGAACGTGTATGAATACGTCTTCCTTTCAATTATGCTAAACTGAGCTTGTAATCATTCTTTTATTATCTATAGTGCATTAGATATGGTACAGACCTGCTGTATTTTTTAAAGAGAATTATAATCATTTGGGGTTAGTTCTGTTTAAATATTCATTAAGTTTATACATTCTTAACCTGATAATATTTTTACTATGTGTATAAATAATTTAAAATATTTTATGCATTAGGTACCCATGACACAGACTTCACAGAGCATTATGGGTTATAGAAAGACAGAGTATATAAAATCTGTTTGCTTAAAATTTTTCTAAATGATTAAAAATCCAGATGTACCCCAACTGAATTTAACTGGCAGGAAAGGGATGGGATTGGAAAGAGTTGTTCCTTTAGCTTATGCAGTCGTATGTATAACTTGGAGCTTGAAATATTAGGCTCTCTAAACATTGAGGCTTTAAGACACAATCTCTTTAATTTTGACTGAATAAAATGTGAATGTATATGTAGCCTGCCAATGCATGACTTCCAGGAAAGAAATTTGGAGGGATAGCACTGGAACCTGAGGATTATCCTAAAGTTATAGGGTGTACAAGAGTATTTGAATAGGATGTCAGATTTTAAAGGGGCTCTAAAAACAGAAGTT
This sequence comes from Rana temporaria, assembly GCF_905171775.1. Taxonomy (NCBI): domain Eukaryota; kingdom Metazoa; phylum Chordata; class Amphibia; order Anura; family Ranidae; genus Rana; species Rana temporaria. The sequence continues at coordinate 250,432,789 of NC_053490.1, read as the reverse complement.
TTTTTTATCTTAATGCATTCCCCCTCAGCCCCCCTAACACTTACCTGAGGTCCCTCTCTGTCCAGCGATGTTCACAAGTGTGTCAGCCATCCAAGATTGTCTTTTCTGATTGGCTGAGACACAGCAGTGGTGCCATTGGCTCCCGCTGCTGTCATTCAGTCAGCTAGCCAATCAAGGGGAGAGGGGGCAGGGCTCTGTGTCTGAATGGTTGCCTCCATGACAGCTTGGGTGCCCCCATGACAAGCTGCTTGATGTGGGGGCATGGAACAGGAGGGAGGGGCTGGGATCACAGAAGAGGGACCCAAAAAGAGGAGGATCCGGGCTGCTCTGTGCAAATCCCCTGCAACAGAGCAGTTTTTTATTATTATTATTATTATGTTTATTATTTTTATAGGAAAAAAAAACGAGACTTTACAAACACTTTATGGACTGGCAGATTCTCCATACCAAAGTACTTTCAACACCTCTTGGTTTGTAACTGGGGGAATCAAAGATTTATTCCAAGGTAAGATACACTTTTGGCAAATCAAGGAACAATCCATTAGGGGCGCCTGGGCGCAACCCCCCCTACCATGCGTCCGGCCCCCTGATCTACATTAAGGGCACCGGACGCATGGATTCCAATGTTGTTTTTCTTTTTTCTAAGCATGTGATTAGAACCTTCAAAAAAAGGGTGGGTAGAGCACTGCGCCCTGAGCACTTCCAGTTGTATGACAATAGCGAATTAATTTTCGCTATTGTCACACTGATCCTCCTCCCAGCCAATCAGGAAGTGGCTCTTGAGACCCATCACCCGATTGGCTGAAAGGACAGGCAATCCTATTGGAGGCCTAAGAGGAGGAGGGAGCTGCCATGATGCAGAGGAGGAGGGGATGTGATGGAAGCGCTGCCCACCTGTGACCTATTTGGGGTAAGTGCGGGGCTGGACGACCAACAGCAAGGGGGGTGCCGCCGACTTACTGGGGGGGAGGATTACACACCCATTAAAAAAGCACAGGTCACCACTGTCAAGGAACAATTTCTATTCTGCATTAAATGGTAAGTAAGAAGCTTACAAGAGCTGACAAGAGTTAAATGGCTTTCACTTCCTCAGTCATAGATTTAGAAAAGGGAATGAACACAAGGTCACATATTTTTAAAAGCAGACATTGAACTATGCAATCTTTCGGCATTTTGTATTTCTTTTATTTTAAACTGTTTTGCTTGTACTCATGGATCCCTCAACACTGCTCTTATGTTCCATGTGTGTAGACCAGGGATCTCCAAACTTTCTAAACAAAGAGCCAGTTTACTGCCTTTTAGGCTTTAGGAGGGCCGGATTGTGTACTGTAGGAGTAAATAATACCCCAACATCAATGAGAGCAAACAATGTTTCCCGCTTGGTGGTTAGTGGAAGTAAAAAGAATTACATAGCGCCTGTTGTCAGAAGGAAGAAAAGTGCCCCATTATTGGTAATAGTCTTCCACTGTTAGTTTGATGTCCCATCATTACAGTAAGATGTGTGTGGCACTGCTATGTATGTATCTTACTTTACAAAATTCATAAAGTGCTCTATATATTTAAATCATTACGCTTCGTAACTATAAATAAAAAAAAGTGCTCTGTGCCTTTACTATTTTTAAAAACATAAAAAAGTCCATATAGTAAAAAAAAGATATAATGTCCATATAGTGAAAAATATATATAACAAAGTACTCAGTGCTTCTAATCCAGCTTGCCCTCCTATGTGTCCACACTCACCGGAATCATAAAGGGTACAAGCATCTAATGTATAAAAAGCCATTGATGATTCTCAATCTGTCCCCGTGACCCTCTTGGGGTCAGAATATGCACCTCTCGATGTTCCTCCATGTGCATGTATGGGGAGATAAAGATCAAATGACCCCCCATAGCGTAATTCAGTTTATTAAAAGATGTTTGTAAAACCAATACATTTCACTCACATAGTATATAGGCTGGCATTACACAAGCATATAACGCATAGGATGGTGTCCAAGACCCAAACTAACTTATCTGCGATCCAATAGCCAGAAATGCATAAGCAGAAATTACGTCAGCAAGCCCTGCCCAACGTGTTTTGTCACAATGAAGTCATCAGGAATGGCCTTTTCCCATACTTGGTGAAGTGGAAGGAATAGTGCCCCATCATTGGTGCTATTGGGAGGAATAGTGCCCCATCTTTGGTGAATTGGAAAGAATAGTACCCACTATTGATATCTGTGGGAAGAATAGTACCTTGTATATGTGGGAGGGATAGTGCCCCAAGTGCCGAAGGCAGGCAGGCAAAGGGCCACATTTTGAAGACTACAGTGTAGATCAAACTATATTGATTGTTGTAGGATATAGGTGTTGCTTGTTTCTTGAACAAGGACTGGCAGATGCATGTTGATGCATGTTCCATCCACTGAAATATACTGTATATTTTAACCAAAGGTTTGTTTCTTTTAAAGCCTGTCTCTAGGCAAAAATGAAACCCTCTTCCACCTACTCTCATTCATGTGTTTTTTTTAAATACATTTGAAGCAGTGTTATACTCACTTAAGTCCACCATGCTTGTCCTTCAATGACGATGTTTCCAGCTTCAGGGGACCTGTATTCCAGCAATGCAAATGTGCCCATGCTGAGTGGGACTCTCATGCTGACTTCATCACTGCAGACCCCTCTTCTGGATCCAGAGAGGACCATACCACTTGACAGCCAATAGGAAGCTCCCACGATGTGCAGGCAATGTTGTGGACTACCTCACTATGAAACAAAAAAAAGACTCAGAACTGGAGTATCATATGACCGTGTATTTAATTAGACATTTATGTATTTTTTTTTTCTTTTCCAGTGATTAGTTATGGGGGATGGGAGCTGGCGGCAGCCTGCTGAGTAGCTTTACAACATAAATCATCCACAGTTAATGGACTTACAGTAAGGCTGCTTTCACACTGGGGCGGACGCTGATGGTAAAATGCTGCTTGTTTTAGCAGCGTTTTAACCTCTTTTTAGCAGCGGGGCACTTTTAACCCCCGCTAGTGGCCGAATGAAGGGTTAATTGTGCCTGTGTAGCACCACTGCCAAAGCACTTTGCAGGTACTTCAGCAGCAGTGGCCATTCATTTCAATGGACAGGAGTTGTGGAGGAGCAGTGTATACACCACTCCTCCACCGCCCCAAAGATGCTGCTAGCAGGAGATTTTTTAACGTCCTGCCAGCGCAGAGCCCCAGTGTAAAGGAACTCAGGGGAGGTGTTTTTCAGGAGCTTTACAGGCGCTATTTTTAGCACAAAAGCGCCTGAAAAACACCCCAGTGTGAAAGGGGTCTAGTAATAATTGAATTATTTGTATTGAAACATCCTAAACATGTACCAATTTTTTTAGATGCAGAAAATCTCCTAGTTCTGAAAATGGTGGCCTGGTGTTTTAGTAATACTGTGTCTTTTTTTAACATAATCATACAAATATAAACAATATTAATTTTAAACACTTGTAATGATGTGTTTATTCCTAATGAGTGTTTCTTGTATACTGGAACAAGTACTTAAAGCGGAGTTCCACCCTGAAAAAATCTTTCCACCAAAAAAAAAAAAAAATAATAATAAAAAAAAATATGAAAAAAAAAAAAAATGTTTTACTTACCCTAAATAGCTGTTGCTATGCTGAAGTTCTGAATCTGCCTCTTCATCTTCCGCGGTGGATTCTCTTCCTCCTCCTACACTCGGTTTCTTCTTGTGAATGGGGCACGCTGCATTCTGGAAACTGTGTGTAACCCAGAAAGCAGCCGGCCCATTCACAAAGCGCCGCGCTGCTCGCGCATGCGCAGTAGGAAACGGGCAGTAAAGCCGCAGGGCTTCAGTGCCTGTTTCCCTTACTGTGGATGGCGGTGCCTATAGCTGCCAGGTTCGAGGATCGGCCTCGGCGGGGGCAGACATCGCTGGCGACTAGGATGTGTAAGTGTCCTTATTAAAAGTCAGCAGCTACAGTGTTAGTAGCTGCTGACTTTTCTTTTTTTTTTTTAACGGACCTCCGCTTTAACTGGGGTTAATTCACTAACATGGGAGAGTGTAATATCTGGTGCAGCTGTAGCCAATCTAACTTCAGCTTATTCAATTTAAGTGATTGTAAAGGATTTTTTTTTAAATAACAAATATTTCTATACTTACCTGCTCTGTCCGATGCAATTGGACAGAGCGGCCCTGAACCTCCTCTTGGGTCCCCCGCCAGCACTCCTGGCTCCTCCTCTCTGTCCAGCACCCCCCACGGAAAGCCACTTCCCATGGGGCCACTCAAGCTTGTTGTTCCAAGCCCTGCTGTTGCATCCATTGACTCAAACAGCAGAACTCAGCTCTCCCCCACTCCCTCATCACTGGCTTTGATTGACTGCACTGTGAACCAATGGCCCCCAGCGCCCCAGCAAAGCCAGCGAGACCCGTAATTGAGGGGAGAGAAGAGCTGCAGACATGCACAGCCCTGGATCGAATGAGGGCTCAGGTAAGTATAAGGGGGGTAAGGGCCAAAATCGATGCCTAAACATTTTTTAACTTAATGCAAGGAATGCATTACGGTAAAAAAAATTAGGCTTTATGCCTACTGTAATACACATGATCAGAAACTCGGACGACAAATATCACTTCAAAGTACAATAATCTGATCTTTTTTTATTCAGCTTTTGACAGTTCATGCAAAATTATCCAAAAGGACAAACATGAAAAAAAAATTGTACACTACCAGAACTAACTTTTGTCATTTAATCAGTATAGTATTCGTCTGAAAATTCAGAAGACCAAGACCACACATTCCCCCGAAACGAAAGAATACATTACAATACAATACAACACTTTAAATCACTTCCGAAGTTGTATTCTGTGGTATGACAATTTTCGTAACTTTAGTATCCTCTTCATTTTTGATATAACAATAGCATGCAAAAAGAAAAACTTATGATCGTTCGTCCGATAATCTCATCGTGTGTGTACGAGTCTTTAGAACCACTTTAAGCTTTGACATAAAAACCTGGACGCTGATTGGTTTCTATATAGAGCTTCACCAGATTTTACTCTCTCCAGTTTTAGTAAATCAACACCAGCTGTGTCTAAGTTGATCTGAATTGAGACTCTAAAAAGCCTAAACGTGACTGGTCCTTATGATAAAAATTGTTCTGCAAAACAATATGTTTTGTGACTGCATTTTATGGTAGATTTTTAGGTTAGAAGACTGACTACCTAATTTTAGAAACTTGTGTTTGTCAGGGCTGACCCTAAGGTTGACTGATGACTTTTTTGTCAAAGAAAATTCCACCAGTGATGTAATGTTTTTTCTTCACCCTTTTTCCTACATTCTTAGACTGTTGTGACATGAATACCTAACTCTGACTGCTGAATCCACGTATGGTAGCATTATGTTAAAGCAAATTAAATTCAACAGTGTGGCAACATTATGGATTTACAAATTCAAGTTAGATACTATCATACCCAAATGTCTCAACACTAAATATTTTTTTTTTTTTTTATATATATATAAATCTTTTTATTGAGTTTCTAAGAGAAGTACATAAAGGAAACCCATGCAGTGGTCAGAACTTGAGTAGACCGCTTGCCAACAAACAAAACATAAAACACCTATCATACCTATGTGTGTGTGGCTCACTTTCGAACTTAAAGCGGGAGTTCACCCGAAAAACAATTTTTAACATTAGATAGAGGATCATTTTGTCAAGGGGAATCGGGTAGTTTTTTTAAAATCGAAGCAGTACTTGCCATTTTAGAGATAGATCTTCTCCGCCGCTTCCGGGTATGGTCTTCGGGACTGGGCGTTCCTATTGGATTGACAGGCTTCCGACAGGCTTCTGACGGTCGCGTACATCGCGTCACGAGTAGCCGAAAGAAGCCGAACGTCGGTGCGGCTCTATATGGTGCCTGCGCACCGACGTTCGGCTACTTTCGGAAAATCGTGACGCGATGTATGCGACCGTCGGAAGCCTGTCAATCAAATAGGAACGCCCAGTCCCGCAGCCCATACCCGGAAGCGACGGAGAAGATCACTCTCTAAAACGGTAAGTACTGCTTCGATTTAAAAAAAAACACCCGATTCCCCTTGACAAAATGAGCCTCAATCTAATGTTAAAAATTAAGATTTTGGGTGAACCTCCACTTTAAGAGTAAAGCAGGTCCAACCAACAAGGCCTCAATCCCCCCACCAACCTGAAATATTATGAGCATAGGAGGTTATCACTTAATGAGAAGTATCCAACGTTTGTGACGTGGAGTTATCCTAAAGCCATTTAGACCAGACTTTGTTACATTTTTTGGGCCACCCTCTGTGTCCTTATATAGAGGGAGAGTGGTATTGACCAGCTTCATCCAGAAAGTGACCGTTGGAGGAGTGGGCTTCTTCCATGTGGGGGCAATTGCCTTCCTGGGGTAGAATAGGAGGAGTCCCAGCAGTGTCTACTCGGCCACCGTAGAGGCTAGATCTTCGAATAAGCCCAATACACTGAATAATTCTTAATACTGCTGCTACAATGGGTACATGTAATTAACAGGCTTATTCAGAAAAGTAGCAATGAGAGCAAATTTTAATTCCTGGAATGAGTTTAAAACATGCTTCAAAACCGAACCAATAGGCCGCTGCCCCTTCGGTCCAAACCGATGGTTAGTACAGAAAAGCATCGGTTCAAAACCCGCACTTGCTCAGAATCAAGTCGATGCATGCTTGGAAGCATTGAACTTCGTTTTTTTCAGCACGTCGTGTGTTTTACGTCGCCGCGTTCTGACCCGATCGGTTTTTGAACTGATGGTGTGTACACACATCAGACCATCAGGCCACTTCAGCGGTGAACCGATGAATACGGTCCGTCGGACCATTCTCATCGGTTTTGTCCGACCGTGTGTACGGTGCCTAAGGCCTCATGCACACAGGACGTTTTTTTAAGTCTCCTAGAAGCCTTTTCTCCTGATAGCGTTTTTGCTGAAAATATGCCTGACGCTTATAAAAGTGTCTAAAGATTTTACAAGCTTTCAGGAACTTTTTTACAGGCGTCAAACTCTTGGGCAATAATTCATTTCATTGGACAGAATAAATAATTAATTCTGGCCATTGAAATTAATTATTGCTTGGTCAAGCACTAAACGTGCCTAACGTTTATGTGTGTTTAGCAGATTTTAGTAGCACCAAGCCTTTTTTTTGCCTAAACTCTGCTGCTCCTGGATGCACTGGCAGTGTTTTTTTTTCCTGCCTCTAAAACCTCCTGCCACTAAACACTACTAAAAGACTGTGTCCACTAACATGCAAGGGAGTTATGAGGCATGTAAAAAAAAACGCCAGACGTGTGCATGAGGCCTTATATTACTGATTGATATTTTCTACATCATTGCCTTAGAACTAAAGTGAGGTTTGTGAGTTGACTAAAGGCTTCCGGAATTTGCTATATGTTTTTAGTATATGGGCCCCCCATGAGGTTTATGTCATAATGTGCTAGTAGGCATCAAACATTATGGCAGACCTCCTGCACTGTCAGCATTCCTGCTGGTCCCAGGAGCCTCCATATTCTCTCGATCTTCTTTACGTGTTCATTCTGATTGCTTGAATGGTCAGGCCGCAGTAACGTTACTCCCACACATGTGCACAGGAGTCACCTCATCAGGCACAGAATGGGGCAGTAAATGAAATTTGAACTACGTATGTGTGGCTCAGTGTACATTACCACTGACAGACCAGTAGAAGCATTAATGACAGAAAGGACCACTCCATGTATGGATGGCTTAAAGGAGTTGTAAAGGCAGAAGGTTTTTTTATCTTAATGTATTATATGCGTTAAGGTAAAAAACATTTTGTGTGTAGCAGCCACCCCAGTGCCCCCTAATTACTTACCTGAACCCCATCTCTCTCCACTGATGTCCACAAATGTCTGAGCCGTCCTCCTCATGATTGGCTGAGACACAGCAGGGGCGCCATTGGCTCCCATGGCTGTCAATTAAAGGGTCACTAAAGGATTTTTTTTTTAGCTAAATAGCTTCCTTTACCTTACTGCAGTCCTGGTTTCATGTCCTCATTGCTCGTTTTTGTTTTGATATTGCTGTAAATCCTTTCTGTTCTGGACACTTCCTGGTTGTCTGTTTCCTGATCACGGAGGTGTGATTACTGTGTGTAAAACGAAACTGGATTGGTGCTGAGGAGTTTTAGACAAAGTATCACTGCCATCTATTGGCTGACTGCCCTCTATTGGCTCTCTGTACATCAGAGAACCAGCAAACAACAGCAAAAACAAAACTAAACTGTAGGTACATTATATGATTGGTTTTTATCTATTTTTAAAAGGAATCAGTTAACTATTATGTCTCTATACCCTGTAAACAGTCATTTCAGCTAAAAAAAAAATTCCTTTAGTGACCCTTTAAAGTCAGTCAGCCAAACAGGGGAGATAGGGGGCTGTGTGTCTGAATAAACACACAAAGTTATGACTTGGCTCCAGTGCCCCCATGGGAAGCTGCTGGCTGTGGGGGCACTCGATAGGAGGGAGGGGGCAGGAGCAGCAAAGAGGGACCCAAGAAAAGGAGGACCCGGGCTGCTCTGTGCAAAACCAACTGCACAGTCACTTAATCACTTTGAGTTATGTCATCCTAGCACAGGATGTGTGCTACTCTCAGCAATACTAGGTGAAACAAAGGGAAAACAAGCTAGAAAAATAAAGAACTATCACAGCCACCACATCTATGGACTGGTAAGCTGTATTATATTAAATTGTGTACAGAGCTTTAAAGTGACATGATTTGTTAGAAGTTCGAATCCCATTTTTATGAATTGATTGCTAGAACTACCCTATTCACATTGTTAAGCAAGATAACTATGGATTTCAGCTGAAGTGGGGCCCTTTTATTTAGACCATATAGACTAGGTTACCAATGTAGTAATGTAATCATCCGTTTAGCTAGTCAGCTACACTGGCGAATCCTTTTGTGGAAAAAGGTATGATCAAAATGATCTATAAATTAATATTACATCCATATTACTAGGGTATGGCTCATAAATTACTGCTATTGGAAATCTACAGTAAATGTGGTTTAATCAGCACAGCCATTCTTTTTCTTTCTTCCCATGCTTTTTCCACCCGTATGTTCACATGAATTGCATTCTTAAAATTCATGGTTTTCCATAAAACCACATATACTGCTAAATGTCTGCCCAGAGCAATGTAAATATTAAAACACACAGTGCTGGCTAATGCCTGTTTTACGCTAGTAGTTGTGGTCAGGATACTGCCGCCACTCCCCAGTCTCTGGGTGTTACTGCCCTACATAATAGTGTATGACATCACTCCCATGACATTACTACCTTGTCCATATGTGTATGCCTCCTGTAATTCTAATCAATGTAAGTCTGTTGAAACTCATTTGTAGTAAGGGAACCCTCATCCAAAGTTTGATTGTGTTTATGTCCTCCAAATGCTCCAAGACTGCATACTCATAGAGCTTTAACCACTTCCATACCGGGCCTATTTTGGCACTTCTCTCCTACATGCATAAATCATAATTTTTTTTGTTAGAAAATTACTCAGAACCCCCAAACACTATATATGTTTTTTTTAGCAGACACCCTAGGGAATAAAATGCCGGCCATTGCAACTTTTTATCTCGCACAGTATTTGCGCAATAATTTTTCAAACGCCTTTTTTTGGTGAATTAAAAAACAACAAAACAGTAAAGTTAGCCCAATTTTGTTGTATAATGTGAAAGATGAAGTTACGCCGAGTAAATAGATACCTAACATGTCACGCTTTAAAATTGCGCACACTCATGGAATGGCGCCAAACGTCAGTACCTAAAAATCTCCATAGGCGTCGCTTATTTTTTTTTACAAGTTACACATTTAGAGTTACAGAGTAGGTCTAGTGCTAGAATTGTTGCTGGTGCTCTAACGCACGCGGCGATACCTCACATGTGTGGTTTGAACGGCGTTTACATATGTGGGCGGGACTTACGTGTGTGTTCGCTTTTTTTGTCATTTTATTTTTGATCACTTTTATTCCTATTACAAGGAATGTAAACATCCCTTGTAATAGGAATGTTTGTGACAGGTACTCTTTATGGAGAGATGCAGGGCCAATAAGACCCCACATCTCTCCTCCAGGCTGGAAAGCATTATATCATGAAAAAAAATTCACCGATCTAATGCTCACAGCCGCCATTGCGGCTGTGTTTACATTCCAGGACCTGGGCGTGACGTCATAACATCGCGCCCGGGCCTCCGACGATCATAGAGATGACTGGTGACCATCTGGTCACCAGTCTACTCTATGGTTTCTATCGGACGCCGGTGGATCGTTTCTCCGGGTCTCCGATGGCAAAAGAGAGCCCGGAGAAGCACCGGATGGTGGCGGGAGGGGGGGCGTCCCCTCCCGCCACCTATAAGAACGATCAAGCGGCGCTATGATCGTTCTTATGGTGCAGGGATTCGCCGGCTGAAGAGATGGATATCTGAATGATGCCTGTAGCTGCAGGCATCATTCAGATATCCCCACTGAAAGTCCAGGACGTCATATGACGTCCTTGGGCGGGAAGTGGTTAAGCACTCTGCCTTGAAGGCCTTAAACACCTTTATGGGAACATATGGGAAGTCCGAGCCCATACAGCTTCCACACAAAGCATACCAGATTCCAGTGCAACCGACTAACTTCTACTCACATTCCTGTCCAGAAGGAAAATACGAAGCAAGCTGCTGAGTCACAGTCTGTTCATCACCTGCAGATTCTTTATCCCCATCATCCTCCTCAGCAGTGGTGAATAAGCTCCATTCTTTCCATGAGTTAGGAACCTTCCAGTCCCTTCTCAACAGCCCCTTCTGCATCTCACTAACCTGAACTATTCTACCCAATAGTTTGATAACAAAATGCATAATTACCTGCATTTCAAAATTACCAGCAGATCCAGAGATATAGGTTGTTATGAAAACCTTATTTTTTGTTGTTATGAAAACCTATTTTTTTCCTCTAAAGATTGACCTTACCATTTCCCAACACCTATTGATCGGTGACCTGGGAGAGTCAGAAAGGTTGTGGTCAAGCTCAGCTTTTAGAGGAAAAGCCAGATTTCTATACAACGTTATCTACCTGCCTCTTATATATATCTGAATTTAGTAGTTTATATATGGTGTTTTGACAAAACTTTTTTTTTTTTTTAATCTTTCAGGCTGTTTTAATATCATTTTCATAGGCATAGAGGGAAAAATCAGGGTTTAATTCCACCTTAAAAATATATAACTACAATGCTTTTTTTTCTATTTTTCACGTGATTTACATTTTTTTTTACTTCTTATTGTAAACTTACAATGTATTTTCTATCTAGTTATGTATTGAATTGTATTGTAACTGTACTGTCTGCCCTCATGTTGTAAAGTGCTTGCGCAAACTGTTAGCACTATATAAATCCTGAATAATAACAATAATAATAATAATAATAATAATAATAATAAAGCAAAAACCCTCTGAGCCTATCCAAGGTAATGCCTGAGGAACATATAGCATTGCTTTAGTCCTTTTGTTCTCAATGTATGAACTACAGAATTCTGCTATCAATGTGAATCTAACGAAACCACTTCAAATGTACCAGGAATCCATATAACATTTGCTGTGGTTTGTCCCCCCCCTTCCCCTTCATCTCAGTGTTCAGATTATATTTTGTATACAGCTGCGGCTACTAAACAGATGTGAACATTTTATTACACTGTTTGGAAACTTTAAGAAGAAAGACATTATTTTCAGTTATTGATTCCAAGTACGGGATATGGTTCTGTAGTACACCCATGTCAAAGCAATGTGGTATATGTATGGCTCCTTGTCATCTGGTAATAATATATGCTGCTTTTCTGTCACTTCATTATCCCTGGCTAATCAAATTATACCAATTAAAAGAACAGGGAGGGAAAACCACAGAACATTATAAATACTCTGTTATCTTGGTGAAAGATAAGATTTGATCAAATGACTGTAGTATTTGGGCTAAACATAAGATCCAGAGTGTGGAAATGATTTGTACAATTAGTACAGTACAGCATAAATGTGCCCATAGGCATGTGATATGGTGACAGCATTATAGCTTTTTGGAACTTTGGAAAGTCTGGGCACTTACTTAAATGTTGGCTTCTGTACTTTGTACACCTCGGGGTAGATTCAGAGAGAATTGCCTATCTTTAGGCGGGCGTAGCGTATCTCAAATACACTACGCCGCCGTAAGTTTGAGCAGCAAGTTGTGTATTCACATATAACTTGCGCTGAAACTTACGGCGGCGCAGTGTAACTGGGCCGGCGTAAGCCCGCCTAATTCAAAATAGGCTAGTTGGGGGCGTGTACTATGTAAAATAGTAGTGACCCCACATTTTTGACGTTTTTAATGAACTTTGCATGCGCCGTCCGTGGACGTATCCCAGTGCGCATGCTCCAAATGATGTCGGCAAATCGTCATTGCTTTCGACGTGAACGTAAATTACGTCCAGCCCTATTCACGAACGACTCACGCAAACAACGTAAAAAAAAAAAAAATTTGCCGCAGGAACGACATCCATACTTAACCTTGCGTACGCCTCATAGAAGCAGGAGCAACGTCACGCCGGAAAAGCCTTGCGCAAACGACGTAAAAAAATTCCGCCGGGCGCACGTACGTTTGTGAATCGGTGTATCTAGGTCATTTGCATATTCTACGCCGAAAACGACGGAAGCGCCACCTAGCGGCCAGCGTAAATATACACCCTAAGATACGACGGCGTAAGAGACTTACGCCAGTCGGATCTTAGCCTAATTTCGGCATATCTTGCTTTCTGAATACAGAAAGAAGATACGCCGGCGCAGCTTTGAATTTACGCGGCGTATCTATCGATACGCCGGCGTAAATTCTTGCTGAATCCAGCCCCTTGGCTTTTTGCATTACCAGTTCCCTCTGTTTGTTAAAGTGATTGTAAAGTCTCGTTTATTTTTTTTAAATAGCAAAAAATAACAAATCAATGTTATACTTACCTCCTATGTGCAGTTGGTTTTGCACAGGGCAGCCTGGATCCTCCTCTTCTTGGGTCCCTCTTCGGTGCTCCTGGCCCCTCCCTCCTGTCAAGTGTTCCCACAGCAAGCAGCTTGCTATTGGGGCACCTGAGCCGAGTCACAGCTTCCTGTGTCCGTTCAGACACAAAGCTGTCGTTTCTGCTCCGTCTGATTGGCTAACTGACTTTGTTTGACAGCTGCGGGAGCCATAGGGGCCACTGCTGTGTTTCAGCCAATCATTAGGGAGTGATAACCGAGGGACTCGTGGACATCGTTGGAGAAAAATGGGGCTCAGGTAAGTGTTAGGGAGGTGCTGGGGAGGCTGCTAAACACAGAAGGCTTTTTAGCTTAATGCATAGAATGCATTAGGATAAAAAGCCTTCTGCCTTTACAACCCCTTTAAATTATAACAAGTGACACAAAGTGACAGTAGCAGAAATGACTTAACAAGTCATAGGAAGAAAGGGTATAGTCATTTTATTCAGCTGGAGAACTAAGACTTGTTAGTTCTAGGCAGATATTTTAAGAATGGGCCGTTTTTATATATATATATATATATATATATATATATATATATATATATATATATATATATACACATTTATATATCGTATGAAAAATCACAATCGGGTCCTTTGAAAAGTGGGTGGCTAGGTTGGAATAATGTAAAGTCCCACTTGTTCTCATTGCTGAATTTGGATCACAGTGCCTAGGATTCTGATATTATATAGGCTAAATACACTGCTCAAAAAAATTAAAGGAACACTTTTAAATCAGAACTCCTGGGATATTGATCTGGCCAGTTAAGTAGCAGAGGGGGAGGGTGTATACAGAGGGGGTTGTTAATCAGTTTAAGCTTCTTTGCTGCTAACTAAAATTAACAACAGTTGCACTAGATGGGCAACAATGAGACAACCTCCAAAACAGGAATGTTTTTTCAGGTGGAGGTGTCTGACATTTTTTCCCTACTCATCTTTTCTGACTGTTTTTCACTAGCTTTGCATTTTGCTAGGGTCAGTGTCACTACTGGTAGCACGAGGCGATACTTGGACCCTCTAAAGGTTGCACAGGCAATCCAACTCCTCCAGGATGGCACATCAATACGTGTCATTGGCAGAAGGTTTGCCGTGTCTCCCAGCACAGACTCAAGAGCATGGAGGAGATTCCTGGAGACAGGCAGTTACTCTAGGAGAAGGTCCTTAACCCATCAGCAGGACCAGTATCAGCGCCTTTGTGCAATGAGGAACAGGATGAGCACTGCCAGAGCCCTACAAAATGACCTCCAGCAGGCCACTGGTGTAAATGTCTCTGAGCAAACAATCAGAAACAGACTTCATGGGGGTGGCCTAAGGGCCCGACGTCCTCGAGTGTGCTCTGTGCTCACTGCCAGACACTGTGGAGCTTGACTGGCATTTTCCATTGAACACCAGAATTGTCAGGTCCGCCACTGATGCCCCATGCTTTTCACAGATGCGAGCATGTTCACCCTGAGCATATGTGACAAATGTGAAAGGGTCTGGAAAAGCCACGTACTTTATACTGCCTGTAACATTGTTCAGCATGATTGGTTTGGTGGTGGGTCAGTGATGGTCTGGGGAGGCATATCCATGGAGGGACGCACAGACCTCTACAGGTTACACAATGGCACCCTAACTGCCATTAGGTATCGGGATTAAATCCTTGGACCCATTGTCAGACCCTACTCTGGTGCAGTGGGTCCTGGATTCCTCCTGGTGCACGACAATGCCTGGCTTCATGTGGCGAGAGCATGCAGCCAGTTCCTGGAGGATGAAGAAATTGATACCACTGAATGGCCCCCACGCTCACCTGACCTAAATCCAAAAGAACACCGAAGGGACATTATGTTTCGGTCCATCCGGTGCACCTCAGTCTGTTCAGGAGCTCAGTAATGCTTTGGTCCAGATCTGGGAGGAAATACCCCAGGACACCATCCGTCGTCTCATTAAGAGCATGCCCTGATGTTGTCAGGCATGCATACAAGCAGTTGGGGGCTATACAAACTACTGAGGACCATTTTGAGTTGTTGCAATGAAATTTCAGCAAAATGGACTAGCTTGCTGCAAAAAAAATTCACTTTGATTTTCGGGGTGTCTTTGAATTCAGGCCACTGTAGGTGGATAATTTTCATTTCCATCAAATGATGTGCCATCCTTTCATTCCCCACACATTACCCAGTCCATATCAGTATAGATATCCAGCATGAGATTTTTGCCCGTTGAGATCTGATATGTTTCAAAGTGTTCCTTTCTTTTTTTTGAGCAGTGTAGTATGTTTGTTTCTTAACACTGCTTGGGATTTTAGGGCAGCAGAGGCACTCACAGAGTTTCCAATCATCCATGACTTTTTTACTGGCAAAACATAGAAAATTTGCTGACAGAGTACATCTTTTTAATGACAACCTGAAAGTTGACAGAAATTCCTGTTAGAAACGAATAAAATCAATATTTAAACAGTTAATTTATTATGTGAACATTAGCAGTACTCATAACAAGTAATCTGTGGGGCATTTTGAAGAATGACTAGGATTATAAAAGTCCAAGGGTACCCTAGGATAAAACAGAAAAACAAGCGGGCTCAAAGGTGAATGATTAAGATGGTTCAAAAAGCGATTTTTTTTTACCTAAATGCATGGGCTAGCACAAAGGTATACCATAATAAACACACAACACACCAATATAATACAACAACTTTATTAAGTTTGGATTAAATTTTGGCCACGGTGTCATCCACCAGGATGGGGGGTTACAATTATAATAAATTAATAAATAATTAAATAAGCCCTTTTTTGGCTGAAACTCTTATGACATAAATGCTGTCCATCCAGCCGAAGCTGGACGACTACTCCCCACTTCGGATGACCTCGTGACGGGAAAAAGGGGGTAAAACAAAAAAGAGGGGGGGCGGGTGGGCGTTGCTGCGTGTCGGAAGAAGCAGCCTGAGCGGTCACCTCACGCAGGGGTATATATAGGCTCTTCAGCGCGGGCTCCCGCCGCACGCCACGACCAATGGGGTGCCGCCTTCTTCCGACCAATCACGGGAGGGGGCGGTCCCGCCCCGGCGAACTCCGGGAGAAACAACATCTCCCCTTTGAGCCATCCCATGCCGGTCCAGCATAGTGCTGTGACCCCTCATGGGCTAGCACAAAGGTATACCATAATAAACACACAACACACCAATATAATACAACAACTTTATTAAGTTTGGATTAAATTTTGGCCACGGTGTCATCCACCAGGATGGGGGGTTACAATTATAATAAATTAATAAATAATTAAATAAGCCCTTTTTTGGCTGAAACTCTTATGACATAAATGCTGTCCATCCAGCCGAAGCTGGACGACTACTCCCCACCGGCCCCAGCCGGCCGCAAAGCTGCCGGCTGTGGCCCCCCCACCACTGTGGCCGATTCAATTAAACTTTGGAGACCCATATTAAAAATATCCAAACCTATTATGGATAAATGCACCTTATCCTTCCTGAATAATCCTGGCAAAAACCCCTCCAACTCAGTGTGACGAAAGGAAACCCCCCCAATGGAGGAAATGAAACTATGTACCGTCCTATTCAGGCGCCTACGGATCCTATCCACATAAAAAAGGCTGCCCTGAGGGGACCATAGGAGCCTAGGGATCATCTCCGAATAAGCCAGCACCACCCCCGGGTACATTAGGGTTATAGAGTGTAAGTCTCTCTTCATCTCACACAGTAAATCCCAAGTTCTGTATTTTCCCAGGTCATTCGCCCCAGTGTGTAAGACTAATACCTGAGGGGCGGGCCATATGCCAGATAAGTAGGACAGATGCTCTAACAAGCCCCGCCATCTCATGCCCCTGACTCCAGACCAAAAAATCATAAATAAATCTGTGTCCAGACCTAACGCAGTCGAGTAAGATCTAGCTCCAGCCTGCCTGGCGGCCCAAAAGATGTAGGAGTGGCCTACGATCCATACGACTGTCCTGGGATGATCTGAAAAAGAAATTCAAGGGGTTAAGAGACCCGGGCGGACATAGATCTTGTATCTGTCACTGCCCCAACGTCCTATACTCTTTACCTTGTTAACAGACAAACCCAGAGAGTCAGCAGTAGTGGCCGCCCCGATTCTGAACGAATGCGATGAAAAGCGTAGACCGGATAAGTTCAGATACTTCAGACAGGCGGCCAAAACAGCCGAGAACTGAAACCTGGTCAGTGAAGATAAGTCCTTATGTATAAAAAATGACCCGCCGGACGCGGGCCTAGCAGAAACATAATTTGATGTGTGAAGAACCGGACAGATGACCCTATTTGGGGAACTGGACAAACGAAACCAACGACCCTGGCCTGGTTGGGATGTCTTGGACCTACACATAAAAAAGTGAAGGGAGCCTCCCTCTAAACGGACGTGCGAAAAAAGCAAAAAAGACCATGACTTCCTATTGGGTGCTGTGAATTCACCTAGCCTAAGGGCACCAAAGAAAGCTACCGCAAATGCGGCTCTGAAAAGAAGAACCTCGAATTCGGATACACATACCTCCCGCAGGACTGACAGAAGGTCCCCCAACATAGAGATGGATATCGGGCGCCTGACGTCCACCACAGGGTTAGATCTCCTAAGACCCTTAATGACCTGGGTGACTTGAAAAAATGAAGTCAAAGCGGGGAGACCGGCAAATTTTAAAAAGAAAGAAACTCCCGCGAGAATCCTGCTAATAGAGGCCTGGCTAAGTTGGGATTGAATCAAATGGGACAAAAAGGATAACGCAACATATGAAGTGACAAAAAGAGAATCCAAACCCGCCTCGCGACAGAACAAACACCACTTGCTCCAAGAGTGCCTGTAGTCCATCCATGTTTTCTCCGATACTGAGGCCTTGAGGTTGGTGAAGATTAATCCCAGATTAAGCCCCAGAGGAAGTCTGGGCAGGGGGTGCCATGCGGATCCGCTGACGGGGCCAACTCCCGGAACCTCCTGAGCTGTGAACGAGATAAAGCGTCAGCTATATTATTCACTTTTCCCGCTATGTGTTCAGCCTTCAACCAAATATTAAACCGCATGCAATGAAGTACTAAAAACCGTAGTAATTTAATAACTGGTTCAGATTTTGAAGATAACGTGTTGATTGCAAAAAGGACGCCTTTGTTGTCCGTATGGACCAAAATCCTTCGGTTCGCAAAGGCGTCCTTCCAAATCACAACAGCAACGACGAAATAACTCCAGAAGGACCAGGTTCTGCAATATTTTCTTCTGTTGCCAATCCAAGTGCCACCTGCTAGAACACCAATGACCCTGCAAAAAGGCCCCGAAACCGACGGACCCTGACGCGTCCGTGAAGAATTCCAATTGCGTGCTATCCATGAAATCTACTTGCCAGGCCGATGCACCGTTGAAATTACTTAAAAAGGAATCCCATATTTTCAAATCCTCCTTAATACTCTTGGAGATTCGCACATGAGCATACGGGCTCTTGTAACACCGCAGGGCTAAGGAGAATCTCTGTGAAAACACCCTAGCCATTGGGATGATCCTGGCCGCAAACGCAAACAGACCCAGCAAGGACTGGGCTTCTTTCAGCGAAACCTTCTTCCTAGCTAGAAGGACATCCTCTGCACCTTTTGCTCCGGTAACCTGAACTCCATCTTTTGAGCGTCAATGGTAATACCCAGGAATTCTATGGAAACTGCGGGTAGAACCGTCTTCTCATGCGCCAGAGGAACCCCGAACTCCTTACAGACATCGGAAAACACCTGGAGCGATTCCCTGCATAACGACGACCCCGCCGGGCCAATACATAAAAAATCATCCAGATAGTGTAGGATGAAACTCTGTGGTATCGCCTCTGACGCTACCCAATGCAAAAAAGAAGAAAAAGCTTCGAAATAATAACATGAAAGAGAAAACCCCATGGGCATGCATTTGTCAAAATAAAATTGCCCCATGCAATGGAAACCCAGGGAGTTAAATCCCTGGGGGTGAACTGGGAGGAGGCGAAAAGCCGCCTTAATGTCCGCCTTTGCTAAGAGTGACCCTTGGCCTGACTGCCTTAGCAAGGCTAGCGCTTCATCAAATGAAGCGTAACACACTGGTGCATTGACATTAGCGACTTCGTCATTCAAAGAAAATTTGGGAGGGTAGGAAAGATGGTGGATCAATCTAAAGCTGCCGACCTCCTTCTTTGGCACAATGCCTAGGGGGGACACCCGAAAATCGGAAAACGGAGGGTCGGAAAAGGGGCCGGCAATTCTGCCCTCCAAAAGCTCCTTGTAAATCTTGTCCCGGACGATGTCCAAATGCGTAACCGCCGATTGTAAGTTCCGTACCACTGTACACCCTGGACCTCTGAAAGTGGGTACCAGGAAACCATCTGTAAACCCATCAGATAGCAGGGCTGCCATCTTGCGGTCGGGATAACGATCTAGCCACGAGCGCATTTTTGCCAAGCTCACTGGCGTCGGGGCCCTTCCCCAAGCTGCTGGAACCTGACTGGAAAGAGCTCGCGGCAGCTTTGCGGAAACATCTTGTCGCCGCATGAGTACCGCTGCAGTATGAGCATTCATGCTTAAACCTGCAGTTTGAGAGGAATTTACATTGTCCCTCATTGAATGCGAAGCAAAACCCCTTCCGAAATGTGCTCTAAGCGGCCGTCTGGGGTCGGGGGGTAAACTGTGGCTTTGGTAGCATCAGATTGAGCCATAGGCCCACATCTTTGGACCCCCAGTGCAACGAGGGATGGACCGCTAGCTTTTGACGAAAATTCTCGTCATACGTGAACCATGCCGAGCCGCCAAAATGGCGGAAAGCCTCAGCGATTATATCCAGATGCTGGAATAATCCGGAGCACTTACCAGGAAAGCGTTCACCCATGACTGCGGCATATATACAGAAAGCCTGCAGCCAATTCTGAAACGTCTTGGGGATTGCCCTCCTCCTATCCTCCTCCGCTCTCTCCCCTGCCTGCTTGTCCGATTTGGACAGAAACTCCTTAGAGGCAGGCAGTAGTGACAAAATATCAAGATACTCCCCCCTCCATATTTTTTCTTTCACTGCTTTAGATAAATGAAAGCCCAGTGGCGATAAAGCGCATGGGAGGGGCTCTTTAAAAGAGGACTCGCCGACCGTCATGGCAGAAGGCCTAATCGGCAACATAGGGTTAACCGACATTGGTTGGTATCCACTGGCATGTGATAAATAAGTATCATTGACCTGCATTGCGGGGTCACCTAAATCTTGCCATACCGCACTGATATCATCATGCATGTTAACACCATTAAACTCATTACCAGACATATGTTGCATTCTTTGAGCACCAACAAACTGTGTGCATGAAACATCACCATCACTTCTTAATACATTACCTCTGGCACCGGACCCCCGTGCACCCTGTGTGACACCACTCATATCCGCACCACTATCGTGTGCCCCTTTAAACTGTTTCAACACTTCAGAAAAAGAATCCATCAAACTTGACAATTTAGTAAAATGATTAACATAAAGATTCTCACCACCAGGAACGTGCCCACAGCTGTGCCACAGCTCCCTCTTGGCTGGCAGGCTGCAGAGGAGCGTTTGTTTTCTGTTTCTTATTTCTCCTGGCAGGCTGCTTCCTTGTACCGCCCCCGACCGCTTTCACCTCTGGGATAGGTGGAGTGAAGCAAGAGCCGCCCTCATCACCCAAGCACCGCCTAAGCCATTCCTCCCCCCCCTCCGCTCTCCGCCCTCTCTAGCAACTTGCAGAGAAGCTCCTCACGGGCTCTGGAGGGATCCATGGCTGCGACGGTGAGGCGAGGTGACGCTCGTTGCTGCGTGTCGGAAGAAGCAGCCTGAGCGGTCACCTCACGCAGGGGTATATATAGGCTCTTCAGCGCGGGCTCCCGCCGCACGCCACGACCAATGGGGTGCCGCCTTCTTCCGACCAATCACGGGAGGGGGCGGTCCCGCCCCGGCGAACTCCGATCCTGTGCACGAGACAAGCAGGGGAAAAGGGAGAAACAACATCTCCCCTCACTCCGATCCTGTGCAACATCTCCCCTCATTCTCTGCACTAACATAAAAACCTTTCAATGTTTGTGCACACCCCCCCCCCTTTCCCCTTTTAAACACTTAGACCCCTTTCACACTGAGGTGTTTTTCAGGTGCTTTTGGGCTAAAAATAAGGCGCCTGATAAAAGACTCCCCTGTAGTCTCCAAGTGCTTTCACACTGAGGTGATGCGCTGGCAGGACGTTAAAAAAAGTCCTTGTTTTTCCTCGTTTCACAGAAAATCAGAACCGATGAAAGAAAATGTTTACAAAAATTCTCGTACAACAAAAGCTTTTTTTTATTGTTGTTTATTGTTCCTGATCATGTCCAGTCTTTCGTTTCTGATTTTTCTTGTACGAAAATCAGACGAAAACGGTACACATTAAACGAAAATTCGTTCCGTTCCCGAGAACATTTTTGGAGCATGTTCCTTTGGAAATTTTTGTTCAGAAGGTCGGAATTGGCTGTAGAAAGTTGCCTATGCACTATACAAAAATGGTACCAAAATTCTTTGGACGAAAATGTTCACCTGATTTTCTAATAGTCTGTACGTGGCTTAAGTCTGCCCAAATACAGCAACATCTATCCTTCTTTCTTAATTGGCTAGATTTATTTGAAGACAAAATAAAAATTCTGTGTCACCAGTATCATGAGAATGATCCAATTAGAGAGAAACAATCTGAAAGGAAACAACTCCCTAAATAGAGAGCACAGTAGAAGCTGTTTGCTTTTAGACTCTCTCTGAACAGGTAAATTAAGCAGGCAAGGAGAAGGTAAATGTGTGAAGAAAGTCCAGCTGCCTGTACAATAATGAAAAAAATTACATTTTACATGCAGTTTTCTGTGTGGTATGTGTGAGGAAAGAGTCAGTGTAGTCATGAATGCATTTGAGGCCTAGGAATTGTTTCAATGCTGGTTGATGTACTCTCTTTGTGGA
Source organism: Rana temporaria (assembly GCF_905171775.1). Taxonomy (NCBI): domain Eukaryota; kingdom Metazoa; phylum Chordata; class Amphibia; order Anura; family Ranidae; genus Rana; species Rana temporaria. Next base: position 250,410,832 of record NC_053490.1, on the reverse strand, counting down.
TCCTGAAGTATTAGAAATACATCAAACGCGTGTAAGAGAACACAGGGTACAAGCCATATTACAGAAAGTGCAAACTGAATTATGAATTATGCTACACAAAGGTAACCAGTATTACCAGACTGTATTGCACCTTAAAAAGTAACAGCGGGAGATTTAATGCAAGAATTCAATTTAACTTCAAAGGTATGAAGATTAGTAAATGTCACTTGCGCTTGAGAATAAAAGCTCAGTCAGAATGACTAATTTATGGTAGGGTTTGCATTCAATCTTTAATAATAATCTTGTGTAATTCTCCGGTGATTAGAGCTTGTTGAAAGATCTTATGCAGTTACTCATGTTACACTCTGTAAGATGGGTGCTTGTTCAGTAGGAGTACTGTGCTCACATGCAGTTTGATTTAATATGCTTATCCATCAAAGGAGTGAAAAAGAAAATCTAACTCTGTAAAAGATGCAAAAGGAAATACTTTTTTATATACCAAGAACACTTCAAGAAAATGCTGGCATTTTTTCTGGCATAGTTCTAAAAAGGAAATAAGGATTCTAAGTAGAATTATTCTGTAGCCGACGTGCGCCAACACTAGGGACTGCACCAGTGTTGCCAACCTACCAGATTTAAATTTACTGGCACGACACCCGAAATTTACTGGCAAAGCCACGTTTTTTACTGGCATTTAACAAAAGTTACTAAATTACATTTTTAGGTGCAAATTTAAGTATTTAGGCTACAAACAAATACGCTAGGAAAATAGCAATGTGATTTAAGGTAGATATTAAGGTAAAAACATATTTTTGTTATTTTCGATATAATAACGGCAAATTATTTAGTCACATCAGCCCCTGCCTCCATCCCCTCTGCCACCAACACCCCCTGCCTTCACTCCCCTCTGCGGTGCCACAATCTCCCCCTGCTTCCAATCTCCCTCTGCCTCCAATCACTCCCTGCCTCCATCCCCCTCTGTGGTGCCACCAACAACACCTGTCTCCATCCCCCACCCTCTGCGGTGCCACAATCCCCCTCTGTGGTGCAACCAACACCCCCTGCCTCCAATCACCCCCTGCCACTAACACCCCCTGCCTCCAATCTCCCCCTGCCTCCAATTGCCCCCTGCCTCCAATCCCCTCTGAGCACATGCTCAGAGCCTCGGAATCGGACACGCTCGAGTAGAGCTCCATACCTCACGGCGCTGCACAACCCAGCATCGGCGGACCTTGGCTCATCCACCCGTGGCTGTAAGCTACAAACATCGCAGAGACCCACGGGCAGTGACCGGGATGGTCTTCAGCGGTGCTTCATCAAAGCACAAGCTTCATCTAAAAGACCCCAAATCCCTCCTTTGCACTTCAAAGTATTCATCCCAGAAACCTTCAGGAGGGGAGGAGGAGTGTTCTCAGCTAAGCACACCCTCCTGCCTGTATGCCAAAGCTTATTCCAGGAAGTAAATGCTACATGAATCATCTGCCCTTACTCAAGATGGCTATGGCTAGAAATGCTAGGGGGTATTTTTCAAAGTGATTTCTCAGCAAAATAAAGCATGGAGATATAGGTGGATAGATGAGTTAGCTTTTAATATTAAAAAAAATAATTAAATAGCATTTTTCAAATGCAGTGAAGTTCTGCTTTAAGGGGGGCATTCCATGGGCTCTTAATAGAGTGTGTAAAGTTGAAGGATATTAGAGTGGAGGTCTCTGTCCCATACATGAGAGTGCCACATTCAAGTGTGTGGCCTACTGAGTGTGTAACAATTAACAAGAAAGGAGTTCAATCATTTGAAATTTACTTGGTGTTGCAAAACTGGTCTGTGGTCTAGGATAAGCAATGGCAGCATTAAGTTAAAGTGGTACTAAACCCTACAAATTTTTTCATTAACCACTTAAGGACCGCCTTCTGCACATTTACGTCGGCAGAATGGCATGGCTGGGCACATGCACGTACAGGTACGTCCTGTGCTAGTACCCAGCCGTGTGTCGCGGGTGTGCGCCCGCAACCCGGTCCGAAGCTCCGTGACCAGGACCGCGGAACCCGATCGCCGCTGGAGTCCCGCGATCGGTCCCTGGAGCTGAAGAACGGGGAGAGCTGTGTGTAAACACAGCTTCCCCGTTCTTCACTGTGGCGGCGGCATCAATCGTGTGATCCCTTTTATAGGGATACACAATCAATGACATCACACTTACAGCCACACCCCCCTACAGTTAGAAACAGACATGAAGGTCATACATAACCCCTTCAGCCCCCCCTTGTGGTTAACTCCCAAACTGCAATTGTCATTTTCACAGTAAACAATGCATTTTAAATGCATTTTTTACTGTGAAAATGACAATGGTCCCAAAAATGTGTCAAAATTGTCCGAAGTGTCCGCCATAATGTCGCAGTCACAAAAAAAAAACGCTAATCGCCGCCATTAGTAGTAAAAACATTTTTTTTATAAAAATGCAATAAAACTATCCCCTATTTTGTAAACGCTATACATTTTGCGCAAACCAACCGATAAACGCTTATTGTGATTTTTTTTACCAAAAATAGGTATAAGAATACGTATCAGCTTAAACTGAGGGGAAAAAACGTTTTTTTTATATATTTTTGGGGGATATTTATTATAGCAAAAAGTAAAAAATATTGCTTTTTTTTTCAAAATTGTCGCTCTATTTTTGTTTATAGCGCAAAAAATAAAAACCGCATAGGTGATCAAATACCACCAAAAGAAAACTCTATTTGTGGGGAAAAAAGGACGCCAATTTTGTTTGGGAGCCACGTCGCACGACCGAGCAATTATCTGTTAAAGCGACACAGTGTCGAATCGCAAAACCTGGCCGGGTCCTTTAGCTGCCTAAAGGTCCAGGTCTTAAAGCGGGAGTTCACCCGAAAAAATTTTTTTAACATTAGATTGAGGCTCATTTTAGGAAGCAGAATCGGGTGATTTTTTTAAAATCGAAGCAGTACTTACCGTTTTAGACATAGATCTTCTCTGCCGCTTCCGGGTATGGTCTTCGGGACTGGGCGTTCCTATTTGATTGACAGGCTTCCGACAGGCTTCCGACGGTCGCATACATCGTGTCACGAGTACCCGAAAGAAGCCGAACGTCGGTGCGGCTCTATACGGCGCCTGCGCACCGACGTTCGGCTACTTTCGGAAAATCGTGACGCGCTGTATGCGACCGTCGGAAGCCTGTCGGAAGCCTGTCAATCAAATATCTGCTTCCCAAAATGAGCCTCTTAATTTCGCTTTTAATAATGCTTTAAAACATAAGATTGATTTTAATGCGTTTTCAGATTGTTTTACAGCATCCTGATTTTGCTTCACATAGAAAAGCTTCACAATGACAAAGTATACAAGGAATGAAAAGACCCAAAAAATGGAAATTCTGCATAGATTCTCCAGTGATACATTGTAGCAGACACTTGCAATGACTTGTACTGCTATACTATTGTGCAAGGTATTATCACCAGTAATAAGAAACATTTCCTGAAAACTCCTGCAAGTACTTTGAGTATAACATTTTCTTGACAGACCTTTGAGCGTCAACAGCATGTTTCCTCCCTGATTAGAGTCTTTCCTAGTTATCTGTCTTTGCCATGGGCTGTATAAATAGACACCATAAGAATGTCTCTACATCAGCATTCCAGTGGCTGGAAAAAAATGACATCAGGTAATTTTGTGTCAGGTGTTGATTTACAGCTGTGAACACCTATACAGCGAACTGTGATAGGTCTCCAGCATCATTGTCACTGCCTTTGTAATTGGAGACACTGACAGAGTAACTGTGCTTCTGTAAAAAATAGTATTTTATAGTAATATCATCAAACGTTCCTTTCAGTACAAAATTCAAACAACCTGAAACCCAAGCAGATATTTGCCAGCCCCAAACAACTGGTAGCATTTTTATAGATGACAGCTTATTGGCCTCTATGACTGTATTGTCTTTTTTGTGAAATAATGCAGCAAAAATAACATTAAAAGCAGATATACACTATCATTTCAAAAGTTTCGGGACGCCTGGCTTTACATGCACATGCAATTTAATGGCATCCCAGTCTTAGTGCATAGGGTTCAATATTGAGTTTGCCCACCCTTTGCAGCTATAACAGCTTCAACTCTTCTGGGAAGGCTGTCCACAAGGTTTTGGACTGTGTCTAAGGGAATGTTTGATCATTCTTTCATAACCATATTTGTGAGGTTAGGCAATGATGTTGGACAAGAAGGCCTGGCTTCCAATCTCCACTCTAATTTATCCCAAATAAATTCTATTGAGTTGAGGTCGAGACTCTGTGCAAGCCAGTCAAGTTCCACCACTCCAAACTCGTTCATCCATGTCTTTATTCACCTTGCTTTGTGCACTGGTCCAAATCATTTGTTGGAGGGGGGATTGTGGTGTGGAGTTGTTTTTCAGGGGTTGGGCCTGGCCCCTTAGTTTCAGTGAAGAAAAAACTAAAGCTGGCTACACACTATACAATTGTCTTTAGATTTTTTACTTTAGATTTACCAAAACCATAAAATATGAGATCAAACCTAAACACTTGCATATTGTATGCAATTAGGCAGGCCCTTGGACTACATAGCTCAGGGGTGTCCAAACTTTTTTCAAAGGGGGCCAGATTTGATGAAGTAAACATGCGTGAGGGCCGACCATTTTGCCTGACATTCTTTGAACCATTAAAATTAAATGCAAATGAACTAATACACTGCCCGACAAGAATTCTCTTGCCTTTGTGGCCGTGTGTGGGGAAGAGTCTAAGGATGAACTCGGGCATTTTATTTGGATATACCGTATTTATCAGCTTATAACACACAGACGTCGCACAAGCTTATAAGACCCACCTTCACTTTAAGAGGGAAGTTTCAGGATTTTTTTGAATTTTATATAAAGAACTGTGAAGCAAAATAAGGGTCAGTGCCCATTAATGCAGCCTAATCAGTGCCTATCTGCAACCTCACTATTGCCATGAATGCAGCCTCACCATTGCCATGAATGCAGCCTCACCATTGCCATGAATGCAGCCTCACCATTGCCATGAATGCAGCCTCACCATTGTCATTAATACAGCCTCACCATTGCCATTAATGCAACCTCACCATTGCCACGAATGCAGCCTCAAAAGTACCATGAATGCAGCCTCACCAGCCTCTGAATGCAGCCCCACTATTGCCATGAGTGCAGCCTCACCATTGCCATGAATGCAGCCTCACCATTGCCATGAATGCAGCCTCACCATTGCCATGAATGCAGCCTCATAAGTACCACACATGCAACCTCATCATTGCCAAGAATGCAGCCCCACCATTGACATGAATACAGCCTCTGAATGTGTGGTGCTCTGGGATTCTTTGGGTGCTACAAAATATATATATATATATATATATATATATATATCCAAATTATCAGTGGGGCCGCATTAAAAGGAAATGCGGGCCACAATTGGCCCCCAGGCCGGACTTTGGACATGCCTGACATAGCTGAAGGTAAATCTAAAGTAAATTGAACAACAAAAGTTGTATAGTATGTATCCAGCTTTAAGGTGTCAGCATACCAAAACATTTTGGACATTTTCATGCTCCCAACTTTGTGGGAACAGTTTGGGGATGGCCCCTTGCTGTTCCAACATGACTGCGCACCAGTGCACAAAGCAAGGGCTATGACCCCCCTAGAATGCAATAATAAGTGCCTCCCACCTTTACAGGTGTTTATTGTCACACACAAAGATTGTCCAGTTTGTTGGTGAATCTATTTGAGCAGGCTAAGTGAAGAGGGAAAGTGGATATTACTACACATATCAACTTAGTATCAAGAGGCAGGTTCTAGTGCCCCAGTGATGTGATGCAGAACAGACAGACATTCACCGCCTATAGAACTAGCATCAGCAATATGCAATATAACTTTCTGTTTAAAAAGCACTCCATCTACTTTTTATAGCCCGAAAGGTTATAGCGCGGGTGTGGATGCGTTCGGGTCCCCCAGAGTTTTCCCACTGGCTGGCAGAGGTCAACAATGTACTACCGTACAAAAAACTGGTTTATTCCCATAGGGACTGTCTGGCCAAATATGAAAAGATATGGGACAAGTGGCTGAAGTCACCCTCAACCTGTTCCTAGACATCTAAGTGTATGCATTGCTGTATTTCATGTTCCTTCTTATTGTCTGGCCCATGTTTGCATTCTACTCGAGATCACCTGATGCCCACTGTAACTGTACGCCTTTTGTATACCATGTGTGTGATACATTTGCCTATATGTCTCAGTGTACTGCTCCCTGCTAGCCATATGGGTTAGAGGTAGAAAGGAATTTCATGTGTGATTCATTGCTCTGACCGGTTATTGACGTGCTAATGTCCCCTCACTATTCTAAACGTTAATTGATCTATTGTGTTGTGTAAAGAAGATCTGTGTTTACCCTTAAAAGATGTGTATTGTATCATCAGGCTAAATGATTAGAGAAGTAGTATGTTAATTATTCTGATTGCTTCAGTGTAGTAATTAACTCCAGTGATGTCTTTATCTAAAGAAACGTGTCTGCATGGTCGGCTCCGACTTGTCTCCTATAATCTGTATGGGAAACCCCACTGTGTGAGGGGGGCGGTCCTAACAGGCTGTAACCACATATAAGCTGAGTTTTTGTGTCAATAAAGTGTCTTGGTTCCAGCATCCAGTCTTGACTCATGTGTGGGGAATCCTGTGATGTTCTTGTATGGAGAGGAGGGAATGCTTGGCGGGGATATCATACCGATACCGTCACAATTGGTTGGCAGCAGCGGGATCTTCCCTTCTACTCTCCTTCACACCCGGATTCCAAGCAGACACTGGAAGAACTACTGGAAGTTCGTGGAAGGATTGCTAGCAACAAAACCAAGCGGGTCATCATAGCGGAATCAATGGAGATAGACCAGGAGGACGGGATTGCAGCAACGCCAGCAGTACAAGAGATGGATACACCAGTGATTCAGGAGGAGGAATCGCCAGCCAACAAGCTAATGAGAGAGAAGCTAGCGTGGTTCGGCCCGAACCCAACGCCGGATGTGGTGCTGAAAGTGATGGACCTGTTAGCGGAGGAGGCTAAACAAATAAGAGACGCAGAACTACAGAAGGCTAAAGAAATAAGAGACGCAGAGCTACAGAAGGATAAACAAATAAGGGACGCAGAACTACAGAAGGATAAACAAATAAGGGACGCAGAACTACAGTTAAAACTGGCAGCAGTCCAACAAGCAGCCGCACCTTCTCCGAACAGTGAGTACAGCACAGCAGACGCAAGGAAGATTCCGTTTAGCGCTTTTAAAGCTTTTGATGAAAAGGACTGTGAAATTGATAACTACCTGGCGGATTTTGAGCGACAATGTAACCTGCACCGAATAGCTAGAAGAGAGTGGGTTGCAATATTGTCAGGCAAACTGTCAGGCAAAGCTTCTGATGCTTTCCGGACCGTGCCAGATCAGGATATCCATAGCTACGCCCGGGTTAAAGAAGTGCTCCTGGCTCGTTATGCAGTAACCCCAGAGTCCCACCGACAGAAGTTCAGGGACTCACGCAAAACCACGAAAGACTCTTATGCGGAATGGGCATGCCAGCTGTCCCTGTCGGCCTCTAACTGGGTTAACAGCAGCCAGGCCACCACCGCAGAGGACATTTTGCAACTAATGCTCCTGGAGCAATTTTACAATCACATCCAGACGGACGTCAAAGACTGGGTGAGAGATCGCAGGCCCATGACTCTACCAGAGGCCGCGAAGTTGGCGGATGAATATGCGGATACTCGCAAGACAAACCAGGTCACACCACGGGTACAACCTCCACGACCAACGGCGCCCTCACACCCACCAGCCGCTAGATACCAACCTCCTAACAGACCGGTGACATCTAGCCCTCGCTATCCACGCCAGGAGGACAACGAACAACGCTGCTTCCGGTGCAAACAGTTGGGTCACTTCAAGCAGAATTGCCCCATGAATGACAACACCAGGTCAAATTGGTCTCAACCTGGGTACCGCCCACCAGCAGCAGCCCATTGTGTAGACTTGGCTTGGGATCCCCAGGAGCGGGGTCGGGAAGAACCATTGGGCACCCCTTACGAAGCCCTCATGGTACAATCTGCTATTACGGACAACAGGGAACACCATTGTCAGCTGGTCATGGGCTCCAGCCCTGAGCCGGAGGGGCCCTGGAGGGAGCTGGGCAGAAAGAGGCACCGCCGGCCACCCTTCAAGAAGAAGAGGTCCTGGAAGTCATATAACCAGCGGACCTGGGAGGAGAAGAAGCGACTGGAGGAGAGGGAGTCGCAGCGGGCGTCCCAGATGCGGGCCGAGATGTTCGCCAAGGGCCCACCGGTGGCCCCTTACACCACCACCCAGTTCCTGATGATGAAGGACCACGTGGAGAGCCTGCAGGACATGAGCAAGCAGGAGCTGATCCGTGAGTACATAGAGCTGGAGGAGTGCATAAGCCGCATGGAGGAGGAGAATAACCACCTGAGGTCACAGCAGGCTGACCCCCCCAGGCTCCATGAACTGGAGATGGAGCTGGAGAAGCTCCAAGAGGAGAACCGGCGGCTGCGGAGGGAGCAGGGGGTGGCTGACCTTATGGGGCTCTGAGTCCCCTCTCCCCCCCCCCCCCGGACTCTGAGCACCAGTGCTACAACAAATATAACTTTTCCTTTTTATGAATCTCCTGTGATTGTCACTTCAGAGCCATAACCTGCCCCCTCCCATAGCGGGACACCTAGACGGCGGCGCACAGACCCATTCGCTGGCTTCACACTGACTTCTGGTGACTTTGCAGATCGCACAAAGACTTGGGGACTGACCGGCGTGTGATCTGACGACCCGGTGACATACCTGAGTCTGAAGCAGTTGTCAAGGGAGGTCAGTCATGCCAAACGGAGTTAACCTCGGACTAAAAGCTCTGAACCCGTCAACCCTACTGGACCAGGGAAGGTCCAACCGGATTTGCCGGAGCAGGGAGCAAAAGGGGGGCCATTGTGATACATTTGCCTATATGTCTCAGTGTACTGCTCCCTGCTAGCCATATGGGTTAGAGGTAGAAAGGAATTTCATGTGTGATTCATTGCTCTGACCGGTTATTGACGTGCTAATGTCCCCTCACTATTCTAAACGTTAATTGATCTATTGTGTTGTGTAAAGAAGATCTGTGTTTACCCTTAAAAGATGTGTATTGTATCATCAGGCTAAATGATTAGAGAAGTAGTATGTTAATTATTCTGATTGCTTCAGTGTAGTAATTAACTCCAGTGATGATTTTATCTAAAGAAACGTGTCTGCATGGTCGGCTCCGACTTGTCTCCTATAATCTGTATGGGAAACCCCACTGTGTGAGGGGGGCGTTCCTAACAGGCTGTAACCACATATAAGCTGAGTTTTTGTGTCAATAAAGTGTCTTGGTTCCAGCATCCAGTCTTGACTCATGTGTGGGGAATCCTGTGATGTTCTTGTATGGAGAGGAGGGAATGCTTGGCGGGGATATCATACCGATACCGTCACAATGTGCATTGCTGTTTTGCTCAATAAAAGCTTTTTTGATGAAAAAAAAAAAAAAGCACTCCATCTTTTTGGTCCATGTTTCATGTTATACCCATATGTATGGTGTAACATAAAACAGGGTCACATTCCCAAACCCTCCCCACACTCAAACCCCCCCCCCCCCCATTTACCAGGATTACATGATTCTCTACCTAGCATTCAGTTTCCTTTTGACGCAACTGTGCACAGCTCCATTGCGTCAGAGCTTCTCAGATTATAATGCAGCACAAGTGCAATGATGTATTCGTAATTGAAGTACATTGTTTACTTCCTACAGTTCCAATGATTGTACATTTATATCTCTCTAAGGACATGGAGCTGGATGTAAACAATGCAAAAGCCATGATGCACTGATCACAGATGCAATGTGCTGCATGCTTCAATCCAAGTATTTAATAAATGCAATTTTTTTTACTGAATGTGGGTGCATTTATACAATTTGGAATATGCCTTTAAGGTCTGTTACATTGTTATGAAATGTATAGAGAATAAAGGCTTCAATTCCCCCATTTTTGCCATTAAAGTAAACCTCCCTAATGTTTTCAGCCAAGGAAGCTGTCATCTTTGCCTCTGTTTAATCTAGAACTGCCATAAGGCTGCACATGTGATCAGTTTTGACATAATTAATTGGATGGTCTGACAGTTTGGTTGAGAGCACAACCAGTGGTAGTGTTACATTTCCGGCACGTGCCCGAAATCAAACAGTTTTATTGATGGGTTTACTTCCGCTTTAAAGAGCTTATAGAAGTAGTAATTTTCCGTTAGAGCGAATACGCTTGTTGTGCAAATGGCAGCCTAAAGCCTCGTACACACGACCGAGTTTCTCGGCAAAAACCAGCAAGAAACTTGCTGGGATTTTTTTTTTGCCGAGGAAACCGGTCGTGTGTACATTTTTAGACGAGGAAACTGTCGAGGATCCCGTCGAGCCAAAAAGAGAGCATGTCTTCTTTTTCCTCGACGGGAATGGAGAAACTTGCCTTGTCGAGTTCCTCGACAGCCTAACAAGGAACTCGACAAGGAAAACGATGTGTTTCGCCCGTCGAGTTCCTCGGTCGTGTGTACGAGGCTTAAGATTTGTATGACATATGGAGTTACACAGGTTTCCACCACTTATAGAATAGTATAAAGTACTTTTAATAAAGCCCTCCTTTTTTCATAAGAAGAACCTGCTTGTTCAGCCTTCTCCTTTGTTCGCTTACTACACTTTTTATATATTTTTTAACAAGTAGTCACTTTCTACATTTAGTCTGCTTTGCCACCTGAAAGTTAGCTAAATGGTCCGTACGATCAGAAAATAGCCTGAAAAATCCCGCTTTTGAAGCGATCGTACATGTTAATCGTTATTACACAGCTGTCGAGAGGCGATTACGACAGTTCATCCAATATTATCTAATGGGACAAGAATGGAAATTGTTCTCGTATGATACCAGATCATACGATTTTAATTAAATCAGTACAGTTTTCATCTGAAAATACAATACAATACATTACATCACTTCCAAATTTTTATTCTGTCATACAAGAATTTTCATAACTTTAGTAACCTCTTTAGTAGCCTCTTTGTTTCCGACATAAGATTAGCATGCAAGAAAAAAAAAAAAAACGGACAATCATTTGTCCGATAATCTTATTGTGTGTACCAGGCATAAGAAATAGGGTGGCCACATGCAATTCACTGACAAAGCCTCAGATCTACAGATTGAAGAAGTACTTGAAGAAGTACTTTTTAAATGCAGAATTCACTCAGCTGCCTTTACAAGGAAGAAATGTCAAATTCACAGGCAAATTCACAGGCAAATTCACAGGCAATTGTTACAAAGACACTATTATTATTATTATTATCATACAGGATTTATATAGCATCGACAGTTTGCGCAGCGCTTTAGAAAGGGCAGATAGTAGAGTTACAATACAGTTCAATACAGGAGGAATTAGAGGGCCCTGCTTGTTAGAGCTTACAATCTAGACTAGGCAGACTATTGTTTTTTATGTAAAGGTATTTAGTAGGATTGGCACTATACAAACTTTTGTACAATGCATCATGGATGCTAAGGCCAGTCCTGTTCAATATATAAAATTATTATTATTATTATTATTATTATTATTATTATTATTATTATTAGTTAATGTATATTTAACAATTGAATGTTATTTTAGAAGGTTAAAATGATCTGAACTGAAATAAATGCTATTTAACACGATTACCTAAAAATAGCCCATAAATGTGCCACGTAGTGAAATTTCAGAGTTTTGGCTTAATAGGCGTAAGCACGTGAAGATTACTTTGTGAGTCTTGGCACTGGATTTCCTCTGAAGAATGTGTGGTTTTCTCTCTCATAATGTTATAGGACCATTAAGGGAACAAAACTTTTCCAGTGATCTAAAGAATTCATCAGAATGGTCTTGGAATGTAACTTTTGTTGGCTTATGCAGGATCTCAATGCATTACATATTCATATTACTGAAACCTATGTGTGGGCCAAGAATCAGACTACACGATTGTAGCACTACCCCCGCAGGAGCTGCAGATTACTTTTTTCCCCGCTCTTGCATAGCCAGGCAACAAACATTTCCACTTCCATCCAAACACAAGGAAGAGTCTTTGAGCTTGGTTTTTTGTTGTTTATTAGGGCTAATGACTTGGATGGGGAATAGGAGTTATGGATGCCCAGCTTGACTGCAATAATAAACAGGGACAACTTCTTCGCTATGTACACAATCCTGTCCTCCTTCCTGAACACTGACAGACTCTTATAATCAAAATCCAAAAGCTCCTAACCTCTTAGAGGCTGCCCCACGTACATTTAGTGTGGCAGGGCGGCCGCTCTATGCCAAATCACGTACCTAGTACGTGATCTGAAACTTACGAGCTTGGGTCCAGGACCCGTCGATCGTTCAGGAAAGAAGCAGACTGTCGGTCTGCCTACGTAAACAAGGCAGACCGTCGTTCTTTCAGTAGGAAAGACATGGATCCTGGGTTTCTGCAAAGCAGGAACACAGATCTCTGCCTTTCTATAGTACAAGCATCTCCCCCACAGTAAACAAGCACATTTTAGGCACACAGTTAACCCTTTGATCGCCTCTGATGTAAACCCCTTCCCAGCCAGTGTCATTAGTACAGTGCATATTTTTTGCATTATTATTATTATTTCTTGTATTAGTGTCAGTGGTCCCCAAAAAAGTGTCACTCGGTGTCCGATTTGTCCGCTGCAATATTGCAATCCTGCTATCCCACAATCCCTACTGATCGTCGCCATTAGTGGTAAGAATAATAAATAAATACAAATTTTTAAAAAAATATCCCAAAGTTTGTAGACGCTATAACTTTTATGCAACCCAATCCATATATGCTCATTTGATTTTTTTTACCAAAAATACAGAAATTGATGAAGAAATTAGATTAAAAAAAATAATTATTGGATGTGTTTTATAGCAGAAAGTAAAAAATATTGCTGATCGTTGTTTGTTTCTAGCGCAAAACATAAAAACTGCAGAGGTGATCAAATACCACCAAAAAAAAAGCTCTATTTGTGGGGGAAAAAAACATCTTGAAACTGAAGTGGTTAGGGACTAGGAACTCTCAATCACTTAGAAAGAAGCACAATGTTTTGTAGGCTTTATACAGGAGTATCTCCAACTCCACTGTAGACACTGATCCCAGCTTTACTGCCTTCAAAAACTACTAGCCCACCTGGCTGTTTCTCCACCAGAACCCACCCCCCTGTCCTCCATAAAGCTTGCTACATTTGGCAGTCTCTCCCCTTGTGAATCCCTGAGTGTGCTGAAGTACTCAAACTGTCTTCCTTGCTACCTGCTTCTCCTGTAATGGCTGTTGTACTCAAATTTCTAGTAAAGTTTACTAACTTCTACAATTGCATTGTTCTTCAAATTTCAAGAAACAACAAGTTTATTATTCTAGGGAAAATGTTATCAACCAGAAATGTTGCCCTACAAGTCATTATTTTGGGGCATGCCTATAGCCCAAATTGTATATGTGGTTGCTATGATGCCCAAAAGGTAGGGGGGCTGGTCAGGTCAGGTCTTACTTCTGGAAGTTCTTTACCTTATAGTGCAATTTGTCAGATTTTCATTTCTTCAATGTCTCCTCCAGGATCCTGATCTGCACATTTCATCTAGGTTTGGGAATGCAGGCAAACCTTTGTAGTGGCTCAATAGTTTTTTTCACTAACTATATTATATACTTATTATCACAACAACAAAAAAAACTGGCTAATAGAGGTAACATGTTGTCTAAATTGTGTACAGAGTCAAAGTCCACCAATCAAGAGTCTACAAAAAAACAACCGTTTCCACTTGAGCTGATGGAAGCCTTGCCATACCTGTAAACCACCAATATGTTTTCCGTATTCTTTTTTCTTTATTGTCAACTGTATAGCAAAATTCGTTATTTTAAAAATGACAGTTTCACACCCACTGCCTAATATTTTACTGACTTTAGAAAGATCTTTCAGAATTTACACACGTCTCCAAGCCACAATGCTGTCTCACAATTCTACTACCCCTGGATAAAATCTTATGAATCTAATAGTATACACCTGACTAAATCCCACACATGTAGTAGGCACTAGGGACATTTAAAAAAATCAGTGGGCCTAAGCAAATATCTCATGGGAAGGCACCCTGTCACTTGAACACACCACCAGACCCGAAAACAGTGCCACATATTACATTGTTTTGTCACTCATAAATCCTGCTGTTTGCCACTGTATTCATTACAGTGATGGGCAATAGGACCCTGCCTCTCAATCTCTCCCTAAGTCTCTACATTGGAGGGATTTGGAAGGAAGAGTCTTGCTGGGCCAATTACAGTAACAAACAGCGGGACCTATGTGGGGCATAGTGGTCTATGCCCTAGGGATCTGGAACGTTTGGGGGGGTTGGGTTCGGTGGTCAGCCCCCCAACCTGGTTGATCTATGGACACTGCCCTTTTCTTGTAGAGGCAAGTAGAAACTTTTTTTGTGTACATGCTCACAAACTAAGATGCCATGGGGGACAAAGAGAACATAAATATTTTAGGAGAACCCTCATGTTTATTATAAAACTATTTTTTAAACCAATACCCTCTTTCTGAAGAAAGAGGGTACTCTCACAATGTAATTGTGAAATAAAGCACATTGTGCAACTAAAAAATTTAATTTACAAGAACTACAATAGGTAAAACAAAAGATTTTCGTTACAAATGTCATTTAACTATTGGAACTAAAGGAAAACCAAAGATAACTAAGATAAAGCAGAACTTTAGGGACAACAATTTTCATTTAAATATAATGTTCAATAATTGCAAAGGATATAAATCCACTTTGTGTGCACTAAATGTCATGGCAAACTAGTAATACCTTGTAAAAGTGGTGATGACATCATCATTATGCTGCACATAACATGTGCAGAGAGCAGAGCTGTGAGAGGGGCCATGCAGCTCCACCCAGTAAAAGCTGCGGGAAACTACAGAAGCGTATCTCCCAACTGTCCCAGATTCCACAGGGTCATTCCCCAACTTGTTCTGCGGATCTGTGCTGGATACCCAGGGCTGGAACAAGTTCAGGCACTGAGCTCCACTCAATGGGGATATCCTCACACACTGCGCCCAGTGAGGATTTCTGTCAGCAGGGCATGGCTGTAATCTCCACTTCTCCCCCCTTTAATCTTCTTTGCAGCCATTGGTTGCTAGGACTGCCGACAACCTAGCAACTGATGACACATTTTTCAGGCACGCACAGCATGAGGTGACTACCTCTGTGCAGAGCTGCTCCAGAACCTCCTAACTCTGCCCCCCAACTCCGTCCTAAGTAAGTTTTTTTTGTGCTACCAGCTAATCAGATTTAAATTTGGAAGGCGCCCAGGGCACTTGGCCAAGTCTCCTGTGGAGGGCCCCTGGATCCCCAAGGCAGTGCTAGCCGGCATCTTTCCTACAGCTGCAGGTAATAGTAGCAGTTTATGTCAGAGTACAGAGTGAAGCTACCCCTAGGCTCATGACAGAACATGAGGAGGAGCCTAAGAGGAAAGAGATATATTCCAACGCTGAGGTCCTGGCATCTGAGGTCTGTGCTGGGAGGGTGGCGAGAAAAAAGGCAAAGTTTTAACACTGGATACTGCACAGATTTGGAAGAAGTACACAAAGCACACCAAGATTCGAGGAAGAATACACATGCCCCTTGTATTTAGACAATATTTGCTTGGTCTGGAGTTCCGCCTCAGCCTATTTGCTGATTAGCTTTGTACCTAAAGTCAGCTTTTTTGTAGTTTGAGAGGCACAACAGGTGGCCAGCGAATGTTAGATGTCACCAAGATTTGGTTTTCAATAAATGTTAATGAAAATAATAAACATGTGTTACTTTGTATTGTAATTTTGTATGTGCATGAGGGCAAAACATATTTTCTGAGTATATATACAGGCTCTGCTTTACTGTTTTTCTTATTGAAAAATGCAGCTGTTCATCAGAAAGTAAGTTAGGCTATGTTTTTACAGGCTACCTTTAGCTGTGAAGGCAGCCAGAAAGTGGTGCACATATGTCACTGCCACAATGCTTTGCTGTGTGGCATAAAAGTATGGGCACTGAACATGTCATATTCAAGTCAATTGGACCGTATTGCAACTGAGAACCAAACACTAGGCTTGCAGTTGCAATGCAGTACAAAAGTATCTAAATGCCTTGCCTTAATCAATATTAGAAGAGCAATCCATCACATTATCACTCTCCACAGAGCAACGCAGGTGTAAATGAGCCTTAATTGTAGTGAAAACAGAAAAGCTTAAAGCAGTAGTATACTGTAGCAACAAAGAAAAAAAAATAATTGGGCCCCGGCAGTTTAAGTCATAGCATGCACCGCTTACTATCACATTATGACAAACTTACCTAAGAACGAAGCCCTTCAGCGGCGTGCTGTCACCAATGTAGGTACTTATATTTTCACCTGTCTTTCTTCCGGGTTCTCAGGCTTCAGTGGTATTAATGGTCAGGTCGAGATTACATCACTCCTGCGCACGCGCACAGGACTCACTGTTTATGGCACAGGGCTCTGAAGCAATGGCATACCCGTACCATTCCTTCAGAATCTGGTACCATAAACAGTTACTCCCGCATGCGCTGGTGACATCACTGGCTGCTTCTAAAGTAAATATCTCCTAAACGGTGCATGTTTAGGAGATATTTACAGTACCTATAGGTAAGCCTTATTATAGGCTTACTTACAGTGGATATAAAAAGTCTACTTGTTAAAATGCCAGGTTTCTGTAAAGTAAAAAAAATGAGACCAGGACAAATCATTTCAGAACTTTTTCCACCTTTAATGTGACCTATAAACTTTACAACTCAATTGAAAAACAAACTGATATCTTTTAGGGAGGGGAAGTAAAAATAAAATAATATAACTGGGATTATAGCCAGTGCTTTAACTGGGCCGGAACGCGGCGGTACTCAGTACCGCCACTTCCAAAAATGGCCCTGGAGAGTACCAGCACCTCTCCGTGCGCCCAGTACGTGGGTTTACAGTACCGGAACGCAGCCGGTGGGCTTGTCGAGTTGTGGGCCGGTAATGTGTGTCAGACAGGCAGCGCCTGTCTGACCCGCCGGAGCCGACTCACTGCTGCCGAGTGCGCTCCTGGCTCCCTTTCCTCTCTCCTGTCACTCCTGTCCTGTGCGTTTCCTCGACCCCCCCCCCCGCCATGGAGGAGAGTTGGTTCATTCCCCGGCGTGCGCCGTGTGACGTCACGCCGGAGGCGAGGTGAGAGGTGAGAGGAGGACTCGCGCAGGGAGCTGTGTCGGCGGCAAGGAAAGAAGCCCAAGTCACGAGGAGCCTCAGCTCAGCCTGCGTCTACAGTTCCTAGTGCTGCTACTGTCTGGATCCTGGACTCAGGACTGCAACAGAAGAAAGTAAGAAAATAATTGACTGTATTGGAGGGAGGGGGGGTTGGACTGAGGTGACCATCAGTTTTTTAATAAAAAAATGGCAGAAAAAAATATTTTTGAGTTATTTTGAGCTTGCCTTCTCTAACTAAAAAAACCCCCCATTAATTGCAGCCTCACTGTGCCACCAAACGCAGCCACTGTGCCCATCAAACGCAGCCACTGTGCCCATCAAACGCAGCCACTGTGCCATCAATTGTCGCCACTCTGCCCATCACACGCAGCCACTGTGCCACCAAACGCAGCCACTGTGCCATCACATGCAGCCACTGTGCGAACACACGCAGCCACAGTGCCATTAATTGTCGCCACTGTGCCATCACATGCAGCCACTGTGCCAACTCACACTGCCACTGTGCCATCAATTGTCGCACACGCAGCCACTGTGCCACCACACGCAGCCACTGTGCCACAATCAATTGCCGCCACTGTGCCCATCTAATGCAGCCACTGTGCCCATCAAATGCAGCCACTGTGCCCATCACACGCAGCCAAGGGTATTTTCATGTTCAGTATTGGGGGGGGGGCACCGGCGCCTAATAGAGTACCGGCACCTCTTTTGGCCCACTTAAAGCACTGATTATAGCTGTGTTCAGAATTAAGCAATCACATTCAAACTCATGTTAAATAGGAGTCAGTACACACCTGCCATTATTTAGCGTGGCCCTGATTAACCCCAAATAAAGTTCAGCTGTTCTAGTAGGTCTTTCCTGACTTTTTCTCAGTTGTATCCTACAGCAAAAGCCAAGGTCCACAGAGAGCTTCCAAAGCATCAGAGGGATCTCATTGCTAAAGGGTATCAGTCAGAAGAAGGGTACAAACGAATTTCCAAGGTATTAGATATACCATGGAACACAGTGAAGAACACAGTCATCATCAAGTGGAGAAAATATGGCATATCCGTGGCATTACAAAGAACTGGATGTCCCTCCAAAATGTATGAAAAGAGAAGAAGAAAACTGGTCAGGAAGGCTGCCAAGAGGCCTACAGCAATATTAAATGAGTTGCAGGAATATCTGTCAAGTATTGGCTGTTTGGTACATGTGACAACAATCTCCCATATTCTTCATATGTCGGGGCTATGGGGTAGAGTGGCAAGACAGAAGCATTTTCTTACAAAGAAAAACATCCAACCCCGGCTAAATTTTACAAAAACACATCTAAAGTCTCCCAAAAGAATGTGGGAAAATGTGTTATGGTCTGATGAAACCAAGGTTGAACTTTTTGGCCATAATTCCAAAAGATATATTTGGCGCAAAAACAACACTGCCCAACACCAAAAGAACACCGAGCTTGGTGGTGTGAGCATCATGCTTTGGGGCTGTTTTTCTTCAGTTGGAACAGGGGCCTTAGTCAAAGTAGAGGGCATTGTGACCAGTTCCAAATATATTGGCACAAAACCTTCAGGGTTCTGCTAGAAAGCTGAACATGAAGGGGAACTTCACCTATCAGCGTTAGAACGACCCAAAACATACATCCAAATCAACAAAGGCATGGCTTCACCAGAAGAAGATTAAAGTTTTGGAATGGCCGAGCCAGAACCTGACTTAAATCCCATTGACAATCTGTGGGGTGATCTGAAGAGGAATGTGCACAGAAGATGGTCTCGCAATCTGACAGATTTGGAATGCTTTTGCAAAGAAGAGTGAGAAATAATGCCAAATTAAGATGTGCCATGCTTATAGACTCATACCCAAAAAGACTGAGTCCTGTAATAAAATCAAAAGCCTGACATTTTAACAGGGGTATGTAGACTCTTTGATATCCACTGGAGATCCGGCGAAGTTATATGGTCACAAGTACTCGATAGAATGGAGTTATTGAAACTCTCGGAGAGAATTTACCACACAATACATGACAGTCTTCATATCTTTGAGGCCAAATGGTCATATTGGTAGTTCAGTAAGTGATGCTTCTGATATTTTTTTTTTTTTTTTTTTTTATATATACACATTAAAATGTGGTGATATGCTGCTAGATTACCCTGTATTCACCCAGGGACCAAACATTGCAATGTGCCTTATATATTACCATGTTATTGATATGCCTCTAAAGAAGGTTATGTTTTTTCTACCTATGCTTGTACTCAAATTTTTATTCTCACAATAAAAAACTTTTGTAAAAAAAAAAAAAAAAATTAACCATGTGTGTTTACTCCCACTTTAAGAGTGAAAATATACAAATCTATTCATGTATCATAATAAGGGAAAAAATGGCATAACAATTGTAAAAATTAGGAAGTTATTTTAAAAAAATTCAAAATTGTACATTATAAAAATTAACTTGAAGCATTAAATTTATTTTTTTTATGTAATCCTGTACTTAAAAAGTATTGAAACTACCATTAATGTCCTTTACTTTTTTGCTTTCATAATTGTCATGCTGATACAATTGCTTTAGTGTGTTTTTTTCTTTATAAGTTATTGGTACAAGTATGCATAGTCTTTACTGACTCTCATTGTCTGTGTGCTTGTTACAGATCAGCAACTAAAGGATTTTCATCAATGTATTTTATTACAGGCTTCCTTCAGGTTAAATAATTACTGAAATTATTTTTTGATCATATGTATGAAAGCTACACCATGGAGAATGGTTATTATTGTGCATACGTTAAGCCTTGGCATGTCATGGTAAAATCATCATTAGAGATGATTGCTGCAGCACCCCAGGATTTATCTGCCTTAGTAAGACTAATTTAATCACCGGCTCCCTGAACTGATACTACTTCACACAAATAATATGGTGTTTATATATGTTTTACTATTTCTTGTATTAGATGTTTCATAAGAGGCTCTCTTTCTTTTATCCTTTTCCCTTGAGTCTGAATGCATTTGACAGCTCTAGAAATGTTTCATGGTTCAGTAATAGAGAGCAGCAGAGGATAAACTTTTCCAAATGGTCACATGTTGTAAGTAAAAAAACAGATAGCATGAACTTAAAAGGAATATTTAGATATTTTCAGCAAATAAATATATGGAACTAGTATTGCAGTTGTTGCTATAAAGTCCTTTTTATATGACTTTCTAATTTTACAGGCTTGCGCTTTCATGTTTTCGCTCATGTACTAAATGTTGAGATTTCTACCTTTGCAGTCAAATTTAAAGAACCTCCACTATATGTTTTTTTTTTTTTTATGTATTCCTATTAACACAACAAACACAAAAATATTTTTTACATTTTAGATGTTTCTCAGAAAAAGGTCTCATGACTGAGTGCAATTTTTTTTTTGGACAGGAGAGTCTGTCCTAAGTCTGTCTTTATGAACATACAAGGCAAGAAGCCCAGCCCCTACACCATTATCCCTTTGTTAGGATACACAGTGTTCAAATCTACTTACAACTGATAATTAAGTTTTACATTCACAGTAGATACAGGGTAAAAGATGGCAAACCCAGTTGCCCAGCTCCCTCTTAGACAAAGAGAACTATGTAGTATTTTCCTTGCTAGAGGGTCCAGAACGGAGCATCTAAAAAAGTAAGCTTTAAAATATTTAAAGTTATGCTAAATTATGCCATGTAACAAATATAGAGTAGGTATTGTTCCAACAAACCGGCTGTAAAAGTGAAAACACATGACAGCCAATTGAGCACTACCTAGCTTTCCAAAAGTCAATTGATTCACGTTTGTCAAGGGGAGGCCATTATAAAGTTGGCAGCTGACTCAATCCAATTAGATGCAGCCACTGTTCAGGTATTCGGACAGCCACTGGTGCCAGCTGTCAGAATACAATAGTTAGCAGGAAAGATTCCTCCATCCACACAGTTTAGCATGGATGAAGGAATCTGCTAGATTTCTATAAGTGTGTAGCTATCTTTTGTGCAATAATCAATTTTTTCTCTTAACTGCTGAGATACGATATTGTTTTCAGTAAGTCAGTTGATTCATAAATATGCATTATGAAAAGGGACAGTAAAGCACAACCATTGTGTATCACAGTGGAAAGCAGAGTTTGTGTATGTAATGAGTTCATATGTCTGCCCCATGTATATATAACAAATACTGTAGAACATATCCAACATAAATTTCTGCCTGAAATTGACTGAGGATATTAAAGCTAGAAGTATCCAAGAACATTTTCATAAGAAGGTCAGCAATGACAGCCAAAATTTAATATAGTTTGCCTTTAAAGTGTACTGTATGTCAAGGCAGGGGTGTAGCCAAGATGGCGATCTGAAAAAATGCTTCTCCTGGAGCTCTGCTCAAGACTGATCTTGATTTGCTCCTGTGCTGGGACCTTCCTACCTCCTTCGGTGATAGGCCTGCTCTGAATGCCTCACAAGCCCTCAGAATAACCTAAGGGGGATAATAAGTTTGGTCTTGAGGATATAGCCAGCCTGGAACCCCATGTGAAGAGAACTCTGGGGAGGGCTTCCAACATGGCCTCCCAAACCTGTGGAGGAGACAGCTCCTCCGCTGCATTGTTTCCCTGATGATATGGCGGCTATTACAATCTGCCAGGAAGCCCTGACACGTAAGATAAATGCTGTTCTGTTATATTTTAAAACATAACTTCCTGCTCTCAGGTATGGTGTTTAGGGGTGAGATGGAGTCTCGTCTCAGCTGATCTTGGAAGTACAAAGTACAATCGTCTTGCTGCTCTTTTAGGTCTTCAGAGCCCCTGAAGAAGAGGGCCAGACCCTCAAAACACTATAGCTATTTATGGATGTTTATGGGCCTTCCCATCCCATCAGCTGAGTATGGTGGTCCGTATCTTTTAGATATACTTGTGTAAAACACATGTTTGTGAGTACCTATTTGTTTTTCTACTTTTTAAATAAAATTAGAGTTATGGTAGTGCACTAGGTCGTGCACCCTCTTTTTTTGTTGTTTTGTCTTCTGGACATAGGACGGATTCGGTAAGATTTAGACAAAATCTGCTTCTGACTCACTAGTGCTGAAAAGCATATTAGCTACGTTGTGCACACTACTGCCATTTGCACCTTGCAACCAAAACTCAGGGCTCAGAAATACAGAGCTGGGGTTGATGAGAATCACAGTCGGAAAAATAACATTTGGATAGTGGGGCTAGCTAAGAAAGCTAAGAAAGTGGAGAGGAAGAATCCGACCCGGTTTGTAAAATAATTATTGCAGTCCCTGCTACCTTCTGCTCAACTCTCCCCCTACTTTACAGTGGAGCGGGCACATCACATGCCGCCTAAATTTTGCCCAGTGGTTTCACTGCCTTGCATGCTTATTGGATACCTGCTGAAATCAGGGGCTAGGATGAGATACTCAGAGCTGCCCATGCAACTGACGACCTGACCTATTACAATGGGAGACTTCTACTTTTTTCAAATAATCCTGTTGAAACCCAGAAATTGCGGAGATCAGATACAGTCGTGGCTGCTATGAAAGCTAAAAGGATTAAATATCGTTTTTTATAGTGGACCACCCCCTCCTCCTCAAAAAAACTTCACCCCTTTGGTCTTAGTGACTGTACTCTTCGCTGGTTCTTATCCTACCTATCCCACCGCTCTTTCAGTGTCACTTACAACTCTTCTTCCTCCTCTCCTCTTCCTTTCTCCGTCGGGGTCCCCCAAGGTTTTGTTCTTCGACCTCTCCTTTTCTCAATGTACACCACCTCCCTGGGTCAGTTGATTGCCTCCCATGGCTTTTAATATAATTTCTACACTGATGACACCCAAGTCTATCTCTCCACCCCCCCCCACCCCCAGCTCTCTTCATCTGTCTTCTCATGTATTACCAACTTACTAGCAGACATATCAGCCTGGATGTCACATTACTTCCTCAAACTCAACCTATCCAAAACCAAGCTCATGATATTTCCTCCCCCAGGTGCCACTTCCCCTGATTTCTCTGTCAATATCAATGTCTCAACTATCAACTTGTCCCCCCACACCAAGGTCCTAGGTGTAATCCTAAACTCCAAACTAACCTTTCGGCCTCACATTCTGTCGCTATCCAAAATTTGCCACCTCAACCTTCGCAGCATCTCTAAGATACACCCCTTCCTAACCAATGTCAACACAAAGCTTTTAATCCACTCCCTGGTCATCTCTCGCCTCGACTACTGCAACTCCCTCCTCATTGGCTTACCTCTAAATAGGCTATCCCCACTTCAGTCCATCATGAATGCTGCTGCCAGGCTCATCCACCTCACAAACCGCTCAGCATCTGCTATACCCCTCTGCCAATCCCTCCATTGGCTGCCACTCAACCAACAAATTAATTTCAAGATACCAACAAAAATTTACAAAGCCATCCACAACCTGGCCCCCAGCTATATCACTAACCTCGTCTCAAAATACCAAACTAATCATTTTCTTCGCTCCTGGCACTAAATAAATCCTGTATAATAATAATATTACTTGCCAAACTACGTGTTCTGGATGGAGAAAATATCCTTTTTTCACTACTCCTAAGGTTGCTGCTGCTGACTACTGGAGTCCCTTACTCACAGAGATGACTTTTGTGATGCAATAGGCCTTCCGCCTGATCTACCTAGTATTTTCTACCTGCTGTTGCCCTCCCTGTGGATTTTGGGAGGAATATGATTACAGTATATATCATAGTTTGTAGGTAATATAACTTTCACACAACCCAATCAATATACACTTATTGGGATTTTTTTTTTCTTAACGACATGTAGCAGAATAAAAAAAAAATCAATATTCAGTCTTTTTTCATAAAAAAAATAAACCCCAAGCTCTATTTGTGTGAAAAAAATTATATAAATTTTGTTTGGGTACAGCATTGCATGACTGCACAATCACCAGTTAAAATAGCGCAGTGCCAAACAACAAAAAATGGCCTGGTCATGAATGGGGTAAAACCTTCTTGAGCTCAATGGGTTAAGCTAAGCTCATACTTTTTAATAAGGAGGTTGGCCAGTGATTGTGGGCTGTTGTCTGTTCATGTCTGGTCTTCATCATACTTGAAGCGTCCAGGGCTGCATTATAAGCTGATGATTTATCTGAACTAGAAATTTAAGTGAGCACATTTCACATTACAAACTGGACACCTTTAAGGATCGCTGTCCTCCACCCAATGTAACTTCCCTATACTCTTTTGGGCTGCAGTTTGGAATAATAAATAGAACACGTACAAGGTAATTGCCCTAAAAGGATCCAAACATGTCAGAATAATTGTACATTTTCTATTTGGTCAATTGTACATAGAATTTCAGGTTGCAATGAACAGTTTTTCATTGTAACACAGCCGCGGCCTTTGGGGAGAGATCCCAGTCCCTGGATCAGAATCTACACTTTGGCTCCCGCAGAAGTGACAGAAACACCATCGCACGATCATATACAAAGGATAGCAAACATAGTGTAATTCCGCAAGGATATTTATTTAAAAAAGTAGTAGAAAATTACTCACATGGTTAAAAGAGTAAACAAGCATTCAAATTTTTTGTTGCCGGCCGGCGAACACATAGAGCGGAGCCCTTCCTCCTGAACGCGATGACGTCACCGCACGTCCTCCCAGACGCGTTTCGTCATTGGACGTTGTCAATGTCAACTCCCATCCCATCACAGTCCCTATTGAGGATTAATATTATATATATGGACTTTAGATCACACTGAGTCCGGGTGCTATGGCGCAGTTCTAAATCCCCCTTTTTTTCCCTATATTTTCTAGTGCATCTGCACAAGAGCTGCTGCCTCCCTATTCATTTGTGTTTAAGCGATAAATTATTAATTGCTATTGACCACCATTTTTTTGATAAGCGCAATTTTTTCTGTTTATAATGAACAGTTTTGAGTCCTATTGTCATACTTATTTGCTGAATATCATGCACCTGGAAAAGCAAACTTCTAAGATTATATTTACCATTTACCACAGTGGACCAGTACCTAGAGCAGTTGTCTATGGTGGGCAGCAGCAAGCATCAAAATGTACAAACTGTTTTTCTTATTTTATTTCCCCCCTTTTAACCACCTCTTAATATGTGTGACTACAGTCAGCAAATTACCTATCTGGAAAATGTGTAGAGAGATGAATCCAAGTAATAAAGTTCCTGCAACATTAATCACTTATTTTTCATTCATTGGTCTGTACAGTTAAAAGGTAGCTGTGAATAAAATACAGAAACAGGCTTACTCTATTAACACATTCTAGCATTAGATTTAACTAAAATAATCAGGACACAAGGAACTGATCTAATACAAAAGGACAACTTTATTATGGTCTGCCAAGGCCAGCTTAACGTCTAACTACAGCCCTGTAAACACTTTCAGTGTCACGTGATGCTAATTTTCCATTTCATGTGTGATTCAACTATCCATTGGAACTAAACCCTGCTGTAAAAATTTCCAGATGTGTTCTCTATACATTGTACTATTACTGTCATATTTTACTGCTTATTGACAATTCCAAACATCTTGAAAACAAATGAACAAGATGGTGTTGGGTAGATCATTTTTTTATGATATCTAAATTACGCCAAGCAATGCCAGCTCTTGTCTACCTCAAATGCCTAAAACATGCTGTTTTTTGTGCAGATTAGTGAGTAAATCTCTTATAACCACAGCAATTTCAGCTTTTAGTACCATGTTAAATTTATTTGGAAGAGTTAAAAAAATGTGATTCTTGTTTTACCTAGAAACCAGTTGGTAGACTGCTAAAAATCATATGAAATGCATGCTTAAAGTGTATACCAAGGCAAAATGAATCATATGCAGTACATCTCAGCAATACTTGCACACTTTTCCCTATGCTTTATCTCTTTAACCACTTCAGCCCCGAACCATATTGCTGGTCAATGACCAGGCCATATTTTGCGATTCGGCAATGCGTCGCTTTAACAGACAATTGCACGGTCGTGCGACATGGCTCCCAAACAAAATTGGCATCCTTTTTTCCCACAAATGTAGCTTTCTTTTGGTGGTATTTGATCACCTCTGCGGTTTTTAGTTTTTGCGCTATAAACAAAAATAGAGCGACAATTTTGAAAAAAATGAATATTTTTTACTTTTTGCTATAATAAATATCCCCCAAAAATATATAAAAAAAAAATTTTTTCCTCAGTTTAGGCCTATACGTATTCTTCTACATATTTTTAAAAAAAAAAAAAATCGCAATAAGCGTTTATTGCTCAAAAAAATAAGTGATTAATGTTGCAGGAACTTTATTACTTGGATACATCTCTCTACACATTTTCCAGATAGGTAATTTGCTGACTGTAGTCACACATTCGTTTGCACAAAAGTTATAGCGTTTACAAAATAGGGGATAGTTTTATGGCATTTTTATTAATATTTTTTTTTTACTAGTAATGGCGGTGATCATCATTCTTATCGGTACTGCGACCTTATGGCGGACACTTCGGACACTTTTGACACATTTTTGGGACCATTGGCATTTTTATAGCGATCAGTGCTATAAAAATGCATTGATTACTATAAAAATGCCACTGGCAGTGAAGGGGTTAACACTAGGGGGCGAGGAAGGGGTTAATCATGTTCCCTGGGTGTGTTCTAATTGAACGGGGGTGGCACTGACATGGGGAAATGATAAATCGCTGTTCATACATTGTATGAACAGACGATAGGTCATTCCCCCCCCCCCCTGACAGGACCGGGAGCTGTGTGATCGCTCCCACCGGGCAAGCGCATCGGGATCAGGGGCGAGCAGACGGCGCGCTCCTAGTGGGTTCGCGAGGTGACGTAGATCCACGTGACCTCGCGCAGGGGAGCCGACCTGCCGCCGTATAACTGCGGCGGCTGGTCGGCAAGTAGTTAAAAACCCTGCAAGAACAAAAAATACCTATTGATCTGCCATAAATGCATTTATCTCTAAAGTTCTGTTGTAGCATGACAACACAGAGCATTTTTGTGTAAGTAAGTGTTGTCAGCCCTGCCCAGTGTCTTTAACCACTTCAGCACTGGAACAATTGGCTGCCCAATGACCGGGACTTTTTTTTTACGATTCGGCACTGCATCGCTTTAACTGACAATTGCGGGGTCGTGCAACGCTGTACTCAGTTTAGGCCGATATGTATTCTTCTACATATTTTTGGAAATAAAAAATCACAATAAGCGTATTTTGATTGGTCTGCGCGAAAGTTACAGCGTCTACAAAATAGGGGATGGATTTATAGCATTTTTATTATTATATTTTTTTTTTACTAGTAATGGCAGCGATCTGCGGGACTGCGACATTATGGCCGACAGATCGGACACTTTTGATA
Organism: Rana temporaria; assembly: GCF_905171775.1. NCBI lineage: Eukaryota > Metazoa > Chordata > Amphibia > Anura > Ranidae > Rana > Rana temporaria. The sequence goes on along the minus strand of NC_053490.1, from coordinate 250,383,231 downwards.
TGTTTTTGGGACCATTGGCCTTTATACAGCAATCAGTGCTATAAAAATACACTGATTACTGTAAAAATGTCACTGGCAGGGAAGGGACTAACACAAGGGGGCGATCAAGGGGTTAACTGTGTTCCCTAATGTGCTTCTAACTGTAAGGGGAGGGGACTGACCTAGAGGAAATGACAGATCGTGTTTCCTAGCTATTAGGAACTCACGTTCTGTCTTTCCTCACTGAACAGAAAAGGGATGTGTGTGTTCTGCCTCTCGTGCCCGTGATCACGAGCACCCCCGATGCAACGGGCGCGCACGCCTCCGGTGGCATGCGCGTGCCTGATATCCCACTTAAAAGGACCGACGTACAACTACGACGGTTCGCGGGATTGTGCCAACCTGCCACCGTATAATGACGGCGGCTGGTTGTCAAGTGGTTAAAGCAGAGTTCCAGCCATAACATTTTTTATTAAAAGTCAGCAGCTACAAACACTGTAGCTGCTGACTTTTAATAAGGACATCGGATCAGGTGCGGGCGTCGTCATTGTAACTAAGGGAAACTGCAGTGGAGTCTTGCGGCTTCCCTACCGGTTTCCTACTGTGCATGCATGAGTACGAAGGCGCTTTGTGAATGGCCAGCTTGTCTTCTGGGACACACACAGTTCCCAGGTAACAGCAAGGGGGGCTCGCCGCACAAGAGGACATTACGTCCTGCGCCACAGCCCGGCTAGGACGGAGGTACACTTAGTACTTAAAAAAAAAAATATCCAAAAACAAGGGGTGGTCTTTAGTTTAAGACCAGCTTTCAAAAGTGGGTGGGAACTCCGCTTTAAATAAACTGCTCAACCACACCCACTATAAGACTTCTACAACATAAAGGCTAATCAGTCGTCATAGCACAGGAAATGTGGAGAAGAGAACAGTTCTGAATTTCTGACAAGATCAGCCGTTTTTTATGCACATATTAAACCGATACAAAAGTCTTAATAAACTATTAAACTTTCTGAAATTAAAAAGGTCTGTACTGTTGTTTTGCAGTCCAGTATTAAATCTAGTGCCACCACTAGCCTTACCAAGTAATAATAATTATTAGCAATATCATGCAGTGTGCAAAGGAGTGTATTCTTTAGCAAACAAAGCTAGATGTGTACACAGATAAAAATAAAATATGCCAGTGTAACCCTAAAAAATAGTCACACTCTTCCAGAACAATTTTGGGGTCAACACCACTTGGCAGCTGCTTGACACCATTGATCATTGTAGATGTTTTTAATGGGGTTTTCTTCCCACTGCCCACTAATGTAAAGGGCATTTTTCCCACTGACCCCCAAAGAACTGGTTTTAGCATCAGTTCCCCAAGACCTGAGAATTTATTTTTCATTCCAATAATTTTTATTAGTTGGATTTCAAAGTACAAAACAAAAAGGGTATAAAAATTTACAAAATGTGCCAGGCTACTCCAAACATAGCTTTCTCAAAACATATAAGAGCATACCCATAAGACGACCTGAGAATTATTTTAAGGATTCTATGGGATAAAAAGGTTGAGAAAGGCTACTCTAAACATAGGAAAGGTAAAATCTGATTAGTTGCTATGGATTTCTACACTTTGAACAATAAGATGTGCAGAATCCTGTACCTTCCAAATACATTGGGCCAGATTCACGTATCTGGGCGCATCTTTGTGCGGGCATAGCGTATCCTATTTACGCTACGCCGCCGCAAGACAGGAAAGTGCAGTATTCACAAAGCACTTGCTCCGTAAATTGCGGCGGCGTAGCGCAAATGGGCCGGCGTAAGCCCGCGTAATTCAAAGTAGGCTGGTAGGGGGCGTGTTGTATGGAAATGAATCGTGACCCCACGTAAATGACACGCCTAACAAACGGCGCATGCTCAGTATCACGTCAAATTTTCTCCCTAAATTACGCCGGCTCAATGCTTAGTCGACGTGAACGTAACCTACGCCCATCCCCATTCACGTACGTATTACGCAAACGACGTAAAATATGACGCTGTTTCCGACGTCCATACCTCAACATGACTTACCCCTGCTTTATGAGGGGTAAAGTTACGCCGGTCGTACGCCTTACATAAACAGCGTATATTAATACGCCGGGCGCAAGTACGTTCGTGAATCGGCGTATCTAGCTCATTTGTATATTCAACGCGGAAATATACGGAAGCGCCCCTAGCGGCCAGCGGAAATATGCACCTGAGATACGACGGCGTAAGAGACTTACGTCAGTCGTATCTTAGACAAATTCTGGCGTATCTGATTCTTTGAATCAGGCGCCGAGATACGATGCCTCACATTCGGACTTACGACGGCGTATCTGGAGATACGCTGTCGTAAATCCTTTCTGAATCTGGCCCATTCTTTCTATATCTCATTAGCGTAGAAAGCCAGGATCTATGTACAACTTTCCATTCATTTCCAGCACATTGTCATGAGTTGGCATTCTAGACCAGCGATGATGGATGAAGACTAATTGACTTTATTATATTTGGTTGGATTTTTGCCAGCTCATAATAAGTCCAGTTTCCATATCTGTACACATGCATGTTTTCTGTTATTGCTTTTTTGTTATTTAGCGGGTTTTCCTGACCGAATGTGGTCTCAAGTGTGCGGCCTGCTTCATTTTCCCTCTACGGTACTTTGTAGATCATTTTATAGGGCAGAGAATTAATGTGTCATAATTTATTCTGGACTGGAAATCTTATTTATAAATGTCTGTCAATAGAGATTTTCATCAAAAATCCCATACTAAGCAACCACTTGTGTTAATTACTTGTGTGTGTGTCAATATATTTGGTGGAATTTAGAAATAAAGCCTAGTGGGTCTTGAATTACAAATGTGGTGTTGATTTTTCCAAAAGCATCACTTCATTGTATATGATCTGGAAATGTTTTAGTCATGGTTGGCTTTACTTTTTTATAGATGTTGGCAAGCATACTCTTTATTTATATAGTACTTCATTTTTGTGCATTAATTTTCATGACTTGAAGTAGATTAGTCATATAAACCCCAGTTTGTATTGCATGCTGAATTACAGCTAGCCAGGGATAACACGAGAGACACTCACAAAGCTGTTTAGTGTTACTTAGTGGTGCTGTGTTAGATTATAGCGTACTTCCCCTCTCATGTCAGGGAAGCTGAGGTTAATCATGCACGCTATTTTCTAGCAAAGAAAAGATTAGATATATAATGACATGTCCTCCTCATCTATTTGTTGTGTAGCCAAGGAAATGTCTATTGAATGCATACAGCAATGGTGCAGAAGATAAACGAATGATATTCATTTGCTCACCACATTTTGCCTAAAGAGTAAGACATATTGCATATTAAGGGCAGGCGTTTTTTCTCCCCTACAAGTACAAGGAAAACAAAAGAAAAAATATATTTTTTTTTATTTGATACATACTGGCCCAGATTCTCGTAGAATGGCGTAAATGTCGGCGGGCGTACAAGCCGGGTCAAGGGCAAGTACAAGTGATCACGTATTTAAAAATGGCGTCTTGAGCAGGTAGCGTATGGGCTATGTACCCGACATGTTTCGAGCAAAAGAGCTCTTCAAATGGGGCATATGCCCCATTTGAAGAGCTCTTTTGCTCGAAACATGTCGGGTACATAGCCCATACGCTACCTGCTCAAGACGCCATTTTTAAATACGTGATCACTTGTACTTGCCCTTGACCCGGCTTGTACTATTTTTTATCTACCAATTTTTTATATGTTTTGTATCCAGTTTTCTGTTTTATTTGCTTGCCTTCCATGCCTAAATAAAAGGCTTTTTTAAGGATTTACCGCACCATGTGAGTCACTTTTTTCTTTACATGATTCCGTGACGGCTTTGCTCACTGCATATTTATGCTTGTGAACTTCTCCTGCAAGATTTGGTTGTGAATCTCTCCTGCAAGATTTGTTTTTCTGCCGCTCGGATTCTACCGACTCCCGGGGATTAAAGTTTGACATATTGGAACGTTTCCCATCAACATCACCTTTTCCTAGGAGTTCGTGCATGCCTGATCGACATACCGTCGCTGACGTGTATGTCCACATATTCTGGTAAGAGTATCCATTTATTTATCTTTTTGGATATCACTGTGAATCGTTGCTGAGGTTTTCACCATCCACACTGATCGTCTGATCGGCATACCAGAGAGGACAATCTTACATCAGTTCTTTTTGAGTGGCCGTTTTGTTTTTCCTTCATAAGAATTTCCGACCAATTCCATCTCTCAAAGACTGTACATATCGGTCCGATATCGGATTGCTATATAAATATACATTTTTTGCTTGGACTTTGTGATTGGTTCACCCCATTTGTTATCACCTACAGGTGTCACATCACCCACTTTAGTGTGTTGCACACATTTCCTACAGGAACACCACCTCCTAGTGGCTTTCCACACTATTACATTGTTTCAGTTATAATTTTTTTTCCCTTTTTTTCACTCACCATATCATCTGGTGAGTGTCTCCTGGGTCCAATTCTATTGGAATTGTTTCATCGAATTGTACTACTTACCGTATTGTTTGAATCCCTTCACTCAATATTTAGCGCTGCACTTTTTCTTTCTCACCTTTTGTACACAACATTGTTTTTTGTTGGTGCTGGCCGCTACAGGTTTCACATTATTTATGTTTAGCGCAATTTTTCCACCAATTTTCAATTTGCATACTCGACGGGGAAAACGTTGGAGGCGACACCTAGCAGACAAAAAAAAAATTGCATTTAAGATCCGACAGCGTAAGAGCCTTAAGCCTGTCGGATCTAATGGATATCTATGCGTAACTGATTCTAAGAATCAGTCGCATAGATACGACGGCCCAGATTAGGACTTACGACGGCGTACATGGCGTTGCGCCGTCGTAAGCCCTTTGAGAATCTGGGCCATAGTATTTATACAGCTTGTATGTTTTATATGTACAGCAGTTATGTGTCTATATATTTCTAAACCTTAATTTTTATGTATTTAAAAAGCAATGCAAAGTCTCTTCTGCCATAAAATAAACCTACCAATTTGCTCATAGTCTTCTGTAGAATGTACACTGAGCTGCACATTAACAGCTCAGGTTACTTTCTGTATGCACAGGAGCAGGTTTTTTTTTCACCTGGAACTTTGTGGAACTCAGTTCCACCACCTCTGGCACAGGCCTTCTGCTTCCTTCTTACCACTATCACTTGTAAACACATGAGTACTGCATTTGTGTTTATCAGTGACAGCTTATCGCCCAACAGCTCCTATGGATCTGATCTCCTGACAGCTCCCACAGAGTGTAGGATGGGGACAAGGGATATGAAGATGCCCAGGGTGCAGTGCGGGTTCCAAAACCCCTACTGGATGATCTCCTACAGTGTGTGGGCGGGGGGGGGGGGGTACTAGAGCTGGCTGGGTGCTTCAGATTAATACAGCAACACAAGTAAGACATGTGGAAGATGGTGGAGCTTCTAAGGAGGGAGGGAGAAGATGGGGACAGTGGAAGGGGGGTTGCATGCAGAGGCCAGAGCTGAAGAGGGGTGAAAGTGAGATGAGGATTGGGGATGCAGAGGTAACCAGCTGTAGAAGAAGGCAAGTGCACCCCTGAACTCTGCACAATGTGTGTAGCACACACTAAACTCTGTGCGTAGCACACCACTGAACTCAGTACAGTACACATCCCCCCCCCCCCCAATTTAGCACTCTGTACGTAATGCACTCTTGGTATTTAATGCACCTTTAAGACCCTTCCACTGTTAGTGAAATTTGACCACGCCATTTCATCATTTGATGCATTTGTGTGTGTGTGTGTGGGGGGGGGGGGGGGGGGTTGGTGGGTCATGGTTGAGTTCCTGCACCTCTTTTCTGAGAAAAAAAAGCCCTGCACAGGAGTAACATTGTCCCACACCGACTTATCAAGATGGCAAAAGACCTGCACCTGGAAGAAGCTGGGGAGAATTTGACACAGAGATGTGAACTCACAGGTGTCAGATTATTGAAGCAGAGGTAAGTATTTCAGACTGTAGTTCCACTTTAAGTGCATGTACGTGTATTGACTTATGATTTCATTTCTTTTCATTAATTAGTGATTTCATTTGCATATTCCTGCTGCCTTATAGTCTTACAAAATATAGTTGCATTTCTAAATAGTGATAATTAGAAGCATAAAACTCTTTGCTGTCTGTTCTAACTATGAGGTTCCATTTCAAGAGGAGAGCTCGCAGAAAGGTAATCCAAGCATAAAACGAGTTTAAGGGCTTCCTGTCTTGTTTATTGCTCAGTGTTGCAACAAAACAAAATTTCTCTTGCAGGGGTAATAACATACCTCCTAACTTTTTGAGATGGGAATGAGGGACACCTATCAGCAAAAGTATGCAGGCATAGGACACACCCCTGACCACGCCCCCTTAAAGGAGAATTGAACAAAAAACAAGATTGGTTAAACCCACAAGTGCTTTTTTTTACCACTACTATTGCTTTATATTGGCTCTTGGAATTTACAAATGCAGCAATTTAGATATTAGATGGAAGGTTTTGCACTGGAAAACACTTTTTGATAGATAAAAAGTGCATTTTATATACATCTATATAGATCAGACAGAAATGAGGGACAAATGAAAGAAATGAGGGACAGAGGGACATTGCTCCAAATCAGGGACAGTCCCTCAAAATCAGGGACAGTTGGGAGCTATGTAATAGTCACAGTCCAAAACAGAATCCAACTGAAAAGTTATTAAAGGGGTTGTAAACCTTTTTTTTCCTATGCTTTAACCACTAGCCGACCAGCCACCGTCATTATACGGCGGCAGGTCGGCTCTCCTGGGCGAGAGCCCGTAGCTATACGTCCTATCGTATAGCCGCCACTAGGGGGCGCGTGCGCGCCGCCGGAAGCGCGCGCGCGCCACCCGCTCGCCCCCGACTCCCGTGCGTGTGCCCGGCGGACGCGATCGCCACCGGGCACACGCGATCGCTCGTTACAGAGCGGGGACCGGGAGCTGTGTGTGTAAACACACAGCTCTCGGTCCTGTTAGCGGGGGAAATGCTGATTTTCTGTTCATACAATGTATGAACAGAAGATCAGTGTTTCCCCTAGTGAGGCCACCCCCCCCCCACAGTAAGAACACACAAGGGACATACTTAACCCCTTCCCCGCCCCCTAGTGTTAACCCCTTCACTGCCAGTGGCATTTTTATAGTAATCTAATGCATTTTTATAGCACTGATCGCTATAAAAATGCCAATGGTCCCAAAAATTTGTCAAAAGTGTCCGAAGTGTCCGCCATAATGTCGCAGTAACGAAAAAAAAATCGCTGATCACCGCCATTACTAGTAAAAAAAATATATTAATAAAAATGCCATAAAAATACCCCCTATTTTGTAAACGCTATAACTTTTGCGCAAACCAATCAATAAACGCTTATTGCGATTTTTTTTACGAAAAATATGTAGAAGAATACGTATCGGCCTAAACTAAGGAAAAAACATTTTTTTATATATTTTTGGGGGATATTTATTACAGCAAAATGTAAAAAATATAATTTTTTTTCAAAATTGTCGCTCTATTTTTGTTTATGGCGCAAAAAATAAAAACCGCAGAGGTGATCAAATACCACCAAAAGAAAGCTCTATTTGTGGGAAAAAAAGGACGCCAATTTTGTTTGGAAGCCACGTCGCACGACCGCGCAATTGTCAGTTAAAGCGTCGCAGTCCCGAATCGCAAAAAGTGCTCTGGTCTTTGACCAGCAATATGGTCCGGGGGTTAAGTAGTTAAGGTGAAAAAACATCTGACAATTACCGCACCCTCCCCCCCCCCCCTCCCCGCTTTACTTACCTGAGCCCTGGAAAGTCCTGTGCCACAAACGCGCTGAATCTTTGCCCAGGGTTCCCGACTCTTTATTGGATAGATTGATAGCAGCGCAGCCATTGGCTCCTGTTTGTGATGTTTTAACACCAAGAATAGGCAGACAGCAAGAGTTTAAACATGAGCCTGGTGTTTATTCAGCAGCATCCATCTTAGAACTACCACAGCTCCCCACCCCCAGACTAAAACTGTTAACTGTTTCCTAACATGCATAAGGAACTAGGCATAACAACTGAACTTGAAGTATAACATAAAGCATACACATCATTACACTGCTGCTGTCAATCAAATCCAAAGACGCAGGTGCCGGGGGGCAGGGCCGAGTCCTGCATTTGGCAGCTATGGAAGGCAAATGCTGGACTCGGGAGCGCGCCTGCAAGGTAACCCCCTTGGGAGAGCGCTTCCCAGAGGGGGTTATCTGACATAGGGAGGAGCCGAGAGAGCCTCAGGGGGACCCCAGAAAACGGTGTCTGGGGCCACACTGTGCAAAATGAGCTGCACAGTGGAGGTTGTTATTTAAAAAAAATAAAACCTATAGTGTCACTTTAAGCCTTCTGGCTATTCTTATGAGCAGGGTCCTCCCTTTTGTATTTTATTGTATTGCAACTGTACTGTCTCCCTTTTTTATTGTAAAGCGCTACGTAAACTGTTGGCGTTTTATAAATTCTGTATAATAATAATAGATAATGAGACCACACTGGGTCTGCTTCAAACCTGCAGACATGGTTCATCACAGCCTGCTTACATTCTTTTTCAAAAACCAACCAACCCAGGGAAAATACAAATTATACCCCAGGTGGAGAACAAGGTGTGGTCAGTACTTGACCCCCGGCATCCTGCTACAGACCTTTCACTGCCACCTATCGATCTTATGAACTGCAAAATCCTATGCTGCAAATACACTCCATGCACAACTGACAGGGGATGCTTGTCACACGAGGTGTTGAAAGTTTAGATTTTTTGTGTATGATAAATAACTGGAAAGTGTCTTTTATGTTTTGACTATCACTCTGCTCATATGCACTTTTCCACGTAGTTTCAAAATTTACATAGTGTGCCATGATTTGGCAATGTAGCCCTATGTATGTGTGTCTGTATTCTGCTATACTGTGTGTACTGTATTTGTAAATGTACTCAACGAAAACCTCAGTTTTACCTGAGCAGTTGAAATAGTTTTGATTTTTTTTTTTGTAGATTGTTTTTCTGCTGAATAGCTGGAGAGCATTTGGGAAATGTTTGTATTTTATCGTATCACTTCATTCATTTATTTTTAATTACATGCAGAGAGGTTTGAATCTGTACATTATTTATTCAAACAGTAGACATTAAAGCAAACCTGTACTTTTCCCATGCAGAGCAAAGCACCAGGTTTTTCCTTCCCCAGCAATATATGCCTATCTTTCCTTTATACCCCACTGCTTTGTTCAGGTGCCACAAGCAAAGAGAATATCCAAAACTTGCAGGTCAAAGTACTATCCTATGAGGGTGGAGGGAGTCCTCAGTCTTGTGTAACTCTGACTGGAGTGACTCAGAGCTTACACAAGACTTACTTTCTTTAATAAGTGGAATGAAGAGAAGGCATGCACTGTTAGGTAGATTCACAAAGAGTTAGGCCGGCTTATCTACAGATAAGCCGACCTAACTCTGAATCTAAGCCGGCCTATGTTTAAGTGTATTCTCAAACAGAGATACACTTAAACATACCTAAGATAGGCTGGCTTGCGCCATTCTATCTTAGGCTGCAATGTTTCTTTTGCCCGCTAGATGGCGCTGCCATTGCGGCCGGCCTAGATTATGTAAATGAGGGGCTACGCCGATTCCCGCCGATTTACGAGCATACGCCGGGCCTACACCGTCGAGTTACGTTGTTTCCGTACGCGATAGGCCGCCTAAAGTTATTCCACCTATGAGGTGGAATAACAATGTTAAGTATGGCCGCCGTTCCCGCCGCGAGGTTCGAATTTTTTACGTTGTTTGCGCAAGTCGTCTGCGAATCAGGATTTACATCGTTTACGTACGCGTCGAAATCAATAGGCCCGTACGGCCTACTTAGCCGCAATGCGCACTGGGAAATGTAGTCGCCCGGCGCATGCGCAGTGTAAAAAACTTCAAAAAACGTGAGGTCAAGCCTCATTTCAATAATACACGCCCCCCTCCCAGTCATTTGAATTAGGTGCGCTTACGCCCGCTCGTTTTAGGCTACGCCGCCTAAAATTTGAAGGTAAGTGGTTTGAGAATCACTTTTAACCTAAATAATTTAAGGCGGTGTAGCCTAAAAAGACTAGGCTAGGCCGTCCTAATAATAGGCCATTCTATGTGAATCTACCCATGTATGTGCAGCTGGTTAAGGGAGTATTGCCCTGCATGGGCAATGCACAAGTTCACTTTAATCCTCTCTTCCCATCCTTTAAATGGTTTCCAGAACTCACAGGAAATTCTGAAGATTTAAGAGATCGCACCACAAGGATTTCCTATGTAACAACAATTTATTTTTAGTACTGTACAACAGTGCAAGTACAATGCATATTCAGGTAAATAACTCTATTAGGCTTAAAGTGGTTGTATCTCCATTCTGAGCAATTTCCTTTAAATGGACAATTAAAGGTTATACTATTGTTTTTGTTTGTTGAATATCTTCTTAACTGCTTGGTTTGCGAGTAATCTTTAATTTTCTGTATAATGACGTCACCCGCGCATGCTCCTTTAGTCCTTATTTTCATGTGTTCCATCAGATATGGCGACCCGTCAGAATAAGTAACGGAAGTGATGTTTCATCGCCGCCATCTTGCTACACCCCGCACTCCTCCCCAGTAACAATACACAGAGAAAGGGGCAAGTGGACATCTTATTACACCCACCAGAGTTTTGCATTCCACAGTTATTTTTTACAGGAAAAAGAGCTTATAAGCTGAAATACAGTATTTAGAAATCAGACTGTTTAGATGTTAAATTTTAAAAGCAGCGGCAAACCTCCTAATCTCACAGGTTTGCTAATGTGACAGAACACAGCTTTTTTTTAAATTAAACATGTAAAAAGTCAGTCGGATTTCCAAATACTGTATTTAACCATATATGCTCCGTTTCCTGTTAAAAAAAACTGTGAAATAGAAAACTCCGGTGGGTGTAACAAGATGTCCGCTTGCCCCCTTCTTGGTGTATCATTACTGTGGAGGAGTGTGGGGTGTAGCAAGAAGATGGTGGCGACTAAACGCCACTTCCATTACCAATTCTGAAACCCAGAGATCCTGCGATCCTCCTTTCTACTCCTTCCCTATTGAGAAGCTGATCGTGGACCCCTTGTGACTCGCTATGGCTGTTACTGCACATGCGTGGGATTATGTACAAGGAAAGCTACTGGGGGTGGAAATAAATTACCAGACAGAGGTGGAAGACCAGAGTTGCTTTGATTGCGTCGACCAGCAAGTGTGAGCATTTATAAAATAATGATTTATGAGAGAAAGAAAGATTTTTGAGCATACTGTTAGTGATTGCAAATAACTAGTTACCGTAGATAAAAATATTGTTTAAATGTTGTAGCATTAGGAGAGTTTACTACCGCTTTAAAGGTACCTCATAAGTTGACTTTTTACATCACAATATCTTTTTTGTTAGGGGAATTTACCATCACATATATGTGGTGAAAACCAAACAAAATTCAGACCACTCTAGAAAGAATAGCTGACTGTCACATACTGTTACATATGAATTTTTAAAGGCCTTGGTTTGACTTGCTTGCCAGTTTTCCTTTATTTCTTCCAAATGCATGTTTTCCACTCATGCTTAATGTTTGCTGGTGCATACTTTCTACATTAATATCAGAGAGCATGTTTAAATACTGCATGATTCCATAGTGTCTCTCCTGGCATCTGCGATTCAATATGCTGCACAAAATAGTGTTTTCTAGCTTCATAATTTATGTATTTCATTTTAGGCAGCTAGAAAAAGGTCCTATCCTGATCACTATAACTGCATGAATATCAGGCAGAGATCAGAACGTGAAGTGCATCGATATGATACAATTAAGGTTCCTGAATTTTTTTGTTTTGCTGCTTTACTCATAACTAACAGCATTACTGCTCCTTTTATGCAGGAGTGCAGAAATCAGTAAAATATGAATTAGAGGTTGTGATATTATTCTGTATAATCTGTTGTATGTTTAACTACATTTATGGAGCCATTTTGTACATCTTTACTGTTAGAATTAAAACGTCTTCATATGGGGAGACAGCATGTGCATTTGTCTTTTTAGTTGATAAGGTTGCCACCTTGGGGGTGGTGGTATTGCAGGGGGTAGTAGGGGTGGTTTAAAGTCAGTGGTTATTAAAAAGTGCTGTAATTCTCTGACTGCTTGGCATGCATGCTAGAATTTGGAGTAGCACATAAGGGCCTGTTTATTAAAATGGTATATGTATTATTAGCATGCTATTAACAAAAAAGCGCAAAGGTAAATTAATGTAAAAATAAACAACAGATTTTTTTTTTAAAGTGCAATATGTTATCTAGATACTGAATGATAAATGTAATTTCCCACTACTGGGCCCTTAGATAATCTCATATCAATTCCAAATCAAAAGTTTCAAAGCCACAAGCCTTTTATTTAGTTACTGCATTTATTTTCTTAGAAAATCCTTATTTTGTTTGAGTTAAATGGCTTTGTCACCTTTCCACTATAGGGCTATTAGTGCAAGAGCAACAACATAAAATAACGCATTTTTTGTATATTGTGCGTATATATTTTTTTAATACACAGCTGTTCTACTGCCAGTTATTGACAGGGTTGCGTAAAAAAAAGTCGGTTTGTTGTAATTACCTGCTCTGACAGCTGTGGTTAGCTACACTATGACTATTTTTGTTTATATCTTAGCTATACTCAGCTTATGCTGAAACATTTGTTCACATTGCAGTGTCTAAGGCCCCGTACACACCATAGAATCTATCCGCAGATAAATCCCATCAAATGGGTTTCAGCGGATAGATTCTATGGTGTGTACACTCCGGCGGATATTTATCCTCGGATAAATCTCCTCTGGGATGGATTCCAGCAGATCGGATATTTGCTGACATGCTCAACAAATCCATCTGCTGAAGTCCATCCCAAAGGATGGATCCGCTCGTCTGTACAGACTCACCGGATCCATCCGTCCAAAGGGATTCCCCGCACGCGTCGTAATGATTTGACGCATGCGTGGAATTCCTTATATGACAGCGTCGCGCCCGTCGCCGCGTCATAATAGCGGCGACGGTGCGACACGTCATCGCCAGAGGATTTCAGCGCGGATTTCAATGCGATGGTGTGTACACGCCATCGCATAGAAATCTGCTGAAATCCTCGAGAGGATTTATCCGCGGATACGGTCCGCTGGACCGTATCTGCGGATAAATTCTCTCGTGTGTATGGGGCCTAATTGTCAAACTGGCAGCTATGCGAAGCTTAGAAAAGGTAAACCTGAGTCCCTAATTGGTTATTCAACAAATGTGTTCCTCCTCTGTTGAATTTACAAAGGTTTTTTAGGACCCCTTTAGGGTCCATGCATACTGGGGTTAAAAAATGCCAGATCCCTTGGCATAAAAGACGCTCATATAGAGCACATTTGTACAGGCGTTAGGGGGCGTTTAGCATTTTTTATGCCAGGAAACTCCTATTAACAATGCAAACCAGAAGGGTTTTTTCTGCCTCTAAACACTGAGCTTAACCATTTCAATACAGAACACTTTCCTGCCCAGGCCAATTTTCAGCTTTCAGTGATGTCGCACTTTGACTGATAATTACGTGGTCATGCAACACTGTACCCAAAACATTTTTCATAATTTTCTTCACACAAATAGAGCTTTCTTTTGGTGGTATTTAATCACTGCTTGGTTTTTTATTTTTCACTAATGGGCACTGATTGGTGTCATTTATAGGCACTGATTGGTGGCACTGGAGGGCTTACCTGTAATCAGGGCACTGATGTGCCCTGATTACATGTCCGTGTGCACTGTGTGAGGAGATGCCACTGATCGGCTCTCCTCGCCACACACTCTGTTAGTGTGAGGGGATGAGAGTGCATCACAACTCTTCCATGTTTACATGTGACCGGCTGTGATTGGACACAGCCGATCACATGGTTAAAGAGCCACATGATTGGCTCTTTACAGAGATCGGGGTCGCACCATGTCCTAGCAACACAAAGCGGACACGATCACCAGTTCTGGGCGCAGGTCCATGAATTCCAATGCGGGGGGCTTAAAGCACGTGATTAGAGCCAGAGGCTCTAATAGGCTTCAAAAAAGGGTGGGCTCAGGGCACAGAGTACCGGGGGGCGTTGTTTGCAACCCCCCCAAAAGGAAAAAATGCCAGCCACCATTGCACATAGGATAACATTGAGCTGCTTCTACAGGCAAAACACAAAACTCCTGTAGCAGCGTTCTTTTAAGCCAGTGTGCATGGACCGTAAAAGTTTACCACAGCTGCCTTAACTGAATGGGACAGTACCATTTTCCTGCTCCTTAAAGGCCAATTCTGGGAAATATGAAAATGATCCCATGTAGTGGGTTTAGGTTGGGCTTTAAGCTGGGTGTACACTAATAGATTTAGCAAGGAAGATCTGTACACAATTTCTCAGTGGTACATTTGATGAATGTCATTAGAAAGTACTTCAAAATGAGTTTTTGCTTTTAGGATTCCAAAACATTTAAGGGTGAGGAAGAGTTTGTGTATTTTGTTGGTACCATCATAGATTAAACATAATCCAACAGTCAAAAGTATAACTAAATCTCTTTATTAATACATAATTCAAAAGAGTTACAAACGTACAAAATTATGCATACAGTTTCAGCTCCCAAAAAGCTGCCATGAGTTTCCCACTTTGATCGCTGATCACAAGATGTAAATAGTAGGATCAGTCCGTATGCTAAAAACGCAGAGGGATAATGCATGGACAGCTAAGTTCACATCTCACGTTTCACGGTCTGTCGTCGCTTCTTGAAGAGTTTAGGGAGCACATTAAAATCTCCAGAGATGCCGAAGGATGCACATGCACTGCCAGAAATGCATGTGTATTTATTTGTTGAGATTTTAACGTGCTCCCTAAACTCCTGAAGGAGTGACCACAGACCGTGAAACGCGTAGAGGTGTGAACTTAGCTTTCCATGCGTTATCCCTCTGTGTTTTCAGCATACGGCCTGACCCTACTATTAACATCTTGTGATCAGCTATCATAGTGGGAAACTCTTGACAGCTCTTGGGAGCTAATATGTATAATTTTGTGCGTATTTAACTAATTAGAATTTTGTATTAATAAAGAGATTTAGGTATACTTTTAAATATTGGATTAAGTGTAATCTATAATGGTACCAACAAAATCCACAAACTCTCGCTCGGCCTTTTACATGTTTTGGAAATTTTAGGATGAACGTACCATTGTGCTGCACTCATATTGGAATATTTTGCTTTTAAGATTACATTTTGGAATAAATGCAATTTTCTGAATGAAAAAACACATTTACTTTTTTTTTTTTAATTCTGTTTCATGCCCCTTTGAATTTTCTCATCGCTGTAGACGAAAACAACCATTAATTTGACCCCACTAACGATTAAAAAAGCAGACAAACGTCCCTGAAACGTCTACCAAATTTCTTCTAGTGTATGATCAGCGTTACTGTTTCTACTGGGGAATCAGAAAGCCTCTATTGATGCTACAGCAAAAATAATGAATAAGCATGTAGTCAGTCAGTGGAGCAGTAATCTATTGTTTTTGTCTGGTCAGGGTTTCCTATCTGAGTGTTTGATTTCCCCCACCTGCTTTTGGGAGAAGCTTCCAGAATATAATGCAGGCAGGGAGAGTCAAATGTCTTGTATTAATATTTATCATGCCCAAGCCAATCCTTGGAAGGAGGCAGCATCCAGAAGGTGACTGAGGAGGTGATCAATATTTGGTAAGCCTTTCCAGCGTGTTCCCGCAATGTCTCGAAGCCCTTTTATCTCACTCACTGAGGATTTACCTATGGAATTTGTGTGGCAGTCAGCTCCTAGAACATTGTGAGTTAAAGTGGTTATAAGGCCTAAACATTTTTTTTCTTAATGCATACCTTGCATTAGGGTAATAACAAATATTTAGGCATCAGTATCACCCTCCCTTTTACTTACCTGAGTCCTCATTTAACAAAGTGCTGTGCCCATCTAAACCATAGTCTAATACACTTAGCCTAACAGCGCTCAGAACTCACTCAGGGACTATCAAACTGTGCAATGTTATGTGCCAATGAAGGGCAATAAAAGCTCAAGGTAATAAGATTGTAAAGTCTATATTGGTAAAATCCTCTTGCCAATTCACCTATATGGCTCATATTGTAAGCAGCCCAATCTTATAATGCCATACAGATGTAAAATAAAAGTTATATGATTTAAAGAGTGTTCAACAATCTCACATGTAAACACATATAAACAATCCAAGCTGTATTCCTTAAGTTATTTCAGTATGACAAGTAATGAGAATGCAGATTGATAATGTCCTCCTCCAGTGGTTGAAGGGCCAGAGCCGTGTGTATCGGAAGTGGTGCACTGGACTCGGAACCACCGATGGACACTGGAGACAAAGCCGCTGGTCAGGAGAGCAACTAGTCTTATTTAAAGTAAAATAAATATAATTATTCTTTTGGCACTGGCTTATTAAATATGTCAGTTACTAGTTTGTTTAATAAGGCAAAGAGAAGTGTGAAAAGTGCAGTACCTATAGCAACCACTCAATATTCATCTTTCATTGTTCTAACTGATGAAAGCTAAAATTTGCTAGATTTCCCCAGTGGAAAGCAGAACCATGTTTATAAATTCTGTGCTGGCCCTAAGTAGGTTGGGCTGTCACAACTGAAATATTCAGTACACAGGTAATTTGTGTTAAAAAAAAAATCATTTAAAATATATATAAAATGAGCAGTTTTCTCTCACCTGGACCTCGTGGTCCATGTTCCGATACTCTTCTGAGTTTATATCTTGGGCCGAGCGTGGCATAGACGATGTGACCCTGAAGCCAGGATGGAGTGACCCTTGTCTCTTGATTCCTGTCCCCGATTTCTTTGCCCCCCTTTTTATCTGCCCCTGCTTCTTGTCCTTTTCTTGATCTCCAAATACTCCCCTAAGACCTCATAGAGCTAGCGTATCGTGGCCCCGACCCGCCCATGGCTATCTACCCGTTGTAAGACCCCATGGGTCTTATTTTACTTCCAGATCTGTGTATAATCTCTCCCAATATACTGCGTGTGATGCAACGTTGAACCCCTCACTAAAGTGAGGTTGGTAGACACAACTACTTATTACTCCATATACCGGGAGAATGCTCAATCATGCGGTCATATAATAGTCTACACACACATGCTCCTATTCCCTTTCTTTTTTTTTCTCTTTCCCCTTTTATCACATAAATTAGACATGTTTTCACTACGTCAAACACGATGCTTACGGTTGATATATTTGTTTTTACTGTATGTAACGTTTGTGACGATATTTGTCTTTCTCTTTTTCTTTTTTTCTGAATAAAATAAGATTGAATTAAAAATATAGTTTTTCTTTTGGATAGAGTAGGGAATGGCTAGAACCCCTTTCATCTGTGTCTCTTTGGGGAGATTTACCTTTACATTCTGTCTTCTAGACACATCAGGAAGTGATAGAAAATCTCTGCAAAGTGAGGGAAATGCCCTTTTAGATGGTTGCTACCAAAATGAGTATCTCCATCTGAATATTTGTTTCTTTATCCCTGTTCTGGTAACAATTAATAGAGAGTGAATCTCCCCAAAGGGGTTACAGAAAGTTGTAAAAACTTGGCAGAGCCTCTTTATCCATAGCCAAATATTAAACTTTGGCACAGCATCTTGGGATATTCTTCATTCAATACTACTACTACTTCAGCTTTCTCACAATATAATTGCAATTTATTATTTCTTTACACAGGGAAATGTAAGTGCCCGATAACAGCTGTGATTATATAACAAATGTGGGCAGCTTTATCTTTATTTAACAACTATCTGTAAACATTTGTTAAGCAATCTGTTACCTTAAATTCATTCCACCCACTTCAATTCCGTTTTTGGTGTATAGAAACTGAGTGAACCACCCAAAGGTCTTTCAAAGGTTTGAAGTAGGTTGCTATGATATTTTACCTGCTCACTCCCAGATAAGATAATACATAATAATCACCATTATATAATTGTCCTGAAAACTGGCTACATATTCTGTACATGAACAAAAGGACAAACTTTTTAAAACCTGTTCAACCAGTACTCCACAGGGATTTATTAAATCAGACATTTACTCAAATCAATATTAAACCCAAAACCAACTTGTTGTTCGGTTTTCTTTCTTTTATTTTCACTTGCTGCTCTCGCCAATAAGTGTTATTTTTCAACAGATCACGCTGTCCAGCCAAATAACGGTTAGAGGGTTGAGAGGGGTCCTTTCAGTGATCAGCTTTTATTCATTTATGAAAAATCTTTATCCCATGAGGAAAAGAATAGTTGTTGTAACTGCTTAAAGCGTAGTTCCACTCGTTTTTCAGTTTATTAAAGTCAGCAGCTACAAAAAGTGTAGCTGCTGACTTTTAATAAACAGACACTCACCTTTCCCATGGTCCGGCTGCCCAAAGCCTCGCCGTCATTGCAACTGTGGGTGCCCAGCTTCACAGCTCTCTTAGTGGCCAGGCAATCTTCTAGGACCTGCAACGTCCCAGAAGATTACAGAGAGGGAAGGGCCGCCTATGGGTAGAGGAGGAGTCACCTAGGTGGCTAGGAGATGAAAGGAGGAAGTGGGATAGTAAGGACCTGTCAAAACCAGGTACCCACTCCCCCCCCCCCCAACAAAGAAAAAACATGCCAAATGTGGTATGTAAGGGGGCAAGGAGTGCTTAAAGCGCATGTTCCACTTTTGGGTGGAACTCCACTTTAAAAAAGTGTTAGCTGGTGTTCGACTTTGATTTGCTAGTCGAATCTATCTAAATCTGCTAGTCCACTTAATACTACCCTCTCTCCAAACTGACAATGATTCTGTCCAAGGGTGTCTCTCTTGCTCTTCCATCCAAAGTGGGGACACCCTAATGCTGCGTACACATGATCGGAATGCTGGCTCAAACTTGTGTTGCCTACAAATGGTCACACAAATCTTGTCGTAAATTCCGACCGCCAAGAACGCAGTGACATACAAGACGTACGACGAGCCAAGCTCAATTCAGTTCAATAGGCAGTTTGGCTCTTCTGCTTGATTCTGAGCATGTGTGTTTTTTGCACGTCGAAATTGCATACAAACTTTTTCCGTCTAAAAAAATAGAGAACCTGCTCTCAATCTTTTGTTGGTGGAAATTCCGACAGCAAAATTTCTTACCAAAAGCTCACACCTGACTTTTCTTGTCAGAATTTCCGATCGTGTGTAAGCGGCATTAGACAGAAAGTGTGTTACTGGCCTGATCACAAGGTGGAAACGGGAACAAAGCCTGGAAGAAGAAAATAAATGTGGTCACTACAGGATTTGACTACATTTTTGTTTTTAGGTTTAATACTGCTTTACAGCAACAGTATGGGTTTACCTTTCTGTTAATAACAACCCTTTAAAGGGACCAAGACTTCAAATGTACAATTCTCTGTTTGTGATATAATAATCTACTATAATTCTGTATTATTGGCTATTTCCTTGCCACCTCTTAAGGCCAATAACCGCTCAGCAACGGTCATTACATCATCTTAGCATTCAAATACAGTTCTACTTACAAGGGCATAAAGCTCATGTGAATTTATAATCAGCCTGTCAACATGTTCCTATACACATCCTATACAAGTCTAAGAACATAATTCCCAATCCTATAAATATTTGTATGACATTCTGTACAAAAGCTGCAAATAAGGCATCTGCTACTGTGGTGTATCTGCTCCTTGTGCTGCGTTGTGAGGCACCTTCTTCCTTTGCAGCCCAAAAGGCATATTCTTTCTTTACTGCCTGTGAGGGAGAAGCCTTATGATAACCATGAGGCATATGTTCCAAACCAAAAATTATTAAGGTGTTACTAAACCCAGGACCCTTCATTCGGGTCTCCCACAGTACACAAAACATGCAAATGCAAATATTTTAGTAAATATAAACTGCTAAATACCCTTTCTCATCAGCAGTTAGCGCAGTATTGTGACTTCTATCAGTGTCTGGTTAAAGCTTATAGGAGGGGTTTTCTGATAGTCCTATGAGACTGCAAGACCCCTGACCCTCTGTCTGGACAGTGCTGATTGGCCCTGTGCTGTTTACATGCATCCTCCCAAGAAAATATCCCTTTCTTGTTTATACAGTTCAACTACCTTTTCTCGCAGATCCTTTGACAATTCTTTTGCTTTCCCCATGACTCAGAATCCAGAAACGTTGGTGCAGCACTGGATGAAAGATGCAAGGGTCTGTCAGGAGTCCGGAAACTCATTGACCTTTTATACATACACTAATTACAAGCAGACAGATTACAGGTGAGGATGGTTACCTTTAATATCCATTCAAACCCTTTTTTGTCAAGTTGTGTGCATGTTATCAGGCCAAAATCACCAGGGTATGTAAACTTTTGATCAGGGTCATTTGGGTAGTTTCTGTTGTCATTATGATTTAAAAAGAGTAAACACAGTTGATTGATAATAAATGGCTTCAGCCAAACACTAACCATGAGTAAAAGAAATGATTTTGAGTTATCATTCATATTCTCTAAAAAAGGCCAAGAAATCATAAATTCTGTCATGTAAACTTATGAGCACAACTGTGTAAGTATATGTATGTGTGTGTATGTATATATATACATACACACACAGAAGGCTGGCCGCAGGCTAGCCTGGATTTGTAGGAGGAGTCTGGGAGGTATAAATCTCTCCTCCTCCTGCAGGTCCCTCGTCGGCTTGGCTTCTGGTCTCTTCCGGTGCGCCCCCGACGTCATTTCCGGCCGGCGTTTTCATTTGCAGAGAGAAGCGTGCAGCAGCAGCAGCGTATCGCCTCGTGGGCTCCAGGTAACGTATGGCGGCGCGCGTTCGGGCGCCATGGCAAGCCCTCATAGGCCCCGTGCGGCAGGTGGGGGGGAGGGGGGTTTCGCCTGACACCGCCAGCATCGCCTGACACCGCCAGCATCGCCAGCACCACGCGCCGCCATCGTCAGGCACCGCCAGCACTAGGCCCGAGCACGGACAGGGGGGCATAGTAGGAATCGCCTGCATGGCCAGGGTTAACAGTAGGATCGCCGTTCATGGCCGGGGGGAGAGGGGGGGGGATAAGTGTTGCAGGATGATAGGTATGCGGGAGGGGGGAGGGGGGGGGTTGTTTGGATCTGCAACAGTACCCCCCACCAGTCTGCAGTGTCATAGTTTCAAATAAGATGCTGTCAGTTATTGTACCAGCCTGTGTTCAGAGGTAGTATGAGCTAGGCAGCAGTTGTGGGCGCACATGTCAGAGCAGTACTGATAGCATTCAGGTTGGGTATTCTGGGGAGAGCAGTCTGGTGTGTCAACTGCGTTCTCCAGGATACTCGTGGATGTGTACATATTACCATTGTAATCCGTCATGCATTTACCTGTGTAATCAGTCATGTGTTTGCTGTTTTAGTCTGTCATGCTAGTTGTCATTTCAACCTGTCATGCGATTTGTCATTGGTAGAGCCGTCATGCGTTTGCCTGTTTAAATCCGTCATGCGGTTGTCATTTCAAACAGTCATGCAATTTGTCATCTGTAGATCCAGCATGCGATGTGTCATGGGTAGAGCCGTCATGCGTTTGCCTATTTTAAATCCGTCATGCGATTATCGTTCAATCAATCATGCGATTTGTCATTGGTAGATCCGGCATGCGATGTGTCATGGGTAGAGCCGTCATGCGTTTGCCTATTTAAATCCGTCATGCGATTGTCATTCAATCAGTCATGCGATTTGTCACTGGTAGATCCGGCATGCGATGTTTCATGGGTAGAGCCGTCATGCGTTGGCCACGGTGATCCGTCATGCAGGCTGTCATTGTAATCTATCACGCTATTATCGGTTGCAGTCTGTCATGCGGTTATTTCGGTTAATCCAGCATGCGATTTTCCTGATCTAGCATGCTTTGTCATGAGTGGAACCGTCAGGCAGTTATTTTGGTAGCCTGCCAGGCGATTATCGTTGTAGCCTATCATGCGATTCTCGTTCAGCCGGTCATGCGATCTCGTGTCAGCCGTCATACGTTGTCATGTTGCAACCTGTCATGCGTTTGTCGGTGTAGTCTGTCTTGCGGTTTGTGTCATGTCAAATCTGTCAATTGTTTTGTTTCAAAGTCTGTCATACGTTTGTCATGATAAGTCTGTCATACGTTCGTTGTGGTAGGTCGGTCTTGCATTGGGTAAACCGTCAGGCGTTTTTTGTCGTGATAGATCCGGCATGCGATTTGTCGCGATAAATCCGTCAGGCGGTTGTCACTATCCAGTAGGCTGTCACGCAAGCCGGTCATTGTTGGTTAGGCATGCAATTTGTCATGGCTTGTTTTCATGCGATCAGTCATGGAAATCTGTCATGCGTTTGTCGGTCAAGCTTTGACAGGACAAGCGGTCATGCGTTCGCATGGCTGTCAGTCACGGTGATCTGTCATAAGTCTGGCTTACTAATCAGTCAGGTATGTCGTTCTATCCATCTGCCTTTATGTCAGGGTCTTTGGGATTGTTTTATGTCATTTCTCTCCAACAGCTGCGGGTGTTACGGGCCTTCGTGGTCACAATTTCTGTTCGGGGTGTCAGTTCCACCCTTGTTTCATTTCTGTTCACGGTCGTCGTACAGTCGCCTCACTGCATGTTCTTGTAAATGTTTCAGGTGGATTTCAGCTGTAAACGCTATTAAAGCAAGGTTCGTATGTGTGCCGTTTCCTTCCACGGGGGCTCGGTTTAGTACATTACAGGGTCTGTCACGTCTTCAGACCCGTACAGGCTGAGGTTTGCGTTTGTTAAGTGATTGGTAGACCACAATCTTCTCGCCTGTACATCATACGTTATACTGCACGATCATTCAGTTCTTACATACTTACCCACCACGGTCTGTGGGTATTGTAGCCCTGAGTGTTCGTTTTTAATTGCCTGTCTTGGCGCGACAGGTTTCCCCGGCTCACTCATTTCTTACATTAAGGCATTTGGTCACTAATCTTAGTTCACGCGCTATTTGGTCTGTCACACACGGTTGTATTTTGGCACGTAGGGGGGTACGGTTGCGTGTTATTGTCTGTATCTTTTTCTATTCCCATAGATATCGCCATGTCTCACGTCTCGGAGAGCGACGAGTTTTCTCTCATCCCACCTACCTCTCATAGGGGGTCAGAGCATGGCAGCACACCATCATTAAGGAGTTGGACTATCCCAAGGCTTGTGGCGGAGCTTCGGCGCAAGAGCATTCCTTTCGCAGCTTCGGCTAGGAAAGCTGAGCTGTTCAAGTTATTGTTTCCATCTCCGTCCCTGTCACTACCATCCACCAGCGCAGAACACGCTTCTGTGCATAACTCTTTGATCCAGATAAATGCAGTGTTGAATACACTTTCCACATCCATGGTGCAGTTACAGGGCAGGATGGAGGTGATGGAAGCTTGCGCAGTGGGTGCGGTAGTACCAGCCCCTGCTCCGCCAGCCCCTGCTCCGCCAGCCCCTGTTCCGCCAGTACTTGCTCCACCAACCACTGCTCCGCCAGGTAATGTCTCATTTTTGCCTTCCGCGGCTCCATCACCTATGGCAGCATTTCCTTCGGTGTCCCCGGCCCATTTCATCCCGGCAAGTATCAAGAAGGATATTTTGGAAGGGAAGGACGTTAATCTGGCCTCCCTACTTATAGCCACCCAGGATGTCACCGAGAACAAATCGTTTGCTTGCAGGGAAGTTTCGGTGGTGCTCAAAACCAAGGACCCCAGGCTTAACCGCAAGCTCAGTGTGCCGGAGTTTGTCTTGGCTTTTGGCATCTTTAGAGACATTGTCTGCTCAGTCAGCCCGGGTAGGAGGGAGGAGTTTGACCTGTACCTACACAAAGTGGTGGATTTGGCACACAAGTATGGGGGTTTTACTTTTTACGATTATCATCGTTCCTTCTCTGCTAAAGTGGCGGCTACATGGGCCCAGTTCCAGGCTGTCATATGTTGGGCCAACATTGATATGGAGCTCTTTTGCAGGCATTTTGCCAACCAAAAGTCACCCGTGTGTGCCAGCTGCCAATCATCTGCGCATACCACAGCGTGGTGTCCAAATCCTGAACCTACTAGTCATGTGGGAACCTCCAAGCAGGCAGCCGGTGGTTTTCCTGGTAGTACAGGTCAGGTAGATAAACTGGGCAGGCCTGTCCGGTATCTTGGTAAGGCGCAATTGTGCAACAATTATAACTACACAAGTTGCAATTACAATCAGTGCAGACTGTTGCATGTGTGTGCCAATTGCTTCAGGGCCCATCCTAAAACCGCTTGTCTGGGCAAGCCGCTCAATGCATCATGACTAGGCCAAGTTAATTTTTCCTTGTTGGGGGAGTATCTGAAGAGTCACCCATCCCCAGCGGTCAGGCAGTTTCTGCTTGACGGGTTTTCTGAAGGTTTTCACACCGGCCTCATAGCTCTTCCCACCGAGACCTTCGAATGCAAGAATTTGAGGTCAGCAGAGAGTCACCCGGCAATTGTGGACGAATTGTTGCAGACCGAAGTGACCAAGGGGTTCCTAATTGGGCCTTTTTCTGCATCACCATTCTGTATGTGGAGGGTCAGCCCCATCGGGGTAGTCTGTGGAAAATTTTCCAATAAATATCGGTTAATTTATGATTTGTCCGCGCCTCATTCTTCTCATATCCCCAGCCTCAATGCTCTCATACCCTCTGAGGAGTTTTCTCTTAAGTACTCTTCAGTAGATTTGGCTATTCAGCAGATTATTCAGTTAGGCCGGGGCACTTGGCTGTCCAAAGCTGACATCACGGATGCGTTCAAGCTGCTTCCGATCCGTCCTGCTCTCTGGCAATGGCACGGCGTCAAATGGCGCGGTCAATACTATTTTGCCACCAGGTTGACGTTTGGGTCAAAGAGCAGTCCTTACCTGTTTGACATCTTTGCCCAGGCTCTTCACTGGATCTTGGGTAATTGCAGAGGGTGTGAGAAGGTAATTCATTATCTGGACGATTTCTTGCTATTGGAATGCCCTGAGGTCCCGCCCAGGGATTTGCAGGTACTGTCTGAACTTTTTTCAGAATTAAATGTCCCCTTAGCCGCCCATAAGGTGGAAGGGCCGACTAAAGTCATCACTTTCCTGGGAATCACGCTTGATTCCCATCTTATGGTGGCTAGTCTACCCCTGGAGAAGCTGGATAGGATACGCCAGACAGTTCGGATGTTTGTCCGATCCCCTGTCTGTTCAAAGAAAGAGCTGCAGTCGCTACTAGGGATGCTGAACCATGCTATGAGGATTATTCCTCAGGGTAGGGCTTTTGTGTCCAGGTTGCTGGCCCTTTTCCCGCAATATCAGGATCCTGACTCAGCTGTTAGGCTTCTAGCTGATGCCCAAGCTGATCTCATCATGTGGGATCGGTTTCTGAGCGACTGGAATGGCATCTCCATGTTCATTCCGCAGCCATCTGATTGTACGCCCAGGGTGTTCTCTGACGCTGCCGCGTCAGTCGGCTTTGGGGCGATTTGTGGTCAGGAGTGGCTGGCCAGCCGCTGGCCCCCAGAGGTTTTCCGTCTGCCAAAGTTCTCTCTAACGTCAGCCTTGTTCGAGATCTATCCAATTCTGGCAGCGGCTGTCACTTGGGGTCCGGGGTGGTCAGGCAACACTGTCATTTTCGTTACTGACAATTTGGCTACGGCTAATATTGTCAATAAGGGAAGGTCAGGGTCTCTGCTGATCATGTCATTCATGCGTAGATTAACGTGGCTGGGCCTGACGTATAAATTCCATTTTCGTGGGGAGTTTATTAGTGGGGAGCTCAACGGTGCAGCTGATGCCTTATCCCGGCTAAACATGCCTCACTTTTTCTTGCAGCATCCGGGGGCAGAACGGACGGGGCAGCCAGTTCCCCCTTACTCGCTGCTGGTCATGGATTGAATGCTTTCTGGACGCAGGCTATTGATCTGGCCAACAGGTCCTTGTCCAGGAATACCATGAAAGCATATTCAACGGGCTGGAAGGCGTTTCTTAGGTTCATGGCGTCATATCCGTGTAGTTGCTCCAGGGACATTAAGTACATTATGTCTTTTGTGGCTTATTGCCACAGTCAGTTGGGTTTATCTGCCAGTACCATTAAGACTTATTTGTCAGGCATTCAGCATTTTAGGTCCTTGCATTTTCCTGACAGTCCGTCTATTTTTGCTGCTCACCCGCTGAAAGCCATGCTGAAGGGGATCCAAAGGTCCCAGGGGAGGTCTCAGTTGTCTCGGCAACCGATTATGGGTCAGATTTTCCGTGACATGTCGGACATACTGTCTCTTTCCCCTTTTGGCGCAGGTCCTAGCCTGGTTCTCAAAGCAGCTATCTTTCTCAGCTTCTTCGGGTTTCTCCGCCCCGGAGAAGAATCCCAGGCCAGCGGTCAGGCGCCTGTTCTGCTCAGAGGGAGTCTCACCAGATTTCCGGAACATTTTGAATTACAGCTACCCAACAATAAGACTAGGCAAACGGGACAGGGGTTTGTCGTCAAGTACTACCGAACCAATAGCACATGGTGTCCGGTGGAAGTGCTTGACTCCCTTTGCAGTTTGTTCACAGGTGCTCCTCCAAGTAGCCCGCTGCTCCCCTTTCCTACACGTCCTATTACTTCAAACCAATTCATTTCGCATATTAGGATTTTACTCGCCAAGTTAGGGTTAGATCCAAAGCGCTTTTCTGGACATTCATTTAGGATTGGGGCAGCGTCCGCAGCCTCCAAGCAGGGGGTTCCGTCTTATATCATTAAGCACATGGGGCGCTGGAGGTCCTCCTGCTACAGTAGATACATTCCTGAACCCTGTACGGAGGTTAGCAGGGCGTTTGTCTCATTGTTAGATTAAGTGTTATCCATTCAATAAAGTTCTTTACTTACCTACATTTGTGTCTTTTTGCCCTCTTTTAGGCGTACCGACCAGCTAGGCCAAGGCACACCGCAGGTCTTGGTCGTTAGGGTTAGGGTCGTCATATCACGAGGGAAGACGCTGACTACAAGTCAGAAGGCTGGCCGCAGGCTAGCCTGGATTTGTAGGAGGAGTCTGGGAGGTATAAATCTCTCCTCCTCCTGCAGGTCCCTCGTCGGCTTGGCTTCTGGTACCCACCCTCCCGTCCCCCTTTTTCATTTCATTTTCATTTCATATTTTCATTTCATTTCAGACATCAGTCATTATTATTCTCTTATCTAAGGGTATGCCCTCTTTTAGGCGTACCGACCAGCTAGGCCAAGGCACACCGCAGGTCTTGGTCGTTAGGGTTGTCTCATATCACGAGGGAAGACGCTGACTACAAATATATATATACAGTATATATATATATATATATATATATATATATATATATATATATATATACTGCCTTGAAAAAGTATTCACACCCCTTGGAATTTTCCACATTTTGTCATGTTACAACCAAAAACATAAATGTATTTTATTGTGATTTTATGTGATAGACCAATACAAAGTGGCACATAATTGTGAAGTGGAAGGAAAATGATAAATGGTTTTCAATTTTTTTTTACAAATAAAGATGTGAAAAGTGTGGTGTGCATTTGTATTCAGCCCCCCTGAGTCAATACTTTACAGAATCACCTTTCGCTGCAATTACATCTGCAAGTCTTTTTGGGGATGTCTCTACCAGCTTTGCACATCTAGAAAGTGAAATAGAGAGTGACATTTTTCTTTGCAAAATAGCTCAAGCTCTATCAGATTGGATGGAGAGCATTTGTGAACAGCAATCTTCATGTCTTGCCACAGATTCTCAATTGTATTTAGATCTGGACTTTGACTTGATCTAAACCATTTTATTGTAGCTCTGCCTGTATTTTTGGGGTCGTTGTCCTGCTGGAAGGTGAACCTTTACCCCAGTCTCAAGTCTTTCGCAGATTCTAACAGGTTTTCATCTAAAATTGGCCTGTATTTGACTCCATCCATCTTCCCATCAACTCTCTTCCCTGTCCCTGCTGAAGAAAAGCATCCCCACAACATGATGCTGCCACCATCATGTTTCACGGTGGTGATGGTGTTGTTAGTTTTCCACCACACATAGCATTTTTCTTTTAGGCCAAAAAAGTTTTGGTTTCATCTGACCAGAGCACCTTCTTCCGCATGGCTGAATACAAATACATACCATACTTTCACATATTTATTTGTAAAACATTTTAAAAACCATTTATAATTTTCCTTCCACTTCACAATTATGTGCTACTTTGTGTTGGTCTATTACATAAAATTCCAATAAAATACATTTATGTTTTTAGTTGTAACATGACAAAACCCCCAAAAAAGGGGTATGTGTTGAAGTGTAGTTGCAGGTATGCATATTCCATATGAGAGAAATAATCTGTTAATGTGACAATTTTATGGAAAAAAATCTTAATTTTGCAAAGAATTGTGGGAAAAAATACAACTATGCCTCTTACTAAATACATTGGACTGCCCACTTTCCAACATGGGGTCAATTTGGGGGTATTTGTACATTCGTGGCTTGTTAGGGTCTCAAGAAATGAGAGGCTGTCAATACATCAGGTGTGATCAATTTTCAATGATTGGCACTATAGTTTGTATACTCTAACAAAGACCAAATAATATACACTGATTTGGGTAATTTTTAGCAAAGAAATGTAGTAGTACAAATTTTGGTCACAATTTATGAAGAAAATTACTAATTTGCAAAAGTTTATAACAGAAACAAAGAAAAATGCATTTCTTACCAAATTTTCGGCCTTTTTTTATTTATAGTGAAAAAAAAAAAAGTTTTATTTGTGTGAAAAAAAGGACAACATTTGCATATGGGTACAGTGTTGCATGACTGAGTAATTGTCATTCAAAGTGTGAGAGCAGTAAAAACTGAAAATTGGCCTGGTTAGGAAGGGGGTATGAGTGCCCTGTGGGCAAGTGGTTAAAGGGGCATGGGTAAAAAAAAAAAATGCTTTCTTTATCCATACAATATACTTAGATTAACAAAACAAATTTCACTTTAAAATTATTAACTAAGCCTAGTTACAGTCATTAGAGCAGTGGATGGTGTGTGGATGGGGTTGCCACCTCATCCCTTTAAACCCAAACACATACAGTACAAGAAGGGGGATAGGGGGATAGTTTAGAGCCCGTTCTAAACTATCCCCCTTCTTGCGCCAAGGAAGGTAATTGCCAGACCCAGTGCTTGATCGCCCTGACCAGCCTAGGTGAGTTCCACTCCCTGGAAAAATATACTTTTGTCCTTTCTAATGACCTTGTACATATATTATATATTTTTGCTTGTTGTTCATTATACATTTTACAAATATCTTTTAGACCCTCCTGAAGAAGCGGTACAACCGCAAAACCAGTCGAGGTCATTGGCTCCACCTATTAGACACAGATGGTTCTATTATCTGATTTGATCTGTGGGGTCTGTCCCTAAGTGGTTTTACATTGTAATTTGTTTTATGTAAATAAATATTGTTATTTTATATCAACCTGGTCTCCTATCAGTGCCGTGAAAGTCCCAACCAAAAATCCTCTCCCTCCCCTTGACCTATGATCATTAATGCCAATTGGCCACAAGCAGCCTGCGGTATTTTTTCAACTGGGTCTCACTTTCCACATACCAAACGGGATGCTGGCACATTTAATTTATTTTTATTATTAGTCTAATAGAGGCAATACTCTCCCTTTTCGACGATGAATTAACACATGTGGAATTATACATAACAAAAAAGTGTGAATCAACTGAAAATATATTTCATATTCTAGGTTCTTCAAAGTAGCCACCTTTTGCACATCTCTAGAACTGTTAGGAGGAGACTGTGTGAATCAGGCCTTCATGGTAGAATATCTGCTAGGAAACCACTGCTAAAGAAAGGCAACAAGCAGAATAGACTTGTTTGGGCTAAAGAACACAATGAATTGACATTAGAGCAGTGGAAATCTGTGCTTTGGTCTGATGAGTCCAAACTTGAGATCTTTGGTTCCAACCCCTGTGTCTTTGTGCGACGCAGAAAAGGTGAACGGATGGACTTTACATGCCTGGTTCCCACCGTGAAGCATGGAGGAGGAGGTGTGATGGTGTGGGGGTGCTTTGCTGGTGACACTGTTGGGGATTTATTTAAAATTGAAGGCATACTGAACCAGCATGGCTACCGCAGCATCTTGCAGCTGCATGCTATTCCATCCGGTTTGCGTTTAGTTGGACCATCATTTATTTTTCTACAGGACAATGACCCCAAACACACCTCCAGGCTGTGTAAGGGCTATTTGACCAAGAAGGAGAGTGATGGGGTGCTGCGCCAGGTGACTACCTCTTGAAGCTCATTAAGAGAATGCCTAGAGTGTGCAAAGCAGTAATCAAAGCAAAAGGTGGCTACTTTGAAGAACCTAGAATATGAAATATATTTTCAGTTGTTTCACACTTTTTTGTTATGTATAATTCCACATGTGTTAATTCATAGTTTTGATGCCTTCAGTGTGAATCTACAATTTTCATAGTCATGAAAATAAAGAAAACTCTTTGAATGAGAAAGTGTGTCCAAACTTTTGGTCTGTACTGTATGAATTACACAGGTTCTGAGGCTAATATAATGCAGATAAGTAAGTTCAATTACCACCTTAATCAGCCACAGGATGTGTAAAATGTGTTCGGGTTTAAAGGGATGAGGTGGCAACCCTATGTGTGGACAGTGTCAGTAGGGCAGAGGATGGTGTCATTGGGGCAGAGGATGTATGTCTATGCAAGAGGGACTTTTAAAAAATAAATATGATTATTAAAATACACAAAATACACATAAATCTAATAGGAATATTTTGTTGAAATGAAAGGTCTGGCAATAGGGTCTTGTTAAACAGTATATAAGCATATTTAAAACAAATGGCTACATGAAGAGAAAATTAGGATCTAAGCTAATACAGAGTGTAGAATGTAAATTTTTTTCTGGGAAACCCCTTTGGCATCATCTGGATATTTGGAATTGTAATGTCTGCTTCTATAGAGTCTGCAGACAATTCAGCGTTCAATGCTGGCAGTACCTTCTGCCAACACAAGTGAACTGGGGACACGTGTGGATTTTTGCTGCGACTCTGTTCCAGCATTCATTGTGGCTTATAAAACCAGCTGTGTGTTTTCACACACTGCTTTTCTAACAATCAACTCTGATTGTTGGCTTCAATTGCATCAGTAAGTATTACTGACAAGCAACTTCAACATACTGCATACAGTAATTATAACACACATTCCTACTTATTAAACATAGTCTAGTCTCAAATCTTTAAAATTGGTTTAGTGCTACTAATTTCATTAATTAAAAAGTCTAGAAAATATGTTGTACAAAGCATTTTTTCACAACACTCGCAACATTTTTTTTTGCTGCAGCCTATAAAATGTACTCCCAGACTGCAAATGCAGCCAATAACCTAAAGTGAGCTAGTCTCTAATGACAATCTGATGCGCCGTCCTATCTTAGATTGCAATTTTTCGTATGGCCGATAGGTGGCGCTTCCATTGCGGTCGGCGTAGATTATGTAAATCAGTTTGTACGCCGATTCACGAAAATACGCCCGGCCGCCACAGTCGTTTTACGCCGTTTCCGTAAGGCCTTAAGAGGCCTAAAGTTAATCCACCTATTAGGTGGAATAACAATGTTAAAGTATGGCCGCCGTTCCCGCCGCGAGATTCGAAATTTTAACATCGTTTGCGTAAGTCGTCCGCGAATCGGGATTTACGTAGTTTACGTCCACGTCAAAATCAATAGGCCTGTGCGGCGTACGTAACCGCAATGCACACTGGGAAATATAGTCACCCGGCGCATGCGCAGTATCCAAAAAACGTCAAAAACGTGAGGTCCAAGCCTCATTACCATTAAACACGCCCCCTCCAACCCATTTGAATTAGGCGCCCTTACGCCCGCCGCGTTTACACTACGCCGCCCTAAGTAAGGAGGCAAGTGCATTGAGAATCATGTACTTGCCTCTCTTACTTAAGGCGGCGTAGTGTAAACACGCTAGGCTACACCGCCGCAAATTAGCGCGCCCCTACCTGAATCTACCTATATATGTATTCCCTGCTGACCTAAACTATCAATTTTATTTAACAATCAGGACAACAAAAATGATTCATTATTGTTCTGAAAAGGTTTCATGTAAACTGATAATAGGAAGTGTTTCTGCTCTGTAATTTATGCACCCCTTTATAAAAGCATTAGGCTGATCGTACAAAACTGGAGCAGGGAAAATGCAAACTAAGCAGTTGCCTATGGCAACCAGTCAAGTTTCATCTTTCAAATGCAGCAATGAATCTGGTTGTTATGGATAACTGCTTCAATATACTTAGGTTAGGCATAGATATTAATAGGTGGTCAGATGTTGAAAACCATCACAACCAGGGATGGACTGGCCATTGGGACTACAGGGAGTTTCCCGGTGGGCCGATGGCTCAGTGGGCCGGCTTCAGGGACAGCGAACCGCCGCCCCCTCCGCTCCTCTGTCTCTCCCTCCCTGCAGCGCTCACCTGGGGGGAAGAATGAAGCAGGGGGACGACAGAGGAGCAGGGGGGAGGGGACAGACAGCTTACTCAACAGCTATGGCCTGGGAGTTTCTCACTTCTGCCTAATCTTGTCCCATAAGGGGGGGGGGGCACCGAACTGATTCTTTGCCCCGGGTGAAATAATGTCTAGCTTCCCCACTGGTACTGCCTATGAGAGTACCAGTACCAGCCGTTCTACTCTAATAAAGTAGAACGGCTAGTGGCTAGTGAAGAGGGAGAGGGGGCTTGGGTGGCCGGGGGGGGGGGGGTGCGGGAGTTGTCCGGCCGCCATGGGAGAGACCTGTCAAAATGGGCCAGTCTGGATGAAGTCCAGGGCCAAATTTCTGTCCCAGTCCAGCCCTGATCACAACCACTCACCAGGTTGTCACCCAACCTTTGGATCCATAACATGCACACTTAGGGCCATGTCACACTAGCAAATATCTTACTGGCAACATATTACCAGCGATAGACTATGCATCCACCAATCTCATTTCACTTTTCTCCCTCGCTGGCTGGACCAATGAGATGTCATCCTTTGCTGCTCCCTTGATTCCAGCCAAGATGCAATATCCATTAGACAAAATGGAGTTGTACTTTCCTGGGAAGATGTTACCAATACTATCACCAGTATTAGAAGGCTATAAGATAGGTAGTTTCAACCCTGGGGTTCTCCCAAAGGCTGATAGTGGTTCCTTGAGCTGTGGCTGAATGACTTTCCATTCAAAAGTGCCTGTATAGTTCCAGAGATAACACTACTAGGCAGAGACTACCAGAGACCTTTTTAGCTGTCTGTTAGGCTAAGTTCACACTGACATTGAAAGCAGGCATTTGATATTACCAAAATTGTTGTATCTTTTTAGAGTGCTCCCGAGTCCAATACCGGCTTACTTTCTGAGGATAATACAAAACAGAATGACGACCTTTATATGGGGCACATCTAGGCCCAGAATAAAGGCGAAAATCTTGCATCTCCCCAAAACTCAAGGAGGGTTAGGATATCCGAATTTTACAAACTACTATAGGGCAGCGCAAATTTCAACCTTGGCCAAATATCATGCAAAAAAGGAAACACCTCTCTGGGTAGCGATTGAGGCAACCGAGTGTGATCCCATCCCTCCAGCTAACTTACTATGGATTCTTCCCAAGCTACGCGGGAAAATCTGCAATCCAATTATTAAACATTCTCTCTCACTATGGGATAGCTATAAATCCAAGTATTCACTGGTGTCCCCTCTCAAACCACTGCTTTCATTTTATAAAAACCCAACATTTTATCCGGCATGGATCTTCCCTAACACATTCAAGGAATGGGTAAGGAAAGACTGTATATATGTCTATAAATTTTTGGATTCATCGGGTATCATGCCCTTCCCGACAGTATGTAAAAAATACGGTATACCTCAATCAGAATTGTTTCGATACCTCCAAATAAAAGATTTTGTGGAAACACATCTGACCTCTTCGGCTCTGAAAAAACAGATGTCACCTTTTGAAAGTATATGTAAAGATAATCCACATGTAAGAGGTACAATTTCGGTTCTGTACTTGCAGTCACTATCCCACAATAACACAACAAAGCTTCCTTATGTTCAGAAATGGGAGAGTGACCTGGGTATAGAACTTAATACCTCGGATTGGAATCAAATATGGTGAAACACTAAATCGGCTTCCTCGAATATAATAGCATTGGAAGCGGGCTATAAGGTATTAATGAGATGGTACCTGGTGCCAAGCAGAATAGCTAACTATGCACCAAACTGCACCGGACATTGCTATAGGGGTTGCATCACCGAAGGTACATATTTTCATACTTGGTGGGCGTGTCCAATAGTACAGAAATTCTGGGATAAGATTTTCAAGATGGTAAATGCGGTGATAAATTGAGAATACTTCCAGACCCTAAATTGGCACTACTGAATTTAAAGCCCATCAATCTAACACACACGCACTTCAAGCTACTAACACAACTCTTTACGGCAGCCAAACAAACCATAGCAAAAGCTTGGAAAACTCAAATTTTATCAACGACGGAAACAAAAAATAGAATAAATATTGCTATGACGCACGCCAAAATGGAAGCGTTAGAAACGGACACAATCGCCAACTTTGAAAAAATATGGAACCCTTGGATACAATATGCTATACCAGAAAATTTTAATAAAGGTGTAATGATGCCATGGTAGCTTTCCTATACAAAAATAACCGTTGTACATTTCATGCTTTGACGACGGATCCTAGCCCATCCCTGCAGACTTCCTTACCTGTCCCCCCCCCCCCATTTTCCTTCCTTTTCTTCCCTTCTTCCTTTTCCTGATCTGATACTGCATAAGGTAGTACCCTCGTGTATCTACCGTTAACTTTGAAAAGGTAGCACATTTTAGAAATTTAAAGTTGATAGGTAGTAAGGTTACATTAAATAAGGACGTATTATCTTTGATATATTATCCACTAGCCACTAGGACAATTTGTAAGGATTACATATTTGGCTATGTTAACTACTTAAACTCTTCCTGCGATAGTACACAGAACATGGCTAAAATATTCCCGTTTATTGTTGTTTAAGAAAGATGATACTGTTAGTCAATCTTATGTTATAATAACCACCTGATTACTGTAACGAATGTATGCTTCATGTACAATTTATTCTTGCATTTAATAAAGATATTCTTGACAAGGAAAGCAGGCATTTGAGAGGTGTTAAAACAGCCCTTAAACGCCTAGGCTAATGATACAATAGACAGCACACAGTGCTGTTCACACTATCAAAACATGAATCGTTAGTGTCGCTTCTCTTCAAAATTGAAGTCGAGTCAGGAGGCGTTTAAAGCCTTTCAAGGCCTCCCATTCAAGTCTATGGTAAAGCTTCGAAAATGCTCTGGCAGGCCGTTGCGGTGAGGCTGTGGAGCGTTAAGATTAGTTTATTGACTGTAATGGAATAGGCGTTTGTGGAGGGGATTTAACGCTTCAAAACTGCCTATAGGGCGTTTGGGGAGAAATGTTAACTCGTCATTAACGCTTGTAAAATGCCCATACTAAAGCTCATTAACGCAAGCCCATACTAACGCTATAGGAGCGTTAGAAATGTAGTCAAGAGTGAACAAGCTTGAGTGGCAATCTGACCACCTCTGTAAGTGGGGCATTCTTCCAACGGATCATTAATGTAAGAGGCATTTTTCCCATTGGCCCCCCCAATGATTTGGTTTTAGCAGGAGATTCCTTGGAACTTGGATATCATTTTAGTTCTTCTGTTGTAAAAAGGTTGAGACTGCTGTAAGGACTCAATTTACTGTAGTTAAATCAGTGAAAGTTCATTTCTGATTGCTATGGATTATTGCACTTTGGACATTGATCTTTGCTCTGTGATATACAAGTAATTTTTATTTCTGCCCAGAAGGAATTCCTACAGAACAGCTGTCATCTGTCAGTGGTTTAGCGGAATCCATGGATGCATAATTATGAACCACTGTTGTCAAACAGTTTTAAGTAATGTGCTCTAAAATTGTGTATTGCTATTGACTTCTTATATAAAGAAGATACTTATGAAATTAGAGGCAGAACAGAAGAGTATGCAGCAGTAAAACTATGTTCATATTTAACAATTTCTGCTGAGATAACAGATATTAGACCGCAAACATTGTTAATATGTAAACATAGCTATGACCTTGTTCCTCCATGTGATGCTGGCCAAACATCTGCTTAGAATCCAGGCTGTATCAGGAGACAAAGCTGCTGCTGGTGCAGCTTCTTCGGTCCTTTTTCTGCATCCTGCCAAAGATTTTTACTAAGAGACGCTGTAATTTACTCAAGGAGAACAAAGCCAGAATCAGAGTTAGAAGATGTCTCTTAACACGGAAACATGCAGTCTAACTTATGAATCATTATAAAAAAAATTACAAATATTTTGTTTTAAAGAATCGGCAGTTGAGACCTTTAACATATTTTGGCTGAGCCTTAAGCTGACCCATAGAATCTGATGTTAATGTTTTCTGGGCCTTTTTGAAGTTATTGTCTACTGGCACAAAGGAATTAAAAGGGGTGTATAGTGTTTAGATGTGTTTACTTTGCCTATTATGGTCAAGACTAAAGACTATGGTCGAGACTAAAAATATATATATTAGACATGATCATTACACACAATTATTATGCTTTAGGGCCATGCCAGCAGGTAGAGCTTTAGTCTTCTTTTTACATGATTAGCTCTCATTACTGTTTTGCTAAAAAAAATGCTATCATTTACATCAGTTAAATAGCTAAAGCTGAAATTCAAACACACTCAAGATCTGCAGTAATGAGGAGACCATCCAGTCGTTACCCAACCAGCTTGGAACACAGTCCTAGTTATCTGTCTCTGTGCGTGTGAGAATAGAACAGAGATATTCTGTTTGTCACAAGGATTCAGCAATACACTTAAGGAACTATGGGCAGCTGCAGTTAAGCTATTGGAATATAGAAATACTTGCATAATTGTCTCTACTGATCTGGTAGATCTAAGCATTGACAGGACATGTGGCTGAGGCCTTCTCTCTCTCTACTTCCTCCTTCAAGGATCATTTCCCAGCAACCCTCGGGTCAGGAAGGGACATAAATAATTATACAGTACAGTGGAATACTAGCAGCTGACAGGAAAGGGCAATGGATCCTTACACTATATTACCTTTTTTTTTTTTTAATATGGAATAACAAAAATAGGCTAATGCTGGCCATACACTCTACGAAAAATCGTCTGAACGAACTTTCGAAAAACTAACTTTCGGCCGTGAGCGCAAACGATATTGCCATCGTGTAATGACTGATAAATCGTTCAGTGGACATAAATAAAAAAAAAATTGGTTAGTTTTTTTTACATATACCTAGTGCAGAAAGTTCAAACGAGAAACACATTAACCTTCCGATTTATCGTTCGTTAAAGGCAGAAACTTTCCAAACGTGTTTCGGCTCAAAAACGTCCCAATGATTATCGATTTTGTGCCCATTAACTGTTTGAAAAACGAACGAACTGTCTGAACGACCAAGTTTTCGTATAGTGTATGGCCAGCATAAGACTCAATTCACATATACAGTATGCGGTGTAGGAAACGCAGCGAATCCTGTGCGTTTCCCAAACCACATTTAAATCGCACAGTGTTCATGTGAAACGCAGAGAGCTAAGTCAATGACAACCCAAAAAGTTTTTCAAAACACAGTGCAATTGACAGAATCGGATTACGTAGGTGTGAACACCCATGCGATCCAATTCCAATGCAGGGAACAAAAAGGGTCCTGCACCTTTTTTTGTGTTGGTGCGATTTGTGCCATACAAATGAATGGCTCAAATCGCACCGCACAGCCAGCGAATGTAATTTGCACAGGAATGCAGTACGATTCCTGTGCGAATCACATGCGATGTGCCGCACCATATATATGTGAATCAAGCCTAATACAAATAGTATGTTTGTAAGTTTAAGTTGAATACATTCAACTAACATCTCCTGACTGTTACCCCTGGGTATCATGAACACGGTAATAAATAAAAAGACAACAATTAGTTACATATCAGCACAACATTGCATGTTGCACATATTACAATCAGCTAAAAATAATTTCAAGAAATGATGTCCTACTATTTGACATTCACTTTATAATAAGTCAAACCGGACAACAGGGGTCTCAAATGCACATAATAGGGTATTACGTTTTAAGAATCTAGAAACAACCTTCTACCCATGTTGTAGCTCATGTATGAGTTACCAGGAGGTGCCATATTACAGGAATTATTTGGCACAATTAGAGACATTATACAGTAAAACTGCACTGTCCCTGGATCCAAGGGACTCAAGTGTATCTTTTACTTGAACAACCCTTGCATAATGCATGCAATAGGTGTAAATCCAGATTCTAATAATCTAGAATCCCATAGTTTATTGAATCTATGTAGGCATCCCCTATGCTCAAAGTTATGCAGCCAGGATGGCAATAATCTGGTATTTCCAATTCTGAGGCCTCATACACACGACAGAGTTTCTCGGCAGAATTCACCGAGAAACTCGGTCAAACCCGGATTCTGCCGAGAAACTCTGTCGTCTGTACACTTTTGGCCCGATGGAGCCGCCGAGGAACTCGTCGAGAAAATAGAGAACATGTTCTCTATTTTCTCGTTGTTCTATGGGAGAAGGCGGCCCGCCGAGCTCCTCGGCGGCTTCATCCCTGAACTCACCGAGGAACTCGACGTGTTTGGCACGTCGAGTTCCTCGGCCGTGTGTACGGGGCCTCAGAGTTGAAGGGTATGGGATAGCTAGTTTAAGGCTATTATCTAGGATAATGTCTTCTTCCTCTAATGATCCAAATAAACAGAGAAGAGGGTCCAGGAGGATTATACCGTGTTTCCCCGAAAATAAGCCCGGGTCTTATATTAATTTTGGCAACAAAAGACACAGTAGGGCTTATTTTCAGGGTAGGTCTTACCATGTAATGTGATGTCTTCTCTCCCCCTCTCCCTCCCTGCCTGTCAGGAATCCCCAGTGTGAGTCAAGTTAAAATGCTTGTAAAATCATATGATCTACTCTATTACAGTATTATATAATGTACAATGTGTGTGTTTCTGTAATATAAACGTGCCAAATACCTTCATTATAGCGGCACTCTGTACTTCCGTGACGCGCCGGAGCTCTTTTTCCCACTCCGAGCACTGCAGAGGGGGGCCCGTACCGAAGGTATTTGGCAAAATTATATTACAGAAACACACACATTGTACATTATATACTCCATAAATATAGTGGATTATAGGATTTTACAAGCATTTTAAACTAGGGCTTATTTTCGGGGTAGGGCTTATATTGCAGCTCTCCTGGAAAATATTGCTAGGTCTTATTTTCGGGGTAGGTCTTATTTTCGGGGAAACACGGTAGTTTGATACGTGTTGTTATTAGTATCCACTACTGATTATTAATATCAAAAGAGTTTTGGTGACCTCTACAGCAGCTAGAGGACCCTGACATCTGGGGTGAGTCTGGGTGTCCCCTTGTGGGGTACAATGTACTCTATGAAATATGAATAGCTTTGTAAACCTCCTAAGTGCATGTGTACTTGTAAAAATGGTATTGCATCCCTGCTGGTCCAGTCATGTTCTTCTTATATGTAGCAGCAGTCTCCTATGCCACTGCCCAGTTTAGATGAGGATGCTTGCTGTACAGTACCCATACTTCATAGCTCACACAAGAATAAGGTACACCACGCCACCCCTGGGCAGGACAGGCAGTGGCCTCAGAGATTGTTGTCACATAAAAGTACCAAGGTGGTATGTAATATTTTGCTGAAGGTCTCAGCAACAACAAACTGTTGTACTTCGGAGACATATACAAATCTTAACTGATGTAACTCCCTGACATTAAATACAAGCTTTGAATGGACTTTCAAACATCCAAGGTAAATACTGACTTTCTTAAGGTTGATACCGTGCTGCTTTGCATTTAGGATAACTATGCTTTGGTATCCTTTAGGCACTACTCGGCACTCCCAAAGTCTTATAACCCACTTATACTGCCCATACTTCTTCCAGATTCAGATTGTGCATCCCTCAAAGAGACTCACAGCTGCTGCAGCTGCAATCTCCTCCAGTTTTCTGCGCATGCATAGAAAAAATCAAATTCATTTAGAAATTATAGGCAGCCTCTAGCAGAACAAATGTGAATTTTCCATGCAAGCACAGAAGTGAGGGACCACCCAGGTAGCTTGCAGCAGCAGCTGTGGGGCTTCTTATGGGCTGCATAGCGTGGATATGTCAGGAGTGTGAAGAGGTGAGGCTTTGATAAGTTGCTGGGGAAAAGGGAAGGGGGTAACAAAAAGCATAACTACAATTAAAAAAGTATAATTCTCCTTTAAAGCTTAGCCTAAGCCGTTAATAAATGGAAAAAGAAAATATGGACAGCCGCACTCCAAAAAAACTTGATGGTTGTCTTTATTTAAAAAAGGAAAAATGCACTACAAGTCACAGCACACTACACGGGAGTAAAACAGCTGACGCGTTTCACACTATAAATTAGTGCTTAATCGTACCTCTCTTTTTATTGCTTTTGCAGGTACGTTATGTGTTTCTAGCAGGGAGATTTGTAAATTAATTTTTAAAATAACAATCAGGTTATACTTACCTCCTTTTGCAATTTCTGCTAAAGCTTTATTTTATCTTTAGATAGAGCTGGTATGTAGTTAGATCCTCTGTTTTTTTATTGCTGTTTATCTCAGATATAATTTTCCCTCTCTGACATGCATCCTATTTATTTTCATGTCAAGAATCTACTGGATGGCTGGTTATAGTGTCACTAATAATCCATATTTGATTCTCTGGAGGACTGTAAAGACAATGGGGTAGATCCACAAAGAAATTACGCCGGCGTATCTACTGATACGTAGGCGTAATTTCAAAATTCCTGTGTCGTGTCTTTGTTTTGAATCCTCAAAACAAGATATGACGGCATCTCGGCTAGATCCGACAAATTAGCTATTTCTGACGATCCACGAACGTACGAGCGGCCGTCGCATTTTTTTACGTTGTTTCCGTTCGGCTTTTTCCGGCGTATAGTTAAAGCTGCTATATGGTGGCGTACTCAATGTTAAGTTTGGCCGTCGTTCCCGCATATAATTTTGAAAATTTTACGTTGTTTGCGTAAGTCGTCCGTGAATGGGGCTGGACGCCATTTACGTTCACGTCGAAACCAATGACGTCCTTGCAACGTCATTTGGAGCAATGCACCCTACGGACGGCGCATGCGCAGTTCGTTCGGCGCGGGGACGCGCTTCATTTAAATGAAACACGCCCCCTACCCACAGGATTTGAATTCCGCGCCCCTTACGCCGCGATAGATAAGCTACGCCGCCGTAACTTGCGGCGTGAATTCGTTGAGGATTCAAACAAATGCAAAGTAAGTTACAGCGGCGTAGCGTATCTTACATACGCTGTGCCCTGCGCCAATGTATGTAGATCTGCCCCAGTGTACCCAAGAGAAAGGAAACAGGAAGTTCTTATCATAGTAATGCCATGGTTACCACTGAAGCAGGAAGTAAAAAGAATAAAACAGCAATAAAAACCTGACAAAGTATGTAATTATTTAACTGTAGCCAAAACGAAAAAATTAAAAATACGTTTTGGGTGGAATCCACTGTATGAAAGCATTAGGGTACAGCCTATAGC
The DNA here is from genome assembly GCF_905171775.1 of Rana temporaria. Taxonomy (NCBI): domain Eukaryota; kingdom Metazoa; phylum Chordata; class Amphibia; order Anura; family Ranidae; genus Rana; species Rana temporaria. Next base: position 250,341,606 of record NC_053490.1, on the reverse strand, counting down.
ACTGATTCTCAACTGCATTCCTCCACAGCTGGTAACGGCACATGTTTTCTCTGCATCCAGGTAGGGATCCAACTACAGTACCTAGTATCCTGTAATAGAAAACATTATCAATTATAGCATATAAATATACAGTATCACATGTGGGTCTATAATGATAACTAAGGGCATATGTCATTGGTGGTCCTTGATAACCAAAGTTGAGTACCTCTGGAAAAAGAGTCCTACATTATCTATTACACTACAGAAGGCTTGAGTTGTACAAGTGTGACTCTTCACGTGACTAGTAAATAGTGACTAGTGAATACCCCTTCACATAGGTGTGCACAGCCTATTCAGGGCCGGTGCTAGCACTAGGCAAACCAGGCAGCCGCCTAGGGCGCACTGCTGCCTAGGGGCGGCAGGCTGATGGTTTCCCTCCGCGTCTGCATGCTCTGCAGGCTGCAGAATGTAAATAACTCAGTCCCAGGCATTTGCTCCATCCGACTGGTACTGTAATTATAGGCACATCGCAACACTGGAGCCAGTGGAAGCAGAGCCGATGCTTCCTGTATAGCGCTGCCTCCTGTCACATTGGTAGGGCAAAGGGGTTGGAATCAGGGGTGGAGCCAGTGGGGGTGGCAAAATTAGGTTTCGCCTAGGGTGTCTTCTTGCACCAGCTCTGAGCCTACTGCATTAGAGTGTGCATCCCAAAGCTCAAACATGTGTGTGTGTGTGTGTGTGTGTATATACTGACAGTGTCAGTAGAGCAGTGTACGATATCAGAAGGTCAGAGATTGGTGTCAGTAATTACATTTTTTTTTTATTATGTTTGTGTCTTCAAAAATAGTGTATTGCTATAAAAAGAAAAAAATATATACAGAGCAATGCTTTGTGCGAGAACAGAAAATGACAGTGCTGCAGAATAAACATTTTAATAACATTCAATTACAATATGACTTGAGTTGCAATTCTATACGCAATGTTATTAATTTATTTTTTGCTATTTTTCTTCCCCACTAAAGTGGATTTACCTTTAATATGTGTAGGATTAACCATCTGAAGTTCTTAGACAAAGTGGAAGGAGGCAGTCCCAGCAGGTTCAAGAGGTACTTACCACTGGCTGCAGTGATAAATATAGGAGAGACTCAATTACATCCAGGGCTGTCCAAATCCATGGGCACCCCCCCCCCCCCAGGTGTATGGGGGCCCCATCATAATCTTGCATTACATTGTACTTGCCAATTGTCCCAGATTTGCCAGGACAGTCACACTTTTTACTAAGCTGTTCCAGGATGGTTGTGTCCCAGATCCTGTATTGTGCCCCCCTTACCCCACTGTACTGTGTTTTTCTGCCTCCTCGTCTGTACTGTACCCTTTGTGTTGATTAGCCTTTGATTTATGGCATGTTTTCTTATTGTTTAAAATAGATTTTATTGAAAGTACTAATAAATATAAACTATATTGTCAAAAGTATTGATACGCCTGCCTTTACATGCACATGAACTTTATGGGCATCCCAGTTTTAGTTTGTAGGGTTCAATATTGAGCTGACCCACCCTTTGCAGCTATTACAGCTTTAACTCTTCTGGGAAGGCTGCCCATAAGGTTTAGGAGTGTGTCTATGGGAATGTTTGACAATTCTTCCAGAAGCATATTTGTGAGGTCAGGCACTGATGTTGGACGAGAAGGCCTGTCTCGCAATCTCTGCTCTAATTCATCCCAAAGGTGTTCTATTGGGTTCAGATGAGGACTCTGTGCAGGCCAGTCATGTTCCTCCACCCCAAACTCGCTTATCCATATCTTTATAGACCTTGCTTTGTGCACTGGTGGCCGGGCCCTTCCTGCTTCAACAAGACTGCGCACCAGTCGTCCCAATACTTTTGGTACTATAGTGTATGTTTAATTCTATCAATTATTTATACTTCAATTCTTGAGAGTAGGTGGGCCCAGGGGCCCATGATGCTACTAAGACGGCCCTGACTACATCCCAAAGGGGTTGGATCTTAGGGGAGGTCCAAAAGATATGGAACACATTCCCTATTTAATTTATACAGTGCAAGCAAAGACTGGGAATGGTAGGGTTTACACTAAAGTATGAAAAAAGGCAAGGGTAGGACACCAACGGATCTACACACTTAAAATATATTTCCAGATTTACCATTTTTAGAAAAGCACAACATTGAAAAAAAAACAAAAAAACTCTTTATTAATTTGAACATAAATTTGCAATGCTTTGGATCAGAATCATAATTTCTGTGTAATTTTAAACGGGATAAATTACAGAACAAAATGCTCACTTTTAACGTGCAGCAACAATATTTATTTTTAAACTAATACTGCTCACAAAAAAGAAAAAAAAAAGAAAAGGTGAGTTATTTTTTTTTTAATTGTCTAAGTATTGGGACAAAAAAATAATTGTCGCAAGATAATATCATGAAAAGAAAGTCTTGTTTGTCCTAAAAAAAACAATATGTATTATTTTGTTATGTTACGTAATGACAAAGTTATTGAAGACTAAACAGGTCAATGGCATTCTGTTAAAAAACAGATCCATAGCAGAAATGTTTAAAATTGCTTGGGTCCATAGGGGGTGAACTTGTGTGAGAGGCAAAGGGTTGTAAAGGTAAAAAAAAAAATCCCTAAATAGCTTCCTTTACCTTAGTGCAGTCCTCCTTCACTTACCTCATCCTTTTGATTTTGCTTTCAAATGTCCTTATTTCTTCTGAGAAATCCTCACTTCCTATTCTTCTGTCTGTAACTACACGCAGTAATGCAACACTTTCTCCCTGGTGTGGAGTGTCGTGCTCACCCCCTCCCTTGGACTACAGGAGAGTCAGGACGCTCTCTATGTTGCAGATAGAGAAAGGAGCTGTGTGTTAGTGGTAAAGGAAGCTATTTAGGAAATAAAAATTGTACCTTTACAACCCCTTTAATGAATCAGGACCTGTATTTTGAGCTCTTTCCAGTCAAAACTATCTGTCTTTCAGAAGTAAGTGTTAGAAACATCTCTTCTATTAGCATAAAGTACCATGCACTTACTAGGATGTGCATATGGTATGCATTATATAGTACATCCAGATGTCATGTAGATCTTCCTGTCGCATAGCAGGTTTAACTCAGGACATGTAGAACAGACAGTGAATTGTGTTCACTATATACCATTACATAGTACTTCCAGCCCATAAGAAAACAGCATTTCAGTTTTACCACATCAGAAGCCTCCAATTCCCACCGTGTCTGTTATTCTGCTTAGTCACGATTCACAAGGCTTGCCAAAATTATCATAATTTTCCCCTCAAACATTTTTATGTAATAAAAGGAATTTATGTGCTCTATAAAGGTCAATAAAATTTTGATAGAATAAAAACTTTAGGGGGCACAATTATGAAGCAGTTACTCTGACACAGACAAGGTCATCCAGCCCCCAGGTCAAAGATGCCAAACTGTGCCCCCCCTTTCCCTTACTGTGAGGGTCAGGGCGCCCCCATACCAGTAATTAACAATTAATTGCGCCCAGGGCAGTCGACCCTCTTACCCACCCCTTGTCCCCGCCCTGCTCTGACATTCAACAAATATTCACTGAATGTGAACCTTCTTGGTGCATATGTTTTAACTGACAGTGATTTATTCAGCACCAGTGAGAGTTTGGTGAAAGTCACCTTTACCACTACAGTGTACTGGATGGCTGAGGAGATCGTGGACATCGCTGGAGAGAGGAGCTCAGGTAGGTAATTGTGGGGTGCTGGGGGCTGCTAAACACGGAAGGTTTTTTACCTTGATACATAGAATGCATTAAAGGGGTTGTAAAGGTTAGTTTTTTATTTTCTAAATAGGTTCCTTTAACTGTTTGCCAACCAGCCGCCGCAATTATACGGTGGCAGGTCGGCACGGCTGCGCGAGATCACGTAGCTATGCGTCTACGTATGCGGCATCTCGCGAATCAGCCAATAGGGCGATCACCGCCGGGCACCCGTGATTGCTCGTTACAGAGCGAGAGCCGGGAGCTGTGTGTGTAAACACACATCTCCAGGTCCTGTCAGGGGGAGAAATGCCTGATCGTCCCATACAATGTATGAACAGCGATCTGTCATTTCCCCAAGTCAGTCCACCCCCCTACAGTTAGAACACACCTAGGGAACATAATTAACCCCTTCCTCGCCCCTAGTGTTAACCCCTTCCCTGTCAGTGGCATTTTTTTATAGTAATCAATGCATTTTTATAGCACTGATCGCTATAAAAATGCCAATGGTCCCAAAAATGTGTCAAAAGTGTCCGCCATAAGGTCGCAGTACCGATAAAAATCGCTGATCACCGCAATTACTAGTAAAAAAAAAATATTAATTAAAATGCCATAAAACTATGCCCTATTTTGTAGACGCTATAACTTTTGCGCAAACCAATCAATAAACGCTTATTGCGATTTTTTTTTTGAAAAATATGGAGACTACGTATCGGCCTAAACTGAGGAAAAAAATTGTTTTATATATATTTTTGGGGATATTTATTACAGCAAAAAGTAAAAAACATTCATTTTTTTTCAAAATTGTCGCTCTATTTTTGTTTATAGCGCAAAAAATAAAAACCGCAGAGGTGATCAAATACCACCAAAAGAAAGCGCTATTTGTGGGAAAAAAAGGACGACCAATTTTGTTTGGGAGCCACGTCGCACGACCGCGCAATTGTCAGTTAAATCGACGCAGTGCCGAATCGCAAAAAGTGGCCCGGCCATTGACCAGCAATATGGTCCGGGGCTGAAGTGGTTAAGCTAGTGCATTGTTGCAGGTTAGGATGAAGGAAAAAAGCTGGGACAGCCGCACTCCAAAAAAACTCCTCCTTTAATTAAAAATCACAAAATACATGCCACAGCAAAAAACAGCACAACAAAAGAAAAGCTGACGTTTCGCACTATGCCTTAGTGCTTCTTCATAGCTAGTGTGTAAACAGTAAAATGAGTGAATATATACCTTACAACCCAATGAGTGGGAGGGGGCTCTGGAAACAATTAAGTTAAACAGGGTCCTCTGTGAAGTTTGGGTGTGTCTCGACAGACAATCAGAGAGTGTCTCATGTGGACTATGTCTCATGCAAATTCATAGTGAATAGTGAACATTGGATAAAATGATGTGTTGACCCAATAGAGAAGTGGGGTGCAGAAAAATGTGAAAGAGAGTGTAGGAGTATGTGTAAGTGTGAAGAAATATCTTTGAGTGTAAGAGAAGTGAATTAAAGTGGACAGGAAATGGAATGATATGTGTAAAACATGTATAACTTGTATAAGTAACAAATAAAATCAAATTAAGAAATCAAAAAATATGATATGAATTGAAGTGCGATAAAGTAAAGTGAAATTAATTAAAAAAGAAGAAAGAAAAACAAATAAAAAGTGAAATGGGGAAAAAAGGGAAGAAAAAAAAAAGGGAAAAAATAGGGGTGAATATGACGGTGAACCATATAAAGGACGATGCATAAACCATAAAATAATATGGTGTAATGTAGTGAACAAAAAATGCCTAAATATTGCACCTTAATTCTAATGGTCTTATTTGTTTTATAGTATATTAACTTGTGTTTTTTATTATTTTTATGATTATTATTATATTGTTTTTGTTTTTTGTATTTTTGTTGCCTGTATGCGTTTGTGTACTTACTCATTATTGAAATAATAACTGAGACACCAAGGCATCTATCTGGACTGGTTAAACATTCATTGTGAGCTGAACCATTAATACACAGACAAAAACAAAAAGATGTGAACATGTGTGGCCGTTTATAGAAGAGTTCTAAAATATCCTAAAAATCAGTAAATGAGTGAACATGCAGAGTAGTATGGAATGATAGTAAAAAACGAGGCACTTGAAATGTCGGGAAGTGTCAATGTGGCTATATGAGGCTAATGAAAAATAACCGCTATTAGCGGACAATTGCCAACATGTGAACCTCAATCTAAATAGAGAAACTCTCTAGAGAATGATAGCGATCAGGGTATGGGCATGGAGTGTGTGTCAGGTTGCATAGCGGAATCGATATATTGGTATTACAATATTTTAATACTTTAATGTTAGACTGGAAAGGGAAAAGTAAAACCAAAAGGAAACCAAATGGGTTAATGAAAAACTCCCTAGGCAGTAGGTAAACATGTGTTGAAATCGAAAATACGCTATCTGATTCTCTGTCTTGACACATCCAATTACAGAAAAAGCCACATTTGAGGCCACCACATCTCGCCGACAACAAAGACATCGCCATACATGTCGCGATGACTGTGCGATCTACATGAATTAAATACTTAAATGTGTATTTACAAGGAACAAATAAAATTCGATAAAACGGAGAAGCCGAACATTGCTGTTGACAGCTGTATATACAAAAAACAGTTAATACAGTAATAAGAACAAAAAACACACAATATGCATATGAAATGTCCCGATAAACATATTAAGATAACGAGCAATATCGTATGAATGGCTGGGAAGCCAGCAGAACTGTAATCGTGGGACATATCCTACAATGTATGTTGGTTGGTTCTCTAATGAAACCCAAAAAGAAAGAAAGAAGAGAGTATAGGATACTGAGATCTTGTTGAAAAGGGTGCCAAGAGCCTAGGTGTTTTGTAGTCCTCTTACAAGGAAGGAGATACTGTATTTATGGATCCTGTAAAAATCGGGGAAAAAACATCCAGGGTGCTTGTAAGAAAATAAGGTTAGGAAAAAAGGCAAGATGAAAAGAGAGGGGGGGGAGGGGGAAGGGAATAAGGAGAAAAATGGGAAAATGGGCGCAAGGTAGAGCGAAAAAAAAAAAAAAGGGGGGGGAAGTGGAAGTGAAAAAAAAAAAAAAAAAGGGGGAAGTGGAAAAAAAAAAAAAAAAAAAAAAAAAAAAAGGTGGAAGTGGAAGTGAAAAAAAAAAAAAAAGGTGGAAGTGGAAGTGAAAAAAAAAAAAAAAAAAATATTTAAAAAAAAAAAGGTGGAAGTGGAAGTGGGGAAAAAAAAAAAAAAAAAAATATTTTAGAAATGAAAATGAGAAAAGATAAAAGTAAATGTAAAAATAAACATAGGGCAGGGACAACCGGCAGATCGAGGGAGCTTAATGTATGTTTAGGACCGGGCTCATATAGAATGAAGTATAAGCCTCTTAAATACCTAGAGTGAGATATACAGTGAGATGGGATACATAGGAATCGCATGCATACATAAGATAAGATGGATGTGCTGGTACTTGGGCATATACATAATCTGAATGTGTAATTAGAACGCTTCAAAAATCAAAAATCTACCACATGTGTTGTAAAGACATGTATGGGAGAGCGTGAAGATGGTATAATGTAAAATCCATGTCGGAGAAATATTGGTTATCAGCGAAATAGTTCTGTATGTATATATATATATAGTGCACTCAAGAACCGGACACGTCTAGAGTAAAAAAAGGGGGGGGGGGAATTAGGAGACACAAAATCAGAGAAAAATCTCCAAGGAGATGTGATGAGCTGTGTAATATGTAAGTGTGGCAGTAATGGACAATGGTGCAAACGTGAAACTGGATACTGATACTGATCAGTCATAAAAATGGGACACATCCCACTCAAAATTCATTCCAGACGGAATTCTGGTTTGGAGTGAAAAGATCCAGAACACTTCACGTTTGCACAATGACCGGAACTTGTCGCCCCCCCTGATGGGGGTTTTGACCTGTTCTACACCCTGTATAACAAGACTGGTGATGTCCTTAAAGTGTATGTTGTTCCAATGTCGTGCCACATTGGTGTTTTTATTGGTGGAGATATCATAAAGATGGTCCCTGAAGCGATCTCTAAGCCTACGAATTGTACGTCCCACATACTGTATATTACACAGTGTGCAGGAAATGACTTATTCATGAAACTCTTAATCTCAAATTCTCTATGATTGCTACATGAAATTACGTGTTGGCCTGTTTTGATGAAGCTGCAATAGATGCAGCTTTTAATACCACACTTGAAGGTGCCCTTAAAGCTCAGCCAGCCATGATGGGTGATTTTGCTATTAAATAGGCTGGGTGAAAGGGAGCTTCCAAGCGTGGGTGCCCTTCGAGACACTGTTTTAATGCCCTTGAGTAGTATGGCACTATAGGCTGGGTCACTATACAGTATGGGCAGATACTTCATCACTGTGTTTTTAATTTTCTGAAACTCTAGACTAAATGGAGTAGAGAAAACTGGAGTATTATTGGAGAATTTGGAAGCTGTTCTCTTGGAACTTTGTAGCAAATTATCTCTGGGAACAGAGCTGGCAGCCAGCAGGGCTTTAGTAATGATGTGTTCAGGGTACCCTCTATCTTTAAACCTGCTTGCCATATTATGGGCCTCCTCGTTAAAGGTTTCAGGTGCACTGCAAAGTCTCCTGAGTCTGAGGAACTGGCCATACGGGACCCCCCTGATGGTGTGTCTTGGATGGGCAGAATCTGCTCTTAGAATGGCATTGCCCGCTGTTGGTTTTCTGTAGAGGCTAGTAACTACCGTATTGCCCGCACCTGTCAACTTAACATCCAGAAAGTTTATGGATTTGGAATTTAATTCACCGGTAAACTTTAAATTCAGAGAGTTATTGTTGAAATAATCAAGCCAAAGTGTGAGATCTGCAAAAACGTGTAGAGGGCGCTCAACCACTCAGTGATAATAAATGGTTAATTATAGAAAGATAAATTAAAATAAATTAATTTAAACTGTATCTGAGTATATATATAATTGAATAATACTACATTCCAATAGTGTCTCTGTGTCCAAAGGAATCTGTAAACATAGTCCCAATAAGTATTCAAACAATGTATCACATGTGAATGAAAAGAAAAGAAAAAACAAATCTTCTTTCTTGAGTGTTCTTTGTGCAAAAAGGAAAGCCGTCACCAACAAATCCAAACGAATGTGCTTACCAGAATAAATGGACTATTATCGTTAAACAATAGTCAGCTAGACATATGCAGGATTGTGCCTGCATGCACATCGGACAGGAGATCACCAGTAAGCCTCAATGCCAGGGATTCCAGATGGGATATATAATGAAAAAAGGCAATGGAGATGCCAATAGTGTGATACCACTTTAAAATTTATTGTACATAAAATTAAAAAAATCAAAAAGACAAAATGGCCCAGATGGCCTCTTACTTCTAAAAGTGCCTACCCGGCACTGGGGCTGCTGGCGTGTCACCACTACCTTGCGGTGCGGTAATGAATAGGGTCGTCTGATCCGGTGCTGTCTCCGCAGCGCGGCTCGGCGTCCCAGCTGGCAGCTCGTGAGGGCAGGGAGGCACGTATCGTGATCGGGTCCGCCTCCGACGTACGTTTCGTCAGGTACGTCTTCAGGGGGGCGTGCCCGATCACTAGTGCATGATGGTAAATGTAGTCTCATAGAGGCTACTGATTGGTCCAAATTCAGAGGGTAAATGGAAAGCAGCCGCGGTGTCGTTTAAGCCATAAACAGAACGTAGCAGTCATGTTCTATAATACTTTTTAAATAGTAGCTATACAACAGCGGAAGTTTAAGTGTTTGCTAGGTCACTCAAAAAACACAAAAGGCAAACAGCAAATAAATTTAACCACAAAAAAACTAGCAAGTACCAGAGAACCGGGGGATGTTAAAAAATACTAACCTTTCTAAATCCTCTCATTCAAAACCTTCCACTTATCCTCCATATAATCATAGTGGATATCCGTACCCTCCGCCTGTTGAAATATACAATAGATTTGGACCTTTGGATCCTAGAGGACCTGAATACCAATACTACGAACCATATCGTCCGCAATACCCTCCCAGGCCTCCAAGGGGAGGATCTAGAGGGAATTTTCGAGGTAGACCAACCCCTTATTACAATCAGCACCAGGGGGGGGGGATGGAAGGGGGTGGAAGGATACATACCGCATCCCCCCAAAATCTCCCCAATACCCGAAAGATTATACAGAAGAAGAGGGCGACGAGGAAGAGGCGGAACGAAAAAGAAAAAGGACAAATTGATTGAAGGAATTTATAATTTAACAGAAGAAAAATTTACAGATCATGAAGTAGAAGTTTTTCAACAGGGCCTCAAATTTGCCCCTAACAAAGATGTGGACAAATTTGAACTCTTTATTGATGTAGAAAAACATATCAGAAAATTAAACATTAAGAAACACTTTGCTGGGAATACGTTAGATGCTAGATCTAAAAGTCCCGATAAGTTTGTGCATAGTGGACTGAAGAATCAGTCCATTTTTAATCCAAATAAAAGCTCCAATCACTATATTGAAGTGTTTCGCACTTTAGTACAAGATGATATACGAGAGATGGAATTTAGTCGACATGGTTCTAACATGCAATTCAAAGAAGCAATAAAATCTATTGAAAAGAACAAGAATATAGTGGTCAGACCGGCCGATAAGGGGGGGGGACTCGTTATACTGAAAAGAGAATATTATTACCAAGAGATGCAGAGACAGCTTGATGATTCAAAAGTATACCAATTGCTGAGGGGTGATCCCACCCTAAAGTTAAAAAATCTACTCATCGAATGGGTGAATGAGGGCATTGATCGAGGGATTCTAAACACAAAAGAAGCTGATTATTTAATCCTTCATACACCTAGGATTCCGGTCCTATACACTTTGCCAAAAGTTCATAAAAATAGGGAAAACCCACCGGGGAGACCCATAATTAGTGGCATCGGATCACTTTTCTCTCGGATGGGGGAATATTTAGATGGTTTTTTTAAACCACTTGTATCACAAAGTCCATCATATCTCAAAGATAGCAAAGATTTAATTATAGAACTCCAACATCTACAAGCCACCAACCAAACTATTATGGTAACAATTGACATCGAGTCTTTATATACTGATATCCGCCAGAAAGATGCTCTTATAGCCCTACGGTGGGCTTTGAAGCGAGAATCCAAACTTAAGAAAATCCAGATCAATTTTTTGATCAAAGGATTAGAGATAGCGATGTCTAACAACAATTTTTGGGCCAATAACCAATATTACAATCAAATTGGCGGGGTGGCAATGGGGGCCAGCTATGCCCCTAGCGTGGCCAACATTGTTCTCAATAAATGGGAGCAGGAAACCATTTTTTTGGATCAACATTTTTCTTTTGTGTTTCTATAGACGTTATATCGATGATGTCATTTTGTTTTGGGAGGGTCCAGAGGAAAGTCTGAAGCTCTTTCTTGAAAAAATGAATAGGAATAACTATGGTCTGACATTTACAGCAGAAACCAGTATGACTAGTGTCAATTATCTGGATTTAACCATAAGAAAACAAGGAGAAAGATTTCAGACTCTTACCTACTTCAAGGCCACAGATCGTAATGGCTTTGTACCTACCAATAGTTGCCATCATCCCCTGTGGATAGGGGCAGTGCCCAAAGGGCAATACATGCGACTAAAACGAAATTGTGACAGATGAGGACTTTCGTGTACAAGCTAAGCATCTTACCAACAGATTCCTAGAGAAGGGCTATAAGACTGAGACGCTACAACAAGTACTCAACCAAGTTTCTGCTTTGGACAGGAAAACTTTGCTAACCTCTAAAACAAAAAAAGAGTTTAAAAGTGAAGCCGCCTTTATATCTGGCTTTCACCGGCAATACCGGCAAGTAGAGGCCATTTTTAAACGTCATTGGCCGATCCTAATGAAAGACAAAGACTTGAAATCATCCATCTCTGGTGTACCTAAATTCATCTATAGGAAAGCCCCCTGGATTACGTAACAAAAATAGCTCCTAACGTACCCGATCCACCTAAGAAACTCGTCACCTTTCTAGATGGATCTGGTTTCCATCATTGCACTCGATGCAAAGCATGCAGAACCACACGCAAGCCTGGAGACAAGAAAAAAATTACACAATTTAAATCTAATGTGACGGGTGAGGGTTTTACCATCAAACCCCTGATCACTTGTGGGTCTGATCATGTAACCTATGTACTGGAGTGCCCGTGCTCTCTTCAGTACGTCGGAAGGACCACCCGAAAACTCAAAATACGAATAAATGAACATCTAACGAACATTGCAAAAGAATTCCCTAATCATAGTGTTTCTAGACATTTCACGAAATATCATAACAGTGACCCTAGCCTTTGCACCTTTTATGGTATAGATAAAATCAACAAGCATTGGAGGGGTACACACATGACCAGGAGTGTCTCACAGAATGAAATGAAGTGGGTGCATAGACTTCGTACTATGCAGCCTAATGGTCTTAATATCGAGCTAGACCTAAATTGCTTTTTAGCTAATGATTAATACCATGATCAACCTAGGGATTGTGTTGTTTTGGGTATTAATATTATATTCTATTTTATTTAATAACCCCCTTCTCGTTTTTTTTACTGCTAATCATGGTCTGACATTAACACATGCAATCAAACCCTTTGTCCGTATTGGACTGGGCCCTGACATTTAGAGTCCCTCTAATTAATAATCTATCAATTTAATTGTTGGTTGTGAGGTAGAGACTTTTTGTACCATTCCTTCTCCACCTTTATGGATTTATTAGATTAATTTTCTATTTTCCAGATACACAAATTTTTTTTATATTGTAATTTTTTTATATTGTATATTCTTAGTTGTATACATAATTATTTTTCTCTCAGAATTTCAAATGTGCACATGTGTACTAATTTTTCTATATTTTTCTACTATTTTGATACTTGGGTTGGATGGGTGGTTTGCACTACTGGAGGGGTGCAAAGCTATTCATTTACCCACATTCATGTTATTAATGCTGTGGATTTTCCATTGAATGTCTACAAGATATACTTAATATATTCTTATAATATTTTTAATTTTTTTTTTTAACTTATATCTATTGTCTAGTTAATAATTATTTTCTAGCCATGTATATGTATTGGTTTGGCTTGCGAGATGGCCTTTTATTATACATTGCTCCATTTTGGAGCTTAAACGTGCACATCCGGTGGGATCGCGAGTGTAGTATTTTTAACATCCCCGGTTCTCTGGTACTTGCTAGTTTTTTTGTGGTTAAATTTATTTGCTGTTTGCCTTTTGTGTTTTTTGAGTGACCTAGCAAACACTTAAACTTCCGCTGTTGTATAGCTACTATTTAAAAAGTATTATAGAACATGACTGCTATGTTTCTGTTATGGCTTAAACGACACCGCGGCTGCTTTCCATTTACCCTCTGAATTTGGACCAATCAGTAGCCTATATGAGACTACATTTACCATCATGCACTAGTGATCGGGCACGCCCCCCCTGAAGACGTTGTACCTGACGAAACGTACGTCGGAGGCGGGACCCGATCCACGATACGTGCCTCCCTGCCCTCACGAGCTGCCAGCTGGGACGCCGAGCCGCGCTGCGGAGACAGCACCGGATCAGACGACCCTATTTCATTACCGCACCGCAAGGTAGTGGTGACACGCCAGCAGCCCCAGTGCCGGGTAGGCACTTTTAGAAGTAAGAGGCCATCTGGGCCATTTTGTCTTTTTGATTTTTTTTAATTTTATGTACAATAAATTTTAAAGTGGTATCACACTATTGGCATCTCCATTGCCTTTTTTCATTATATATCCCATCTGGAATCCCTGGCATTGAGGCTTACTGGTGATCTCCTGTCCGATGTGCATGCAGGCACAATCCTGCATATGTCTAGCTGACTATTGTTTAACGATAATAGTCCATTTATTCTGGTAAGCACATTCGTTTGCTTTAACACCATTTAGAGGGTGATTAAGAAGATTGGATTTGTTGGTGACGGCTTTCCTTTTTGCACAAAGAACACTCAAGAAAGAAGATTTGTTTTTTCTTTTCTTTTCATTCACATGTGATACATTGTTTGAATACTTATTGGGACTATGTTTACAGATTCCTTTGGACACAGAGACACTATTGGAATGTAGTATTATTCAATTATATATATACTCAGATACAGTTTAAATGAATTTATTTTAATTTATCTTTCTATAATTAACCATTTATTATCACTGAGTGGTTGAGCGCCCTCTACACGTTTTTGCATTTATCACAATTAAGATTGTTTTTTGAGGAGCAGCTCTTATGTATTTTATTATTTAAGATTTATTTTTATTTTGAATTTTATTGTTTTGGCGCTGATTATCACTTTTATAAAGTGTGAGATCTGCCTCGCTGTCTGAAGTGATAAACAGGAGGTCATCAATGTAGCGACCATAGAACACCGTATCAGTCCTGCGGGGGCTATCATGTCCAAAGATGCGAGACCTCTCCCACCAGCCCATGAATAGGTTGGCGAGCGAGGGAGAAAACTTGGCTCCCATGGAGGCCCCGCATCTTTGGAGATAATAGCGGCTGTCCCAGCTTTTTTCCTTCATCCTAACCTGCGTTTTGATTGCACTGCCTGCACCCTTGGCTCGGACCACAGGAATCAGATTACCTGGTTCTCTTTGAGCGGTTACCCACTCTCTCATTTCTAGTGCATTGTTGGTTCACTTACCTTTTCCTTCAATTTCCCTTCTAAATGTTTTTTTTCTTTGTCTGAATTTCTCACTTCCTGTTTCTCCTCCGTAAACTTCACACCAGCTTACTGAGGAGGAACAGGAAGTGAGAAATTCATACAAAGAAAATAAACATTTAGAAGGCAAATCGAAGGAAAGGGTAAGTGAACCAACAATGCACTAGCTTTAAGGAATCTGCCTTTACAACACCTTTAAGGGAAATCTTCTCAATTGGACACAGATGGCACACAAATATAAACACTGACAAGGGTTATAAACCTTCAATACTCTATCCAAAGTAATAAAGAGAACGTTTTGGCTTAAGTACTAGAAAGAGAACTTCAAAGTGAACACAGCTTTACCTTATTCACATTGCTTGTAAACAGCCTCAACTCCTTCCAGAAAATCAGCCTGATTGTGTTATGTTTCTTTCCATAACCCGTATTGTTCTAGACAATTACTATGATGCCTTACATCTTGTAGCTGTGGTTAGAAAAGAATCAAAGTACTGAACTGACTAGATAAAGTCACGCATTGAGCCAGCTCTAATGAGTAAACATAAAATGGTTTTGGAAGTAAGACTGGGGACTGTTACAACAACAGCAGAATTTAGAAAGGAAGCAGATGTCACAGAACTAACATGCATATAGCTGGACTGTCAGCCTGCAAATTGATCTTATTTTGTTAAAATCATGCTTGCTATTAAATGAAGGAAAATTAAGCTAATCATTGTCTATGTCAGGGGTGTCCAACCTTTAGAAGAGCAAGGGTCACTTTAGCGACTCGGTAACCGGTCACAGGCCACCATGAGTGGAGCTGGCGGAGGACAGGTCAGTGTCCATTCTGAATATGCAAAGCAGACACAGCCTGCTTTACTCTATAGGCTCTCCAGTCCTATTTGCCTCGACAGAAGGGGACCGATCCCTTTCTGTTTTTTTTAAATGGATCAGATTGGAGATAGGCGGGTGTATACGGAAACAAGTCTGTTTACATCTGCCACTCTATAGAGGTAGATGGAGAGTCGGTTTGGGTCCACATGAAAAATGGACAGGCGGATCCGATCAGACCGATCATGTGAAAGGGGCCTAAGGCTGCTTTTGCACTGCGGTTTACCTACACCTCAACTGACCTTAATCTTCACTTCTTCCTCAGGATTGCTGCAGGTATCGCTGGCTGCTTCTCTTCCCCGACGGATAAGGCTGGCAGCTGCTGCTGTTCCCCAGGTGGGTATGGCTGCTGCTGTCCCCCAGGTGGGTATGGCTGGCGGCGGCTGCTGTCCCCCAGGCGGCGGCTGCTGTCCCCCAGGCGGCGGCTGCTGTCCCCCAGGTGGCTATGGCTGGCAGCTGCTGCTGGCCCTATTGCAGGTATGGCTGGCGGCTGCTGCTGGTTATCCTCCAGTTGGGTATCCCTTGTGGCTACTGTCCCAGATCACAGGTTCCCAACCAGCCATCCCTGAGCATCAGTGTGACAGGAGCCGGCACTGGAGGAAGCATGTGACTGCAGTAGAGAGCAGAGCCGAACGATGCTTCCGATTACTAATTTGGTATCACTCCACCTGTGATAGGAGCCAGTGCTATACAGAAATCATTGTCTCTGCTTCCTCTAGTTTTTACTCCGTTCTACACACTGATGCTTTGGGATGGCGGGTCAGGAACCCGCATTCTGGGCTTACCGACCCGCCATCCTAGAGCAGAAGGTGGCAGGCCACATTAGAGGGTGCCCCTGGTCTATGTTATTATAGACAGAAACAACCTGTAGATAATGTGACACTAACTGATACTAGTGTGAAATACATGCTATTCATTTGCTAGTTACAGTATGAAAAATCATATCACATGCAGAATGTATTTTCTATCTCAGTGGCAATGGTCACAAGAACAGATTGAGAGACAGGATCTCTTCATGGGGGTCACACAGCAATTAAAACAGGTGTTCTAATTCTTTCCTGCTTTACTTAAAAATAAAAAGACAAAAGGTTGTGCTATACAGATATAGAACCCTCCTGAATAGGCTGCTGGAAATGCTAAGCAAATTTAGTTCTCATTACTGTAGTGAAGCACCCAGTAATTGATTTGGGCTCTGAAGGCTGAGGGTTTGATTGTTCTCCCCTTCCTTCTGGAGGATTTCAGAAAATAGAGGGTTGGGAGAATGCAAACCAGCAGTCTGAATATTTATGTGGCCTCAGCCAACCCCTGGTGCCCAGTAAGTGGTTGCAGAATGCTTAATCTGGAGCTTTAGTTAGGCCTGTTCTTGCCAGGCTGAAGGGCTGTTTCCCTTCTGGGCAGCCCAGCTGAAACATTCTACTTGTGCTCATCGAGGTCCCATGTGTGTAAGAACTGGGGGGCCTGTTCTTCTAAACTCTCTGAAGCTAAGCAAGCAATTTCCTGGGGATCCAGTCTGGGAGACTCATGGAGGCATCGTCTTTCGGATACTGAATAGGGGCATCCAAGTATTCAGGGACATTGTGAGTAAAGACCTAAAGGGAAGATCTTAGCAACTGCTGCCGATATACCTAGCACATCTTTACTAGTGTTTGCCTGGCCCATTGCTAAAAGTTTCCCGATGCTGTTCATTTTCTGGGCTTTTGTTGGAGAGACTGTTCTGAGAAGTAGTATTACATAGAAGAGTGTCCTCAATTCATTGCTCAGCATTCATGGAGTATCACACAGCTCCCTGTGCTTTATCCAAGTTAATCAGCAACACATTTTAAAAAGGCAACCCCTAGACTGTTTTTTGAGCCAGAAGAGTGACTATTGCGATGTGCCTGGCTGTTAGGGCACTAATCTGGCAAAGGAACCTGGGACAAATCAGCGGTCCTTTTTAAAGTTCAGCGCTACACATACACTTTAAGCCTGGGTTCACCCTTGTCCGACAAACGCTCCGACATTGGGAGCTCATGTCGCATGACGTGCGAAAATCAATGTTTTCCTATGAGAGCTGTCTTAACTGGTCTGACACAAGTCGGTCCGACATTGAAAATGCTCCCTGTACTACTTTGGTACGACTTTGATCCTACTTCAGCCCATTGAATATCATTGAAGTCGGATCCTTGTCCTAACCCAGTGTTTCTCAATTCCAGTCCTCAGGCCCCCCCAACAGGTCAGGTTTTCCCTCAGATGAAAAGGCTGTGGTGATTACTAAGGCAGTGAAACTGATCAAATCACCTGTGCAAAATAATGGAAACCCTGAAAACCTGACCTGTTGGGGGGGCCTGAGGACTGGAATTGAGAAACACTGTCCTAACCATCCGACATGGTGATTACAGCAGCAGTAAAAGGAATTTATCTCACACTGGGATTGTTTTGATTGGTCAAAGGACAAGTCAGACTATCACAAAGTTGGATCAAAGTAGTATGCGGTTCATGAAAGTCAGATGGATGTAGGACTGATGTCGCAGAGCAAAGTAGGATGAAAGTTGTATGAGTGTCCTGTAGTATCAGTGTGAACCCAGCCTAAGTATATAAAAATGATAAGTAATGCATAGCTGTAAGGCCCCATACACACGATTAGATTTTCTGCAGATTTTTGTCTTCAGATTTACCAAAACCATGTAGTGCAAGGGCCTTTTCAGAAAATAGCCTATGCAGCCAAGGGGCTCCAGTATATAATAAAAATATGTGCAGCTTTGTAAAATAATCATAAATGTTATTGTTTTACGGGTAGTTTATTTGGGACCATTCAGAAGCCAGATTTAAAAAAAAACCCTAGTTAGCAACCCCCATGTCCTGCCCTGCTGCTAGGACATGAAAACCATTGGATGCTCACTGCCAGCACAGCAGGCTTGGAGAACACACAGTGATTATAGCCGCTGGCAATAATCGCACAAAAAATCAAATTTTTTCGATAGATCAGCTTGGGTGCATTCAGCCTGCCCATACATGGTTTGAATCTTGGCCAGTCCCTAATAAACCAGCCAAGATTCCAACTGCCCATGGCCTGCCTTAAAGTGTTACTAAACCCAGTAATATGAAAATAGTTCATCTGCCCCCCCCCCCCCCCCAGTGCCTACAGCTTATAAATCTTTTTACATTAAAATACTGGCACTGTATACTTTTTTGGATGATCTGTATACCATGGTTACATTTTAACCACTTAAAGACCCGCCTATTGTAAATGTACGTCCTGTTTTTAAACATTGATATCTCAGTAACGGCAGCAGCTGCTGCCACAACTGAGATATCCATGTTTTCAGCGGGCGGCCGTGTAAACGATAACGGCGGTCTCCGCGGTGGATTCGCCGCGATATCGCCGTTATCGGTGGCGGGAGAGGGGGCCCCCCCCCCGCCGCTTTTCCGCGCCCTCCGCCGCTTACCGGAGCCGTCGGTAGCGGCGGAGGAGATCCGATGCTGCCGCCTGGAGAGTGAGGGCAAGATGGCCCCCACCCGTCCTCATAGCTCTGCTGGGCGGAAGTGACGTCAAAACGTCAGTCCCGCCCAGCCTCTTAAAGAGACAATTTTTTTTTTTGTCATTTTTTTAAATGACAAATTTTCCTTTTTTTTTTTTTTTTTGCATTTAAGCCTAAATATGAGATGAGGTCTTTTTGACCCCAGATCTCATATTTAAGAGGACCTGTCATGCTATTTTCTATTACAATGGATGTTTACATTCCTTGTAATAGGAATAAAAGTGATCATTTTTTTTTTTTTATATTTTAGTGTAAAAAATAATAAAATCAATAAAATTAAATAAGAAAACAAAAAAAAATTTTTTTTTAAAGCGCCCCGTCCTGACGAGCTCGCGCGCAGAAGCGAACGCATACGCGAGTAGCGCCCGCATATGAAAACGGTGTTCAAATCACACAAGTGAGGTATCGCCGCGATCGTTAGAGCGAGAGCAATAATTATAGCCCTAGAGCTACTCTGTAGCTCAAAAAATGCAACTTATAGAATTTTTTAAACGTCGCCTATCTAGATTTTTAAGGGTAAAAGTTTGACGCCATGCCACGAGCGGGCGCAATTTTAAAGCGTGACATGTTGGGTATCATTTTACTCGGCGTAACATTATCTTTCACAATATATAAAAAAATTGGGCCAAATTTATTGTTGTCTTATTTTTTAATTCAAAAAAGTGAATTTTTTTCCAAAAAAAGTGCGCTTGTAAGACTGCTGCGCAAATACGGTGTGACAAAAAGTATTGCGATGACCGCCATTTTATTCTCTAGGGTGTTAGAAAAAAAAAATATATAATGTTTGGGGGTTTTAAGTAATTTTCTAGCAGAAAAAACTGTTTTAGTCTTGCAAACACCAAATCTGAAAAACACCTAAGGTCTTTAAGTGGATAAACTGCAGAGCTTGTCCAGTGCTGAGAGTTCAGGAATACACGCCCAAATGTGTGATGTCAATATCATGTGACCTGGCTATCTCTGAGAACAAGTAACTGCTCTCTCCAGCATAAAAGGTCGGCTACCCTGCCTGTGTTAGCTGGCCTTCCTCAGATTGTACAGATCCTCCCCCTCCTGCACTAACATGATAAAACAGCCTTTTTACATATTGCGGATGATTAACCTCTTAATGTTCTGAGAGTCAGGATGCCCACTAACACACAGCTCCTTTCTCTATCTGCAACATAGAGAGCATCTCGACTCTCCTGTAGTTCAAGGGACGGTGTGAGCACGACACTTCACACCAGGGATAAAACCTCACATTAGGGTGTGGAGTTACAGACAGAAGAACAGGAAGTGAGGATTTCTCAGAAGAAATAAGGACATTTAAAAGCAAAATCGAAGGATGAGGTAAGTGAAGAAGGACTGCACTAAGGTAAAAGAAGCTATCAAGGAAAAAAAAAAATTTACCTTTACAACCCCTTTAAGTGTGTATGACCCTCAGTACAAATACTGTGGATGAATTGAGATTTAGCCCTCTCAATTTAACCCACCCTTTTATCAGATTTTGATATGCCTGATGTAGATTGATAGGAAAAAAATGCAAAGCCTACAGAGCTAAATCTATTAAAAAGTAAAAGTATTAGTTAATTTTTGCCAAACGATGATATTTTACAATGTTAAGAAGTCCACTGAGTTGTGGCTTGTTAGGCAATTTGTTGTTCCCCGCTATTAAATACAAGTAATCTGTCGTTTCTCAGAATTGGTAGCCACTAACTGTAGGTAGAGGTCCAGTTGACCATTTGTGCATTTAAAATTTCAACAGACCTGCAGATAATTATTCTCAATTCCTTACAAAAAAAAAAATGTAATTCTTAACTTTCTTCTAAAAGTTTGGCAATGCCACAAAAAATGTGGAAAGCTAATAGAATGCAATTCATTGAAAAATATATTCCCAGAAGATACTGGGCTTATTGACCGGATGGGAAAGTCTACTCAGCCTGAGTGGAGGCCAATATGGCAACATAATATTCTCAATTTAAATAACCTTAGTCCCTGTAGGTGCCAGCTCTCCAGCTCCCTCTTTTGGTTGTAAAATATTTTCCAAAGCATCTATAATTTTTTTAATACAGTATACCAGATTGTTTCAAATAATATGTTTGTGATGAGGCCATTCCTGATATTTGGAGCCATAAGGTATTTGCTCCATTGTCAAATGGGCATTATATAAAAGATACAGTCATATGAGGGCTGCAATGAAGAGTCTTGTCATTGTTCTCCCACACCGTATGGCAGGGGTCGACAAAATCCGGGCGCCAGGTCGCAATTGCGACAAGAAATTGTGACCTGGCGCCTGCGGCGGCCGGTAATTGAGGCCACGGCTTTGCGGCCTACAAGGTCGTGGTCTCAATTAACGGCCGCCACGGGGAGTGCACGGAGTCACAGGATCCTGTGTCTCCGTGCGCCCCCCACCTCCCCGCCGCGCGATCGCGGCGGGCCCGCGCCGGCTGGTAATTGAGGCCGCGGCTTTGCGGCCTTGTGAAGTCCCAAGCTCTTCCTTCTGTGAGCTGTGATCTTCTGTGAGCTGGCGCCATCTGGTGGTGGCCGTTGGCATTACAAGTTAAACAGCTGTTTTGATGTGTAATCTTTCACTATTTTCACTGCCATCTCCTTCCCTCTAAGTAGAACCCCCAAACATTATATATATTTTTTATTCTAACACCCTAGAGAATAAAATGGTGATCATTTCAATACTTTCTGCCGTATTTGCGCAGCGGTCTTACAAGCGCGCTTTTTTGGGGAAAAACAATACACTTTTTTTAATTAAAAAAATAAGACAACGGTAAAATTATCCCAATTTTTTTTATTGTGAAAGATAATGCAACGCAGAGTAAATTGATACCCAACATGTCACGCTTCAAAATTGCGTCCGCTCGTGGAATGGCGACAAACTGTTACCCTTTAAAATCTCCATAGGAGACGTTTTAAAAAATCGACAGGTTGCATGTTTTGAGTTACAGAGGAGGTCTAGAGCTAGAATTATTGCTCTCTCTCTCTCCAACGATCGCGGCGATACCTCACTTGTGGTTTGAATACCGCTTACATATGCGAGCGCTACTCACGTATGTGTTCGCTTCTGCGCGCAAGCTCGTCGGGACGGGGCGCTTTTGCTGGCTCCTAACTTTAGCTGGCTCCTAGATTCCAAGCAAATTTGTCAAACCCTGCCGTATGGCATCTCTGGGTCAGAACACTTGGCTTTAAACCTTGAAAGGGAAATCTTTACAAATCAGGCCACTGTGTATTGGGTGACCCAGCCTGCTTGTGCATGGACATATGAGTATATACTTAGTAGTGGAAACAGGTGGATGATAGGACTTGGCTCAGTGTGCCACTTCAGAATGCAAGCTTCATGAGATGGGCTCAGAGGGGAGCTATAAAATTTATAAGAGATTATATCACCCCCCTGCACCGATACCCCCTGAGCGTGCAGAAATGATCATTCCAACAGCAGAAACATTTTGTTAAAGTACTTTTCAAGTCCTCTTTAATGTTCTATTTAATGTTCTAATTAACCACTTCAGCCCCAGAAGTTTTTACCCCCTTCGTGACCAGGCCATTTTTTGCAATACAGCACCACGTTGCTTTGACAATTGCTGGTCATGCAATGTTGTACCCAAACAAAATGTATGTAATTTTTTTCACACAAGTAGAGCTTTCTTTTGGTGGTATTTGATCACCTCTGCGGTTTTTATGTCTTGCACCAACAAGAAAAGACCAACAATTTTGAAAAAAAAAAAATTATATATATTTTTACTTTCTGCTATAAAACACATCCAATAAAACAAAGAAATCAAAGTTTTTCATCATTTTAGGCCAATATGTATTCTGCTACATGTTTTTAGTAAAAAAAAAACAAAAAACAAACAAAAAAACAATAAGCATATATTGATTGGTTTACACAAAGGTTATCGCATCTACAACCTATGGGATATAGATATGGCATCTATAGATGCAGGCAGTGCACCTTGGGCGTGAGCTCTCAGGTGTACCTCCATAGCCAGGGGCTTGATGGGGGGCACAGGAGGAGGAGCCAGGAGCACCAGCGGGGGACCCAAGAAGAGAGGTTCAGAACTGCTCTGGCAACAGAGCAGGCAAGTACAAACCTGATTTGTTTTTTATATAACAGTTTACAATAACTAAAAGAGACATATATTTACTAATGATAAAAAATAATAATAATGTTTCATTAACCACAGTTTTATAGCATTCACAATCTAGTCATACTTTCACGCAAATACGTTAACCCCCCCCCCCTCCCAAAAAAAAAAAAAATACAGCATTTTCTTCACAGAAAAATGTATGGAATAAATTGGTGGAACTGAAGATACACAAGGATATTTTTCACTTGTGTGAATTCATAATATTTTAAGATATTAGATTATCCAACAAAATATTTCATAAAACAAAACAGAACTGTAGAATAGATTTTGTTTGTTATTGATGAATATGTTTTATCCTATTGGAACATCATCCTCTTCCATTTTAGTCTCCTCCTGTGTTGCAGATTCAGGATCTCCAGGAAGAATGCCTTTTGTTGTCTGAATAAGCTGCTCAATCTGTTCTTCTGTCAGCCTCTCTTCACTCTCTTCCACCATCTATTTTAAAACAATGAAACAAAAAGGAAAAAAAACAGGATTTGTAAAACTAAACCACAAACTGCATGATTGGGAAACCATATGCAGATAAAGTCAATTTATACAAACCTAAGGGTTCTTTAACCACTTCCATACAGGGCATTTTCACCCCCTTCCCGCCCAGACCAATTTTTAGTTTTCAGCGCTGTTGCAGTTTGAATGACAATTGTGCGGTCATGCAACACTGTAACCAAATTAAATCTTTATGTCCCCCCCCCCCCCACAAATAGAGATTTCGTTTGGTGGTATTTGATCATCTCTGCGGTTTTTATTTTTTGCGCTATAAACAAAAGAGCAACAATTTTGAAAAAATACTGTATTTTTTTACTTTTTGATTTAATAAATATCAACATTTAAAAAAAAAAAAAGAAAAAAAAAACAAAAAAAACTCAGTTTTGCTCAGGATCACTCAGCTCAGAAAACTGAAGACTCCAATCGGGATGCAGGGTGTCATTAATTGCCCGCTGGGGCATTTTAATATCGCTCATCATTAACTGTGTACTGGTGCAAACATGACGACTCTTTGTAGCAGCTCGGACTGCCACACCCAGAGGAGAGTTGAAGAGAAAGAGGACTGGTCTGAAGACTTTAGAACTATTAAAGTAAAAAAAATAACATACTCCCGGAGGGACCTTCAGGAGAGGTAGGAAGAGGTGGCCTGGGGGGATGTGGCGCCTGCAGTTGGGCTTGAACCACTTACCAACCGTAGGACTTCATATGATGTTCTGGTTTGCAGTGGTTATTTTGGGATGATGAGGCATCATCCCAGAATTATAATTTGCAGCCGGAGATTCCCTGTAATGCAGAAGTAATGGTTAGCCAATTGTCTACTTCTGCGGGTGGTGGAAGGGGGTACCACCTCCTTTCCCAGGCTCTGTCATCTCTGATCACGGAGCCCAGGAGCGCTGTGACCAGTGGCAAAGGCTTCACAGCAAGAGAGAGGAGAAGACATTATTCCTCCCTCTCTGTGACTGAGGATTTTGTCACTTCCGGTCCAACCTTTGTTTATCTGGCCATTAGTGGCCAGGAAAGCAGCCGATTAAGACTGATCTTTGTCCGATTGGCTGCATTGGAGGCCAGAGGAGAGATTTGGGATCCAATACCTCCATAAAGGCCTATGCAGTCACAAGAGATGTTATGCATCCCTTGTGATGGCAATTAAATGGGTTGTAATGGGAAAAAAAATGTTTCCCTACATAGCTTCCTTTGCCTTAGTTGTCGTCCTCCTTCACTTACCTAATCCTTCCGTTTTGCTTTTAAATGTCCTTATTTCTTCTGAGAAATCCTCACTTCCTGTTCTTCTGTCTGTAACTACACACCATAATGCAATGCTTTCTCCCTGGTGTGGAGAAAGCCTCTTGAGGGGGCGAGCAGGAGTGTCAGGATGCCCACTAACACACAGCTCCTTTCTCTATCTGCAAAGTAGAGAGTGTCCTGACACTCCTGCTCACCCCCTCAAGAGGCTTTATCCACACCAGGGAGAAAGCCGTGCATTACTGTGTGGAGTTACAGACAGAAGAACAGGAAGTGAGGGTTTCTCAGAAGAAATAAGGACATTTAAAAGCAAAATGGAAGGATGAGGTAAGTGAATGAGGACTGCACTAAGGTAAAGGAAGCTATTTAGGGAAAAAAAAAAAATTACCTTTACAAACCCTATAAGTTAATACAAGAAAAAAAAGTGACAGTGTAAAATCCCCATCGCTTATGGGGAATTTTGAGTATGGTAGTTTTGTGCCACTCCACAGGTGGATGCAATTTTATAGCGTGACTTGTTAGGCATCTACTTGGCATAATGTAACATGTTACATTGTGCCAACAAATTGGCTATTATATTGTGTTTGTGTGCAATAAAAGTATATTTTTCCCAAAGAATTGCATTTTAAAAACTACTGCGCAAATATAGTGTGACGTAAAAAGTCCATCATTTTAGTCTATAGGGCCTCTGTTAGATATAGATATATACACAGTATATATATATATGTTTGGGGGTTTCTCAGTAATTTTCTAACACAAAAATAGGATTTTTTTGTACTCACCGTAAAATCCTTTTCTCTGAAGTCCATGGACGGACACAGCTCCTTAAATCTTGACAAGTGGGTTATGTTCCCCGTTTACAGGAGAGGACTAGGCAGAAACATGTTAAATAGTTAAATACATGTTACATTAACAGAGTTGAACAGCCCCGCCCAGGGGGCGGTCCCTCCAGACATAACCCTCCTCACTGCAGCTTGCAGCCTCAGTTCGTAACAAGCAGTACAAACCTAAAAAGGAGGGGTGGGAGCTGTGTCCGTCCATGGACTTCAGAGAAAAGGATTTTACGGTGAGTACAAAAAAATCCTATTTTCTCTTATCGTCCATGGACGGACACAGCTCCTTAAATCTTGACAAGTGGGACGTCCCCAAGCAGTGTCAAAAAACGAGGGGTGGGAAATATATCAGTAAAAACAATTTTAACTTCACCCCAAAACAAGCAGAGCTCCTCAACGGAGGAGGTGCAACTTTAAACAGCCGCCGGCAAAAACTAGCGGCTGAAAAAAACATCATAAGATGCACTCACAGCAACCATGTAAATTCTGGAAAAAGCGTGAACGGACGAGCAAATCGCCGCCTCGCACACCTGTGAGACCGACGCATGATGTCGGGAAAAAAAAAAAAAAAAAAAAAAACCCAGGAAGCACCAATTGCCCTGGTCGAAAGTGCCGTGACCGGAAAGGGGGGCCCGCCCTTAGGAGCATAGGCCTGTATGACGGCCTGCCCGATCCACCGAGAAATGGTGGTCGACGAGACCGCCAGGCCCTTTTGTGGACCAGACACCGACACAAAAGAGAGTCAGAAGCTCCGAAATGGAGCCGTAGTAGGCTGGTATACCCGCAAAGCGCGTACCACGCCTAAAGTATGAAAGGCCGAAACCTCCTTCGGAAGAAGGGAAGGTCGCGGGCGCACCATCACCTAATCCTTATGGGGGATCAAGCATGGCGGCTTGCAAGACAAGACC
The DNA here is from genome assembly GCF_905171775.1 of Rana temporaria. Lineage (NCBI taxonomy): Eukaryota > Metazoa > Chordata > Amphibia > Anura > Ranidae > Rana > Rana temporaria. The sequence goes on along the minus strand of NC_053490.1, from coordinate 250,315,180 downwards.
GCCAACTCAGAAACCCCTCTAACAGAGGTAAAGGCCACTAAAGGGGCCACCTTCTGAGATAGTGTCAAGAGAAAATCTCTCTGATGTTTCCAAAAGGAAGGTTCCTGAAGAACCGAGAGCACCAGAGTCAAAACTCATGGGGGAAGAGATGGGCCAAGAGGGGAAAGTATATGACAAACCCCTTGCACACAAAAAAAGGGGACCCACCAGGGAACGGGCCGCAAAAAGGCCACTAAAAGAACACAGCCAAGGCTGAAATCTGCCCCCAAACGGTGCTTTAAGCAATTTTTAGATCCAATCCAAGCTTTAAAAACAGCAGGACCCTGGACATTGAAAGTACGCCCGTGGACGTCACTCCATCCCTTCGCACCAAGAGAGGTGCGACGGTAGATCCTCCGGAAGAAGACTACGGTGCCCTGTTGAGATGACCGAGTCAGACAGACCCTGGTCACCTAAAGTCTGGCTTCCAATAACCATGTTAAGCAAGTCAGTGACTGTACAACAGGAGGAAGTATGGGACCTTGAGACAGGAACCTCCTGCCCTAGCAATCACCAGGGTGCCTCCGCTACCAGGCGCCCGATATCAGCGTACCAAGGATGCCAAGGTCAATCTGGAGCGATTAGAATCATCGGGATCTCCTCAGCATCCACTCTGTGGAGCGGCCGAGGAAGCAACTACCATGGAGGAATGGCAAAAAAATCACCGATACAGACAACACAGGGCCTCCAGCGCGACTGACGCGTCTGTACAAGATCACTAGACCTGGCCACTAACTTTGACACCCTTGCGGCGGAGACAAGCTGCCAGGAGATCCATGCCATGTGAGGCTCACCTCCTGCAAGGGAGCCGAAACACCCCAAGCACAAAGACCAGTCGCCCTGGCCCAGCATCTGGCGACTCCAGTAGTCTGCCTGCCGGCATACCTGATGGTAGACTGAAGCCACGGCCGTGGCGTTGTCCGGCTGAAACCAGATTGGTCGACCACAAGGAGAAGCATAGCCTGATCGCCTAAAATAGTAGGACAATGAACAGTAGACAGCACCTGGTATTCCCAGGCGGTCTTCCACCAGGCACTAGCCAGGCCCGACCCTGGGTAGCTACCGAGACCAGACACATTCAAGGAGGTGTGGTCATAGGTCCACGCAAGTCCAGCGACTCAGGGCCGACTGGACCCCCCAGTTTTGTGAACCTCCAGGTTCACAACCCGTGAGCTGGCATTCGTCGTAAACACCGACCACTGGAAGGAAGGGACAACTTCCCGGACCGAAGAGTCGGGAATCTCTGTCACCAACTCAGAGAGACTCTGACTAGGTGGCGCACAGGAATCTAATGATTTCAGAGACAAGAGATTTTTACCACCTGGACAGTAGTTCCACTGGAAAACCAGGGTGTGGAACTGGGCATACAGTACCACCTTGAAGGAGGCTACCCACAGACCCTGAACCAGCAGGCGCCCGGAGAGAAGACCGATTGCGTGATGCCAATACCTTCTCCGCAGACTGAAGAGTCTGCAATTTCTCCAGGGGAAGAAGGACCTTTGCCACTGAGGAGTCTGGATCAACACTAGATACTCCAACGCTGAGTCGGAACCTAGCATGCCCATAATTTGAACCCTGGGTCGCATACATGTAGGGCAGGCTTGCTGCCACTGAGCTACACTTTCTGGCCTAAACGTTTAACATCCACCCGAATCTTCGGAGGGTCTGAATGGGAATAACCCATCCACTAGGTCGGAGACAGAAGCTGCTCTCAGAAGAAAGTCGTCAAAGTAGCCAATGAGGCAAAGCCTCGCTGTCCCAACAAAATTCAAATAAGTGCGAGCTCCTAGCTGAAAACCCATGGTGCTGACGCCAGATCAAAAGGGAGGGCCACAGGCTGACAGAGACCCTTCTCTCATCACGAAGCACAGAAAAAAACACTGTGACATGTGCAAAACGGGACATGCATGTATGCGTCCCTGATGTCCGAGGACGTCAGGACATCCCCCGGATGAAGCGCAGCTACCACCGAACAAATGGATTCCATGCGGAACTACCCGACGTTCACAAAGGTATTTAGGGCCTGAGGCCCATAGAAAACCCCAAAACTCTCGTCCTGCAGGAAAGGTAAAATTACCTTGCAGCTTAGCAAAACCCACACTGCCCAAGGCAGACCGACGTGCCGGGAGGGGAAGACACAAGGACAGAACTTTGTTCTGTGGATAGGAGGAAACCCTATCTAGTACTCCAAAGAGACCACCTCGCAGACCCACTAGTCGGAGAGCAGGGAGGTTTCACTGAATTGTGAACCTGCAAGCCGCCCCTCCCACCTAGAGACAGGGAGGGAAGGCTATATACATTGGCAGGATTTGGGTGCCGGTGTGATCGGCTTATGCACCCAGGGACAGATTAGTCCCCCAGCTGGGCCTTTGACGGCCTGGGAGGGTTGCCCCTAAATAATACACACACATAGTGTGTATGTATATTATGTAGGTGTATGCACACATGTCTTTGGAGGAAACCGGAGTACCCGGAGGAAACCCACACAGACACAGGGAGCGACAATGCAAGCTCCAGGCAGATTGGCGTCAGTGTGCAGATTCGAACCAATGACTCTTTTGCTGCCAAGTAATGGAGTTAAGCACTACACCACCGTGTGCATAAAACCATTCTGAAACAGACGCCCTGGATAACAAGGGCGCAGCATTCAATGAAGCATCACAGACCTATATGAGGCCCTGGACCAGCTGGTCCGCTAGGCTAATAACCTCAGGAGAGAGTCGGTGCTCCTCCACTGTCTGGTGCAAAATGCTCACTCTGCGAGTTGTATACAGCACTAGGGGTCAGGACTACTCCAAGATGGCCGCCGAGCGTTCAGAACGCGGCCACAGGAAAAAGGCCAGCACAATGTAAGCTGCGCCATAGCGTGGTTACGACAAAATGGGCGCCAATGGGAGTTTTCAATGTAATTGAAAAATCTCCCAAAAAATAGCGCCAGCGACCACTGAGACCCCAGTGTAGTGGCCACAATAGGCCGCAAGCCAGACCCCAGCATGGTAAACATGGAACGGGTCAGTACTTCGGATCTTCTATCAGTCAGATCCATACAAGTAGGGGTTCCCGCCCGGCGGTGAGGGACTACAAAAGCCCTCAGTGGCTTTTCTCATTCCGCATCTCAGAAATTATCAAAGAAGGGCACAGAAGGAAAAAACCTACACAGCGGTCTGATTTGTGTGATCCAAAAAAGACCGAGCCCTCAGCGGAAACCCAGCTGCACTATGCAGCTTAGGAGAGTCCCTTGCAGCAGTAAAAAGCGCACCCATAAATGCCTTATTCTGCCTTTTTTTTTTTTTTTTTTTTTTTTTAACTAGGTACCTAGTCCATGGCTCCATAACAGAGCATTCCCCAGGGGATAACGGGGGAAGGGGGCACTCTTTTACCGCCCGCCCGCAGTCCACCCCCACCCTGGCACAAACTGTGTCCAGGACTAACAATAAAAACTCTGTGGGAATCACAGGAGCTAACACCTGCTGCCACCACCAGCATGTGGGGAAGGACCCAGATACTGACTCCAATATTTACATAGTGTGTATTATAATATGCACACCTGTCCATACAAATAGACAAAAGCTCCTAGAGCCCTATTCAGGGCCTCTCACCCACTTGCTGCGCTGACCAGGGGTAACCAGGGGACTCCCTCAGGAGGAGACTGCACAGCGCTGCCTGTGAGGAAAAGAACCGTGAGGTAACTTTTGCAGGGACCTGTGTTTAAACAGGAAAAGCCTCATAGGGCTGTTTTATTTAAGGATAAGACACAGATACAGCATAAAAAGCAAAACCATTACAGGTGTCACCAATCAGTCAGCGTCTGCTGAAGTATAATCATAAACATCTGTGCTCATCACAGGGCTTTTTACCTCACAGGAAAGCCCAATACAAAAAAGAAAAAACACAGGCCAGATAACAGTCCCCTCAGGAAGGCCCCCTCCCCCCTGACAGCGGCAATGTTAGCAATGCAGCAAGGGAAAGGAGCAGGGAAGTAAGGGGAAGGGACCCCCGAACCCCAGGAATGCCCAGCCGTACCAACCCACCGAAGCAGGAGGGACTGTACTTACCCGTCCAAGCGAGGACTCGCTGACGCATTCCTGACAGAACTACAACCGAAATGGAGGTAGCTGTCGGCCCGGTCCACTGTGATTGAGGCAACACCACAGCTCAGTCATATGTGGACCTCGGAGCAAAGCTCACCGGCCACCTCAGGAGTCATGAGGTATGGCGTGGCAGACCAAGCCTCTTTGCAAAGGTGTGCCCACGCTTGCTGGTCGGACTGAGTAGACTACAAGGATCTATAATATCCAGCCTGTCTCTCAGCCAACAGTTGAAAGAAGATTATTCAAGAAAAAATAAAGTAAAATAAAATAAAATTTCTCCTCAGGGCGCTGGGCCCAAAGGGAGCCATACGTCCTTCTCCTTTGCTAGGCAGAACGAAACTGAGGCTGCAAGCTGCAGTGAGGAGGGTTATGTCTGGAGGGACCGCCCCCTGGGCGGGGCTGTTCAACTCTGTTAATGTAACATGTATTTAACTATTTAACATGTTTCTGCCTAGTCCTCTCCTGTAAACAGGGAACATAACCCACTTGTCAAGATTTAAGGAGCTGTGTCCGTCCATGGACGATAAGAGAAAATACATTTTTACATGTAAGAGTATTGTCAGAATTGGCCAGGTAGGAAAGTGGTTAAAGTGCCCATAGGAACGAGAAGGTAGTTGAACATATAGACACAAACCTTCAGGCATCTATGACTGCCTCAAGGTCATGGCTACGGGAAGCATTGTGAACACACAAGTCTTCCCGACCTGTAAAATTGCCAACTAGCCTGGAGTTCGTTATCACCTTTATAGCAATGAAATTAAAAGGGGTTGCACTGGCCAACTGTCATATCAGTGGGTACATTTTGACTATACAGATTTGGTCCCTTAACCTAAACTTTTCATTGTGTAATAGTATTTTGGTAATGCAAAGGGGAAAAGTGCAACTTGCAGTAAACCGATTGATCAGCAATGTTTTTTCAGTGCTCTGTCTTAGGTAAAGGATATTTGGCTTTGAGCTTTTGCTCTTCATACTATCTTGATGGACAAGCTGCTTTTTTAGTGTAAAGAAGGCTGGGAAGCTGGAGGAAAAGGAGAGGGTCAGCTGGGTCCCAGCTCTGAACAGTTACTTGAAGCTTCACAGGAGGATTATTCAGACACCTGTCTTTGTAAGATGATTTATACGAGAAGATCCTGTAAACTTACAAAAAGGAATACATTCACACCATTCCAGAACAAAGCTCCACATTTACAGAGAACATTTCCACAATGCACATGAAGTAAACGTTACCAGCGCTGCCCCCAAAACTGACATGTTTTTTTTTTATGGAAGTTGAATTGATCGTTATGATTAAACATTACTATTTTGCCATTTTATTTTAAAGAATGCTGTTAATATGTCAATAAACTATAGAAAACCTGTTTATCTGTTCTGCACAATAAAGAACACAATAGTAATCTAAAAATCAGTTGGAGATTATGACGTATGGAGATCTCAACATACAAAGATGTGCAACAATAAAGCTTCCCTCCTGTGACATGCACTTAGCAAATACTGTATTTTATCAGAAAAAGCTATAAGAAGAGGAATGCACTCACCAGCTGGATTTCCACTGCTGTCATGGGCCGATGGTTAAGTAGTTGCAGCTTTTCTGCTCTTGAAAAATAGAAGCATATTATTTCTCCAATGGACTTTAAATACCATACAACATTTTTCGGCTCATAAAACATTCTGTGCACAGAGCATATCTGTAACTGCTATACAAATCATTCACTATTTCTATTGGTTAGATTTTAGCAATGGAAAACCAACTAAACAAAATTAGCTTTTGGACCTAAATGGAATGGCCATTGTTGAGCCAGACTGCATTTTCATGGACCATATCAATGATTGCTAATTTGGATCACTGCAGTCATTCTATGAGCTCAGACCACAAGACTATAGAGAACAGCTATGGCATCTCCATCAAGTTTTGGATGATAAAAACGACCCTGTGGTAAAAACCTCACATAAAAGAAAGAAAAGGTGTTTGGGATTGATGGCGCTACCTGTGGCCTGAAGAGTGATCTATCGGGTTTCTATTTATATGGCTGTGTGAAACAAGCTAGGAGGTCATATGATCCAAAAAATGCCACAGCGATATACTTCACCAATAACCCCTTTCTCGTAGCTACATAAAAAATGAGCAGTATATAAAATCCACCTGTGTGAGGACAAAACCTCCTATACAATACTGTGAGAGGGTAGGTCCATAAATCATTCGTACTAGAAAGTGTACGTGATACAACAAATATAGTGTAAAAATTAACAAAATCAGTATTGGATGATGATTGGGAGATCCACTCCCCTGAAAGTGCTAAGAAGTGATAAACCTGGTAATAGGCAATAAATATATTAATCAGTGAAAAAATAGGTAAAAAATTTAATATAACCAATAATCCAAACCACGTAACATATGTGAAATTTTTATATAACAGAGTCCATGCAATATTGCTTAAAATTGTCCAAAAACAGGCAAGTTGCATAAAAAATGCACAATATGACCAACAAAAGTTCCAAAGCGAATAGTGCTCGTTGGGGCAGATTTAGCAGGTGACTTTCGTGCTCCCCCTCTTGGGTCCCCACTCCCCAGCTCATTTAATCCCTTCAGGGGTATTTTGCTTTTAAACTCAGATCCTGATGGCTTTGAGCGATTGATCCTCCAAATCGCAGGGTCTACAGGCTCTTGGGGGTCACTTGGTATCTGGGAACTAAGGCAATTGTAGATACATTTTTTTTATGTAGCTACGGGAAAGGGGTTATTAGTGAAGTATATCGCTGTGGAATTTTTTTGATCATATGACCCTTCTAGCTTGTTGTTTCACACACCCATATAGAGACCTGATAAATCACTCTTCAGGCCACAGGTAGTGCCATCAACACCAAACACCTTTTCTTTCTTTTATACATAGAGTTCTCCTGGAGGAGCTCATTAGGGGAGGCTGCAACCTTAATTTTTATCCTAAGTGCGGATTGTATAATGATTCATGTAGCATTTACTTCCTGGAGCCCTTAGCTCAGAAATGCATACAGGAGGATGTTTTTAGCTTTGAAAACCCCTCCTCCTCAAGAAACCAGAAAGTACGGTAATTGAAGAGAAAAAAAAAAAAGTTTAAAACAAGTAAAGGGATAGGATTGGATAGGATATCGTTTTCTATTTATTTACTAATGCTAGCAGCATGAGGTTTAATTAATAATCAATAATCAATGTTGATTGGGAGTTGATATTGACATTTTCTTTGAATAAAAAAAAAAAAATGAATTAAAAATAGTTTTTTTGGTTTGTGGGGCTCAGATGCAGTGAAAATCTGCTTTAAATCACTTTCAGCAGCAAATGTAATGTCATTTATAGCAACAGGCTGAAAACATGAAACAATTAAATTACCGAGGAAAAATGGTAATGCATAGCAGATAAATTTCATCTCCACTATACATTTTATTTCAGTAATTTAGCTAAAATTGCTTCATGGTAAAGTGCAATACCATAAAAAGGTATTTTTTTCACCCTAACACCCACACAATTCTGCCATTTATTCCCTCTTCCTTCATATACAGTGCAGGCTGTATATGATGGTGCAGCTAGAATGTCATTATATTTTACAGTGATTTCTAGGTGGCTATCACAATATGGCTCCAGCGATCTATGCGACATGTATGTAGCTAAAAAAACACAATATGCAAATTATCATCACAAAACAAGTGGAATGTAAAACGTACAATTTAGAAGCCAGGAAAGTTAGAGACTTTCCAGCAAAATGGAATCACTGTTAACCACTTCAATACCCGCCCATTGTCATTTGACGTCCACAGATGGGATCTCCCATCCTGGGTGGACGTCAAATGACGTCCTGGGCTTTGCGGGTGGATATCTGAATGATGCCTGCAGCTAGAGGCATCATCCAGATATCCTTTTGTTCTGCCGGCGATTCTGCGCAGCATAAGAACGATCATAGCGGCGGTTCCGCCGCTTGATCATTCTTACATGCGGCGGGAGGGGACATCCCCCCCTCCCGCCGCCATCCGGTGCTTCTCCGGGCTCTCCCGTGCCATCGGGGGCCCGGAGAAAGAATCGTCCGGCGCTCGCAGGAAGCATAGAGATGACTGGTGACCAGATGGTCACCAGTCATCTCTATGACCGTCGGAGGACCCGGGTGCGATGTGATGACGTCACGCCCGGGTCCCCGTAAGTAAACAAAGCCGCAATTGCGGCTAGTAAGCAACAGTATTCATGAGATCGGTGAATTTTTTTTCACCGATCTCATGGTTTCCAGCCTGGGGGAGAGATGTGGGGTTTTATTGACCCCGCATCTCTCCATAAAGAGTACCTGTCACACATATTCCTATTACAAGGGATGTTTACATTCCTTGTAATAGGAATAAAAGTAAAAAAAAAAAAAAAAAAAAAAAAAAAAAAGAAAAAGAAAATTAGAAAAGAAGTGTAAAAAAGAAAAAAATAAGTAAAAAAATAAATAAAAGAATAAAAATAAAATTAAAACGCCCCTGTCCCCGGTAGCTCGCGCGCAGTAGCGAACGCACACGCAAGTCCCGCCGACATATGTGAACGCCGTTTAAACCACATATGTGAGGTATCGCCACGTGCGTTAGAGTGCCAGCAACAAATCTAGAACTAGATCTCCTCTGTAAATCTAAACTGGTAACCTGTAAAAAAAAAATTAAAGCGTTGCCTATGGAGATTTTTAAGTACCGAAGTTTGGCGCCATTCCATGAGTATGCGCAATTTTAAAGCGTGACATGTTAGGTATCTATTTACTCGGTGTAACATAATCTTTCACATTATACAAAAAAATTGGGCTAACTTTACTGTTTTGTTATTTTTTTAATTCATGAAACAATTTTTTTCCAAAAAAAGGGCGTTTGAAAAATTATTGCGCGAATACTGTACAAGATAAAACGTTGCAATGGCCGTCGTTTTATTCCCTAGGATGTCTGCTAAAAAAACATATATAATGTTTGGGGGTTCTGCGTCATTTTCTAGCAAAAGAATAATGATTTTTACATGTAGGAGAGAAGTGCCAGAACAGGCCCGGTAATGAGGTGTGTATAAAAGCCCTGTATTGAAGTGGTTAAAACAGGGGTTGACAAATTTGCTTGGAATCTAGGAGCCAGCTAAAAAACTTAGGAGCCAGAAAACGCGCCCCATCCCGACGAGCTTGCGCGCAGAAGCGAACACATACATGAGCAGCGACCGCATATGTAAACGGTGTTCAAACCACACATGTAAGGTAACGCCGCGATTGGTAGAGTGAGAGCAATAATTCTAGCACTAGACCTCCTCTGTAACTCAAAACATGCAACCTGTAGAGTTTTTTTTAAATCTCCATAGGCGACGTTTAAAGGGTAAAAGTTTGACGCCATTCCACGAGCGGACGTAATTTTGAAGCGTGATATGTTGGGTATCAATTTACTCGGCATAACATTATCTTTCATAATATTAAAAAAAATGGGGATAACTTTACTGTTGTCTTATTTTTTAATTAAAAAAAGTGTAATTTTGTCCCCAAAAAAGTGCGCTTGCAAGACCGCTGCGCAAATACGGCGTGACAGAAAGTATTGCAACGATCGTCATTTTGTTCTCTAGGGTGTTAGGATAAAAAATATATATAATGTTTGGGGGTTCTAATTAGAGGGAAGAAGATGGCAGTGAAAATAGTGAAAAATTACATTAGAATTGATGTTTAACTTGTAATACTTAACTTGTAATACCAACGGCCACCACCAGATGGCGCCAGCTTACACATCTGGTGGTAATAACTTGTAATACCAACGGCTCACCACCAGATGGTGCCAGCTCACAAAAAAAAAAAAAAATTTTTTTTTTTTTGCCCCCCCTTCCAAGCCAAGTCGCCAGGACCCTATTTCTAGTCGCCATGGCGACCTGGCGCCCGGGATTTGTCGACCCCTGGGTTAAAAAGCTAATTTTTGTTACTGATAGCCCAAACAAGATATTAAAACCCCCTACTGAAGAAATCCTGAAACTGAGCTATATAAACGCCAGGTCCGCTGTGAAGCACGCCCCGGACATTTATGATGATTACGTCTGAGCACCCTCATTTATTCTCTATAACCGAGACATGGTTCGGTCCGGGCTCTGAAACAATTTTTGATGAGCTTATACCAGACAACTACAAAATTTTGCATAAAAATAGGGTGGGCAAAAGGGGAGGTGGTATTGCGGTCTTATATGACGAAAAATTATCTTGTACGGAGCTAGTTTTTCCTTCTCCAAAAACCTTTGAAAGTCTTATCATTAAATGCTCAGTCAATCCTTGCTCATCATTTACCCTGGTCACTATATATACCTCCAGAATATAGCGGCCATTTTGTCAAAGAATTTAATGAATATATTATGCAACTAACTGCTAACCAGGATAAATTAATAATTCAAGGAGACTTCAACGTTTGGTTAGAGCAGACTGAAGAACCACACGCCAAGGACCTCCTAGAAGACCTGGAGGGTATGGGGTTCGAGCAGAAAGTTCAGGGGCCAACTCATATCCTTGGACATCAGCTTGACGCTATACTCTCTAATGATCTTCAAGTCACAAATCTATCTACAACAGTGACAGGATGGACGGACCACTATCTATTAAAATACACTCTGCCAGACTTAGCCCCCAGAAAAAATACCTCAGGCCCCCCGATGGAAAGATCAAAGCCTTTCCGAAAACTTACAAAAATCAGCGACGAAACCTTTCATTCAGCCTATATTAACAGCCAAGGCAATTCAGAACAGAAGTTAGTCGACATTGAAAATGATTTGGAAAAATTAGAACAGGCCATGGACGCATTTGAACAAAAACGAATAAACACCCTTGACAAAGTGGCGCCCATCACCACGTCATACAATAGGCCTAGGAAATCTAAATCATGCCCTTGGTATTCATCCTCACTGGGAGAGTTAAAATCCAAAAGACGTCAGCTTGAACGCAAATGGATCAGAACTAACCACCCGCAGGACAAATTGGCCTACAGGAACCAGTGCAGAGTGTATAGCAAGCACGTAAAATTCCAAAAAAGAAGCTATTATAATGCCCAAATAGCCCAAGCAATTAATAAAGAGGCTGAACTATTCAAAATCACATCCAGCCTCTTTAACAACAAAAAATACTTTTCTTCCATACCATCTTCAGATAAAATGTGCTCCAGCCTTCTTCTGTCATTTGAAGCCAAAATACAGAAGATCCGGACATCTACCAACCAGGCTGTGCGACCCTTAGACCAACCAATATCATCTGGCTTCCATTCAGGTCTTATGCAATTTACAGATACTACCCCTGGGGAGATACTGAAAATTATGAGAGACTTAAAAGCATTATCATATCCGGATGATATCTGTCCCGGGTGGCTCATGAAGGCCAATGCAAAAACATTGGCCCTGGACATTTGCAAAGTAATTAACCTTTCTCTGCAATTAGGCATCGTCCCAGGAAAAATGAAGCATGCCATAGTAACACCCCTTCTGAAAAAGATGGGTCTAGACATAAATGACCCGCTCAATTTCAGGCCCATTTCCGCCATCCCCTTCCTGGCAAAAATCCTAGAGCAAGTAGTCTTCAGGCAGCTACAAAACTATTTTGAGGGGGGTAACCTCTTCCATGACACCCAGTCGGGGTTTCGTCCGGGAAGAGGAACCAAGATATCTGTGCTGGCCATGCGAGAAAGACTATTGACAATCCGTGACGCAGGGGGGGTCGGCAGCCCTGATTTTGCTAGACCTCTCCGCAGCATTCGACACTGTCGACTATGATATACTGTTGGACAGATTAAAAAATCTTTTTGGTCTTAACGGGGTGGTCCTAAACTGGATACGCTCGTTTCTCCATGAGAGAACACAATGTGTCAAGATGGGAACACACCGGTCTACCCCAAGACCTCTGACATGCGGAGTCCCACAGGGGAGTGCTCTATCGCCACTGCTCTTTAACTGCTATGTTTGTCCTCTTGCTGACATCATCCAGAACAATAACTTGGAGTGTCAGCTTTATGCCGATGACACACAAATTCTGGTTGATTCAGCAGGAGGACCTCAGCAGCCAGTTCAGTTGGCAAAATGCCTGGTAGAAATACAGGACTGGATGGCTGGCAATAGGCTTGGACTGAACGCAGCTAAAACTGAAGTTCTATTAATTGGTCCTACTAGCCCCCTATTGCTGGCTGCTTGGCCTCTATCTTTCGGACCCACACCCATTCCAGCCAAGCAGGTAAAAAACCTAGGAGTCATAATTGATGACACCCTCTCGTTTATGCCCCACTTTAGAAACATCCTGCTGAATGCCAATTACCATCTAAGGCTCCTCAGAAAAGTAAAACATCTATTCACGCAAAAATAACAGATCACTACTTGCCCAGGCTTTTATCCATTCCCGGTTAGACGGGGCAAACGTATTCCTATTGGGTGCCCCGCAGAAATGGGTCCATAAGCTTCAGGTGGTTCAGAACCACACTGCTCGCTTTGTCTAGCGAGAAGAGACCATATTAGCCTGGCCAGGAGATCACTTCATTGGCTCCCTATCGAGCAGAGAGTGATCTTTAAAACGCTCTGTATCTTCTTTCGTGCATACTGGGGACAGGGTCCCAAGTACTTACACAGCTTGGCGGTGCACTATGAACCCTCGCGCCCATTAAGATCCAAGACCCAACATTTAGCCACAGTCCTTCCATCTAAACTTTCTTCCATGGGAGGCAAACGACTCCAGGGTAGGGGTGCCATGCTGTGGAATGCCCTCTCCTTAGAACTTAAGATGACACCTAACCTGCTCCTCTTCAGAAAAAAAACTAAAGACGGAGCTGTTCATCCAGGCCTATGGATAAATTTATATTCTTTTCCCTCTCACAATCCGCCCCCTCATTGAAGGGGCCACTTGCCTCTCTAATAACTATGATGTCTTCTACCCCTCCTCTAGTATCCCCACTGTTCCTTTTTTCTTTTATATTTTTTCTCATACACTTTACGGCTCTTTCCTCTTGCTCCCCTAAGGGCTGGATACCCTTTCCTTTCACCGCCCTCTCTTCTCTTTTCTCTCTCTTCTTCACCACGGATTGATTCAAAGTTACATCTCACCAGCGGCGCTTAGACGCTCACTTCACAGTGGGCATTTGGCGCCTAATTAAGCTCAAAAATCAATCAATCAATAGCAGTGCGACCAAATATTAGACACCCAAGCAGTTTTTTCATCAATCGCAATCTTACACCTGCTCAATGTCCTTCCATGTAGATAAAGATGGCAACTAGGCGAGGATGAAAAAAAAGGGCTCTTTATTTCATCCAAGAAGTACATATGTTTCAAACAGAGCCAACACTAATGTGTTTTAGTCTATCAAGGCATTACTCATAGTTACCCCTGATCAATATGCTTTACCTTTAAAATTTACAAGCATACTGGATAGATCAGAAACTCAATGACAAACCTTGGACATGATTTTGGTAGGTTATATGGGCTGTAGTGGCGGAGTCACTAGTGGAGGAATTAACGACACAGCAATATAGTGTCAGTAATTCTGCTTTTTGCATTGTCAGAGCATGCACTGAAAGTGGGGCCTTCAATGATATTGGTTCATCTCCCCCACACCTGCCCACAGAGGGTGAATGACAGAAAATTCCCTCCCTGTGTCATGTACTCAGATTTTCAGAACAATTCTAGTTTCATGCGACTATGTCACATGTTACCAACCAAGCCTCTGCATCTTTTGAAACCATAGGCAGATCTTGACCTGGTTTTACGGTCACTTCAGTAAATGGAAGATTTTTAAACACATCCATATAGGGATTATTTTTATTAATTTTTTTACTTCTTTGACTTCTGCTTTAACCACTTCAGCCCGAGCATCTTTTTGACACTTGTTGTTTACAAGTTGAAATCATTTTTATTTTTTTGCTAGAAAATTACTTAGAAAAAAAATATATAATGTTTGGGGATTCTAACACTCTAGAGAATAAAATGGCGGTCGTTGCAATACTTTGTCACACCGTATTTGCACAGCGGTCTTACAAGCTCACTTTTTTTGAAAAAATAAAGACAACAGTAACGATCGTGGCGATACCTCACGTGCGTTTTGAACACAGTTTTCTGCACGCGCGCTTTAAAAAAAAATATATATATATATATATATTCTTATTTAATTTTACTCTTTAGTTTTACACAGTCTTTTAAAAAAAAAAAAAAAAAGCAGCTAGCTGCTGCCATAACCCCGGTATTTAGCGTCAAAGTACTGAGGTACGGGTAAGTGGTTAATGCAGCCCCAACAGCTTCAAGAGCATCAAGCAATAAGAAAATCAGTACATCAGTACCCTCTAAAAGATTTCAGTTTGTTTTTCAATTGAGTTGTACAGTTTATAGGTCACATTAACCACTTAAGCCCCGGACCATTATGCAGGACCTTGCCCCTTTTTGCGATTCGGCACTGCGTCGCTTTAACTGACAATTGCGCTGTCGTGCGACGTGGCCTTTTTTTCCCACAAATAGAGATTTATTTTGGTGGTATTTGATCACATCTGCGGTTTTTACTTGTTGCGCTATAAACAAAAATAGAGCGACAAATCTGAAAAAAAAAAATCAATATTTTTTTACTTTTTGGTACAATAAATATCCGCCAAAAATATATAAAAAAACGTTTCCCCCTTAGTTTAGGCCGATACGTATTCTTCTACATATTTAAAAAAAAAAAAAAAAAAAAAAATCGCAATAAGCATTTATCAAGTGACGTCATTGATCGTCTTTCCCTATAACAATGACACTGCCACAGTGAAGAACAGGGAAGGTGTGTTTACACACACACACACACACACACACACACACACCTCTCCCCTTTCTTCAGCTCCGGTGACCGATCGCGGGACACCGGTGCCGATCTGGTCTGCGAGTCCCGCGGGCGCGTTTACGGAGCTTAGGACCGGGTCACTGCGGCGCGCTTGCGACCCCACGGCTGGGCTTAAAGAGTCACGTACAGGTACGCGATTGTGCCCAGCCGTGCCATTCTGCCAACGTATATTGGCGTGAAGGGGTCCTTAAGTGATTAAAAAGGTGGAAAAAGTTCTGAAATTTATCGGTCTCATTTTTTTACATCATAGAAACACATTTTAATATGTGTAGACTTTTTATATCTATTGTAGTTAGGACAAATAGTGATTGTTCTTTTTGCGAAATTATCCTGCAGCAAAGGCACTTTCTAGATTATATGATCTGAAATGATAAACACTGAGGCAAGAAGACCAGGCAGAAAATATGTGCATTGTGTCCTTTGCTGGGCCAGCTGCCATTGAGTGAATTTGTGGCCATTATTGTGATGAAACACTTTTATAGAGTACAAAGAGAGTGCTATCACAATAAGGTTAAAGATTCAGCATTTAACTGGCAACCTTTCTTTTGAAAACACAATCATAATCCAAATGTGGAAATAATATTTTGTTATACAGTATTTAAAAGTTGTGTCTTATTGTCAATTGTTAATGATTAAGATGCATGCCAGCTTAAATAACAAAACAAAAAACAAGTGTGCAGATAGTCCTGTGCCGTCTCTAATCAGACCACAGGACCTGCCAAAAGACCTTGGCATGCAGGCAGCAAACTGAAGAGAGCCGAAACATATATGCTTTTTACTGTGCATCACAGGCCTCATGCACATGTGGAAGAAACTTGGTCATATAGCGTAACTGCAAGTGCATTTCTGTGCCTGGGATATACAAATGCCACATACAGCCAATCATAGTAATAAATGGCTGTACGCTGCTACTTGCATAAACATGTGCATCTGTACAGATGTACAACTCTGAATGCAGAGAATTTGCATCCAGGGGCGTGTGGGTTTCAATAAGCAGCAGAATAAACCCACGTACAGTCATTCATTACTATACTAGAGAATTCGAATGTTACTGTGACCCTATTGGGGAGATTTCCCTTCATTTCCTCCTGGTGACGTTATGTAACTAGGACAGAAGTATAGGGTATTCTCCAAGTGGAACACAGAAAGCAGTAAAAACACCCTTTTTAACCACCTCAATCGCACCTCAGCCAAAAGGCTACAGCCCGGTTCTCTTGTTATGGGAGGACGTCCTCTCAGAACATGCCTCCTGCATTAGGCGTGCACGGTGACCGCTGTGTCCTTTGGACACAGCTGATCACAGATCGGGATAAAGGGCAAATCACAGTGGCCCTTTACCATGCGATCAGCAGTGTCCAATCACATCTGATCACATGTAAACAAACTTAGCGGCATTCCTTTGCTCAAATGTTGTAACTGTGTGAGGAAAGGAGAGTCAATAACCAGCTAGGCTGACAGGGCACATTTACACTGATAATCAGGGCACTGATCGTCAGTGCCTTGATTATCAGCGCAGCCCCATCCGTGCAGTCTCATGAGTGCCGCCCATCAGTGCAGCCACATGAGTGCCCAACAATGATAGCAACCACTGTGCCTTATAAACATATCAATTAGAGGAAGAATCTGCGAATCTGTATATAAATTTAATTGAGACATGAGACCGAAAACAAAAAATAAGAAACATAAAATAAAAAAAACAAAAAAATAAAAAAAAAACACACACACACTAGTAAATTATAGTTTCCTTAGGGCTCCTGCATGTTTTGAACACGATAAATGTCCCCTGCTTGTGTATACAGAGTATACATCTGTTCAGTATAATTATCACTGAACAACATAAACCATTTGTTTTTAAACTATCACCATATGCTTCTTATCGTTTCATTCCACTCCAGTCTGTGCCAAGTATGTGTTCCTCATACACACAGAACTATTCTGTCCTGAAATGTAGTAACTATTTCAAGGAGCATATGGGCATGGTAAGACATAAATGCTAAAAACACGTAAAACACTTACTTGGTCAATTTATGTGATTTCATTGCAGTTAGGAACTTCTGCACTATTTCGGGACTCTGACGCTGGCAGGGTGTGTTGGACAAATATTTCAGTGTCTACAAAAGAAAAAACACCAGATTCACATCAGCAGCTATTACTGCAATCAGACACTTAAACATGTGGATGGCATGCTGCCCAGTGAAGAATGAGGTCTTGAAAGCTTCTAGTCACCTAATTCTGTATTTTTATGTTGGCAGATACTCAACAATGGCAGATTTAATGTGTTTTGAGTTGAGCTTAAACTGCAACTCTACTATCTACTCGAAAATATAAAGTCATTGTTAAAAACTCTTTTATACACAGATCTCTGATGGAAGACAAATTCTACTGTAAAGGTAACCTTAAAATGAGATTATTGATTTTCAGTATTTATCTAGCACCCATATATCACAGCGCTCTATACACAGTACATAAACACATTAACACCATTTTCTGTTCCCTGCAGGAGTTTAAAATTTAATATATCTAACACATATAAATATACACAATGGGCTTCATGGCAGGATGCCAAATAACATATCAACATGTTTCAGCTCACAGGAGGTAACCCAGCAAGCTGGTCGTATTTGTTCCATTTCCAAATCAAAATGTCATTACAGGAACAGAACATATATTTACAATACTGTGCAAAGGTTTTAGGCAGGTGTAAACAAATGTTGTAAAGTAATAATGCTTTGAAAAATATAAAGTTTAAATGTTTATTTTTTTTTATGAATTTACAAAATGCAAAGTGAGTAAACAAGAAAAATCCAAATCAGTCAGTGTATGATTAACCAATTATACCAAACAGGTGCTAATGATCATAATTTTCATACATATGATGAAACACAGTCATTAACAGAAACAGTTGTGTAGACGGCTTAAAACTGGGTGATGAACAGCCATACTCTGCTACTAAGGTGATGTTGTAGAAGACTGTTTCATGTCTCATGTCATACACATGGCAAGATTGTGCACAGCACCAAGACCCAAGCTAGTTATACTGCATCAGCAGGGTCTCTTTCAGGCAAAGATTTCAGAGAATCAAGATGTGCTGTTCATGCTCTTTTGAAGAAGCACAAAGAAACGGACAAGGTTGACAACCATAGACACAGTGGTTAGCCAAGGAAAGTTAATGCAGCAGATGAAAGACGCATTATGCTTACATGCGAAACTCAAAAATTTAGAATATGGTGCAAAAGATAATTTCACTAATGCAACTTAAAAGATGAAACTAATATATAAAAGAGACTCATTACATGCAAATCAAAAAATAGTACAAGCCGTGATTTGTCATAAATTGTGATGATTATGGCTTACAGCTCATGAAAACCCCAAATACACAATCTCAGAAAATTAGAATATTGTGAAAAGGTGCAATATTCTAGGCTCAAAGTGTCTAGGCTAATCAGCTAACTAAGCCATTTAAGGTCCCTAAGCCTTTAAATGGTCTCTCAGTCTTGTTCAGTAGGAATCAAATTCATCATAGCAAAGACTGCTGACCTGACAGTTGTGTAGAAAACCATCACTGACACCCTCCCCATAAGGAGGAAAAACCTCAAAAAAGGTAATTGCAAAAACAGTTGGATGTTCCCAAAGTGCTGTATCAAAGCAGATTAATAGAAAGTTATGTGGAAGGGAAAAGTGTGGAACAAAAAAAGGTGCACAAGCAGCAGGGATGACCACAGCCTGGAGAGGATTGTCAGGAAAAGGCCATTTAAAAGTGTTGGGGACATTCACAAGGAATGGACCGAGGCTGGAGTCAGTGCATCAAGAGCCACCACACATCCTGGACATGGGCTTCAAATGTTGTATTCCTCTTGTCAAGCCACTCCTGACCAAACAACGTCAGAAGAGTCTTACCTGGGCTAAAGAAAAACAGACCTGGTCTGTTGCTCAGTGGTCCAAAGTCCTCTTTTCTGATGAGAGCAAAATTTGCATCTCATTTGGAAACCAAGGACCCAGAGTATGAAGGAAGAATAGAGATGCACACACTGCAAGATGCTCGAAAGTCCAGTGTGAAGTTTCCACAGCCTGTGTTGATTTGGGGAGCCATGTCATCTGCTGGTGTTGGTCCACAGTGCTTCTTTAAGGAGATTTTGGAGCACTTCATGCTTCCTTCCACAGACTAGCTCTATGGGGATGCTGACTTCATTTTCCAGCAGGACTTGGCACCTGCCCACACTGCCAAAGGCACCAAAACCTGGTTCAATGACCGTGGGATTACTGTGCTAGATTGGCCAGCAAACTTGCCTGGCATTGGCAAGAGAAAGATAAGAGACATGAGACCGAACAATGCAGAAGAGCTGAAGGCCGCTATTGAGGCATCCTGGTCTTGCATAACACCTCAGCAGTGCCACAGGCTGATAGCTTCCATGCCACGCCGCATTGAGGCAGTAATTGCTGCAAAAGGGGCCCAAACCAAGTATTGACTGAGTACATATGCATGCTTATACTTTTCAGAGGTCCGATATTGTTCTATGTACAATCCTTGTTTTATTGATTGCATGTAATATTCTAATTTTCTGAGATTTTGGATTTGGGGGTTTCATGAGCTACAAGCCATAATCACCACAATTATGTCAAATCACAGCTTTAACTATGTTGCTTTGCATGTAATGAGTCTATCTCCTATATTAGTTTCACCTTTTAAGTTGCATTAGTGAAATAAATGAACTTTTGAACAATATTCAAATTTTTCGAGTTTCACCTGTATTTCCCTACGACATCGGAAGATGTCCAACAGTGCCATCAGCGAAGAACTTTCGGAAAACCAGTGGGACCCAGGTACACCCATCTGTCTAGAGATGTCTTGCCAAACGTGGTCTTTATAGAAGAATTGTGGTCAAAAAGACATACCTCCGATGTAGAAACAAGGCTAAGCGACTCAACTATGCAAGAAAACATAGGGACTGGGGTGCAGAAAAGTGGCAGCAGATGCTCTGGACTAAGGAGTCAAAATCTGAAATATTTGGCTGTAACAGGAGGCAGTTTCCCGAAAGGGTTGGAGAGTGGTATAAAAATGAATGTCTGCAGGCAACAGTGAAGTATGGTGGAGATTTGGTCAGGATCCGTGGTGTCCTCAATCAACAAAAGACCTGTTAGTTCTCCAAGATGTTTGAAGCAACCTACCTGCCGAGCTCCTTCAAAACTGTGTGTATATTTACCTAAAAAAATTTAAGAATTTATGTTGTTTTGAAGGCAAAGGGTGGTAAAGGGTGGTCACATCAAATATTGAATTGATTTGGAGTTCTCTTTTGTTCATTTACTTTCCATTTTGTTAATTGATAAAAAAGAAACTATTAACACTTTTGTACAGTAGTGCTTACATATAAGATCCAGCACACTCCTTGCAGCCATAGATCTTACATTTCAGTGTGCTGCAGTGAAGTGATGAAGGGTGCCATCAAATTGCAAAGTCTATACATAAAGGTATCATTGGCACAGGATTAAAGGGGTTGTAAACCTTCATGTTTTCTCACCTTAATGCATCGTACCCCCCCCCCCCCGATTACTTACCTGAGCCCTCGAAAGTCCTGCGTCGAGAATGCGCTTGCTTCTTGGCTCTTCTCGGCCCGCTCTTCATTGGATAGATTGATTGATTGACACGAGGGCTGGGGGTGGGGCAGAGTCCTGTAGTCAACGGCTATGGACGCCGGATACAGGACTTCGGAGTGCAACTGCAAGGTCACCCCCTTGGGAGAGCGCTTCCCAGAAGCAGGGAGGAGCTGAGACAGCCGCCGAGGAACCCCAGAAGACCAGGATCGGGGCCACTCACTCTGTGCAAAACAAGCTGCACAGTGGAAGTATAACATGTTTGTTATTAAAAAAAAAAAAAAAAAAAAAAAAAAAAAAGAAGAAGAACAAACAAACCCATACAACCCCTTTAACTAGAACTGAACGCAAAACATTTAATCACCACCATAGGACATGTACATGTGTATGGACTTACAGGAACATAATGCACAAAAACAAAATTATTTAAATGTTTAATGTGCATGGAAAATTAAGACAGCATCGTACACAGTAATAAAATATGTCCGATCAGTTAAACAAGTTCAGAATTCACAAATGCTATGTGCATGACATCTGTCTGTGCATGTGGGCTTGCAATACAAGCATACTGTAACAGTTTATCACTTGTTTTAGTAGATCTTTCCTCTTCTATGATCTCAGGCAGTCGGCAGTGCAGTACTTGTAAGAATTCAAAGTCCTGGTAGTTTTACAGTGGCAATCTGAGCAGCAGTAATGGCAATGGTGCCTAGTAAGGGTGGGTGCTTGTGTATTTTGTTTAGGAAGTCAGTAGCTCAATTTGAAGTTTACACATACAAGTTAATGAATCAAAACGGATTCATATTCCTCCCACTCTCATCTTTCTAATGGCTTTAGTGTGGGATTAATTAACAAGCAGGGAGCCAGAAAGGCAATATGTTTTGCTGTACTCTATACTTAGAACATCCACAGGGCTCTGGAAATCAGGTTATCAATAATTGGAAAAACTGTGCGATACCAAAACACTTAATGATCAAAAGTGCTCATCATCACTCCTTAGAGAACACCCATTTCCTCTATTAGTAATGTGTATTTTTTTTTTAGGATTAATGTTAACCACTTGCTTACTGGGCACATAAACCCCCTTCGTGCCCAGGCGAAATTTCAGCTTCCGGCACTGCGTCGCTTTAACTGACATTTGCGCGGTCGTGCGACGTGGCTCCCAAACAAAATTGACGTCCTTTTTTTCCCACAAATAGAGCTTTATTTTGGTGGTATTTGATCACCTCTGCAGTTTTTATTTTTTGCGCTATAAACAAAAAAAGAGCGACAATTTAAAAAATATATATATTTTTTTTACTTGTTGCTATAATAAATATCCCATTTTAAAAAAAAAAAAAATTCTCAGTTAAGGCCGATACGTATTTTTCTACCTATTTTGGTAAAAAAAAAAAAAAAAAAAAAAAAAATATCGCAATAAGCGACTGGTTTGCGCAAAAGTTATAGTGCCTACAAAATGGGGAACAGAATTATGATTTTTTTTTTACTAGTAATGGCGGCGATCTGCGATTTTTATTGAGACTGCGATATTGCGGCGGACGTATCGGACACTTGACACAAATTTGGGACCATTCACATTTATACAGCGATCAGTGCTATAAAAATGCACTAATTACTGTATAAATGTGACTGGCAGGGAAGGGGTTAACACTAGGGGGTGAGGAAGGGGTTAAATGTGTATCCTGGGTGTGCTCTGTGTGGGGGGAAGGGGGTGACCGATGCTGTGTCCCTATCTACAAGGGACACAGATCGGTCTCCTCTCCTCTGACAGCACGTGGAGCTCTGTGTTTACACACAGAGCTCCACGTCCCTGCTGTCACCTGCTGTGTCACCGACGATCGCGTGTACCCGGCGGACATCGCGGCCGCCAGGTACACGCATTGGCTCTTCGGCGATGCGCCGGGACAGTGGTTACCCGCCGCGCGCCCCCCAGTGGGCTGTCACATGACCCAGCTCTTTCCCAGCCTGTCTGCAGGGAAACATAAGCAGGAAGAGCTTCTAGTGCTCTGCTGCTGGTCACATGCTCAAAATGTAAAAAAAGCCTTTGATTGTCACTGACAGAAGACAATCAGGAATTAATGATTTTAATAATGGATACTACTATATAAAACGCAGTGAAAGATGGGATAGTCATACTCCAGATGACATCTTATCAGAGTTGATGTTCATCCAACAACTGCGTTCGATTTGGATTTTATAACGACATGCCCGTTTTCTTCCTATTGGCTGCAAGTGCTATATTCTTTTAATAAATTCAATATACATGGTTTTACACTATGTGAAGATTCTTTTTGCTTCCATGACAATCGACCTACTGAGTGAGAAGTTTACCGTGACCGATGTGGGAACGAATGGTGGATCTGCTACACAGTTTTAAAGTCTGGGAGAGCTGATGCCCATCTGACACTGTTAACATTTGAATCCACACTATCCAGTAAGCGCATTTGAACCTATATAAGGTGACGGCTTACACACCGTGGTGGTCTTTGGAATATAAAGGCTTTCTGCCATCAATAGCTTGATACATGTCGGGTTTTTTATATTTATGAACATTTTTCTTTTTGATGTCACGTATAGACTATAACTTGCATAAATAAGTGAATGGTTCGATCTGGATAGAAATGTATGATACACCATTTATCGGATCAATATATGTCACTTTCTGAAGAAGTCACTGTAAATCAATGTACATGAATAGGGCAGCACTTTCTATAATCATGCACAATGTTTGTCAAATTGTGGTGTATGCAGCTTTTTAATCTATAGGTCTATCGCGCAGTACACTATTGTAACTTATTACAGGTTGTGCCATGACCCTCCAGCCTGTGTCTTAGAATAAGAGGGAGGTGAAGCCTCCCTCAATCTACATGTAATATCCCACCCCATTGTGTTTAGCTAGTTAGTGGGCATAGAGGGAGAGAGTCAGCTGTCATTTACCACCGTGTATACAGCCACGTGTGACTAGTCGCAGATGTGCTAGAGAGGAAATGCTCAGCACAGAAACTCACTGAAAACTGAGAATGTGCAGAGTTGCCACTAGCTGCAAAATCCCTCGCTGAACTGGAGACATGAACAGAAGGTGGAGATAGAGAACAGCACGATCAATCAGTTTTTTTGCAGAATACAAAAAACAAATCTTCTAGTAACCGAGTGAGTATGAACAGCATGTAATACACCATTTATTGATAGTTTCTTAGAATGTGGGTTTAGTGACACTTTAACCAATCGGCCCGGAAGATTTGGCTGCTCAATGACCAGGCCATTTTTTGCTATACGGCACTGCGTTGCTTTAACCGACAATTGCATGGTCGTGCAACACTGTACCCAAACAAAATTGGTGTTCTTTTTTCCCCCCACAAATAGAGCTTTCTTTTGGTGGTATTTGATCATCTCTGCGGTTTTTATTTTTTGCGCTATAAACAAAAAGAGCGTCTATTTTGAGAAAAAAAATAATAATAATATTTTGTACTTTTTGCTATAATAATAATAAAAAAAAAAAGCAACTGTTTTCCTCGGTTTAGGGCGATATGTATACTTATACATATTTTTGGTAATAAAAATCGCAATAAGCATGCATTGATTGGTTTGCGCTGCAAGTTATAGTGTCTGCAAAATTGGAGATGGATTTATGGCATTTTTATTATTTTTTTTTTTTTTACTAGTAATGGCGGCGATCTGTAATTTTTATCAGGACTGCGACATTATGGCCAGACACATCGGCCACTTTTCTCAACCATTTTGGAATCATTGGCATTTATACAGCGATCAGTGCTATAAAAATGCACCGATTACTGTGTAAATGTCACTGGCAGGAAAGGGGTTAACACTAGGGGGCGATCAAGGTGTTATCTGTGTTCCCTAGTGTGTGTTCCAACTATATGGGGATGGAAGTGACTGGAGGAAATTACAGAACATGGTTCCTAGCTTTTAGGAACTCACAATCTGCCTTTCCTCTCCTCACAGAACAGGGATGTGTGCACACACACTTGTTCTGCCTCTCATGCCTGATTGCTCATGGCCGGCGGTCATCGCGACCGCGGGCCACGCGCATTGGCACCCCTGCAGTGCAGCAGGCGGTTCAGGGATTATGCCAACCTGCCGCAGTATAATGACGGCGGCTGGTCGGCAAGCGGTTAAGTATAGTGTATATTCGTAATACAAAAATTTACCTTCTGTTGCTCTCAGCCTTTAATTTTTTTTCTTCTGCTGCAATCAGATTTCTGTTTAGAGTAGGAATGTAGTCACCCTCCCTTGCTCACTCCCAAGATAGACTAGAGCAGTATACATGACCACAACCAAGATGCACTACTCATTTCAAACAAACAGAAGTGCGGTGGAGAAGGAGAAGATTGGGAGCTCATTGAAGACATTACAAGGAAGCAGAACACAGCAAGAAACGATTTTATAAAAAAAATGATTACATGGCCACTAGCAGTGGATGTATATGTATTCTTCTTGGAGAATAAGGATATTGTTTAGTGTCACTTTAAGAAACAGTGTACAAAAATGAGTGCACAAATCTTTATGAAAGTCATGCCTGCTTCTGTGCACACGTACATTCCATGTTGAAATGTATTCTTTACCTTCGATTTCTTGGAAAGAACTGCAGTATGCTCAGCGGTTTGATACTTCAATGCTACAGGCATGAAGAAATCTTTAATGATGTGTGGTAATCCCTGGTAATCTCATTGTGTGCAGAGAAGCTTGTCACCTGACTAGCGATAGTTGCTACTAATATGGGATTCACGTCTCTGCTGACATTTGGGATTTTGCGAGTAGCTGCAGTGTAGGTGTAGACTTTCATACTCATATTTCCTTCTCTGCAGGATGCTTTAGGGAGCAGATGGAAAGGATGCTGTGTTTCAGCAGAAATGAATAATTTTATGCTTGCTGTATGGTTAAGGTATGCAGAGCTTTTAAATCTTAAAGCCCAACTCCAATTACAACAAAAAAATGGGGCCTTCCCACAATGCAAGCATTAAAGAGGAAGTAAACTCTCAATTTTTAAAAAAAAAAACCCAACAAGAGAAAGGCATAATGAGCTAGTATGCACAGTCTAAGAGTGTCAGAAGACAAAAGCTTACCTTATTCCATGCTCCAGCAATGTGACCAGTCCCCTGCAGTCTCCTCTCTAAACTGCTCATGGACGCAATTGCATGCTCATCCCCCTCTACTTATAATGCAGGGTTAAAGGGGTTGTAAACCCTCATGTTTTTTTAACCTTAAAGCGGGGGTTCACCCTATCGACAGGAAAAAAAAAAATTTTTTTTCTTTTACCTTTAAATCAGGCACTGTAGCGCGAGCTACAGTATGCCTGTCCCGAATTTTTTCCCCCCATACTCACCTTGTAGTCGTCCATCGAAGATACCGGGGAATGGGCGTGCCTCTGGAGACGGAGGATGATTGACGGCCGGCTCTGGCGCGTCACGCTTCTCCGGAAATAGCCGAAATAGGCTTGGTCTTCACGACGCGTGCGCATAGCCTGTGCGCACGCGCCGTGAAGAGCCGAGACCTACTCCGGCTGTCTTCGGGGAGAGTGACGTGCCAGGGCCGGCCGTCAATCATCCTCCCTCTCCATAGGCACGCCCATTCCCCGCGGGAGCCGGAATCTACGATGGACGACTACGAGGTGAGTACGGGGTTAAAAAAATCGGGACAGGCATACTGTAGCTCGCGCTACAATGCCTGTCTCGATGGTAACATCATGGGATTGTGGGTGAACTACCGCTTTAATGCATCCTATGCATCAAGGTGATAAAACTTCTGACAGTGACCAGGCCCCCCAGCCCACCCGTTTTACTTACCTGAGCCCATTGGTTCCCTCGGCAGGAGACGCGCTCTCCCTCTTTGCCCGGGTTTCTTGGCTCTTGATTGGATAGATTGACAGCAACGGGAGCCAATGGCTGCGCTGCAATAAAATCCAATGACGCTCAAATGCTGGACTAAGGAGCGCGTTTCTCTGATGAGAGTTGGAGCGGAAAGTGCCATTGGGGGACCCCAAAAGAGGAGGATCAGGGCCACACTGTGCAAAATGAACTGCACAGTGGAGGTAAGTATATGTTTATTATTTTAAAAAAATACACAAGGGTTTACAAATCGCTTTAATAGCCCTGCATTGTACCCGATGATGCAGAGGAACTTCCCACAGACAAAAGTTTTGAGAAGAACAGGAGAGCGCTGGAGCAGGCAATAGGGAAAGAAAAAAAAAATGTCTGTTCAGCTTCCCGTAGAAATACTGAGAATGTGAAGAAGTATGGCAAAATATAATAATTTATATAATTTAACCTGACAGTGGGCTTAAGCCCGCCATCAGCTGTCACTCAGCTGGTCCAGGATCAGGAAAGATCCAGTAGTCCATTCAGAGCCTGAGCCAGCCACTCTCGCCTCCTGCACAGCCCAGTTCTTCAGTGAGTGTTGGAGGGGAAAGCAGAGAGCTGGTAGCTGACAGTCACAGCTCTCTGCTCAGAGCAGGGAGAGAGAAATGAGTGATCAGCAGTGTTTGATCAGATCAGTTCTCGGTTTTAGAGCCAGCAGGGGACCGATGTAGCATCGATACTGCATCCACCTAGGCGAGTCATCGTCTTTTTTTTTTTTACAATCCAGAACTTCTGGACACTCCATTGCAAGGGACAGCATTTTTCTAATTCCTACAATTGGGCTTTAGCAATTTTTCCTATTTCACTATTCACGCTTTTGAACATAACTTTCTCTGTTCTGTTAGGCACAGATTTTGGGATGCCCAAAATCAGTGCCTAAACCCTCTATAGGGCAATAGCAAAAACATGCATAATTTAAACTAGGGTTGTCCTGATACTAGTATCGGTATTAGGACCGATACTGAGCATTTGCACGAGTACTTGTATTTCCCAGAAATGCTCCCGATGCTTCACCGATATTTTTTTTTACAGAGCGGGTGGAGAGCGGGTGAAGAGCTGCTGCCGCCGTCTAGTTCCCAAAGAGAAAACCAAGCCCGCCACCATCTAGTTGATCAGCGCGGGGAACATTACAGCTTTCATTTGAATAGCTGTGTGTTCCCCGCCGCGTTTTGTCATATATAGCCCCTCCCCCTTGTCCGGGCACTTTGATAGACAGATCACCCATTCCAGGATTGGATGGGTGATCTGTCTCTCAAAGTGCCCGGACAAGGGGGAGGGGCTATATATGGCGAGGCCCGGTGGGGAACACACAGCTATTAAAATGAAAGCTGTAATGTTCCCCGCGATGATCAACTAGGTGGCGGGGGGGATGGGAGTGGAGCAGAGGGGGCTTGGCTTTCTCTTTGGGGACAAGGCTGCATTTGGGGACAAGCCTGCATTTGAGGGGAACATGGCTGCATTTAAAAAAAATTATCGGTAATCGGTATCGGCGAGTACATGAAAAAAAGTATCGGTACTTGTACTCCGTCCTAAAAAAGTGGTATCGGGACAACCTTAATTTAAACCTTGTATGACTAACTTGTGAACATAATATAAAGTTGCATTCCTCAATTCAGAGAAAGGGATTTTATTTTATTCAAAAAAGGATACAAAAGTACATTCAGAACTTCCAAGAGGAGTAAAATAAATGAAAATATCTTTTTTTTTTACCGATTGTAAAATCCTTTTTTTCTGAGTTTATTGATAGACATAGCACCCACTGTTTTGTTTTTGTTGGCTGTTGACCATATATGTTGGGAGTATTTATTTCACTAAGCTCCTTGTGACGTAAGGGGTTTGGCTATCAGCAGGAGCCTAGGCTTTTGTTTTGTACCTTATGTCCTACTCCTGGAGATGGCAGTATAACCCAATCATGAACTGTAGAAAAAGTTGTGTCTGGCAATAAAAATAAAAAATAAATTTTCTTTCCTGCAAACCCACTCCTTGGTTTTATTAGCCCCCAAATACAATATGGAGGTCTGATCTCAAACTCCGATATATCTATTCTTTGGACTCCAATTAGTATACCAGGTAGTCTCAACTCTACTGCCTGACACATCTGAAATCTGTCTCATCTTGTATGCACTGCTGAAACAGGAATTCCACCCAACACCGCTGTTGCAATATGGCACTATCATAGTGATGACTGTAGATATAAATCTGTGATAATGACTCACTGCGGCAGCCTGAGATGCAGAGGAAGAAAAAAATGTAATAAAAAAAATAGCATAAAAACACAGGTAATTGGATACAGAATATACAAAAACTTTGGTAGCTGGACCAACACAGCGGTGGAGTAGTTTGCACTCTTAAAAGTATAACTTTAGGCAAAAAGATTTGTTTCCCCTCAATTGTGGATAGAGCAAGGGAGGGTTACAACCAATGTCAGATTTTTTTATTTTTACCATCTGTGGAGATTTCTCACTTCCTGTCCCATAGCCAAACAGGAAGCGAGAGGAAATCCCTGCAAATGAACTGAATTCCTTGGGAACTCCCAGGTCACCAGAACTAGTGTCCCCATTGGAAGTTTTCCCCTCTATCACTTATTACTTTTCTGTGGACAACCCAAAATTTGGGATTTTTTTTATTTACTTTCAATGAGAATGGTGAAAAAGTGCAAATAGAGAGAGGGTGAACCTTAACGGGGGGCAGAGACAGCAATAAAAACTGACAAGTGTTCTAAATCGCTCATCACTCTACCCAAAACTGAAAAAAAAAAGTCTTTTGGGACATCAATCATGAGGTTTGTTGAGGCAAGTTCTCCCAGTGTTTGCACAGGTTTCCTATGGGTGCTTCAGTTTCTTCTTACTGCATAAAAATATAGTGGTGGGCTAAAAGGCATCTGCCTCAACTGGCTCTGGTCTGACTTTCCTACTCTGCTATGGCCGATTCTAAGGCCCTGTACACACGATCAGTCCAAACTGATGAAAACGGACTGAAGTTCAGTTTCATCGGTTCACCGATGAAGCAGACTGATGGTCTGATGTGCCTACACACCATCAGTTCAAAAACCGATCGAGTCCAAAGCGGTGACGTAAAACACAACGACGTGCTGAAAAAAATGAAGTTCAATGCTTCCAAGCATGTGTCGACTTGATTCTGAGCATGCGCGGGTTTGGAACCGATGCTTTTGTGTACTAACCGTCGCTTTTGACCCATCGGTCAGGCGTCCATCGGTCCAATTTTAAAGCAAGTTCTCGGTTTCTGGACTGAAGGACTACAGACCGATGGGGCGTACACACGGTCGGTTTGGACCGAAGAAAATGGACTTCAGTCCGTTTTCATCGGTTTGGACTGATCGGGTGTATGAGGCCTAAGCCTGTCCTGAGAAAGGATTGGGTGCTGAGCTAGCAAGGAAGCTCCTGTGATACCCAGGAAAAATATAGCCAAAATAGCCTTGGCTATACTTCTTTAATGGTTAGATAAAAGTGAATTATTGATTGCAAGAGGACAAGCCTTGCACACAGGACAAACCTTGAACACATTGTTTGCAGCGTCTATAAAACACATTTAGTGATTAGACTAAAAAAATTGGCGTTTTGAAAGACTGTCCAGAATTTGGTCACAATTTCCTATATGAATATACTGTATAACAGATCATAAATGACATTTCTTTTGTATTTTGCAAATTACAGTGAAATAGAGAATGCTCAATGTAGGATAATTCTCAATATGCTCCTCAATTTTACTGCAAACCTCTGTCAATATGCTGCAAACATTAATCCTCACACTTGTCTAAATACACCCTACCTCTTTCTCAGGGTCTTAGAGTGAAAAGGATAGTAATCAGTATAAAAAAAAGACAAAACTTCTTACCCTGCTAAAAGTATAATAGTGAAAAACTGACATTGTAATAATCACAGCTTATGTGCATAAAAGACTCAACCCAAGAATCAAAATCGCAATCTTTTCCCCTTCCTGATCTTCAAAACACCACATCACGATCTTTCTAACAAGTGCAGAGAGTTCTCACAGCTAGAAAAACAAAATCCAGGCAGCCTGCCAACACTTAAATAAGTGGAAACAAAGTATCTTTTCATTCTTTTATCAAAGGAAGAACTCCAGCTTGTAGATGAAGGAAGTTTAACCATTTAAAGACCAAACCTTTTCTGACATTTGTTGCTTACAAGTAAAAAAAATCATTAGAAAACTACTTGGAACACACAAACATGATATATTCTTTTTAGCAGAGACACTAGAGAATATAATGGTGGTTGTTGCAATATTTTGTCACACCGTATTTGCGCAGCATTTTTTTAAACGCAATTTTTTGGGGAAAGATACACTTTAATGAATTAAAAAAATAAATAGCGACGTTAGCCCAATTATTTTGTATAATGTGAAAGAAGAGGTTACACCGCGAGAATTGAGATCTTTATTCTAAGCAAAAAAAATTGTGATTCTCATTTTAGCCAGAATCGTGCAGCTCTAACTCAACCAAACAAAAATGGTGCAGCACGAATTCTGTCACCCTTATATCTACCACTAAACAATATTACATGCATTAATAAAGTCATGTGTGTAGTAAAAAAAAAAACATTATATAGCTGTCTTTAATTAAATCAGTGTGCTCTTATTCTTGCATTAATCTTTCTCCCTTGCCTTTATCGCCTCATGTGCCCCCGCACTAAACAAAATTATATATCTCTCTATATCCATATCCATCTACACTAGGGTTGTCCCGATACCACTTTTTTAGGACAGAGTACAAGTACTGATACTTTTAACATTGCATTTTAAACTTCAATTAAGCACTATAGGTGTAATACAGAATAACTGTCAGCGGGTGGCACTGTCCTCCTTAAGAGTTAATTCTTATCTTCTTATTCATGAGAGAAAGACAGCCCCCCCCCTCCCCCTGGGCCATGCTTGCTGAGCTTAATCAAAAAACTGTACTTTGCTAAAAAAAAAAAAAAAAAAAATCGGATCTAAAATAAAATACAAATCTACATAAATTGATCAATTTATTTTAAATGAATAATAACGTTATTTAGAATAAAACTATGCATTCCTAAAGTACAATTGATAATGCTCTATTTTTTTATGTGACTCCATACTGACAGAAAGAACATGCAATGCTAGACAGTCAGTGACACACGGCACGCAATTACTTCTTGCAACTACAGTACACATAGCTTGCAACTGTGATAGTGTGCACTACTGTAGACAGTTTTCAACTATTCATTCAGCTTGAATCACTTCACTTCACACAATCTTACTTGCTTGCTTACAGGGCTGCCTGCTATGATGTCCGTCCTGCTCTCCTCCCATTCTCTGCCCGCTCTCCGCCCACTATTAGCACACTCTCAGCCCCTCTCCGCCCACTCTCCACCCCACTCATCATTTAGCAGCACGATCTCCGCCGCTCTCCACCCCTTCTCTGCACCCACTCGACGAAAACAAATACCAGCAATTAGGATGATCTTTGCCGCTCAGTCTCCACCCCTTCTCAGCTGCCGCTCTCCGCCCCCTCTCTTCACCCGCTCGAGGTGAGGAAAACAAATACCAATGAGGATGATCTTTGCGCGTCTCTCCACCCCCTCTCTGCACCCGCTCACCGCCCACTCTCGGCCTGCTCGAGGTAAGTAAAAAAAAAAAAAAGTATCGCCAGAAGCATCAGGAGCATTTGTGCGAGTACAAGTACTCGCGCAAATGCTCAGTATCGGTCCCGATACTAGCATCGGTACAACCCTAATCTACACGCACAGTAAAACCTTGGATTGAAAGCATAATTTGTTCCAGAAACATGCTTGTAATCTAAAGCACTTGTATATCAAAGCAAATATCCCCATAAGAAATAATGGAAACTCAAATGATTTGTTCCACAAACATTAATTCATAAATCCTTCAGTTTTTAAGTCCATATAAAAAGATTATAGCAATGTAAAAGGCTGTGTAATCATAAAATGTCCATCCACAAATGGCAGCCTCCACAAGGGGATTAGAAGCAAAATACAGCAGGAGCCACAGAGTATAAAAAAGAGAAGAGGGGCGCCTCTAAGTGTAGCAGTTTGTTGCTAAATGTTGTACCTTCATTAAATATAACCATATTGCTACACCAAAGCCCCGTACACACGATCCGAAAAATGCCGTTTTCGAAACGATCGTACGATAATCGGATCATTAGTACAGAGCCGATCAGGACAGTTCATCCGATTTTATTCTATCGGACATGCACGGAAATTTTTTTCGTACGATGCCAGATCGTACGATTTTCGTTTAATCAGTACAGCTGTCATTCGAAAATGCAATACAAATGCATTACAACACATGACATCGCCGATTTTTTATTCTGCCGTACGACAATTTTTGTGACTTTAGTAAACTCATCAGATTCGACGTGAGATTAGCATACAAAAAAACGTCAGATAATCGGATCGCGAGTACCGGGCATTATAGGCACCTCTCCTCTTTTATACTCAGTTGTGACATGACACTACTTGTATATCAAAGAACATTTTTTTGCTTGTCTTGCAAAGCGCTCTCAAACCAAGGTTTTACTAATATATATGTAAAAACACATAAAACGGTATACTTCTTATCCTCCACTTCTATTGGAGCACTAGCACTTTTTTTGCTAGTACTTACATTGTGTTTTTTTTTTTTTGAGAACACATAATAAGGCATGATTATACACATTTATTGTTTGTATTGTTTTATTTCCTTGTTCTGATGAGTTCTTCACTACATTTTTATACAGCAGCCTTCCAAAATCAATGGTTAAACCTTGGCCACCAGCCCACATCCATTGCCCGCCACAGTCACATATCCTCTAACAGCCATTCTCCTCAATGAGGTCCTTTCTCCTTCCCCTCCCAACACATAAACGTTGCTCATCGTCTCACACAAGCTGTCTAAATTTTAAGAAATAGATCTGGGCTAAAAATATTATTGTGGCATCCAGACCTCTTGCTTCATTTGTTACCCAGGGAATTCTAGATAAAACCCGACTCATTGCTATAGGAAAACACTTTTCACAGATCAGCCCCAATGCACAGTAAGACTAGTGTGGATATCTACTGGAACAGAAAACAGAAACAAATCATGTGTTCAAAGATGCACCCTTACATCATGTGATGGTAATGTACATCTGTTTTCAATTTTAAAGCAGATGAATATAAATTTATTTTCAGCTTCATGAGAACTGGCCATATGCACAAAATCTATGAAATTCAACACCTTTACAAAAGGTATAACAAAGATGAGGTCGACAGACATATCAGACAATATTTGGCTTTTAAGAAATCGTCCTCGCCCAATTATTATGCAAGTTAGGCCGATTAACACAGCGGCGCGGCTGCTACACTATACTCGGGCCGCGGAAGTAATGGTTTACCCCCCCCCTCCTCCTCTGTACCCCCCTCTCCTCCACAGCCACCTCTCTGTACTACAGAGAGGTGCCAGTGTGGAGGAGGGGGGCGGTGAACAGAGGTGCCAGTGTGGAGGGGGGGTACATTACACAGGTGTGGAGGAAGGGGGGTACCGAGAGGTGGCAGTGTGCAGGAGGGGGGGTACAGAGAGGTGGCAGTGTGCAGGAGGGGGGGTACAGAGAGGTGGCAGTGTGGAGGAGGGGGGGTACAGAGAGGTGGCAGTGTGGAGGAGGGGGGGGGGTGTACAGAGAGGTGGCAGTGTGGAGGAGGAGGGGGTACAGAGAGGTGGCAGTGTGGAGGAGGGGGGGTGTACAGAGAGGTGGCAGTGTGGAGGAGGGGGGGTACACTACACAGAGAGGTGGCTGTGGAGGAGGGGGGTACAGAGGTGCATAACATGACAGAACCTGAACAAAGAACTCCGGTTTAATAAAAAATGCCACTCCTAGATCCAATTGCAATCTAATGGTCACATTAATACACAGATGTATATGGGATGGGCGAGTACACTTTCAATGACTTGGAATGCTACCTATCATTAGTGGGTGCGAGAGCCAGTCCCACCGTGATCACTGGACCAATACTGCTGGTTTTGCAAGAAAAAAGGGCCTAAAATATTGGCCAAAAATTGGTACCATATATCGGCCTCCCCGATTAAAAAAAAAAAAAAAAAAAAAAAAATCGGCATCGGCCAGAGAAGAACACATCGATTGACCTCTATAATAAAGTGCACTTTCTATTAATTGTACATCACTAAACTACTTTCTCAAATGATTCAGAACTGTAGGAATCCCAAATCCGTGTAGCTTAAACTAAATGGACACCATCATATGGTTTATTAAAAATAGGATATACTTTCAGATTACCAGGGTTCTACTTTTTCTCCTTTTACTAAAGCGTGTAAATGTCCCAAAAACTCAATCCTTTTTCACCAACACTGAATTTGTGTTTTGAAATTTGATAAATAAACTTTAAAACATACAGCCAATTATGTTTTGTATTAAAAAAAAAAAAAAAAAAAAAACAAAACAAAACACATTTTTCAACGCTATCGTTGCAGTGACTTAGAAGTGCCAAAACACAAAATAACTCCCCAAACACTACTACTGATTTATTTTTTAATGCAGCACTTCCCAACCCTTGTACTAAAAGAAAAAAAAAAAAAAAGTTCTCCTTCAAAATGTATGAATCGTTTGATTACAATAGTGCATATTTTATTTGAACCTTGCATAGATCTTTTTCTATTTTGCATTGAAGGACACTGTAAAAATATGTAAAAAAAAAAAAAAAAAATTGTATAGCAGGTTCTGCTAGCAAATGTGATAATCGATGTGTGCTAGCAGTCATGTGGTGCCCTCTATTGGTAAAATATGAGAAATAAGACGAGAAATAATCAACCAGTTACAAAACATTGCCACTGTAGACCAGTGGTTCTCAAACTTTCTAGTGCCATGACCCCTTGATAAAATTTCCCAAGTTTCGGGGACCCCCAACAGAAAAATTATTTTCATAGTGTGGCAAGTGATTTTCTCCCCAAACCCACGGACATTTAGCGTTCTCCGAGTGCCTTCCACTCTACATTTTAGGATGTACCACTCTCTCTCTTTGTTCTCCTCTCCTTCCCTTTTATCTCTATATCCAAATTTCTTTTGTTTTTTTTCCCCCCATCGCTCTCTCTCTCTCTCTCTAGCCATCTTTCTTGTTCTCCCTTATATTCTTTCTCTCCCCTTTTCGTTGTTACTCCCCCTCTTTTCCTCTCCCTTCCATGCATTCTCTCTTTATTCCTTCTCTTACTCCTTGTTGGGGGGAGGGGGGTGCATAGGGAATGGAAAGCGTAGCCTTGCTGGAGGGAGTTCTGATCAGCCAACATAGGTGCTCGTGATCAAGGTCATCTGCTGATCTGAGAACTGTAGTGGGGACTTTTAATGGCAACTATAATCACAGGCAATGTTACTCACTGTGTCTCCAGCTCTGTGGTGTCTCACAGTGAGTGACCCCTATGCCGAAATCAGGAGATGGGTCTCCTCCAGCCCCTCCCAGTTCACATTCCTCACTATTCAGCTGACCTCTAGTCTCCGCCCCCCATCCATGCCATGAACTGAACGAGTGACTAGGAAGAGGCTGAGGGGGCGGCCGCGGGCTCCAGAAACAGCCCTGCTGGGCAGCCATGAAAAGGCTGAGAGAGCGGTGCGGGCTTCAGGAACAGCCTGGGATTCGATGACCCCTGGCAAATCGTCATTCGAACCCCGAGGGGGTCCCGACCACCAGGTTGAGAACCACTGCTGTAGAGAAAAGCATTTACATTTTACAGACTTTTTAAATACTGTCCCAGATTTTTAAAGAAAAGCTGCTGTACATTGGATATATCACCAATGTGCGTGTTTATTGTATAAACCATCCACAGATATGGCAGCGACAGTCTCTGGCCTACTGCCCTAGAACCTACAGGACTGTCACTACCATGGATGTTTGTGATATGTCCAGAGTGTAGCAGCTTCTATTTTTGTTTCTGGCCAGTGTGCATGGACGGCTCAGGTTATCTGACAACCTGGGTTGGAGTGGCAGGGGGCAGAGCTGCTTGGAGAGGAGAGTCTCTTTGGTTTACTACTGGCCCGTATTTGTTTCACAATATTGTTTTTTTTTCTTGTCCATTAAACCCACATCATAAAAAAACTATCAATAAATGGTGTACTCACTCAGTCACTATGGGATTCATTTTCAAATTCCGGAAAAAACAAAAACCTGGTTGATCCTGCTGTTGTTGGTCTCCCCTTCCTGTCCATGTCCCCACTGCAGATGGGGATTTCACAGAGCAGTGTTGGCAGTTAGTGCACAAGCTCAGTTTTCAGTGTATTTCTACCCTGAGCATTGCCTCCCTATCATAACTAAGAAGCCAGTGTGACAATAGAATCACACATGTGGGCATATACATAGTGTTAAATGACAGCCCACTCCCTCTCTTCCTTCATGCTAACCAACTGAACACAATCGGGGTGGGATATTAAATCTTGATTGATGAAGTCTTTACCTCCCTGTTAACCACCATGTTGCAGTTACATCGTTAATCTGGTTGAAAAAGTCCATCCAGTTTAACCAACATAGAAACAAAAAAAAAGAAAAAAACACAAGCAAATAAAAAACTTTTTTTAATTATATATATATATATATATATATATATATATATATATATATATATATATATATATATATATATATATATATATATATATATATATATATATATATATATATATATATATATAATAAATGTATTTAAACACACACAATATCATAATGCAATTGACACAATCCTATACCCACAGTTAATCTGGGTGAAAGGCAAAAAAAAAAAAAGAACCCTAATAGGCAATTGTATTTTCCCTGGATCAACTTTACCTATAAATATTAGTATCCAGTTATATTATGTACATTTAGGAAAGATTCCAGGCCTTTCCAAAAAACAATCTACCGAGATTCAGATCCAGCTCTTCAGGGAGGGAGCCTATTCCACATTTTCACAGCTTTTACTGTGAAGAAACCTTTCCGTAGTTGGGAGATGAAATCTCTTTTCCTCTGGATGCAAAGAGTGCCCTTTGTCCTCTGATGACCTTAAAGTGAATAACTCAACACCCAGTTCACTATATGAACCACTGATGTATTTATACATGTTCATCATATCCCCCTTAACTGCTTGCCGACCAGCGCATGACTATATATGTCGACAGCATAGCACGGACAGGCAGAAGGACGTATATATACATCCCCTTTAAGAAGCCGGAATTGTGGACGCGCGCCACTGGGAGCTCCGCGACTCCGACCACGGTTCCCGCGGACTCGATGTGCACGGGAATACCCGCGGACTCGATGTCCACGGGAATACCCGCGATTGTGTCATGGTGAGGAAGAAGGGGGAAATGCTGATGTAAACAAGCATTTCCCCTGTCTTCCTAGTGACAGGACACGGATCACAGCTTCCTGTAATCGGAAGCTGTGATCACTGTCGGGTCACACATAGCCCATCCCCCTACAGTTATTACACATCCCTAAGCACACATCCCTAGGCACACTTAACCCCTTCAGTGCCACCTAGTGGTTAACCCCTTTCACTGCCAGAGTCATTTTCACAGTAATCACTGCATTTGTATAGCACTGTTCGCTGTAAAAATTACTATGGTCCCAAAAATGTGTCAAAAGTGTCCGCCATAAAGTCGCAGTCACGATAAAAAAAAAAAAAAAAAAAACGCAGATCGCCACCATTACTAGTAAAAAAAAAAATAGTTTGGGAGCTTTTTAAAGTCAGCAGCTACAAATACTGCAGCTGCTGACTTTTAAAATATGGAAACTTACCTGTCCAGGGCCCCCGCGATGTCGGCACCTGAAGCCGATCTGTCCATCGGCTCTCGGGTGCTGCTCCCACCATCTTCGGTAAGGGAATCAGGAAGTGAAGCTTTGCGGCTTCGCTTCCTGGTTCCCTACTGTGCATGCGCAAGTCGCACTACGCAATCTGAATGGGTCCCTGCTGTCTTCTGGGACCCGTGTGTCTCCCAGAACACAGGGGGGGGGGCGGATTGGGCATAGATATCCGCGGATACTACGGCTATCGATGCCGGGAAGTGGGAGCAAATGCCTGCATTATACATGCATCTGCTCTCCCACCGTCCCTGAAAGGTACCAAATGTGGCACCCGAGGGGGGGGGGGGGGGGGGGGGAGTAATCCGAAAAGCAGACGTTTCTTTATATGGTAAACACCGCTTTAATCTCCTCTTCTGAAGAGAGAATAAATTCAGTTCCTCTAATCTTTCCTCATAGCCGAGCTCCTCCATGCCTCTTATCAGTTTGGTTGCCCTTCTCTGCACTTTCTCCAGTTCCCCGGTATTCTATTTGTGAACTGGTGCCTAAAACTGAACTGCATATTCCAGATGAGATCTTACTATTGATTTGTACAGGGGAAAAATGATCTCTCTCTCTGCAGACCAAATCTTTGTTATTGCCAAAAGTTAAAAATGTTTGAATTAAAATATATACAGTATCTCAAAAAAGTGAGTACACTCCTCACATTTTTGTAAATATTTTATTATAGCTTTTCATGTAACAACACTGAAGAAATTACACGTTGCTAAAATGTAAAGCATTGCATGTACAGGTTAGCTTGTAAACCAGTGTAAATTTGCGGTTTTCTCAAAATAACAACACAGCCATTATTGGCTAAAAACTAAACTAAACCGCTGACAAGAGTGAGTACACCCCTAAGTAAAAATGTCCAAATTGCGCCCAATTAGCCATTTTCCCTCCCCGGTGTCATGAGACTTTTGTATTAAATTTGGAGTTATAGCTGTCACTCCCTCATATTGGTCACTGGAAGTTCAACATGGCACCGCATGGCAAAGAACTCTGAGGATCTGAAAAAAAAAAAAGAATTGTTGCTCTACATAAAGATGGCCTAGGCTATAAGAAGATTGCCAAAACCCTGAAACTAAGATGTAGCATGGTGGCCAAGACCATACAGCGGTTTAACAGGACAGGTTCCACTCAGAACAGGCCTCGTCATGGTCAAGATGATGAGTGCATGTGCTCAGCGTCATATCCAGAGGTTGTCTTTGGGAAATAGATGTATGAGTGCTGCCAACATTGCTGCAGAGGTTGAAGGGGTGGGGGTCAACCTGTCAGTGCTCAGACCATACGCTGCACACTGCATCAAATTGGTCTGCATGGCTGTCGTCCCAGAAGGAATCCTCTTCTAAAGATGATCCACAAGAAACTGAGCCTGCAAACAGTTTGCTGAAGACAAGATTAAGGAAATGGATTATTGAAACCATGTCCTGTGGTCCGATGAGACCAAGATAAACGCATTTAGTTCAGATGGTGTCAGGCGTGTGTGGCTGCAACCAGGTGAGGAGTACAAAGACAAGTGTGTCAAGCATTGTGGTGCGAGTGTCATGGTCTGGGGAGCTACAGTTTATTGAGGGAACCCTAAATGCCAACATGTACTGTGACATACTGAAGCAGAGCATGATCCCCTCCCTTCGGAGACTGGGCCACAGGGCAGTATTCCAACATGATAATGACCCCAAACATACCTCCAAGACGACCACTGCCTTGCTAAAGAAGCTGATGGTAAAGGTGATGGACTGGCCAAGCATGTCTCCAAACCTAAACCTTATTAAGCATCTGTGGGGCATCCTCAAACGGAAGGTGGAGAAGCGCAAGTTCTCCAACATCCACCAGCTCTGTGATGTCATCATGGAGGGGTGAAGGAGTGGACGACTCCTCCAGTGGCAACCTGTGCTCTGGTGAACTCTTTGACCAAGAGGGTTAAGGCAGTGCTGGAAAATAATGGTGGCCACACAAAATAGACACTTTGGCCCATAGTGCGAGTGATAGAGATATAGAGATATAGATTATATATAGGGGTGTAACGGATCAAAAAACTCACGGATCGGATCGATCCTCGGATCGGGAGTCACGGATCGGATCATTTTCGGATCAGTAAAAAAAAAAAAAAACACAAGACAAACAAAAGTTTTGTCTTTTTGTTTATTAACACTCTTAAATTACTTTGAAATTATATAAAATCAAGTTACAGTGCACAAGGCATAATATCTTCTTTTTAACATAATGAAAAACAACTTTAAGTGCAACATAAAGGCATGTCTTCTTCCTTGAGACATGGGCCAATGGGCAAAGAGCCAAAAATAACTAAAAGTGCAACATATCTTCTTCCTTGAAACATGGATAGTGAAAGCCTAATATGTCCACATCAAAGAAGAATAAAAGAAAGAAAGCAAAGCATTCCTGAGCTTATAATTTCAAATTCTTTTTCAAAAAGACAAGGATGTCTACATGCTCTGGGGAGAGTGTGGACCTCTGTGCAGTCACTATGTCCCCTGCTGTTGAGAACACCCTCTCAGAAGGAACTGAAGAGCCTGGCACAGCGAGATAGCATCTTGCCATCTTGGCAACATGAGGGTATTTACACTCATTGCTTTTCCACCATGTCATCGGATCACCATCCACTGTAATGCCGCTTGCTGCCAGCAGATAGGATTCCACCTCCTCTTTGATGATGTCAGCAGAAGTCTTGTTGTCTTTGCTGGCAAAGGTCTCTCCAAAAAGCTCTGCCATCGCCGACTTCTTTTGTGGAGGAGATGATGAGTCCAAGTTTGCTCCTGTTGGCTCTGCAGCTTGAGCTTGACCCTGCACAAAAAAATTGTTGATTAATTAAACCTATTATTAATTTTCATGTTTCATAGACATGAAAAATGTGGAAATATTATTGCCACATTTTTCATGTCTATGAAACATGAAAACAACAACATTTAATAAAAGCCATTATTACAAAAAAAAAAAAAATGTATTTAGATTAAAATTTATCATTTTTAAAGAATATTCTTTATTTACCTCATCACAGTCTTTAGTGCCCAGACTGCTCACAATCTCGGTGGTGAGGTCACTATATGTCCTCTGGCGTAGGGCAGGGTCCATGTGAGACAGGGACTTTAACCTTGGATCCAGGGCAGTAGATCTGTGAAGGTAGTCCTGTAGAGTAGGGGGTGAAGTGTATCTGGGCTGCAGGTCCTCTCTAATGGCAGTCTTGACATCTTGTGTGATGGTGCTGTCTTCCACACCTGGAGCCATGGATTGTAGAATCCTTGTTTTTAGGGGCATGATCATCGATACAGATGGTGAACTTTCAGTGCTCAGAAGAGATGTTACCATCTTGAGGGGTTGAAGCACCTGGAGGACCTCCTCTGCCACTCTCACATCATCATCAGACAGGGTAATGATGTCCTTGACAATTTTCTTTAGGGTCTTGTCAGTCAGTGCAGAGTATATAGCTGCCTGCTGCTCCAGATAACGCTCCAGCATATCATAAGTGGAGTTCCACCTGGTTGGCACATCATTTATGAGCTTGTGTTTAGGCAGCTTTAGCATTTATTGCTTTGTTTTAAGCACATGGGCAGCTGTTGTGCTTCGGTGGAAATAGGAAACCACCTTCCTGATCCTCCCAAGGAGGCGGTCCATCCTACTGACAGAGATTCCCTTTTGAGATGCCAAATTTACGACATGTGCAAAACACCCTATCTGTGGGCCCAGTCCTGCCTCAATCACGGCATTAACTTGGTTTTTGGCATTGTCAGTTGTGACTGGGATATTGGTACTGGGCCTCTTTAGCTTCCATTCGTCCACCGCTTCTGTCAGCACCTGCGCAAGATGAGCGCTTGTGTGACTCTCGTAGAGGGGGCGTGTCTGCAGCACCGGACTTCTCATCTCCCAGTCTGCCGTGATGAAGTGAGCGGTTATTGTTATATAGCTCTCTGTTCCCCTGGACGTCCACCCGTCTGTCGTGAGCGCAACAGACGATGCTTGGGATAGTTCATCCACGACTTTTTTCTTCTCCTGTTCATAAAGTTCTGGCACAACCTTTTCGCTGAAGTGGATGCGCGACGGGATGTTGTAACGTGGCTCAAGCACTTTAAGCATGTGCTTAAAGCCCTCGTTCTGCACAATGGAATATGGCCTCATATCTGCACCCATAAACACGCCGATCGCTTTTGTAATGGCTTTAGCCCGGTCCGATTGTGGAATGAGGGGCTGTTTAAATGCTGCGGTGATGAGTGGTTGCTGAACAGCTTTTGTTTTCACTCCTGTGACTGTCAGTGGAACACCGGGGTGATGACGCTTCAAATGCGTGGCCATACTTGACGTGTTTCCACTATCGTATGGCTTTCTTGTGCCACAGTGCCTACACGCCGTCATGGTTTTATCTACCATCCTCTTTCCCTCATGATCATATTTCACAGGGAAGCCAAAATGATCCCATACAGGAGATTTAAACGACGCGGGGCTTTCAAGCTCCTCCGTTCCTCCGCTCGCCATGACCACACTATGTGTGTGTGTGGACTGATTCCTTGCCAAAGTAGAGGCAGGATG
Organism: Rana temporaria; assembly: GCF_905171775.1. NCBI lineage: Eukaryota > Metazoa > Chordata > Amphibia > Anura > Ranidae > Rana > Rana temporaria. The sequence goes on along the minus strand of NC_053490.1, from coordinate 250,272,436 downwards.
TGGAGGTGCTTCGGTAGCCTGGAGGAGCAGAACACTGGGCACAGTGGGCAGTCAGTCGCTCGACTCGCCAGTCAGGGAAGCTCACCTGGAAAAAAGGAAAGAAACTGCGCTAAGACCTAGAAGCAATCTTGTGCAGCCGGCGGCTGTCCACAAAAATTACCTAAAACTCAGTGGAAGCAGCAATCCTTCTGCAAAACCCCAATACAGTGAATAAAATATAGAAAAAAAATAGGATTGCGCTAAACGTAATATTACAATAGTGAACGACCGACGTAAACGCATGAATTGACAAGAACACCATAAATACAAAAAATTAGAAAAAAAAAAAAATATGGATAACCTAAAAGTCAATTTGGATAAACGTACAAAACGCTGCAGTTATTTGAATTTGCATGAACCTGTGAAAATTCCACCATCATATAGTCCCCACTCCCCACTGTAATAGCCACATTCTCCCCCACCACTTATGTAATATCCACAATCTCCCCCGCCACTACTGTAATATCCAGACATCTCCCCACTGCTGTAATATCCACGTCATCTCCCCCACTGTAATAATATCCACCATTGCCCCACCTCACTGTAACATCATCCACCATTGCCGCCACCTCACTGTAACATCCACCATGGATCCACCATGGCGGTGGCGACAATGGTGGATGATGTTACAGTGAGGTGGCGGCGATGGTGGATGATGTCAGGGGTGGATGATGTTACAGTGAGGCGGTGGCGGCAATGGTGGATGATGTTACAGTGAGGCGGTGGCGGCAATGGTGGATGACGTTACAGTGAAGTGGCGGCAATGGTGGATGATGTTACAGTGAGGCGGTGGCGGCAATGGTGGATGATGTTACAGTGAGGCGGTGGCGGCAATGGTGGATGATGTTACAACATCCACCATTGCCCCCACCTCACTGTAACATCCACCATTGCCCCCACCTCACTGTAACATCCACCATTGCCCCCACCTCACTGTAACATCCAGTCAGACTCATCCACTAATTTTTCCCACTAATAATGATAGCCAACATTGCCCCCACACTAGTAGTAACACTGTAATAAAAATAATAGCCATTTTTCCCACTAGTAATAATAATAATATAGCCAACATTTCCCCCAGTACACACTGAAATTAATAGCCATTTTCCCACTAGTAAATAATAATAGCCAACATTGCCCCCAGTACACACTGAAAATTATAGCCATTTTCCCACTAGTAATAATAATAATAGCCAACATTTCCCCCAGTACACACTGAAATTAATAGCCATTTTCCCACTAGTAAATAATAATAGCCAACATTGCCCCCAGTACACACTGAAAATTATAGCCATTTTCCCACTAGTAATAATAATAATAGCCAACATTGCCCCCAGTACACACTGAAAATTATAGCCATTTTTGATGAATCAACTCAGAATCAACTGTACTTACTACTACTGTACTCTGGTCTCTCACTGTACTCGCAGACTGCGCGCTCTGGAAGAATACACGTGCAGACTGCAGAGGGAGGGGTGATGACATCAGCACGCACCGCCGCCGGAGCTAGGCCGAAGCCGCGGCCTTTCCTAAGGACACGGCGGCGGTGCGCTCCGCGGATCGGATGCTGTGCCGATCCGTACAGGTCGGCCCGTTCGGATCGCGGATCGGACATGATCCGTATATATATATATATATATATATAATCACACACACACACACAGTATATACTGTATGCATTTGAATTTAAAACAGTTTGTTAAAATTATTTAATTTTACTCTGTATCCCAAAGGACGTTTGATTTTTTTCTTTTTTATTAGAACATGTGATCAGTAGCAGAGGACTACTCTGTATCCCAAAGGACGTTTGATTTTTTTCTTTTTTATTAGAACATGTGATCAGTAGCAGAGGACTACAGTAAAAGCTCCTCCTGCTTATGTTTCCCTGCAGACAGGCTAGGAAAGAGCTGGGTCATGTGACAGCTGTATATCGATTAGAAAAAAAGGTTCTTTAAAAAATGCCTGTTGCTATGCAGGCCCACGAAATCTGTCTTTGGAATCACCTAGGATCCTGACATCATCTCCCTCTAATGCGCCTGGGAAATATGTGTCATCATTTCCCAGGATGCAGTGCGCTACCCAATTATCACTCCCCATCCAAGACTTCCAGGAAGTGCTTGTGGGCTTCACAATGCCCACAAGCAAAATGACAACGGTGTAGACATAGTTTTATAAACTATCTTTTTTGAATAACTATGCTGAGCGGCGGTGGATTGTAAAATGGTAAGTGACCGGATTTATATTATAAAAACGCATAATGAAAGGACATACATTTAAAAAATGCTAATTGTGGTTGGAACCCCGCATTAAGGTTTGTCTTTGCTAAATCTGACAGACACAAGCTGGATTTCACTGCTTCCTACACTTAGAGGAATTAACAGCTCCTGCTCCACATACCATCTTGGCATGGATTGTCGCAGACCCAAGCATGATAAAAAAAAAAAAAAAAAAAAATATTGCAGAAAGTTTTTCAGACTTTTTTTCTTCAACCTGTTCACCATTTTTAAACCAAAAAGGAGGGGTGGGGGGTCGTCACCTGCCTATCTTGGATTTCAAAGCTTTGAATGCCTTCATGTAAACCCAGAAACACCACACGGCATCCACTGGTCCTTTTATATTCTTCCCCCAGGAAGATCTTCTGGTTTCTACATGTACCCAACTTTCCTGCACATTAATGCTTCCTACAATTGGTTATGGGACTCCTTCTTAACCAGTTTGTGGCCCAGCACTTCACCAATCTTCAGCACACTGGTTGTTTACCAAAGTGTTGGCCCAATATTAACAATGCTGCAATCTTGTAGCATCTCTATGGAGAGATATTTGGATTACCTCCTGTTAACATAACAGTCAGAACATGTGAACAATATATATATACTGTCCGATAAGAGGCTTTTTTTTATTATTATTATTTAAAAGGTGATGTGTGTGTGTGTGTGTGGGGGGGGAGCACAGTTTCTCATCTAGAAACAGAATGGTGAAGACTATTGGTGCAAGTATGTATGTATGTCTGGTGGACAGTTCACAAACTTTGCATAGCATTTGCACTTTATATGTTGCTTTGGATCGATTTTTTTGCACATCCTTAATTATTTGCACTATATGTATGGTAATTAAAATTTAGCGCTGCTTTCGATTTTCTTACAATTTGTATCACAGTTGTCTAGTAGCAGATTTATTCTTTCAGCGCAGAATATTCCTACATTTTTAACTAAGAAATAGTGTTTAAACATGGTTATATGTATACTTTTCAGCACATATTTAGGGATTATAAAATAAACATATGTAAATGTATTTGTTATTTATGTCATTAAGTGCAACCAAAGCTGAAATAAACAAACCTGTTTCCTTGCCAGAAGGATCCCTATTCTGTGTGTGGAAACAGTGTTTTTTCTGCCAAAGTCCAAAACACTCCTTGCTGTATTAATCATGTGACGTCACAATGGGCAGATCTTCAGGTGATATCACTGGATAGCCGCGCCCAGTGGCATATCTAGGGTATGGCAGCCATGGCAAGCGCCATATGAAGGGGGCGCTGTTGAGTGACTGGGCAGCAAGGCACTTACCAGGGTCTGAGGGTCTTTTTTTCCCTCCTCCCGAGCAAAGACAGGATCTCCTTTTCAGCATCTTTGCTAATGGACAATGGCAGCGCTATCCCTGCTGCGTTCAGCCACAGCCCTCCCCTGTTCTCCCATTCCATCTAGTTGGATTAGCAGCGCACAAAGAAGGAGGAACATCAGTTTCTCCCTCTCCTCTGAAAACTGAGGCCTTAAGTGATGAAGATTTCATCACTTCCAGTATTGGTTCTGCATTTACCTGGCCTTGGAGGGCAGAGGAGGGATCGGGGGTCTAATAAACCCCAGATTTCTCCATAAAGAGGATATGTCACTATCCAAGGTATCACAAGGGATGATAAATATCACTAGTTTTGTTAGCTGTTTTTTTGTCAAGGTTATCTGAAAGATTGGTTTCAAATGTTTCGACAGGGGCGCAGTTTCAGTGCTTGCCATAGGCGCAATTTTCACTAGATACGCCTCTGGCCACGCCCCCCCCCCCCCCTTGGCTAAATAAGAAATGACAGACAGCGGGAGCCAAAACAACAGAGGTAGCCAGCATCAGAGGAAGACAGTGTTTTTTTTATTTTTAGTTGGCAGCCACGGCGGACGAAGCAGACATCAGCAGAGAGAGAGGAGGGAGTAGAAACCACCGAAGAGAGAAGACACGATTTTTAATAAAGGACTTGTCAAAAACGTCTCTTGCGTTTTGTAACACTACACTTTTTTTGGCGGTGTAGGGGTACAGTGTACCCCATACTCATTTACATAGAGGGGCCAGGATCTGGGGGTCCCCTTGTTAAAAGGGGTCTTCCAGATTGCGGTAAGCCCCCTGCCCGCAGACCCCCACAGCCACTGCCCAGGGTATGGACCTTGATGCGGGGCACGCAATTTTATTTCACAATTTTTATTTTGCATTCAGCGGTAAACCCTGTTGACAGATGATGACTCATTGGCTGTTAAGGATGTGGCTGCTGGCACCTGGCCAGCTCCTTAGCAACGAGCTAAATACAGTGCATTTATAAAAATAAAAAAAAGACAATGCATGAAAACTGCATACAAAAATGCACCAAGAACAAGGGTTTAAAAACAACGCACTGCAAAACGTGCCCGAAAAGCGCATGAAGCACAGCCCACATAGACGTGAACATAGACTTAGTAAGGGGGAGCATAAGATTTGCTGATTGCAGAGCTACTAGTCTGACTCAATAGGGGGTATGCCAGCTAGACCTCTGCATCAAAAATGAAGGCATTACATTCACACAATATGTAACCCTACAACAGCATCTCCAACTTACCTCATACATGATGGTATTAAGATTCTGCTGTCCAACACTGTTCTTATTTTTTCTTGCCTCCCTTTGCTGTGCTTTCAAGTCTGTAAGCAGATATAAAACCTATAGAGCAGAAGAAAAAATAAACATATTTAAGGTCTATAGGGGTTCGAAAACAAAACAAAAAAAAAAAAACAATAAAATCAAAATTCTCATTACTTAGTACATACTAGAATGGTTAGTCCTAGGTGATGAGTTCACCTGAACTACAAGGAAAGCAGTCAAAAGGAGTCACTATGTTTGCACACACTCGTCACACAAAATCTAAAAGACAACAGATGAAAATCTTCCATTGATTTTATTACACTGTTTTTTCACCGACATTCTCTCATTCATTCCACCAAGTCATTTTTTTTGGTAAAGTTGTATTGTATAGGAGAAACAACAAAACTCCAATATCAACAAATAACCATTTGATGTCTTTCATTACCAAGCCCACTGGCAATCTATTGCCATATTTTACTTACATTTTACTTCTATTGCCTACTGACAAAAATACTCCCAAATCTGTGAATGTGTTCAAAGTAATGAAAACTAAACAGAGTCAATCCAAAATTTATAGTTGCTGAAATACAATGCATTTCCCTTAAGGCTCTTCAGTTTCAGTGAAAATCCTCATTCTGGCTGGTCCCCCACAGAGAAGCAACACAGGGTTTGTTTTATGTGGAATGTAACTGGTATAATAGCGAGGCAAGTGGAAAAGGAGTCTCGCCCCCTCTGCGGTCCTGGTTCTTTGAATAAAAGGTCTACAAGGCACATTCCAGTCCCTCAGACAGAGGATTTACTTGTAAAATCTGCAGGGAACTCTATACCACAGCCCAGAGTTGAGGCATTAAGTAGCATTAAAACTTAAAGGATGAAGTGTTCAGAGTGGGACCACACTGTATATGGATACAAGTTTCACACCAGCGACCAGCAGGTTGAAATCTCTTGCTGAGGGATCACTTTCCCTTTTTTTTTTTGCGCAGGGCCATAGAGGGAGGCTTGACGTAGTGGCTGCTCTGTTACCAAGTGTGAAGCCTTTTGCTTGCTAAAGCTATACCAGCTCTGGTAAGGTTCCATGTACATACATTCTTGCACTGTTGGGGCTAAAAACACATTATGGTGTCAATGCCCACCTGCTCTATCTAGCATGCAATTAATTTATAACACATATTGTGTCAGTAGCCACCTACCTAGTATGGAATTCAATCATAACATATACGATTCCAGCACCCACCCTAACTTTATAACACATATGCTGGTTGCTTTATTAAAACTAGAGAGTGCAAAATCTGGTACAGCTCTGCATAGAGACCTTCAGGTTCCAGATTTTTTTTTTTGTAAAACCTTTTTTAATTACATTTTGGATAAAGGGAGGGAGATTATAACAACTGTCAGTTTTTACTGCTGTCTGTTCCCCCGTTAAAGCGGTTGAAATAAAAAAGTAAAGGCATAATGTGCTAATATGCATTGCATACTAGCACATTATTAAAGACTTCCCTTGAAAGGAAGACCTCCAGTGGCACCACAGACGGGCGTTCATTTTGGCCCAGTCTTCTGTTCTGGTTCCTGGGCTGTGGCCGCTTGAATAGCCAAGCTGCAATGTCGTCACACCCACGGAACAGAGATGTAAAGGAACAGCACGAGTATGCCGTTCCTTCAGAGCGCATGTGCCAGTGACATCACCAGCTGCTGCTCACTAGAATAACTCTAAACATGCATCGTTTATGAGATATTCACTAAACCTACAGGTGAGCTTTTATTATAAGCTTATCTGTAGGTAAAAATAAAAAATTGGAGAGTTTACTATCACTTTAAGGAGATTCGCCCTCTCTATTTGTCCAAGAATTATAACAAACGTCATATTTATATAATTAAAGTGATTCTAGTGCATAAATATTCAATTATTCGTGTATCTCAAGATTGGAACCTGAGTATTCACATATCAAAATAAATTATTAATGGCCATAAACATATTCCCTATATAGAAGTCCTAAAGATTATGTATAATTGTGCTCTTTCCCTTCACTGTTAATTGTGACAGTCCATGGTAAGGGTGACAATAAATCCTGCTTCCCTTGTCACCACCATGCTCTCTAGCCTCTCACCTTAGGCATGTTAAAAGCCATCATAGAATATAGCTCTACGGATGGTGTAATGCTGCATGTTCACCTCTTGGAGTGCTCTATGGAAACCTCCAATGCTATTCTCTCTCACTCATGTGTTAGTGCTCCAAACATAGTTTATTTTTTTTACACTCTAGAGAATAAAATGGCGGTCGGTGCAATACTTTGTCACACCGTATTTGCCCAGCAGTCTTACAAGCACATTTTTTTGGGAGAAAAATACAGTTTTCGAAGAAAAAAAAAAAAATAAGACAACAGTAAAGTTAGCCAAATGTTTTATTACATTGTGAAAGATAATGTTACGCCGAGTAAATTTATACCCAACATGTCACGCTACAAAATTGCGCCCACTCGTGGTATAGGGACAAACTTTTACCCTTAAAAATCTCCATAGGCTAGAATTATTGCTAATCACAGGGATACCTCACACGAGTAGTTTGAACACCGCTTTCATATGTGGGCGCTACTCACTTATGCATTCGCTTCTGCACGCGAGCTCAGCGGGACAGGGCGCATTTACATTTTTTTTTTTTCTCATTTATTTTACCTTTTATTTTTTCACTGTTCTTTAAAAAAAAAAAAAAATTGTGTCACCTTTATTCCTATTACAAGGAATGTAAACATCCCATGTAATAGAAAAAAGCATGACAGGTTCTCTTAAATATGAGATCTGTGGTCAAAAAGATCTCATATTTACACTAAAATGCAATAAAAAAATGTAATTAAAAAAAAAAAAAAAAATGGCCCTTTAAGAGCCATGGGCGGAAGTGACGTTTTGACGTCGCTTCCACCCTGCATTGATTTGGAGACGGGTGGGGGCCATCTGCCCCTCACTCGTCTTCATGTCAGGCTAGGAAAAGGATCCGATCGCCTCCGCCGCTACCGTTGGCCAGAGTAAGCGGCGGAGGGCACTGGAGCGCGGCAGGAGCCACAGAAACAAAACAATTTTTTCGGCCAATATGCTTCAGCCACCAAAATTTCAGTGCATTTCTATTTTTTCTTTCGTTTTGGACAGATTGGAGATGGATTAGAATACCCGCCAGGTTTTTATCACTACCTCTGCACCCATTAGATAATGGGTCTTCAAACTACAGCCCTCCAGTTGTTCAGGAACTACAATTCCCATCATGCCTAGTCATGTGTGTGAATGTCAAGAGTTTTACAATGCCTTATGGGATATATAGTTCCGCAACAGCTGGAGGGCCGTAGTTTGAGGATCCCTGCATTAGGGAGATATATCCTCTCTATTTGTCACGTTTACCGTCATTAAAAGTGAAAGAAAAAGAAAAATTTGAGTTGTCCCCAGAACATTTATAAAGGGCAAATATTCCAATGGGGACATTAGTTTTGATCACTCTGGTGACAACCTGGTATTCCTTGCGTTTGTAGGGACTTCCTGTTTCTGGCTATGGGATACGAAGTGACAGGAGATGTTCCAAATGGTACATACAGGGCCATCTTACTGAGCGGGCACCCCTGGGCACGGCCCAGGGGCCCCAAGTGCTCATGGGGCCCCATCAGGGCTGGCTCCGCCTCCGTTGTCTTTCCTCTGCGGTGACTGCCGCTCACGGATGGGAAGTGACGGGGAGTACAGCGATGTCAGATAGTTAGAGGGAAAGCGGAGAAGGATGCTGCAATCACTACCTGGGCTGGCAGTAGGGGGCCCTATAAGTGGTGGTTGCAGCCAGCCCCCCCCCCCCCCTAACCAGCGGTCTGCACCGTGCTGGAATCAGCGCCTATTGTACAGCCCGGATTCACTGAGCTGCAGAGCTCTCCATGGACCCTGCCCCATAGGTGGAGGCAGGACCAATTATCGGCTTTGTCCAGGGTGGGGATGGCATCTAACATCCAGTCCTGTCCTGCACTGGAAAGCTACCCAGGGAGTAGCGACAAAGGCAGCTGCATCACTACTCCTGTCACTGGTAGGCTATCAGCCTAACGCTGGTAGCAGGACCAGAATAGAGGGGGGAAGGGCAATTGGGAGCAGCACTAGGTAGGTACTTCAACAACCCCCCCTCCTTCCACCCTCATCTGCAGCCCATACATGACCAGTGATGCTGGAGTAGTGTGTGGAGCAGCCTTTTGATTTCACGTTTTTTTCACGCCCCCTCCCTCTGTGTAGCAGAGAATGTCCAGAGCATGAAGAAGTGTACAAGGTCTTTTTTCCTGTGTTGTAATGCAGATGCCTAAATATGAAGGGGGTGAGGGGTGGCTGCATATAATTGGCTGGGGCAGCTGTAGCGATATGGTGTCTGCATGGGGCAAAACATTACTATTGTGTGACAACATCAACCCTTACATGGCCAGCTTTATGTCAACCAAGAGCAGATAAATCTTATTTGAGGGCTTCAAGATTTCTTTGTCACTGAACTTTATTTCAAGCAAGGACTACTGTTCCCACTCACTTCAAACCTCAAGTGTTATATGTGCACACAGTCTGTAAGCATGCAATCTTTTCTAAATGAGAATTCACCCTGTTAAAGATGCATATAGTTTCAGCAAGAAGAGGACACAGAGTTTTTATACCTGGCTGTTTTAGATTGCAGGATATTTGTCCAGCACTTAGGCATGGCTCACATTAGTGTGATGTGCGTTGTAGTTATTTGAGGTGTGATTATGTAGTGCAACTTGTGAGCGATTTTGATGATTTATACTCCCGTACCATTTTGGTGCAATTTTATTCCTAGTAGTCAAGGGGCACTGCTGCTGTTCCTTTGCCTTGAAGGAGAGTTGAGGGATAAATAGCTCTGAACAGTAAGAGGCTTGTTTCTGTACATCACATACAGAAACAGTTTACTTAAGGCTGCATTCACACCTGAGCGTTTCGTTTTCAGGCAGAAAGTCACATGTTTTTGCACAGGTCAAAACATCACCAATGTAAGAAGCATAAAACCGCCGCCAATCATTCGGTACTCTGACAGAATAACAGTCTGCCGCAGACTGTCATTCCGTGACAACAGAAGACATGGACCCTGTGAAGCAGGTTCACAGATTCATGTCTTCAAGTAGTAAAAGAACCTCCCCGCAGTTAGAAAACACATCCTAGGCACACAGTTAACCATTTGATCGCCCCTGATGTTAACAATGTCATTAGTACAGTGACAGTAAAGCATATTTTTAGCACTGATCACTGTAATAATGTCACAGATCTCCCCCAAAAAAGTGTCAAAAGTCAGTCAGTCTGATTTGTCTGCCAAAATATTGCTGTTCCACCAAGTCGCTGATAGCCACCATTACTAGTAAAAAAAAAAAAAAAAAAAAAAAAAAAAAAAAAAATTAAAATTAAAATTAAAATGAGAGGATAGAGATATATATATATATATATATATATATATATATATATATATATATATATATATATATATACACACACATATATACATACATAAATACAGATTTTAAATATATATATATATATATATATATATATATATATATATATATATATATATATATATATATATATATATATATATATATATATACACACACACACACATATATATATATATATATATATATATATTTTATTCCATAGCTTGAAGACGCTATAACCTTTGCGAAAACCAATCAATATACGCTTAATGGGGTTTTTTTTTTTTTACCAAAAATATGTAGCAGACTACATATTGGCCTACTTTGATGAAGAAAATAGAATTTTTACATGTTTTATAGCAGAAAGTAAGAAATATTATATATATTTTTTGAATTGTCTGTCTTTTTTTGTTTAGAACGCAAAAAATAAAAACCACCAAAGGAAAGCTCTATTTGTAGGGAAAAAAGGACATAACATTTTATTTGGGAACAGCCTTTTGCACGCAGTGCCATAACGCAAAACAATGGCCTGGTCACAAAGGGGGATACACCTTCTGGGGCTGAAATGGTTAAAGAAGCCTTTAGAACCACTTTAATGTGTATGGCCAGCTTAGGGTTCAGTCCCTCCTAAATTGCTGGGGAACATAGTGCCTTGCCAAGGACACACTCCCTGTCTGCATAAGCATATAATTGGTTCCTTTCTTTGCGTACATACCTCATAATTACTTAGCAATGCCGCATTTGCATCTTTTCTGGAATAAATAAGAAACATCATTAATGACAAAATAATGTAAACATAATAAAACAACTACAAACCTCAGCAGTGTTCATTCGTTTCACTGACAATGACCACCCAATACTGCCTGTAATCCAATCTCCTACTCTATATACAGTAAGTGTAAAGTAATCTAAGACACTGTATATTAATGCAACACAACCTCAGTCCACACAGACCCTGCAATGTTATGCCCATAACCAACTTACACCTCCATGCTTTCTTCCTGCGCGTGGTCCTACACCATTCTACTTCCCCCCGGAAACAAAATCACTGTAAAGAGGGTTCCGCTGTCTAGTCACATTCGGCTCCCCATCACAGATTGCTCCGGAAGTGACGTTTCGTCGCCGCCATCTTGCTACACCCCACACTCCTGCACAGTAATGATAGAGTGAGAAGGGGCAAGCGGACATCTTGTTACACCCACCGGAGTTTTAGAATTCAAGTATTTTCAACACAAAACGGAGCTTATATGCTTACATACAGTATTTGTAAGTTCAACGGACTGTTTACATGTGAAAATCAGAGGTGTTCTCTGTCACATTAGCAACCATGTAAGTTCAGCAGGGTTGCTGCCGATTTTAAAATGTAACATCTAAACAGTCCGTCGGATTTCCAATTTCTGTATTCAAGCATATAAGCTCCGTTTTGTGTTGAAAATAACTGTGAAATCTAAAACTCCGGTGGGTGTAACAAGATGTCCGCTTGCCTCTTCTCACTCTATCATTAATGTGCAGGAGTGTGGGGTGTAGCAAGATGGCGGCGACGGACCGTCACTTCCGGACTTATCTGTAATGGGGAACCGAATGTGACGAGACAGCGCCAACCTATGTCCCACTGTTTAGAAAGTTCCGCCAACCTATGTGCGGTACAGGAACAAGCCCCCTGTATAGAAAGTTCCGCCAACCTATGTGCGGTACAGGAACAAGCCCCCTGTATAGAAAGTTCCGCCAACCTATATGCAGTACAGAAACAAGCCCCCTGTATAGAAAGTTCTGCCAACCTATTTGCAGTACAGAAACAAGCCCCCTGTATAGAAGGTTCCGCCAAATTATGTGCTGTACAGAAACAACCCCCCTGTATAGAAGGTTCCGCCAACCTATGTGCCATACAAAAACAAGCCCCCCCCCCCCGTATCGAAGGTTCCGCCAACTTATGTGATGTACAGAAACAAGCCCCCCATATAGAAGGTTTTGCCAACCTATGTGCAGTACAGGAACAAGCCCCCTGTATAGAACGTTCCGCCAACCTATGTGCAGTACAGAAACAAGCCCCCTGTATAGAAAGTTCCGCCAACCTATGTGACGTACTACAGAGAATCAAGCCCCCTGTATAGAAAGTTCTGCCAACCTATGTGCAGTACAGAAACAAGCCCCTTGTATAGAAAGTTCCGCCAACCTATATGACGTACTACAGAAACAAGCCCCCTGTATAGAAAGTTCCGCCAACCTATGTGACGTACTACAGAAACAAGCCCCCTGTATAGAAAGTTCTGCCAACCTATTTGCAGTACAGAAACAAGCCCCCTGTATAGAAAGTTCTGCCAACCTATGTGCAGTACAGAAACAAGCCCCCTGTATAGAAGGTTCCGCCAAATTATGTGATGTACAGAAACAAACCCCCTGTATAGAAGGTTCCGCCAACATATGTGCCATACAAAAACAAGCCCCCCCCCCCCCCCGTATCGAAGGTTCCGCCAACTTATGTGATGTACAGAAACAAGCCCCCCATATAGAAGGTTTTGCCAACCTATGTGCAGTACAGAAACAAGCCCCCTGTATAGAAGGTTCCGCCAACCTATGTGCAGTACAGGAACAAGCCCCCTGTATAGAAGGTTCCGCCAACCTATGTGCAGTACAGAAACAAGCCCCCCGTATAGAAGATTCCGCCAACCTATGTGACGTACTACAGAGAAACAAGCCCCCTGTATAGAAAGTTCCGCCAACCTATGTGACGTACTACAGAGAAACAAGCCCCCTGTATAGAAAGTTCTGCCAACCTATGTGCAGTACAGAAACAAGCCCCCTGTATAGAAAGTTCCGCCAACCTATGTGACATACTACAGAAACAAGCCCCCTGTATAGAAAGTTCCGCCAACCTATGTGACGTACTACAGAAACAAGCCCCCTGTATAGAAAGTTCTGCCAACCTATTTGCGGTACAGAAACAAGCCCCCTGTATAGAAGGTTCCGCCAACTTATGTGCTGTACAGAAACAAGCCCCCTGTATAGAAGATTCCGCCAACATATGTGCCGTACAAAAACAAGCCCCCCCCCCCCGTATCGAAGGTTCCGCCAACTTATGTGATGTACAGAAACAAGCCCCCCATATAGAAGGTTTGCCAACCTATGTGCAGTACAGGAACAAGCCCCCTGTATAGAAGGTTCCGCCAACCTATGTGCAGTACAGAAACAAGCCCCCTGTATAGAAGGTTCCGCCAACCTATGTGCAGTACAGAAACAAGCCCCCTGTATAGAAGGTTCCGCCAACCCATGTGCAGTACAGAAACAAGCCCCCCATATAGAAGGTTCCGCCAACCCATGTGCAGTACAGAAACAAGCCCCCTGTATAGAAGGTTCCGCCAACCTATGTGCAGTACAGAAACAAGCCCCCTGTATAGAAGGATCCGCCAACCTATGTGCAGTACAGAAACAAGCCCCCCGTATAGAAGGTTCCGCCAACCTATATGACGTACAGAAAAAAGCCCCCTGCATAGAAGGTTCCGCCAACCTATGTGCAGTACAGAAACAAGCCCCCTGTATAGAAGGATCCGCCAACCTATGTGCAGTACAGGAAAAAGCCCCCTGTATAGAAGGTTCCGCCAACCTATGTGATGTACAGAAACAAGCCCCCTGTATAGAAGGTTCCGCCAACCTATGTGCAGTACAGAAACAAGCCCCCCGTATAGAAGGTTCCGCCAACCTATATGACGTACAGAAAAAAGCCCCCTGCATAGAAGGTTCCGCCAACCTATGTGCAGTACAGAAACAAGCCCCCCATATAGAAGGTTTGCCAACCTATGTGCAGTACAGAAACAAGCCCCCTGTATAGAAGGTTCCGCCAACCTATGTGCAGTACAGAAACAAGCCCCCTGTATAGAAGGTTCCGCCAACCTATGTGCAGTACAGAAACAAGCCCCCTATATAGAAGGTTCCGCCAACTTATGTAAAGCACAGCTGTTTCTATCACACAGCCCAAACACTGCACCATGCAGTCACAAAAAATGTATCACAATAGTCAATAACGACCAAAAACATGAACTTTTTACTCAGACAATTTGTACCGGGCTTCTTTTATATTATTTTAAATATTACAAAATATTATTTGTTATATTATACACTTCCTAACACATTGTAGTCATTATATTCAATTCTCGTATATTAGGAGGAATTGTACATTTATGTAGTAATAAAACTTGGCAGCGACTTCGGCCAGGTTCGAATCCAAGCCCACAATCATTGCGGGCGGGAACTCTCCTGAAGTGCCATTGAGTCGCTGGCTGTCTAGATTATTCGTACTGTTGTATTGTAGAATGATGCTCGTGTGTCGTCATTGAGACCCCGCCCAAGTCCCCGCCTTGCTGGGCTTAGTGGAACGTGTTATGAATAAAGGAAACTGACAGCTCTTCCTGGATTGGCCACACCAATTGAGGGGGCGGGGTGCTTAGATCATCCTTTGGAGAGGCGTGAGCTGTCAATCTCATGCTGTTTGTAGGATTGGTCATGCCTAGGGAAGGGGCGGGGTATGTACGAACTGCTTGTGTAAAGGTGTGAGCAACCTGCGTTAGGTTCTCTGGGCTGATCGACCGGAGGGTCTGTTCTTGGACTACACACATCTGGGACGGTATGTCTTTGTGCTTCTCTGTTCATGATCTCTATTCAGGTACCTGTGGGAATGTGATCTTGTGTAGCAACTGTCACATTTCTATACAATTGTTAGCAATCCATGTTTTCATAATAGAAGCAGCCACATTTCTTTTGAACCTAGTGCATGCTTTTAACCACTTGCCGACCAGGCTTTTTCTGTCACTTTGTGTGTACAAGTTTAAATCAGTATTTTTATTTTTTTTGCTAGAAAATTACTTAGAACCTCCAAACATTATACCTTTTTTTTTTTTTTTTTTTTTTTTTTTTTTTTTTTTTTTTTATCTTTAGCAGAGACCCTTGGGAATAAAATGGCAATCGTTGCATTTTTTTATGTCACCCAGTATTTGCGCAGCAGTTTTTCAAATGCATTTTTTACATCCCTTGTAAAAGAAATAAGGTCCTCTTTATGAAGAGATCTGCAGTCAAAAAGATCCCAAATTTCTTCTTTACCTTTTAACCACTAGCCGACCAGCCGCCGTTATACGGCGGCAGGTCGGCTCGGCTGCACAAAATCACGTAGCTATACGTCACTTCGCATTGCAGCCATTAGGGGCGCGCTCGCCCCTGGTGCCGACGCGCGCGATCACCGCCAGGCACCCGCGATCGCTCGTTACAGAGCGAGAACCGGGAGCTGTGTGTGTTGTCAGGGGGAGAAATGACTGTTCGTCTGTTCATACAATGTATGAACAGCGATCTGTCATTTCCCCAAGTCAGTCCCACCCCCCCTTCAGTTAGAACACACCTAGGGAACATAATTAACCCCTTCCCCGCCCCCTAGTGTTAACCCTTTCCCTGCCAGTGGCATTTTTACAGTAATCAATGCATTTTTATAGCACTGATCGCTATAAAAATGCCAATGGTCCCAAAAATGTGTCAAAAGTGTCCGAAGTGTTCGCCATAAGGTCACAGTATCGATAAAAATCGCAGATTGCCGCCATTACTAGTGAAAAAAAAATATTAATAAAAATGCCATAAAACTATCCCCTATTTTGTAGACGCTATAATTTTTGCGCAAACCAATCAATAAATGCTTATTGCAATTTTTTTACGAAAAATATGTAGAAGAATACGTATCGGCCTAAACTGAGGAAAAAAAAATATTTTTATATATATTTTTGGAGGATATTTATTATAGCAAAAAGTAAAAAAATATTCATTTATTTTTTTTCCAAATTGTCGCTTTATTTTTGTTTATATCGCAAAAAATAAAAAACGCAGAGGTGATCAAATACCACCAAAAGAAAGCTCTATTTGTGAAAAAAAAAATGCCAATTTTGTTTGGGAGCCACGTCGCACGACCGCGCAATTGTCAGTTAAAGCGACGCAGTGCCGAATCGCAAAAAGTGGCCCGGTCATTGACAAGCAAAATGGTCCGGGGCTGAAGTGGTTAAAAGAAATAGATAAAGAATAAGAAATAAAAGATTACTTCCAGCCTGGACCAGAGGTGACGCCATGACGTCGCTCTGGTCCTCCAAGGCCATAGAGGAGGTCACAGAGGAACTACTCGGATCCTTTCTCGGGCGAACCGGCAGAAACAGTAAGCCCAAGAAACTACGGTGAGAGGGGGGGGTAGTCCCCTTCCGCCGCTTTGGAAAGTGTTCCAGCTGCTCAGGGGGAGCTCGGATTTATTTTATGAGAAAGCCAGCCGACAGCTGCAAAAAACGATACCGGGGTTATGGCTAATATCTTGAGCCATAATTCCGGTAAACAAACCATTGCAAACCGCAACACACACACACATATAGATAGGTAGATAGATAGATATATAGCTATATATACACAGTGGGGGTTATTTACGGTTATTTACGAAAGGCAAATCCACTTTGCACTACAAGTGCAAAGTGCACTTGAAATTGCACTGAAAGTGCACTTGGAAGTGCAGTCGCTATAAATCTGAGGGGTAGATCTGAAATGAGGGGAAGCTCTGCTGATTTTATCATCCAATCATGTGCAAGCTAAAATGCTATTTTTTGTTTTCCTTGCATGTCCCCCTCGGATCTACAGTGACTGCACTTCCAAGTGCTGTTTCAGTGCAATTTCAAGTGCACTTTTCACTTGTAGTGCAAAGCAGATTTGCCTTTAGTAAATATTCCCCAGTATCTCATAAAAGTGAGTACACCCCTCACATTTTTGTAAATATTTTATTATATCTTTTCATGTGACAACACTGAAGAAATGACACTTTGCTACAATGTAAAGTAGTGAGTGTACAGCTTGTATAACGGTGTAAATTTGCTGTCCCCTCAAAATAACTCACACAGCCATTAATGTCTAAACCACTGGCAACAAAAGTGAGTACACCCCTACAGGGCTGTGGAGTCGGTAGATAAATGTTCTGACTCCGACTCCTCAGTTTTATGTACTTCCGACTCCAACTCCCCGACTCCGACTCCTCTGTATTAATATGCAAATTTATTTTATACATTCCTTGAGGGAAAGAAACGCAACCTACCACAGGACTACTGGCTGGGAAGCCAACAGTCTACTGTATTGCACAGTTTAAGCAAAAGACAAACACAATGAAAACAAAGTTTTTTATTAATTTTTTTTTATTAATCAATCAAGTGACTGGATAGTAGCAGCAGGCATAAACATCAGGAACAGGATCTTTACCAGTTCAAAAATACAAACCACATTATTTGGTTGTTTTAGAACTAAAACAAAGCTTATCTATAATGAACCAAAAACAAAATCTATAAAACCTAGAAATGGTTTATATTAATCTTGAAATGTAGTTCTAGGCTTAGCAAATGCAAATCAATTCAATGTAGAGTTCTAAGGAAGAGAATTGCCTCTGCCAGTTCCTCTTTCATAGAGGCTCTTAAGTCAGACTTTATTATTTTATTCATGCATTGGTCTTTATTCTTACAGTAGAGAAGTCATTAATTATAACTTTTTGTGAATTGGGACATTTAAACTTGCTTTTTTTTTTTATTCCAATCTAAATTTAGTAGGAGTCGGTGTCGGTGCATTGTTTGCTGACTCCGACTCCAGGTACCCAAAATTTCCCCCGACTCCGACTCCTCGACTCCGACTCCACAGCCCTGCACCCCTAAGTAAAAATGTCCAAAGTGTCAATATTTTGTGTGACCACCATTATTTTTCAGCACTGCCTTAACCCTCTTGGGCATGGAGTTCACCAGAGATTCACAGGTTGCCACTGGAGTCCTCTTCTACTCCTTCATGATGACATCACAGAGTTGGTGGATGTTAGAGACCTTGCGCTCCTCCACCTTAGATTACCTTAGGTCTGGTGTAATGCTTGGCCAGTCCATCACCTTTACCTTACCCTCAGTTTCTTTTGCAAGGCAGAGGTCATCTTGGAGGTGTGTTTGGCGTTGTTATCATGTTGAAATACTGCCCTGCGACCCAGTCTCCGAAGGGAGGGGAATCATTCTCTGCTTCAGTATGTCACAGTACATGTTGGCCTTCATGGTTACCTCAATAAACTGTAGCTCCCCAGCCCATGACACTTCTACCACCATGCTTGACTGTGGGCAAGACACACTTGTCTTTGTACTATTCACCTGGTTGCCATCACACATGCTTGACCTCATCTGAACCAATAAAGTTTATCTTGGTCTCATCAGACCACAGCATATGGTTCCAGTAATATGTGTCCCTAGTCTGCTTGTCTTCAGCAAACTGTTTGCTGGCTTCCTTGTGCATCATCTTTAGAAGAGGCTTCCTATATTATGTACTGTATGTGTGTGTGTGTGTGTGTGTGTGTGTGTATATACCGTATTTATCGGCATATAACACCATTATTTTAAGAGGGAAGTTCAGGAAAAAAATGAAATAACTTTGAAGCAAAATAAGGGTCAGTGCTCATCAATGAAGCCTGATCAATGCACATCTGCAGCCTCAAAATTGCCCATCAATGCCCATCTACAGCTTCTCAATTGCCCATTAATGCAGCTTGATCAATGCCCATCCACAACCTCAACATTGCCCATCAATGCAGCTTAATCAATGCCCATCTGTAGCCTCACAATTGCCCATGAATGCAGCTTGATTAATGCCCATCTGCAGCCTCCCCATTGCCATGAATACAGCCTGATCAATGCCCATCTCAGGGAGGGGGGTGGGATGAGCACCGTCAGATTACATACAGCGAGAATCTCCTGTTTACTCGGTGGCCTCTTTAATACAAAGTCCCACCTCTTGGACTGGCTTCTATGATAGACAGAACACTGGTCCAAGGAGATGGGACTTCCTATTACAGAGACCACTGAGTAAACAGGAGATCCTCGCTGTATGTAATCTGACGGTGCTCCCCCCTCCCGTTCTCTCCGAGGCAGCCCAAATTGCAGTATCGGCATATAACACGCACACACTATTTGCAACCGATTTGCAGGGTGAAAAAGGGAGTGTTATACGCCAATAAATACAGTATATAATATATGTATGTATATTGCGGTCAGCAACTGGAAAGCAGCATTTGTGTGATCAGATCTCATTACAGATGGCATAGGGCTAGATTCAGAAAGATCAGCGGATCTTTAGATCCGCAAAATCTATCTGTTTTAAGATACGCTGCCGCAAGTTTTAGAGGCAAGTGGGTAATTCACAAACCACTTACCTCCAAACTTGCGGCGGCGGATCGTAAATCCCCCGGCGGAATTCAAATTCCGCAGCTAGGGGGAGTGTACTATTTAAATCAGGCGCGTCCCCGCCGCACCGATTAAAATGAGCATGCGCAGTCTGAGAATTTTCCCGGCGTGCATTGCTCCCACTGACGGTGCTAGGACGTCAGTGGTTTCGACGCTTACGTTAATGACGTCCATCCGTATTACAGAACGATTTACGCAAGCGACGTCCAAAAATTCTAAATCGACTTGGGAACGACGGCTATACCTAACATTGGCTGCGCCTCATAGAAGCAGGGGTAAGTATACACCGGGAAAACCGCTACGGAAACGTCATAACAACACTGCGTCGGGTCCGCGTACGTTCGTGAATTTGCGTATCTCGCTGATTTACATATTATTCAGCGTAAATCAGCGGGAACGCCCCCGCGCCATTTTTAAATTACAAATAAGATCCGACGGTGTAACACAGTTACACCTGTCGGATCTTAGCCATATCTATGTGTAACTGATTCTATGAACCAGGCGCATAGATACGACCAGTGTAAGTCAGAGATACGACGGCGTATCAGGATATACACCGTCGTATCTCTTTGTGAATCTGGCCCACAGTGTCTTACAATTGTATCTAGTAGTTGGACTCACATTCTACTGGACTACCTTGTTTCCAGTGGCGTCCACTCACACCACAGCATTGTATGTAGTCCGTTTTTTTTTTTTTTTCTTTCTTTCTAGCACAACTGGATTTCAACGTGAACCCTTGCATTGCATTGCCGCTGTGGTTAATAAAGTGTGTTAAAATGTCACTTGTTACATTCCAAGTTCTGTGGGGGGAAAAAGGTAAATCGTGAGATGCATCAATATCTGCACATCAGCACGGTGTCGCCCAGAGTACAGCAGCCGCTGTGCGTTGGGCATGGCTTTCTGGTGTGCATGAGCCCCTAAAGCTGAAGTGTAGGAATTTTAGGAAAATGCAACCAAATCCATTACTTACATGTAATGATGCGTCATCCATGTCTAATGGTGCAAGAGGTTTCATGCCATGTGGCTATAAATGCAGGTGTATATTTCTGACCCTAGTTGAAGCTGATGTTTTTTAAGGAATACAGCACAACACACATTAGTTTTCATGAAGAAAAGTTCATATTTTTCTATATTAATTTTAGATCTGCTCCTGTACAAGTGAAGATATCCCTGAACTGAAGCTATGGCATCTGAGGTAATATTTTGATTTTGGATATGAAAAGGCCTCTTTATTACATTTTTAGATTTATTTTTGATAGCAATGTTTCTAAAAAAACGTTCAAATGGTGGCAGATCTGTTTAATATTTCGAAATATAACCTATAAATTATGTCTTACGCAGGCCATATACTGTTTGAATTTCACTCAGTGGGCTGCTCTGCTTGCACTGCTCTTTTGTCAAAAGTCGATTGTTTGTGAAAGAAGTCTGTTGAAAAGTTTTCAGCCAAACGGGCTACATCCCATCAGGTGCAGCTGGTATTCAACTATTTGGACAGTTGACAAGGCCAGCTATCAATATACAATAGCCACAGCGGGAGAGTCATTCATACGCACTGTATAGTTTGGATGGAGGAATACGTAAATTTTACTTTTTTTTTTGCTCAGTGTGCAGGGCGAAATGAAAAGAAAACTATCAGTATATTTTTAGCTTTATTCACTGAGGTTTGGAGGACTGGTAAAGTTTAAACTACCTGGCTTACTAAACCAGAAACACCGGCCCAGATTCTCAAAGGGCTTACGACGGGGCAACGCAATGTACGCCGTCGTAAGTTCTAATCTGGGCCGTCGTATCTATGCGACTGAGTCTCAGGCCTCGTACACACGACCGAGTTTCTCGCCAAAAACCAGCAAGAACCTTACTGGGAGCTATTTTTTGGGAGTTCTATGGGCGAACTCGGCCCGCCGAGCTCCTCGGCGGCTCCAGGACTGAACACGCCGAGGAACTCGATGTGTTTGGCACGTCGAGTTCCTCGGCCGTGTGTACGGGGCCTTAGAATCAGTTACGCATAGATATCCATTAGATCCGACAGGCGTAAGGCTCTTACGCTGTCGGATCTTAAATGCAATTTTTTTTTTTGTCGTTAGGTGTCGCCACCATCGTTTTCCCCGTCGAGTATGCAAATTAGCAAAATACGCGAATTCCCGAACGTACACGCGGTCGACGCAGTGAAGTTACAACGTTTACATTAGATTTGCGCCGCGTAAAGTTGCCCCTGCTATATGAGGGGCAACCAATGTTAACTATGGCCGTCGTTCCCGCGTCAAAATTTTTAAATTTACATCGTTTGCGTAAGTCGTCCGTGAATGGGGCTGGACGCCATTTACGTTCACGTCGAAACCAATGACGTCCTTGCGACGTCATTTGGAGCAATGCACCCTGGGATATTTTCAGAACGGCGCATGCGCAGTACGTTCGGCGCGGGAATGCGCCTAATTTAAATGCTACACGCCCCCTACCCGGCTAATTTGAATTAGGCGGGCTTGCGCCGGGTGATTTACGCTACGCCGCCGCAACTTTACAGGCAAGTTCTTTGTGAATAAAGCACTTGCCTGCAAAACTTGCGGCGGCGTAACGTAAATCAGATGCGTTATGCCTGCACAGTTTTACGCTCATATACGAGAATCTGGGCCACCATACTTTACGGACCCTGTCAGATTGAAAACAAATCCAGAACAAACTTCCCCTCCAAAGAAGAGCTTATATACTGTAGTCCCTCACCTCTCCAGGTCTTTTACCTCTCGAAAACTTTGTGTGTTTTTGTCACTTCTGGGAGTTTCGGACACCAGTGTCAAGCACCGTTTTATCCTCTAACCCACTACATCACTACAGGACTCGGCTGCAACCCCTGGTTCACACTTGTGTGGTTCTGCGAGCCACGTTTTGCAAGGGCACGGCAGCCCATTCATTTGAAAGGGTTGCCATGCCTCCTGAAAACATAGGTTAAAGGTCCCTGCTCCATTTTTTTACATTGCAGCCCACACAGAAAATGGAAGTGCAGTGCGGTTCCTAGTGCGATAAGTGGCTGCTGCGACTTCCAATGCATGTGGGTGCCATTACGATTAATGGCACCCGCACATTTCTTTAGCATTTTTACGTGTGGGTGGTTGCAGCTGGGGAAACAGATGTGGACCCACAGCGAGAATCAGTGTGAACCAATCCTAATGTAGGGGTTGGAGGAAGGAGCCAGAGCATGGTGTTAAGGGTCTTAGTCGCTGAGTTTTGAAGGACTGAAAATATATTGGCTACTGTGATAACTATGCTTTAAAGGAGAAGTATAGGATTTTTTTTTTTTTTAAGAATTATACTTGCCTAGTCGGCTCTAAGGCTGCTCCCTGAGCAGAGAGCTATTGACTGTCATTCACTGAGCTAAGCTGTGGAGGAGGCGGGAGTGGTTGGCTCAGGCTGGATGCCGGTCCAGGCATGTGGGTGGATCTTTCCCCAACCTGGAACAGCTGTGTGATGGCAGCTGACAGCCCGCTGTCTGCTGAAAACGGGTCACAGGGGTGCAGAACGAACTGCAATGCTGTGATTCACAGAAGTACAGTGAAACAAGCTTTGCCTGTACTTCTCATTTAAAGGAAAACTGTCAGATTGAAAACCAATAGAGAAGAAACGTCCCTTTTATTAGAAGGGTTTTTATACTCGCCATTTTTTTTTTTTGGCAGCTCATGTGTTCTACTTTCTCTCCAGCGCTGCAGTCTTTGTCACTTCCAGAAGTGTGGAACACCCGTGTCTATTGCTGCACACCATGGTTCCATCCTCCAACCCCTATGCCACTACAGGACTCCGCAGTAGGGGTGCAACGGATCGTCACCGATCCGTGATCCGAACGGGCCACCCCGCGATCCGCGGAGCGCTCCGGAGCCTAGGCCTAGGAAAGTCCCCGGCTTCGGCCTAGCTCCGGAGCGGCGGCCAGTCTGCTTGCCAGAGCCCAGCGTGACACGCCTCCCCGCCTCCCCGGGGAGGCGTGTCACGCTGTGCACTGGGCTCTAGCAAGCTGAATGGGAATGTTCGCAGTGAAGCACTGGTGTGAGAGGAGGGGGGGGGGGGGGAAAGAGCACAATAGCAATTCACAGGGGTGGATTAAAGAGGAAGCAGGTGAGGCTGTTTGGGACTTAAAGTACAATCTTGATGTTTTTACAGCAAAAAAAAAAATATATATATATATATATATATAATTTTTTTTTTTTTGCTGTAAAAACATCAGGATTGTACTTTAAGTCCCAAACAGCCTCACCTGCTTCCTCTTTAATCCACCCCTGTGAATTGCTATTGTGCTCTTTTTTCGGATCAGCAAAAAAAAAAAAAAAAAAGGTTCCTTTTTTTCATTGGTCCAAAAAAAAAAAAAAAATAATATATATATATATATATATATATATATATATATATATATATATATATATATATATATATATATATATATATATATATATAATTTTTTTTTTTTTTTGGACCAATGAAAAAACGGACCCTTTTTTTTTTTTTGCTGATCCGAAAATGATCCGATCCGTGACTCCTGATCCGAGGATCGATCCGATCCGTGAGTTTTTTGATCCGTTGCACCCCTACTCCGCAGTGATGTAGAAGTTGGAAGAAAGAGCCATATCGCATGTTTTAAGGGACACAAGCAGCAATAGTGTTGAATGCCAAAAAAGTTTACAGAGGCTAAAGTGCTGAATGGAAGGTAAGAGACACAAGATGCCAGAGAAGTGAGTGAGTATAAAAGCTCTTCTATTTCAGACACATTTCCTCTGACAGGGTTACTTTAACCACTTAATCGACTGGGAAAATAACAGTCCACCAATTGTTTACAAATGTACATTGATAAAAAAAACAGGTTAAAGCCAAACTCCAGGAAACTCCCTTGCAATGGAGCTGTGCCTGAATTGCATTGGGGTCTGGTGGAATTTATTTAACTGAATGAATGGTTGATGCTTGGAACAGACTTCCAGCAGAGGTAGTGAGTTAGTCACCAGTAAGTGGATTCAAACGTGCTTGGGACAAACCTCGATCTATATTCAAAACGAAAAAAATGGGGCAGACTCGATGGACCACTAGGTCTCTTTCTGCCATCACTCTATGTTTCTATGTACAGTAAGATCTTTAGAGAAAGGGATCTTGTTTTTCTAAAATTACGTGATTAGGTTTAGAAACAAATTATTTTTTGCCCATTTATTTTTTACATTGGATTTATTTTTTTATTTTTGTTATAATTGACAGTTTTTATTCAGTTTTAGTCAGAGCTTTTTTTCTCAGAAAATAGATGCAGGAACTCAACCACGACCCTGTTCAGATTTCAAAAACAGTAGGAGGGTCTTAAAGGGGCATTAAATACCAGGATTACATTACATACAGAGTGAAGAGTTCAAGGGGGGTTACACACAGAGTGCAGAGCTGTCACTTAAAAAAACACAGAAACCAGACTTCTGTGTTTACAAGTGATTGTGGTGAGCGGGCACCAAAGGGTCTGAGCCAGAGGTGGTGGAACTGAGTTCCCCCAAGTTCCCCCTGAAAAAAAGCCCTGGTTTTAGTATTTGTTTGATACAAAAAGGAGAGGAAAGAATCCAATAGCAGTCCATTATGGAGTAAACGCATGAATTCACTTAGATAACAAATGAAGCCTTCAAATCTGCAACTAGGGTCAGCTACAGTACATTGGATTTTTACAGTAATATTCAATAAATGACCACTGTTGTCAGAAATCTTCAGTTTGTGGGTACATGTATTTATAAATGACATCCCTGAAATCTAAAAGCTCATACCTAAGCCTCTTCAGCCAATGCAGGTTTTTTTCCCCTCCAGTGCCCCCAACAACATGTGCAATGCTACGCATGCAATGGGAAACAGCACACAAGCACATGCATTTAGTTACTGCTGAAATATAATAATGGAGGGAAAATAATTAAAGGGTTAGTCCACTAAACCTTACTTGTTTTTAAATTATGGAATGGCTCTGAACTAAATTACTCTCTGGCTCCTTATATATCTTTGAAATGTTCATTAGTGTTTTCTGTTCCCAACAACCACAATGGAGTCTTATTCTCAGATGTAGAGGTGTTATCACTGGAGCCCCTAAATAAGTTACAGGAAGCTAATCACCTTCCTGAGCCTTTGGCATCTTTGTACAAAGTGACCATTTTTGGATGGACATATCTTTTGGTTGAGACTTGGAGAAATGCGTTAAATTTTTCTGTGCAACTCTTGTAAATAATTGGTAACCATGCTGTGCGATTTGCCTTGTGATCAGGATTAAACTGTGAACTTTTTCTGCTTGGAAGATTTTATATATTTATTTTAACTGCTTCACTGTGCTGGAACAATAAGTACAAAACACCAGCTGAGTACTAATCAGTAGTAGTGTGCACTGTAGTTGGTTGCATACTGTACAATGTTCTAGTCATTACCAAAACCTTTAATGTGAGGTTCAAGCAGTCATGTAATAGTTGCATACATTTTTATTCCCAAATCTACAGGGGTTCTGGTATTGGACGCCATAGACTACACATATAGGCATGATCCCATGGTCCTAAGGCACCTGTGCTGCACATGATTACACACAGGCTATTGTATAGGATGACCATCTGTGTTTAGTTCAGTGGACCAAGGTAGGAGAGGTGCATTGCAGACACCTAATAAGCTCATTAGCTAAAAATCATTGATGATCAGACAATGTTTTCTAACCAGTCCAATAGCCATTCTTCCTCAGGGAGCCTCTGTTGGTGCTGTCTTTGGAACCCTCATATTTGCTTTAGATCAGGGGGTGTGCAAACTTTTTAAACAAAGGGCAACTTTATTGTCCTTAGGCTTGGGGGGGGGGGGGGGGTAGACTGTGGCCAGTGGGAGTAGAAATTGTGCTGGTGTTATTGGTAG
The DNA here is from genome assembly GCF_905171775.1 of Rana temporaria. NCBI lineage: Eukaryota > Metazoa > Chordata > Amphibia > Anura > Ranidae > Rana > Rana temporaria. The sequence goes on along the minus strand of NC_053490.1, from coordinate 250,245,965 downwards.
TAAATAATGCCCCATCTTTGGTATTATGGGGAATAATAGAACCCCACTATTGTTTTCAATGGGAGGAATAGTGCCCCAAGGGCCAGATTAAAGCAAGCAAAGGGCCACATCTGGCCCCTGGATCACAGTTTGGAGACCACTACTTTAGATCATCACCCAGTTCAGCTAAAATCTATAGATCGTCCTCTACTGTCAATGGATAGCAGTTCTGGGCATCTGCACAGGCACCAGTACATACAGTACATTGAGTTTACATCTTAATCGGAAAATAGATGATGACCCTGGATGATGCCTACACAAAGTCTGCCCACAGTGAAGCTTTTAAATAAAACAAGGCATTTTCTCCACTTTCTAAAAGACTTCAAAATTTTGCCCCAGCATGTGTTTGAATTGAGACTGGGCAACGTGCAGAGGTAAAGCCTAAGGTATGGCATGTTGCAGTTCATCAGAATTTGCTACTTATTAGGAATAAATTCTATAGTTGTAGAACATCCATGATTCATTTTATTACCAACATAATTTCAAGAATAAAAATATTTGTTCTTCTTGAAATGGACAGTAATGCCAACGTTTTCTGATCTTGAATTTATACACAAGTTGTTTTGTGGGGAATAAAATATATAGGGGCAGATCCACATACATCTGCGCCGGGCGCAGCGTATGTAAGATACGCTACGCCGCTGTAACTTACTTTGCTTTTGTTTGAATCCTCAACGAATTTGCGCCGTAAGTTACGGCGGCGTAGTGTATCTCTCGCGGCGTAAGGGCGCGAAATTTAAATAGATCTAAGGGAGGCGTGTTTTATGTTAATACGTCGTGACCCGACGTAAACAACGTTTTTTTGGAACTGCGCATGCGCCGTCCCTGGGGGTATTCCAGTGCGCATGCTCGAAATTAAACCGGAACCCGCCAATGCTTACGAAGGTGACGTCATTCTACGCAAATTCCTATTCGCGAACGACTTACGCAAACGACGTAAAAAATTCTAAATTGTACGCGGGAAGGACGGCCATACTTAACATTGAGTACGCCTCAGTATAGCAGCTTTAACTATATGCTGGAAAAAGCCGAACGCAAACAACGGAAAAAAAAGCGACGGGCCGACGTACGTTCGTGGATCGCCGTAAATAGCTCATTTGCATACTCGACGCGGATTACGACGGGAACGCCACCTAGCGGCCGCCGAAAAATTGCATCTTAGATCCGACGGCGTACGAAGACGTATGCCTGTCGGATCTAGCCGAGATGCCGTCGTATCTTGTTTCGAGGATTCAAAACAAAGATACGACGTGGGAATTTTGAAATTACGCCGGCGTATCAATAGATACGCCGGCGTAATTTCTTTGTGGATCTGCCCCATACTGTATATTTATATTCTAGTAAAAAAAACTGCTTTATCATTCATTTACTTTGTAAACCAAATGACATTTTTTGCTTATTAAACCCATCATATTACACATTTGATTCTGCCATTTGGGTAGGTAGTGAAGGAAAATCTGACATTTAAAGGCATCATCAAACCTGACAGAGGTTCAAACCCTTCTTCATTTTTTTAAAAGTTAGCTGTTAGAAACATAGACTGGAGTTATATCTCGTAAGGTCAGGCCACCGAGAACTTCTTTCCACTTTCAGTAGACAACATAGAGTTAAACCACTGTATAATTTCTTATATCTCTTTTTGGGACTGTGCTGATGAGATTTCATTTTGCTAATTTCCCTGATCTCACACCCGCCATGACTCTTACAAGGTCCCGGTTTCCCTGTCCCTCCTAGGCAAGCAGAAACAATTAAAATGATAAATGGGTATGACGAGAGCTTGGAACTTCAATGAAGTCCATAAAGCCATGGAGTGACTAAGCTCACCAGGCTCCACCTAACTCATATAATCTAAACTTCTATAATGCTGTGATAGGTCTGTTAGGTGAAAATGCTTGTTGTTTGATCACTCCTAAACTGCTTGTGTTCAAGTTGTTTGTACCCAGTATGTGCCCAGTATGTCCTATGACTAATCTTATGCAATAGGTACTGGTCACTTGATCCCTGATGTCTTTGTTCTCCTAACGTCATTCCGTGTATGTTGTTTTCTATTAAACTGAATAAGAGAACTATCGGTGGAATTTTGCAAGAGCACATGATGTTCTGTCAATGTTCCAAACCACTTATCTCTTAATGTAGAATAGCGCATTTCATCATGTATTTCATCATTGGTAATGGTGTAATAAAGTCTCCTGAATTTAAAATTTTTATGTATTTTTTAACAGAAAAGGAATTTAACATTTTAATTTTTAACTTTTTAAAGAGCATTAATCGGCATGCAGCCACTGGTTATTAATGATATTGGTTCCCTCATTGTTATTTGGTGCATTCTTTGTGTATTTATCGTTTGTGTGTGTGGATAGAATATGGACTGCTAAGGGCCTGTGTCATTTTTTTTTTTTTAAATCTTTTTATTATGCGTCCCATTGGAGACATTAGGGTGGATTCAGTAAGCAATTGCGTCTGCATAACCATAGTTACGCAGCGCAATTGCTTAGTTGCGCCGGCGTAACGACTTTTCTGTATTCAGAAAGCTTGTTACGCCGACTGCAGCCTAAGATATGACTGGCATAAGGTTCTTATGCCGTCGTATCGTAGGCTGCATTCTTACGATGGCCGATAGGTGGCGTTCCCGTAGTGGTCAGCGTAGAGTATGCAAATTGCATACTAACGCCGATTCACAACCGTACGCGCGCCCTATGTACGCAGTTTACGTCGTTTACATTCGTCGGGTTCCGCGTAAGGCTGCTCCTGCTATTAGCAGGGGCAGCCAATGCTAAGTATACCCGTCATTCCCGCGTCGCGATGTTTAAAAATTACGTCGTTTGCGTAAGTTAATCGTGAATGGCGCTGGACGCCATTTACGTTCACGTTGAAGCAAATGACGTCCTTGCGACGTCATTTGCCGCAATGCACGTCGGGAAAGTTTCCCGACGGAGCATGTGCACTACGTTTGGCGCGCCTAATTTAAATGATCCACGCCTCCTACGGGATCATTTAAATTACGCGCCCTTACGCCGGGCAGTTTTAAGGAGCGCCCGCGCAAATTACGTAGCTAGTGCTTCATGAATGAAGCATAGCGCAGGTAATTTACGGAGGCGCAGCGTTAAAACGGTACGCTGCGCCTCCGTAAGAGGGCGCAAGTCGTACCTGAATCCACCCCATTCTCTTCCACTTGCTGTCTTGGTGACAGTATTGTGGCAGCATATGAGAAGAAATCTCCAATAGGGACACAGCAATAAGAACCAATTTTTTTTGCTTATTGATACACTTAAAGCTGTATTAAACCCAAAAGAAAACATTTATTAAATTGTAGTTTACCAATTCTTATGCCGCGTACACACCATCACTTTATGTGATGAAAAAAAATGACGTTTTTAAAAACGTCACTTTAATTGACCGTGTGTGGGGGAAAACGTCGTTTTATGTCTTGTAAAAAACGACCAAAAAAAATTGAAGCATGCTTCAATTTTATGTGTCGTTTTTCAAAAGTGCACTTTTTACTTCACAGAAATTGACCGTGTGTAGCAAAAAACGTCGTTTTCTAAGACGTTTTTTCATCCACGCATGCCCAGAAGCTACTTATGAAGCAAGCTTCAATGGAAAACGTGGTGGAACGTAACCTCACTTTGCTAGAACATTGTGAGAAAAACGATGGCGTGTAGGCAACTTCGTCTTTGAAAATTGAAGTTTCAAAAACGTCATTTTTTACTTCACAGAAAGTGTCGTTTTTTTTCATCACATAAAGTGATGGTGTGTACGGGGCATTAGATGTGGTGTTTTTTTTGGGCTTGCTTTCATCTATTTTCACCTGGTAATGCAGCTAACAAGTCTTCTTCTTTTTTTTTTTTTTTTTTTATATATTCAAAAGAACAAGCTATATAGCAGAATGTAGCAGTTTCAGAGATGAGACAAACAATTTAACACTGACTGGGGGGGCTTACAACGATCAGGAAAAACTGTTTCCTTTATAAAATGCTGTAACTGCTTCTGAGGCCTCGTACACACGACCGAGTTTCTCGGCAAAAACCAGCAAGAAACTTGCTGGGAGATATTTTTTTGCAGAGGAAACCGGTCGTGTGTACATTTTCGTCTAGGAAACTGTTGAGAAACTCGACGAGCCAAAAAGAGAGCATGTTCTTTATTTCCTCGACGGGAATGGAGAAACTTGCCTTGTCGAGTTCCTCGACAGCCTAACAAGGAACTCGACGAGGAAAACGATGTGTTTCGCCCGTCGAGTTCCTCGGTCGTGTGTACGAGGCTTAAGAGCCCTTTCACACTGTACCCCTTCCTATTTTTTTAGCTGCGATTTACTGTCGGATTTTCAACGCATTTAACCCCCCGCTAGTGGCCGAAAATGGGTTAAAACCGCCGGCAAACCACTGCTACAGAGCCGTTTTGCTGGCGGTACGGCGGCGCTGCCCATTGATTTTAATGGGCAGGAGCGCATCGCTCCTAATGCGCTTGAAAGAGGCTGCTGGCAGGACTTTTTCTGACGCCCTGCCAGCGCACCGCTCCAGTGTGAAAGCCCTCGGGATTTAACACTGAAGTGGGCAGAGCAGCTGTTTTAGATTAGTTGCAGGCGCTATTTTCAACGCTATATCGCTTACAAAATGCACCTAGTGTGAAAAGGGTCTAAAGTGTTAGCTTGAGTTTGTCTTCAATTTGTTAGTGCATTTAAATCTGCTAGTACATACAACATCCCCCCCAAACTGACAATGCTACTGTCCAAAGGTGCACCCTGTGCTCATTCATGCAGACCGGGGCTACTCTAATACAGGAAATGTGTTACTGGCCAGATCACTAGGTGACAACAGAAGGAAGAAAAGCCTAAAAAAAGAAAACAAATTCAGCTACCACATCGAATAATTGGTAAGCTGCAAAATATACAATTTTTGGTTTTGGGTTTATTACCACTTTAAAAGTTGTATTAAACCAAGAAGCAAACGTATATAATATATTTCAGCTTACCAATTCTTGGATGTGATGGCTGTGTTAGATTTCTTTTTTAGGCTTTCTTTCCTTTATTTTCACCTGGTGATCTAGCCAGTTTTTTAAAAGAATGAGCTTTCCTGCGGATGTAGCGTGTAAAGGGTTGAGACAAACGTTTTAACACTGTCCGGGTGCTTACAATGATCATCTTTTTTTAAATTTATGTAAAAACCTTTAACCCAAAACTGTTTCTGTAAGTACGTGTAAAGTGTTAGCTGGAGTTTGGATTGAATTTTGTTAGTTATCTAAATCTGCTAGTACATCCAACACTCCCCTTCACCCAGTTTGACAATGTCGCTGTCCAAAGGTGTCTCTGATGCTCATTTATCCAGAGAGGGGGCACTCTAATACAGGAGCTATGTTACTGGCTACATCACCAAGGGAAAAAAAGCCTAAAACAAAAAGAAAATTGGAACAGGCACCATAACTAATGATTGGTAAGCTGCAATATATTTATTTTTTGTTTTAGGTTTAATACCACAAAGTATTTTATTCCTTCATTTCTAGTATGCATTTACTGTAAAACAAAAAAGATGCATCATGTAGCATTCCTAATTGCTTGTCCCACTTAGCTCTTGTTTTGCCAATGCTAAAACATCACATCGTTTTATATTGATGAGTGAACTGCATTCTTTTCCCTGAACTGTTATATTTCAAAAGTATACTTTTAATCATCAGTGCAATGCTACCCTTCTTTTTAGGGAGATAAACTATGGGGTGGAAGATTTGTTGGCAGCATAGACCCCATTATGGAAATGTTCAATTCTTCAGTGTCTTATGACCAGAGGATGTGGTCAGCTGACATCAGGGGAAGTCAAGCTTATGTAAAAGCCTTGGAAAAGGCAGGACTTGTAAACCCAACTGAAATGGAACACATTTTAACAGGTTTGGATCAGGTAATGTTCTATTTGATTTTTCCCTACATTATACAATTGTTTGGTTTGGACACAAGGGAAGATCTGGCTGTCAAATTTCAGCTGTATTGTTTTGTTTTTGTAGGCAGGGGCAGACTGACAACTCATGGGGCCCCCGGGCAATAGATTATGGGTCCCCCAGGCAATAGGAGATTTTGGGGCCCCCAGGCAATAGGAGATTATGGGGCCACACAGTATACACACATACAGTATACATACACAGTATACACAAAGAAACACAGTATGCACACAAAGAGTGTACATACACACATACACACACACACACACACTAAAAATGGTACTGGAGAGGCGGGGCAGCTATAATCTTGTGATTTTTTTTTTTTTTTTAAAACACTGATTTTTACATACTGTCCCTGGTTTTACTGAGGCTGGCAACCCTGATGGGGCCCCCTAGTGGGGCAGTGCCCGAATGGTCAGTCCACCCCTGTTTGTAGGGTACAACTAAAAGCAACCTGTACTAAGAAAAATACATTGGTCTATGTGCATAGCCAGAAAAGATATGTCCTTATTCTGGGATTTTTAAGGCAATGCAAACATTGGCCCAGAATCACAGAGAGCGGGTGCACATTACGCCGCCGTAGCGCAAATAATATACGATACGCCGACGCAGCGCAGAGAGGCAAGCATGGCATTCAGGAAGCCAGTGCTCCCAACGCTGCGTCGGCGTGGCGTAGGTTTCAAAGGCGCAGGCAGGCGTAGGTGGAAGTGGGCTTGACCCATGCAAACCCATGCAAATGAGGTGTGACCCCATGCAAATGATGGTCCGAGCGCCAGACAAGTACGTTTACTGAACTGCGCATGCGCCGTGGACACATCCCCCTGCGCATTCGCACAACCACGTCGGAACAACTGCCTAAGATACGCCGGAGCAATGCGTACGCCATGAACGTAACCTACGCCCAGCCAGACACACGTCCAAGGTAAAATACACCGGCTTGTGTTCCCTGGTGCAGACCTTTGCATGTCTGCTGCTGAGTTACACCTCCTTTATGGGGCTTAACTTTACGCCGGATGTACAACTTACGCGCACCTCTCGTATCCTGCAAGCAAGATACGTCGGCGGGGTGTAGCCTGGTTTTAGGCGCATCTCTGTTTGTGGGTCTTGCGCACAGATACGACGGCGCACATTTGCACTTTCGTCGGCGTAACTTGATATACGTCGGCGTAAGTGCTTTGTGAATCCGGGCCATTATTTGTAAAAAGATTATATTTATTGAGTATCGTTTAAAAATATTATAAAATAACAAATACAAAATGGGTTCAAAGAAAAATTATATCATATAGCATGGTAGAGCTCAAAGTTCTTAAAGCAAAGGGACATATTGAGGATATGTAGAAGTGGTATCCCCCAGCGACTTTCTTGTGAAAGCCACCCTTTGAGATTTGATGGGAAAAATTCAGTTGATGGGGATATCCAACACGTTTCGAAATGGATAAAAGTATGAATTTCTTCTTCATGGATTTTTACCACTTCTGCAATGAAAAGCAAAACCACTTGAACAGTTTGATATATTGTAAACAGTATACATTATAGTGTGTTTTAAAAATACTCACATCATACTTTGTCTCTGGCTAGAGCATACCCACAGCCCAAAGGAAGGGGGGACTCCCATATGTCAATCATATCAACTTTCATGCTGTACAGAGACCGCTGATAATTGTTTTTATAGAATTATCCAAAAATTAGATGCCAATGCTTCAATAGAAGGGGGAAGAGAAAAAATAACTACACGTAATATAAAAAAAGGTTTGTGCATATCCCTCCCCATGTGGCAGATCCCACAATGCATCATCTAAAAAAATATGATGCAATTTGTGCAGAACAATCCAAGATTGCTCCACGGAGAGAACACACTTCTCAAACGTCTATTTGTTCCTATCTGTCTAAATAAGAGGATTATTGCAGAAATCCTAACCTTCACCACCAATGTGGGAAGGAGGAATGGCGTCTGGTGCGGTCCTCGGCGTTCCAATATACTGCGCATGTGCTAACCACGTAGCCACTGTGCTGCCCCACACATATTTTTACAGAACTTTCATCAGGCCCATTTTTCCAAATTATGTTTAAGGGGCCAGATTCACGTAGGCCGGGCGCAGCGTAACGTAACTGGTTTACGTTACACCGCCGCAATTCTTCCAAGTTAGTGCCCGATCCACAAAGCACTAACCTGGAAATTTGCGGCGGTGTATCGTAAACACGTCCGGCGCAAGGCGGGCCCAATCGAATGAGTCCCATTTAAATTAGGCGAGCTCCCGCGCCAGACGTACTGCGCATGCTCCCGATGCAAATTTCCCGACGTGCTTTGCGTGAAATTACGACGCGCCAACGTTTTGTGAATCGCGACGTGAAAAAAAGACTTGCGCCGGGGAAAAATAAAAATGTTTAAAAAAATTCAAAAGCGACGCGGGAAAGACGGGTATACTTTTACATGGTGGAGTCATTTTCCACTTTGTAAAAGGTGCCCTATCTTTGCGACGGCAAACTAACAGTCGCGGCGACGTAACGACGGGAAAAAGCTTTGTGGATCGCCGTAACTCCTAATTTGCATACCCGACGCTGGTTTACGACGCAAACTCCCCCCAGCGGCGGCCGCGGTACTGCATCCTAAGATCCGACTGTGTAAAACTATTACACCTGTCGGATCTTAGGGATATCTATGCGTAACTGATTCTATGAATCAGCCGCATAGATAGAAACAGGGATACGACGGCGTATCTCTTTTGTGAATCTGGCCCATACTGTGCATCTAATATTATGGACTGGCTGGTTCATATACTTTTCATATACCATTACAGTCTTGGCAGCAAGAAAACAACTCTGATGGGTTATTTCAGATTACACTGGTTTGGTGCCAGGGTTCTTTTCAGTTCTGTTGTAAGCATTTAAGCAGTCTCCATTTTGTCATTCTCCAGCTACATTTTACCAACAGAACCAATGCTTCTAGATTGCATTATACTGTGCATCTGGGGAATGTGAAGAACACCAGACGGCACAAGTTCTGTGTCTAGTGGTGGCCAGTATGTTTGCAACCCCAATAATGCAGTAGTGGTAAACATGGTGCAAGAAGACACACAATGGGAGTGGGAGGGCAGGGGAGGAGGCTTCAGAACTTTCTAGAGCCACTCTGCCCTAATTCCTAAAATTTCAGACTGGGAATTATCCTAGAATTAAAACCATTTCCACATCCACATTCTGCTGAATAAAGGGCACTACCTGCCAGCGTACCATGTCTCATTTTCTGCCCAAATCCTAAACCTTCCCTTCAGTTTGTTCTTTTCTGCACAGATCATGATCCTGCACTCTATGGGGGTTATTTACTAAAGGCAAATCCACTTTGCACTACAAGTGCACTTGGAAGTGCAGTCGCTGTAAATCTGAGGGGTAGATCTTAAATGAGGGGAAACTCTGCTGATTTTATCATCCAATCATGTGCAAGCTAAAATGCTGTATTTTATTTTCCTTGCATGTCCCCCTCGGATCTACAGCGACTGCACTTCCAAGTGCACTTTGCACTTGTAGTTTGCGCTTGTAGTTTGCGCTTGTATTTTCCTTTAGCAAATAACCCTCTATGTGCATAGAACCTAGACATCAATCCGTGTGATCTCTGTGTGGACCAGCAAACACTTTTTGCAGCTTTGATGTCCATTATGCCAAGGTCCTAATGTTTTTATCTGATAAGGAGCCCCTTGAAAACCCCAAATATTGGCCAGCAGTTCCTCGCTGCCCCTGGCAGACCTACTGTACGACTACAAATGAGTAAATTGGAGAAATCCTGCCATGCTAGATTATACTAGAGATGGAGTGTAGGGCTCTTCACTTTTTCTACCTAAAGACAACCTTCACATATCAATAATCGTGTTTAGTTTTCTTAGACTGCACATTTTGGGGAATAGAGGAGTACATTTAAAACCGCTGATTTATGAAGGTACCACTACAGTATGTTCACATACTCGGGAAAGGAAAGGTTCACTTTTAAGAAACTTTTCAGAACAGAAATAAGGAAGCTGACATTTTTTATCCTTGCTTAAAGTCTTTACAAAGCACTTACGCCGACGTATCTTGATATACGCCTCGTAAGTCTAAATATGCGCCGTTGTATCTGTGTGCCGTGCCCACAAACTGAGATACGCCTAAAAATAGGCTTGATCTGACCGACGTAACTTGCCTACGCCGGCGTATCGTAGGCGCATATTTACGCTGGGCGCATTTGCCGCTCCCATGGATTTTCTATGCACATATGCAAATGAGGGAGATACGCCGATTCACGAACATACTTGCGCCCGGCGCATAATATACACGGTTTGCGTAAGTCGTACGTCCGGCGTAAAGTTATTCCCCATATATGAGGCGCAACTCATGCTAAGGTATGGACCAGGGAACACAGCCGTGGTATTTTACATCGTTTACGTAGTACGTAAATAGGGCTGGGCGTAGGTTACGTTCATGTCGTAGGCAGTGATCCGTCGTATCTTAGGGAGTAGTTCCGACGTGATTCTGAGCATGCGCACTGGGATACGCCCACGGGACGGCGCATGCGCCGGTCGTTTTAAGTACTTGTATGGCACTCGGCCCATCATTTGCATGGGGTCACGCCTCATTAGCATGGCTCACACCCACTTCCACCTACGACGGCTTACGCCGAGGGAACCCAGCGCAGTTTGGGAGGCAAGTGCTTTGTGAATTGGGTGCTTGCCTCTCTGCGCTACATCGGCGTGGCGTATATTAGATACGCTACGCCGTCATAAATATGCGCCAATGTATGTCAATCCGGGCCTTTATCCTTACTTATTTATGACCCAAAACAAGATTTTAGCTCAGGTCTCTTGACTTCACTGGCTGCATACTTCATCCTATGCATAATAATGGAAGAATAGAATTTTTAGAAGTAATGACCGTTTCTGCATTTGTAAAATATGTTATTTATTCATTCCTTACAGATCCACGAGGAATGGTCTAGAGGCACATTTGTGTTGACAAAAGCTGATGAGGATATACACACTGCCAATGAACGCCGCCTCAAGGTAGCCATTTAGTCATTGTTTTGTGCCAGTGTTAGCAGGTTTCATTAATACACAAGCCACTGTCAGCACTTCTGCAACACAGCCAGGTACCAGACAGTCAAAAGGACAGTTCGACTGTCAACTTTCGTATCAAATATACCCAGGGGATTTTAATGGCGCTTTATCTGGTATACCAACGTTCATAACTGGTTAAATAGACAATTTTTTTTTTTTTTTAACCCATTGCATTAAGGACCTGATTAAAAAGTTCTGTTTTAAATAACATACCTGTTGCTGATTCCAATACACATATGACCATTCATTCCTGTGTTTTATGTTAGAGGACAACAATATTGACTTCATAATGTCCAGCAATATATTTGGTGACTGTATTCGCTCCTCGAAATTTAGCAAACTTCTTTTTTTTTTTTTCTCTTTGCAGGGACAGTTAGACACCACACTGACATACTTATCCTATGCAGTTGCTTTGTTTTTTACCAAACCATATTAACTGACATAAGGCTTTTTTCATGAGTCGTGAGCATGGCCTTTTATTCATTTTATTGGTTTAATCATATTTATTTTCACATTACGAGATGGGGCCAGGAACCTTGCCATTTTCTGCCTCCATATATATGTCCTTATAGCTAAACTCCAGGCAGATATAAAGCACAAACTAATGCACGTATTCATTCATTATTACAGTATATCAGAAAATAAGTACCTGAGTTTGACTTGGTATCATCCTCTTCAATCCACCGTACACCAGAACTCAGACTGGGAGAAGTTGAAAAGGCAAAAAAAGCCAGTCGGTTAATTTGCTGACATGCTGCATGCCGATAGACGAATAGGTGAATTCAAAGTGACGGAGTGAGCTCATCAGTATGCTGCTTTTCCTTCACTGTCAATGCACAAGCTGGGGACGGAGAGGAGACCTGTAAGTGGTACTCAACCAATCTGAGAAACAAAAATCAGGTCTCCTGCCCTTCCTGGATGGACATAAATTCAAAGTAACTTCCTCATATATAGTTCATCTGTGTATTTAGTAGTTTACCTGGAGTTCCTCTGTAATAATAGAATATACAGTAATAATGAATGATATTGTAAATGTTTAGTTGAAACAGCCAGTGAAAAACTCCCATGGGTTTCACTCTACAAGCCGGTAATCTACAGCAACACATTGGTTGCCATGAGGCAGGGCTCAAGTCCTGCGGGAACGCGTGGGAACAGAGTTCCTGCACTTTTTTCACAGCAGGAACGCAGTTCCCTTTGCAGGACTAGAGCAGCCGAGCCACCCCAGCCAATCCTTCACTAAGCGGCGATGCCCAGCTCGAGTCACTGTCAGGGGCAGGGGAACCTTAGTAATCCTTTATGTTACTGGCTTCCTGTATATGGATTCATCGGGTAGTGTGCGGGTATTCTGTCACTTGCTCGATGCCGTAGTGTCTCCTGGGAGCTTTTGTCATTGTTCCCAGGAGACATTGCAGAGGTCTGCCGCGAGTTATCGCAGGATTTAGAAAAAACGTGCTTCTTTCTAAATCCCGCGATAACTTGCGGCAGACCTCCGCAATGTCTCCTGGGAACAATGACAAAAGATCCCAGGAGACATTGCGGCATCGAGGAAGTGACAAAATACCTGCACACTACCCAATGAATCCATATACAGGAAGCGGCCAGTAACATAAAGGATTACTAAGCTACAGTGGATCGAAAAAAAAAAAAAAAATGCGGTTTAGTAATTATGCATATGAGCTATAATTTATTTATTTTTTTGGTAGGGGAGTGGATCTTGGGTGGGAGTTCCCACACTTTTTTCCCCAGGACTTGACCCCTGCCATGAGGTACTGCCCTTTATTCTTCCAGTTGGTCATACACTGCATAACCCTTGTGAGCAAACCATCTCATGTGTGTAAAAGATTAATTTAATGAAGAGTGCTACACAATGAACCTCATTCCTATTAGATGTCATCATAGTTACATAGTGAGGTTAAAAAAAGTCCATCAAGTTCAACCTATGTGTGTGATTATATGTCAGTATTACATTGTACATCCCTGTATATCATAATGCAAGGTTACGACTACATTTTTTCCATCTCCTTAAGAAAAGCAGATCCTTGCTTTTTTATATCTTCTGTGTAAAAATGGAATAGACCTAGAATAGTCTTTTCTTTACTGCCTCCAACCAGGAACCACTGACCGAGACCACAGTGACATTTTTTTATTACATTAGTGCTGCTGCCGAGACCTTGTGTCAGCCTTCTGAAATATTTTAGCTTAGATTCTGATGGTAATTAAACTTCTACTTATTAAAATGTTGGTGGATTTCAAATTTTAAAGTAGAGAATAATTTATTGTGCATCCTTCTATAGTGCGGTTGTATTCTGCCTCTTGCCCCTTATTGCTTTATCTGTAATGAACACTCCTCCTGTCTTACTTCTGTCTAGGAGCTAATAGGAGAACCTGCGGGAAAGCTCCATACTGGACGCAGCCGAAATGATCAGGTATCTTTCATTCCTTGATACACTATTTATTATTGGGATATAACATTATTTGTAGCGTATTATATTTTGCAAACATAATAGCCTACTATATTTTGCAGGCTGTTCACAGCACATTCTGCCTTGGTGGAACCTACATTTTTTTATTGTCTCCATCAGTCAGTCAGGCCAACACATACATATGCTAGTGCTAATTTAGTCATAAGCCAGTTATCCTATTGCTGTTATTTTTTGATGTGTTGAAGGAATGTATTTTTGGCAATCATCCCTGACCTGCCCACAAATACGCACAGATACATGAAAATATGGACCTTTTGCTTTCCACAGATAGTTCTATGCCCTGTCACTTATTAAGTGCCAAAGTTTCTGAAGGCCACATATACTGTGCTGTTTGTGCTTCAAAATGGCAGAAATTACTAAAAAAAGATAGTGAATTGAGCAATGAGTCCCATTCATTCACAAAAGACCCATATCCACCTAACGGGTACATCATTAGATATCACAGCAAAGAAAGAGGAGAAGCACACCGCTCCAGGCAGAATCAGGTGTAAGGTAGATCACAGGTGCAGACCTCGGCTCACCACCGTGGGAGACGAATAAAACAAGAAATTGGTCGCACACTGGAACTCCAACTTATCTTGATGTCATCTTTATTGTCAAAAGGGTCAGACAAATACAGGCAATGGTAGACACGTTTCACAAGTGATAGCTTGCTTGTTCACAACCACAATCATTACATATAGTTGGTAAATAAACTCATTCAAGGCTATACAATAGGATTGCTAAGAAATTGGGGGGGGAAAAAATAGTAACCCATAAATAGTATTAAAAATACCATTTCGAATGGGGCCCATGTGAAATCGTATGTGAAGGTTCCCAGTTATTACTGGGAACTGACTTTGGAAGACAGCCCTATTGAAAGCAATAGGAGCGCAGACAGTTTCCACGGCTAATTTCGGCCACTTGCATGTAATAGGTCATTGAGCAATTACCTGCAAATGGTGGGCCCTGGATATAGACTGTCTGCGTTCGTGGGTCATTACTTACACGTAATCGGTCCATGAGCGAATACATGCAAACAGCCATGATTAGCTGCAGGAACTGTGTGCCTCCCATTGCTTTCATTTGGGCTGCCTCCTGCAACTAACTGGCAGGAACCCCCGCTGGGGTCCTCGCAAATGATCACACATGGCCCTTTTCACAAATGTGAGTGTGGGCTAACACACTTCCTTTCTAGGCTGACAGCGCATACTCACTTTACTTTACCTGTGAAAGAACAACATTGTCACCCTAGGACAGGACTACAGAACACCTTCGCCTCGTCTCTTCTCCATAACATAGGGGAAGGTATTCTGTAGTCAACAGAGAAAACCAGGAGCAATACTTATTGATAACAATAGTAGAGGTAGGAAGAACAGGAAGTTGTTAGTTCAGCAGAATTAACATGTATTTTATTTTCTAAATACACTTTAAGTATTACATCTGGTGTTTTTTTTTTTTTTTTTTTGCTCACAGGTTGTAACAGACATGAGGTTGTGGTTGCGAGATTCCTGCTCTGCTCTTCACTTGCATTTAACACGTCTTATCAGGACCATGGTAGACAGAGCAGCAATGTAAGTGAAGGCTGTGTAGTCTATTCTGCTATAGTAAATATCTTATCTCAATTTAACCAATTATATATCCTTTCCAAAAACAATTGGCTAAGTGACAATTTTGGTGTGTCAATGGGTAAATTCATTTTCTTTTCTTTTTACAGAAGTCCATTTTTGTTCATGAATGGGGGAAAAAAAATCCACTGTTTTGTGGTGGTCTATGACAGGCCCAAGTCTTTTGAATAGGACTATGAATAATAATAAGTCTATGAATAGGCCCAAGGGGTGAATCATAGGTGTGCGCAGTCTATTGCATTAGGGTGTGCACCCCAAAGCCCAAACACGCACTACCGATCACTCACAATGTTCATTCAGAAAGGAAGGGGCCGGTAAATTACATATTTACTGGCCCTTCCCCACTCCTAAAACATCCCAGCAGCAACAGCCAATAGTTGAGGAGGGAAGCTGGCAGCGCTGCGGGGGGAAAGATGGGAGCCAGGGCAGTAGGGGGAATCTGTGCCTCACAGGGTGATTAGGGTGTGCCTGGGCACACCTGGCACACCCTGTGCGCACGCCTATGGGGTGAATACTTTATGTGGCCATTGCATATTCAGAGATGGAGAACCAGGGAAATCTGGTTGGTAGTTTGGAAGCAGTTTTTGTAACATGTTACAAATGTAACAACTAATTTTACACTGAGTACATTCATAAAAAAAAAGCCAAAAATATTGATGCAATTTTTCCTTTAGAAAAAAAGAAATCGTTGCCAGCACCCAGCATAAGAGTCGGTTCACACTGCAGCGGCACGACTTCAGGGGCGACTCTGCAAGTCATCCTGAGGACGACTTCAGAGGTGATTTGCAAAACGACTTCTGTATAGAAGTCAATGCAGGTCGCCCCCGAAGTCGTACAGCAGTGATGGGGAACCTTGGCACCCCAGGTGTTTTGGAACTACATTTCCCATGATGCTAATGCACTCTGCAGTGTAGTTGAGCATCATGGGAAATGTAGTTCCAAAACACCTGGGGTGCCAAGGTTCCCCATCACTGTCGTACAGGAACCTTTTTCTAAGTCGGAGCGACTTGCGTCGCTCCTATTACAACGGTTCCATTGCATTCAATGGGACGCGACTCGTCAGGCGGCTGAGCCACCTGACGTGTCGCCCCAGTGTGAACCGGGTCTTACTGTGATTGGGAAATGCAAAACCACTGCCTACAAACAAGCAGGTTATGACCTGCTGCTTGCAACATAATGCGTGCTGAATGCTGATAGTCCACTCTGTTTTTGTAAGAAATGTAACCTTGAACTTTTACAGACCAATGTCCTCACATTGCCCCTGTTGTAATTGGGCAACATGAACTGTCTGGCTACATTCAGGTTATTTTGCATTAGAGGAATACTTTTTCTAAAACATTTATTTGTATAAGTTTATCTAGAGCAGGTAAATTTGTGCACCAATTTTTTTTTTTATATTATCCCTCAAGCACCACAGTTCAAGCAAAAAACTGTAGTTGTGTGATTGTCTTTAACGTGCTATTCTCTTTATTTGCATTGTTATAAACATGGGCCATTTAAGCTCACATATACAACACTTTTACCTGAAAATAGCCATACCTGGTAAACAATCTTAAGGTTTGTGGCTGACTAAAGTTGGGGGGGGGGGGAGACAATTGATTGTACAGGCCAGAAAAACCTGATCTAGCATCACCTCTAACCTATTTGTCTCATCAAGAAAATCCTGACAGCAGTTCTAACCAGCTCAAAAAAAAGGGACTGATTGGAATTACACTTAAAGGGGTTATAAAGGTTCGTTTTTTATTTTCTAAATAGGTTCCTTTAAGCTAGTGCATTGTTGGTTCACTTACCTTTTCCTTTAATTTCCCTTCTAAATGTTTTTTATTTGTTTTCTTTGTCTGAATTTCTCACTTCCTGTTCCTCCTCAGTAAGCTGTTCTGACTGACAAGCCCCCAACCAGAACAGCTCGGATGATGGGGGCAAGCTTACTGAGGAGAAACAGGAAACGAGAAATTCAGACAAAGAGAAAAAAATTTTTTAGAAGGGAAATGGAAGGAAAAGGTAAGTGAACCAACAATGCACTAGCTTAAAGGAACCTTATTTAGAAACAAAAAAAAAAAACCTTTACAACCCCTTTACCACATGAGACCCACACTGCAGACGAAAGACGTCCACAATTGCCGGATGGACGTCCCTGGACGTCTTGCTATTTACATTCCCTGCGCGCCGCCGAGGGCGCGCAGCGGGGAAAAACTGTGCCCGGCGTGTCACGTAATGCCAATGCGCGTGCCTGGCGGCCGCCAGGTGCCCGTGATCGGCAGTGACAGAGCAAGGACGTGAAGCTCTGTGTGTAAACACAGAGCTCCACGTCCTGTTAGGGAGAGAGGAGACCGATGCTGTGTCCAATGTACATAGGGACACAGATCGGTCACCTCCCCCAGTCAGTCCCCTCCCCACACAGTAAGAATCACTCCCAGCGAATACATTTAACCCCTTCCTCGCCCCCTAGTGTTAACCCCTTCCCTGCCAGTCACATTTATACAGTAATCACAGTGCATATTTATAGCACTGTTCGCTGTATAAATGTGAATAGTTCCAAAATAGTTTCAAAAGTGTCCGATATGTCCGCCGCAATATCGTAGGCCTGACAAAAATCGCAGATCGCTGCCATTACTAGTAAAAAAAAAAAATCATACATCTATCCCCTATTTTGTAGACGCTATAACTTTTGCGCAAACCAATCAATATACACTTATTGCTTTTTTTTTTTTTTTACCAAAAATATGTAGAAGAATACGTATCGGCCTAAACTGAGAAAAAAAAATAGTTTAAAAAAAATGGAATATTATTATAACAAAATGTAAAAAAAATTTTATTTTTTTTTCAAAATTTTCTGTCTTTTTTTTGTTTATAGCGCAAAAAATAATAACCACAGAGGTGATCAAATACCACCAAAATAAAGCTCTATTTGTGGGCAAAAAATGATAAAAATATAATTTGGGTACAGTGTTGTATGACCGCGCAATTGTCATTCAAAATGCGTCAGCGCTGAAAATTGGTCTGGGCAGGAAGGGGGTTTAAATGCCCAGTAAGGAAGTGGTTAAGGACTGCAAGCATATTAAAATTTCTTAGCTGAAAGTTTTTAAGGGCACAGATTGACTGACATTTTTTTTTTTTTAATAAAAAGCGGAGGTTCACCCTAAATTAAAGTACACCTTAATCACAGGGGATCAGTGTACATTTCCAGTTCGCTGTCCAAATTTTTGTTAAATTAAGTCCATACCTTGTTTTCTCCTTTGTGAACAAGGCACTTCCTGGTTCAGCTCCCGCGGGAGTGGGCGTGTCACTTTAGCTGCGATCGGCCCATTGATTTCTGGGGCGAGTTTGCAATGTCTCCTGGGAGCAAAGCGTGACGCTGCCCAGGAGACGATTCCTTAGCTGAAGAGAAGAAATCTTGCGTGATTTCCTACGTCACATGACTCTCGCAGCCGATCATCCCGGAAGGATTTGCTTGTGGGCTTCAGAGTGCCCACAAGCAAGATGGAAGCGTCCATCCAAGATTTTTTAAAACTCATCTTTTGCGGCTGAATCAGAATGGTGGCGGCTCTAATATTAGGACAGGCAAATACACTATTATATAAGGTAAGAGCGGCAGAAGCATATGAAAAAAAAATAGGTTTTCCCGCGGAACCCCCGCTTTAAACCTCAACATGTTGTCTTTGTGCAATGAACATGATAAAATGCAGATGTCATCCAGTGTTAAAGTGATATTAAAGTATTTTTTTGTATTGTTTTGTTTAAATAACAAACATGTTATACTTGCCTGCTCTGTGCAGTTGTTTTGAAAAATGTGCAACATCGCTGGAACGAGATGGGACTCAGGTAAGTATTGGGGGGATGAGGGCTGCTGCACACTTAGAATGTATTAAAGTGGTTGTAAAGGTCAAACATTTTTTTCCCTAAATAGCTTCCTTTACCTTAGTGCAGTCCTCCTTCACTTACCTCATCCTTAGATTTTTCTTTTAAATGTCCTTATTTCTTCTGCGAAATCCTTGTTTCCTGTGCTTCTGTCTGTAACTCCACACAGTAATGTGAGGCTTTCTCCCTGGTGTGGAGAAAGCCTCTTGAGGGGGGAGGGGGTGAGCAGGCAAGTCAGGACACTCTACTTTGCAGATAGAGAAAGGAACTGTGTGTTAGTGAGCGTCCTGACACTCCTGCTCGCCCCCTCAAGAGGCTTTCTCCACACCAGGGAGAAAGCCTTGCATTACGGTGTGTAGTTACAGACAGAACAGGAAGTGAGGATTTCTCAGAAGAAATAAGGACATTTAAAGGCAAAATTGAAGGATGGGATAAGTGAAGGAGGACTGCACTAAGGTAAAGGAAGCTATTTAGGGGAATTTGTTTTTTATCTTTACAACCCCTTTAAGATAAGAAGTCTGCCTTTAGAACCTGGGAAAAAAAAGAGTAACCATAACAGGAAACATAAAAAAGATAAACAATCCCAGAGTCAATTCACCACACCAATACTAATAAAATCTTAATTATGAGTCAATTATGCAAATTCAGAGCTTATACATTGCAACATTTTAATCAAATTTGTGAAACAAAATTTTAGCACTGGCCACAAAATATCCTCGCTATGATCTGGCAAAGTATTTAGTTGACTGTTTTACTGAACCTTGCCACATTTTATAATATATATCTTTCTTTTTTATTTTTACTTCAGAGAAATTGATATACTTTTTCCAGGATATACCCACATGCAGAGGGCTCAGCCTATACGCTGGAGTCACTGGATCCTGAGGTAATTTAGTCCAGACTTTTAGAAATACTTTTTACCTTGGTACAGTAAAAAATGTTTCAGATTTAAAATTTGTAATTCAGACAGCTACTCTGTTATGTTTTTAATTGAAGCTGCAAATGTTACCTCAAAACTTAGTGAATTGGCTTGGTAAAATTAGATTTATTTTTTAATAAAAACACCATTTATTCAATATACAGACATTTATGAAATATATACATTTGTATTCTTTAAAGATGAAATATGATGAATATGTAGGCTTTAGTGGCCAGACTTCTGTGTTTACAAGTGATTGTGGTGAGCAGGCACCAAAGGGTCTGACCCAGAGGTGGTGGAACTGAGTTCCCCCAAGTTCCCCCTGAAAAAAAGCCCTGCTATGGACAAATGTGGAAACACCTGATCACCACACACTGACAGTTTTGTATTTTTATTTTTTTGCGTCCTTTTCCTTTTCACTTCATAACTTTTCAGTTATTATATATTTAGTTATTTGTATTTTGGTTATAAATAATTTTGTGCTTTTATGTGCAGCCATGCAGTTGCATTGTGTAGGGATGCTGAAAGACTGGGAGAACTAAGAAAGAGGATAAATGTTTTGCCACTTGGCAGGTAAGCTTGCCTTATAGCATAGACACAGACTATATAGCTTAGAAATATTAAATAATTTGTTCAGCCACCTTTTATCTTTTTACCATATGGCGCTAGGAGGGCTTATCATTTGTTTGCATACATTTGAGTTGAAATCAGAACAGAAATCTAATGCTTCTTCTGGTATGAAAAGTGAAAAAGCAAGTAATTTCTGGAAAATCAACCAGCATGTGATTTGCAGTGACATGACTGTAGGCTCGGAGTCAATTTAAGTGCTTCTGCTCAAATAACTCTGCACCTCCTCAACTCTGCTTATTGATAATGGCTCATTGCTTGCTTTAGAAGAACAGCCACGATTTCTTCACAGCTAAGCCTTATTCATGCTTGTATAGCCACCAATTCTCTCAAAATGACAAAAACTATAAACGGCTCAATCAGAAGACCATTGCCTTCTAACCTTTGTCCCTGTATATGACTTCCAGCCAACTGCTTTCTGGAGAACAATCATTAAGGCAGATTAGAAAATGTCCCAGTTCATTAATGTCCCACTCCTGAAAAGTGTCATTGCCAATCTCTGCCTGAGTTACCAATCTTCTACCCCTTTTCCACTCCATTCACATTTGTCACAAACTATGGTGAATGAGAGTGAACCACAACTGTGGTTAGGGAAAGATTTCAATG
This sequence comes from Rana temporaria, assembly GCF_905171775.1. NCBI lineage: Eukaryota > Metazoa > Chordata > Amphibia > Anura > Ranidae > Rana > Rana temporaria. The sequence goes on along the minus strand of NC_053490.1, from coordinate 250,224,826 downwards.
CACCTCTCTATGCTATGTGAAATTTCAGTACTGGACCCCAGGCGTCACTCCAATAAGAGAAAAGGAGTTTGTGGGTTCACTACATCATCTCTCTCACATATAGGAATGCGTTGAGCTACTAAGGGTGGAGGTATTACAACATGCCTCTAACCCCTAGCGTTGAAAGATTACAATAAACGTGTCAGCACACCGCTCTGTTTATAGCACTAATTCAAAAAGAAGCGCCGGGCTAAGACGTCATTGCGCGGTCGCCGCAATGCGTTCCAGCGTGGAACTCACTATAGGACGAAGAGGGCACGCGGAGCGCCTGTTACACTAAGACTGCTATGAGAGCGAGGAAACTCACTGAAACAAATAGCAAAAAGCACATCATTGAGGGTCAGGTTACTGCATAGCATTCTAATGGGTGGCAAGAAAAAAAGTAGTGTAAAGACTCCATTTGCTCCATTGTGCGGCTGCCATCTTGAACTCCCATGGTTCTCAGTTCACTGCATTGAAGATTGAGGTATATGGGCTGGTTTGGCTATAGCTCTCCCCTGCTGGCTGGAAGGGATAGTGCAGCATAATATCAGCATCACAGTAGAGCAGAGCAACAAATGGCCAAATTGCTATATAAAATTAAATAATTTATTAATACATTACATGTATTGTTTGTTTATTATTTAAGGTGGAACACTATGCTATTATTTTTCACTAGAATATTTTGAAATGTAATTCTCACTGTTCTATTTCTAAAGTTTTTTTTTTTTCCAGTGGTGCAATAGCTGGAAACCCTTTGGGAATAGACAGGGAACTTCTACGCAAAGGTATGTATATACACAAATGTAATTGTAAGTTTGTGATGTTCCATTTGAATACTGTTAGGCTAATTTATAAAACCTAGGAAGGGAAACAGTGATGCTGCTCATAGTACTCAGTCGGATGTTTGGTTTAATTATGTAGGTTAAAAACTAACTTTGCCATGAGTACCATTCCCTTTCTCTGTATTCGCCCTGGTTCACATTGGTACGATTTGAGATGCGATTTGACATGTCAAATCGCATCTCAAATTGGCGGCATTTGTTGGCAATGGCACCGCCCTAATCGGTGCGACGCCGCATCTGCGGCGCTGCACCTATTTCAAAAAGTAGTTCCTGTACTACTTTTTGCGATTTCGGGGCGCGATTTACATTGACATCTGTGCAGAAACCTGCACAGATGTCTCTGAAATCGCGTCCGAAATCGCGACTGACAAGCGGGAGTGAAATTGTGCGAGTTCAGCTGAACTCGCACGGCTTCACTCCCGCAGCCCAGTGTGAACCTGGGCTTAGTCTGTCACTTTGTAACTCCAATAATGTGTTATTTTCGGATCAAGTTATGACAGATGACAGTAGGCAGCTGCACATCCAGTATTCAAAATAACTAAAGCTGGATAACGCAAAATCTGGTGCAGCTCTTCATAGAAACCAATCAGCTTTCAGTTTTTTTTTATTTAACAAGCTTATTTAGAAGCTGATTGGTTTCTATGCACAGCTGCACCAGATTTTGCATTCTCCAGTTTTAGCAAATCAACCCCCTTGTCTTGTACAATAGAATTCCAGTGAGTCAGCAACATGATAGAACAACAGGGAGCATGTAGTGGATCATAGGCATGTAGCACCAGCAGTTACCAACAACTATCACTCCACATCCATAGAATATGAATATACAAAAAATTGTTATATTAACTGGCATCTGCAGATACACGATCATCCGACAATGGTGGAGCACACTGGTTATGGGCGAAAATTACAGCAGTGATTTTTACATATGTTTGTATGTGTCAAATGTCCATCATGGAGGTTCCTCATGGGTGGGTTCATTACATAGAACCTCAAAGGTTTTCAGGTTGTCAGCGGTCTTCCTTGTTTTTATCTTTTGCATTTCAAGATTTCCTTGTTTGTGATAAGGTATATGTATGTGATGCCCAACATTTTCCATAGGCATTGCTAAAGATTTATTCGATCTGAAGAGAAACCAGAGTATAGGCATTGCTGATGGACTGAGATCAGTTTTTGATTTTATATATATAATATATATATATATATATATATATATATATTGTTTTTATGATCTGTCAATTTTTCTGGTGTATAGGGCAGTAGGAATAACCATCATTGAGTATAGACGCACCTTCATGGGTAAAGCTGAACTGTAAGCAGATATAAAAGGCATAAATTAATGTTGCGCTAGCGCTAGTGTAAATACTAATAGCTCATTAAAAGTATTTTTTTAAATGCAAGCAGTGTAAGTACCTGACCTAATATCAGCCTCTTGCAGTCCCTGTACATTAGGGCTGGAGAGTGAGAGGCAGCACAAAGAGTCAATCCTTTCACGTATTGACAAGAAGCATACTAATTGGAGGAGAAGGCAAAGTGACAGAGCTCAGCACTGTACTGCTTCTCCTTTTACTGACCAGTTACAGGATGGGGGCGGGTCTAGGATGATTTGGGCTCAGAGAAGTAGGTTGGTTGATGTTTTCCATAAGACTGAGGACATCTAGCAGTAAAAAGAAAGTACTACAGAGGAAATCTCTGGATTAAGGTAAGTTATTGCAGCATATACCGTTTTGTTTTCTTGTTGTTTTTTACTGGTGTTATTCTTTAACGGCTTGCCGCCCGCTGCACGCTGATATATATGTCTGCAGCATGGCATGGGCAGGCAAAAGGACGTATATATACGTCCCCTTTAAGAGCTGGGAGCTCCGTGACTCCGACCGCAGGTCCCGCGGACTCGATGTCCATGGGCATACCCGCGATTGTGTCACGGTGAGGAAGAAGGGGGAAATGCTGATGTAAACAAGCATTTCCCCAGTCTTACTAGTGTCATGACAGTGTACACAGCTCCCTGTAATCGGAAGCTGTGATCACTGTCGTGTCACACCCAGCCCATGCCCCCTACAGTTAGAACACATCCCTAGGCACACTTAACCCCTTCAGCGCCACCTAGTGGGTTAACCCCTGTCACTTCCAGTGGCATTTTCACAGTAATCAGTGCATTTTTATAGCACTGATCGCTGTAAAAATGACAGAAAAAATGTGATAAGCGCTACACACTTTAGCAAGCTAATACAGTATATAACCACAACAACCTTCAAAACTATCAACCACTAAAACTGTGATGGCTTATAGTGAATAAATGACATAACATAGAAAATAAATTGAATGCCTGGTGAAAAATCTTGAATATACTGTGAATAACACATGTGAACCAATAAATGGTAATAGAGATGGGCACTGTCCTAGATCAGAAGAACAATGGGCATCAATAGGCAATCTTCACAAAGATGGTGAGCAAAAAAACACTCACCTTAATGTAGTAGGATGTGAGCATGTAGCATGGATGTATGCGTACCCAGGGATGTGTGTCACAATCCTTCCCAGTGTTATCCTCTACAATGGTCACTTGCCTCTGTGACTGACTCTGATCCGAAGACGGATGACAGATCTGTGCAGGTGCTCAATGCTACAGTAAGGGGGAGAGAGAGGAAAAAAACGGATGCTTCCAATAGTGAAGTACGGTTTAAAAAAGGGGGGTTTCTTTATTAAAGTGCTTAACCACTTCCTTACTGGGCACTTAAACCCCTTCCTGACCAGAGGACTTTTTGCGATTCGGCACTGCGTCGCTTTAACTGACAATTGCGCGGTCGTGCGACGTGGCTCCCAAACAAAATTAACGTCCTTTTTCCCCACAAATAGAGCTTTCTTTTGGTGGTATTTGATCACCTCTGCGGTTTTTATTTTTTGCGCTATAAACAAAAATAGAGCGACAATTTTGAAAAAAAATAAAATATTTTTACTTTGTTGCTATAATAAATAGCTCAATTTTTTTTTTTACGTTTTTTTTTTATCCTCAGTCTAGGCCGATACGTATTCTACATATTTTTAGTAAAAAAAAAAAAAAAAAAATCGCAATAAGCGACTGGTTTGCGCAAAAGTTATAGCGCCTACAAAATAAGGGACAGAATTATTATTTTTTTTTTTTTTTTTTTTTTACTAGAAATGGCGGCGATCTGCGATTTTTATTGGGACTGCGACGTTATGGCGGACACATCGGACACTTTTGACACATTTTTGGCGCCATTCACATTTATACTGCAATCAGTGCTATAAATATGCACTAATTACTGTATAAATGTGACTGGCAGGGAAGGGGTTAACACTAGGGGGTGAGGAAGGGGTTAAATGTGTACCCTAATTAGTGTTCTAACTGTGGGGGAGGGGGGGTGACTGGGGGGGTGACCGATCTGTGTCTCTATGTACAAGAGACACAGATCCGTCTCCTCTCTCCCCTGACAGCACCGCTGTCTGCGAGAGCCGGGAATGAGAGATGATCTCATATGTAAACATATGAGATCATCTCTCATTGGCCGCACAGATCGCCTAGGAAACGGCCGCTCCGATTGGCCGTTCACGGCGATCTGTGACTGGCTGTGTCCGAGGGACACGGCCAGCACAGCAGTTCCCCGCTGCGCGCTCGGGAGCGCGCGCGGGGAACGCGAAAAGGGGAGGCCGTAAAAAGACGGCCTGTTAGGGATTGGGAGCCGCGCTGAGGCCGTACAAAGTCGTACGGCCGTCAGCAAGTGGTTAAGTGGACTCTTACATAAAAACGAGGTAATAGTGCAAAATAGATATGGGACGCGGTGTACACAGCGCCGTCTTGTGTGTCTCTGTTGGCCTCCGGTGGTGTCACGTGATCCCGAATCCCTACGTCGCTACATCACGTGCCTCGTGACTTCATCAGGGGACTGTAAAAATGATGATGGTCCCAAAAGTGTCCTATGTGTCCACCATAAAGTCGCAGTCACGATAAAAATCGCAGATCGCTGCCATTACTAGTAAAAAAATAATAATAAAAATGCCATAATTCTATCACCTATTTTGTAGACGCTATAACTTTTGCGCAAACCAATCAATAAACGCTTATTGCGATTTTACCAAAACTATGTAGAAGAATACGTATCGGCCTAAACTGAGGGGAAAAAAATGTTTTTTTTATATATTTTTGGGGAATATTTATTATAGCAAAAAGTAAAAAATATTGTTTTGTTTTTTTGTTTTTTTTTAAATTGTCGCTCTATTTTTGTTTAATAGCGCAAAAAATAAACCGCAGAGGTGATCAGATACCACCAAAAGAAAGCTCTATTTGTGGGGGGAAAAAAGGACATTGTTTGGGAGTCATGTAGCATGACCGCGCAATTGTCAGTTAAAGCGAAGCAGTGCCGAATCGCAAAAAGTGGCCTGGTCTTTGACCAGCAAAATGGTCCGGGGCTGAAGTGGTTAATGCAGAATTCTTGTATATGTCAGGATATTTCAAATACAATTCCTAATTCTGTCTAGCTGTCTCATCCATTGCAAAGACAAAGAATGTTGTCATGATCCCCTGGTGGATATTGCTTTAAGTGAAATGAATTGAAGAGTGAAATTATTAGTCATGGTTTTGGCAGAGACCCAAGCTAGTGCAGGAAATCGTGACATCGTCTCCAAAATACAGGAAAGTGATAACTATTTCAGCTTACCATCGCCTGCCAAAAACTGAATTATAATATTAAACCTGTTCACTGATTAAGGTCTGTCATCCTCCCACAAAAACTAGGAGGCAGAGATATTTAGGTGCTTTCTTTTTTGGTGCGATACAAGTTGCAAAGCTGTAAAGAGCTCTACTTGCAGCAAAATCGAAACTCATCGACTGGTCTGGCTTCTGTAAAACGTATTCATTAGTTGCTATGGCTTAACACACTTTGGGGCAGATCCACGTACATCGGCGCATATTTGCGTCGGGCGTAGCGTATCTAAGATACACTACGCCGCCGTAACTTCTTTTTTTTTCAAATCCTCAAAGAATCTGCGCCGTAAGTTACGGCGGCGTAGTCTATCTTTGGCGGCGTAAGGGCGCGCAATTCAATTTGATGTGATGGGGGCGTGTTTTATGTAAATACATCGTGACCCGATGTAAACGACTTTTTTTTGAACGGCGCATGCGTCATCTGTGGGGGTATCCCAGTGTGCATGCTCGAAATTAAACCGGAACAAGCCAATGCTTATGACGGTGACGTCATTCTACGCAAATCCCTATTCGCGAACGACTTACACAAACGACGTAACATTTTTAAAATTTGACGCAGGAACGACGGCCATACTAAACATTGGCTGCGCCTCAAATAGCAGGGGTAACTATACGCCGGAAAAAGCCGAACGCAAACAACGTAAAAAAATGCGCCGGCCTGACGTACGTTCGTGGATCGCTGTATCTAGCTAATTTGCATACTCAACGCGGATTTCAACTGAAACGCCACCTAGCGGCCAGCGGAAAAATGCACCTAAGATCCGATGGCGTACTAAGACGTACGCCTGTCGGATCGAGCCCAGATGCAGTCGTATCTTGTTTTGTGGATACAAAACAAAGATACGACGCGGGAACTTTCAAAATTACGTGGCGTATCAATAGATATGCCAGCGTAATTCGTTTGTGGATCCGGGCCTTTGTATTTTGCACCTGTATCATATCATATGTGTTATACTGTATTTATATGCGTTTTCTTTTCCCAACAGAACTCGAGTTTGACTCTGTCAGTATAAATAGCATGGATGCAACTAGTGAGCGGGACTTTATAGGTATATTATTTATTTTTTTTCCATTTAAAAACTAACCCTCTTTAAAAAGTGTTATTTCAATAACTTGATGCAATGGTATTTTTTTTTTTATTTTGTTTCAGCTGAGTTTTTGTTCTGGGCCTCTCTTTGCACGACTCACCTTTCTAAGATGTCTGAAGATCTCATTATCTACAGCACCAAAGAATTCAGCTTTATTACCTTGTCAGACTCCTACAGGTGATTAAAACAAAGTTAAAATGAAACTTGATAGTACTCCTTTAGTCCAGGGATGTTCAACCTTTTGATCTTTTTGAATTGTTATGGGACACACATAAAATACACAAACAATAAGGATAACCGGATGAGCAGAAAAAGTCAGGCAGCGCACAAGTTACCGATCACTGATTGTAACGGTCAGGGGTTAACACCGTTCACGATATTCCATTCCACCAAGAAGGACGAGACACACACACAGCTCTGTCTCTGGTTCAAAAACGAATTAATACTTTTAATGGTAAAACTCAGTCTTTTATACACCAAAAAGCATGCTGCAGTAATCACAGGGACAAAGACACAATCCACCCACACATCACACAATGGGGGGGGCTAACGAGTCTCCAATACACATCCCACAGACTTTTCGGCACCGGTCTGACATAATTAACATGACCTAATTACTAAACCTGAGAAGTCAGACGTTATGACTCTCATCTGCTATTCACATCACATATTATCATCATCAATAGTATTTTCACACCATACAGTGTCATTAGCATCCACAATGAAAGGTCTTTTAGAAGCCAGACTCAATTAACACCTCAAAGTTAGACATCTGACCTTTACAGACTTAATTAGTACAATAGACACAAAACAGTATTAGCATCACACAATGGACAATGGAATATCTTAGGAGCCCGACTCAATTAACACCTCAACAGTCTATTGACCTGTTCATAAGGAACAACTTGTAATATTTCAAGATATCCTGCAATACATGAATTATCAGTAATGTCCCATCTCATGTAATTTATGATATCATTTCTCAGTCATCCTATGCCCCTAAGGGACATAGGATGACCCTAGACCCAAGAGTCATTGGTGAAGCTGGCACAGGAGTACACCGCATCCTTCAAAAGTCTCAGAGTATCACGGGTCATTCCATTACACTGATATACTGTAGATAATGTACTTATGAGTAATAAAACTTCACTCTTTTGGGACATTAATGCTTTTTATAATTAAAGTAAAAATGGCAACATGTTTGACACTGTTTTTAATAAACTAATGCCTCGTTTCCACTGAGCGGATCGGTTCGGTACGCTATTTTGGGTATTTCCATTATGAAAGCGTGCCATAAAAGCGAACCGTACCGGACCATTCTGGGTCCTGCTTCAGATGTGGGGCCATAGAAATGGAACGGTTCCATTAGGGCGGACCTACAAATACATCTCACTGATTGGTGGACGCGCTAGGCATTTTTTCTAAATCCTGTATGGTCCCGACGTTTCGATTTGCAGTGGAAACACTCACGAGAATACACCGGTCCATTCTAAACCGTTCCAAACATACTGACCCGAACCGTTCCGTTCAGTGGAAACAAGGCATAAAACATCAATATCTGATTCGATGGATGTTGTAGCAATTCTCAATGAGTTTTCAAGGTGCTCATCAGATGTTTTGTTTCTAATTTTTTGCCCTTCACATGCTGCATCCTTGAAAATAGTTGCTCACCAATATAAGTGCTGCTGAAAACTGATGACATGAATAAAGCGTAATTGTGAAGAGTGGGATATATTTTTTTTCTTCAGGAAAATGCATGTTTGTTAAGTGTAAACCCATTTTTACAACCCCCTCCCCAAAAAAATTAAAATCAACATTTTTAAGTTTACAATTTTGTATTGCTTGTATTCATATCTGTCTTGGGCCACCCCTGCTTTAGTCTATAAAGTGTACAAGTTTTGGCAATCTTGCTGTTAAAGGGGTTGTAAAGGTTTGTTTTTTATTTTCTAAATAGGTTCCTTTAAGCTAGTGCATTGTTGGTTCACTTACCTTTTCCTTTGATTTCCCTTCTAAATGTTTTTTTTCTTTGTCTGAATTTCTCACTTCCTGTTTCTCCTCAGTAAGCTTGCCACCATCATCCGAGCTGTTCTGGCTGGGCGTTAGTAAGCGTGCTCACCCCCTCCCTTGGGACTACATCCCTGCGGGGAGAGGGCAAAGCGAATGATATAGCAGATCTTTCAACTACTATGCTGGTTATAGCACAAAGAGCCCAGAATGGTCTTGTTAAGCAGAACTTTATCCGCAATAGCATTGGGCACATGCATTTAAGTGTGTGTGTGTGTGTGTGTGTGTGTGTGTATGATACAATAATGAAAATGAGCAAAAGAAAACGCGTACAAATCTGTGAACTGCTTTTAGGTAAATATTACACTAAAAAAATTTAATGGACACCAACTAAAAATACAGTGTTGCTGTTACCTGGAGACAGCCCTTAATGGGGTTGTAAAGGTTCATTTTTTATTTTCTAAATAGGTTCCTTTAAGCTAGTGCATTGTTGGTTCACTAACCTTTTCCTTTGATTTCCCTTCTAAATGTTTTTTTTCTTTGTCTGAATTTCTCACTTCCTGTTTCTCCTCAGTAAGCTTGCCCCCATCATCCGAGCTGTTCTGGATGTGCGTCTCTCCTGCAGGGATGTAGTCCCAATGGAGGGGGCGAGTACACTGACTAACCCCCAGCCAGAACAGCTTGGATGATGGGGGAAGCTTACTGACCTCAGGGCCCACTAACAGGCCAGGTTTGCAAGATAACTGAAATACATCACAGGTGATATCAGTTGCTGCTCAATGATTGCAGTATTTTAGTCCGAATCTCCCCATGGTAATACATAAAATCTGACCTGTTAGCGGGCCCTGAGGACAGGGTTGATGACAACTGAGTTATAGAACAGGAACAAATAAAAAAAAATATGGGACAATACATTTCCATGGAAATATGTTATTAGACACTGAGGACTTTATCTTTTTCTTCTCAGTACTGGAAGCAGTTTGATGCCTCAGAAGAAGAACCCTGACAGCTTGGAACTTATCCGCAGCAAAGCTGGACGTGTCTTTGGTCGAGTATGTTAAGTATTATGAAATATTTAGGTGAAGCCTTCGGGGAGAAAGGGTGCAGCACCATATTAAAATGTTTCTTTTTGCATACTGGTTGCCATACAATTATGCTGCACATGCCACTAATGAGTATGCATACTTCTTTCATTGCCATAGAAATTGACACAACCTGCACTGTTTAGTGATGTTAACACATTTTTGCCTTCTAGCAACACCCTCAAATTTGAAAATACTTGTAACTGTTGGCCCAGTGTCAATGCCAAAGTTTGGGCATCTACTCAGAGACCCAAAGTTCTTAGGCAGCCTATGTGGTAGCACTTGGGTTCTTGAGACCTCTCCGATTTTTTTTTTCATCGGATATTGCGACCGTGTGTATGCCCTATCAGACTTTTTACGTCGGAAATTCAGATGGAATTAGGAAAAGGACATGTTCTCTTTTTTTCCCAAAATGTTTTTTGCATGGGTAATTGGGTTTTTGGTCTTTTTTTCTTTCTAAGTTAATTTTTTCCCATACTACTTATATCTTTCCAATACAATTAAATACATTCCTCCTTTTGCCAATGAATGAGTAACTGTTTTACTGCAGTAAATATGAAACCTGATAAAATAGCTTGTGTGCCTTTTTGCAGTGCTCTGGTTTCCTTATGACACTGAAAGGCCTTCCCAGCACCTACAACAAGGACCTTCAGGTAAGAGCTACCTACCTAGTCCATCTGTTTACTACAAGGCTCTAAAATGGTTCAGCAGTGTGACATTTCAGCTGACAGTCTGTGACTGCTGCTTTATAAATCTGTATTACAATGTACTAGGTCTGAATTTTAAAGCACACTACCCAAGCAAGTAGCGTTGAAGTAATTCCACATTTGTTAACCACTATATTTTGTCACTTACTGCCAGTGCAGATCCTGACCTCCCTGGGGCCCTAAGCAAAACGACATGTCACATTAAAGTTGAGAAGCGGGGGGAGGGAGTGTTCTGCTGTCGGAAATGACATCTTACATTAAACTAAGCAGCGGGGGGTGCTGACTCCTTACCTCTTCTCCCATGCAGCCAGCGAGTTGAGAATCGGGGTGAGGGGCCAAAATCGAAATGACTTCTCACCAGGCGGGGCTTCTAGTAGTTTGGGGGGCCCTCCGCCGCTTTGCATAGTGAGCCTACAGGGCGGATTGGCCCTGCTTACAGCTTTCATTAGCTTCCCTTCTTGTGCCCAGAAGATAAGATATTATGGAAACAGCTGCTAAGCACTCTATAGGTTGCTGGATGATGTTGGGCCAGAAAATACCATAGCTGTGTGGCAGCTAGGCCCGTGTTGATCTCCCTGCATTGAGATCTTTTATATCCATAAGCAGCAGTGGAGCACTGGGGTTGTGCACTTTCACAAGAGTTGAGGTTTGCATTGTGTGCACTGAAAGCATTTTTTTTATATTCTTTCCTTGTCAATTTTGTTTTATTGAGTTTTGACAATTAACATAAATAAGTACAATTGGTGGTAGCAAAAGAAAACATCACATACAAATTAAAAATATTGAATTGTCGCTCCAATATTAAATAAAGACAGTTTAACTAACTTAAACTATTTTGGCAATTATATTATATATATATATATATATATATATATATATATATATATATATATATATATATATATATATATATACTAGCTGAATACCCGGCGTTGCCCGGTCTTCCTATCTTAACCTTTTGGGGAGGAAAATCATAGTAATATAAATATACCCATCTTTTATATAAGGGTGTAGGTAAGGGTTAATTTAACTGTCATATATTTTTATTTGGCATATAAGTAATATGTGTACCAGGTATTATTGAAATATCTCCAGGCGTACAGAAGTTATGTGGGAACATACATTTCCCATTGATTTGCATGGGACTTTAAACAAAAACCCCGACCCTCACAAATGGGGGTAGTTAAGGGATAAATTGACTATCCTATAGTTTAAGTGGACATATAAGTAACATGTGACCAAGTATTATCGAAATAGCTACAGCCGTTTGGAAGTTATGAAGTAACATGTATTTCCCATATGCCCGTACACACAAGAGGATCGATCCGCTGAAATTGATCCGCTGACCGGTTTCAGCGGATAGATCCCCTGGTTTGTACAATCCAGCGGATCTGTTCCCGCGGATTTTTGTCCCCGGGGATGGATTTCCAGCGGATAAAAATTTCCTAACATGCTAAGAAATCTATCCGCTGGAATCCATTCCAACGGATTGATCCGCTGGTCTGTACAGACTCACCGGATCAATCCGTCCGAATCCATCCCCCGCATGTCGCCGCGTCATCATCGCGGCAACAGCGCGACACGTCACCGCGGACGGAATTCCGCTGGGATTTTGATCTCCTGGTTAGTACAACCAGGAGATCAAAATCCGCCAGAGGATTTATCCGCGGATATGGTCCGGAGGACTGTTTCCGCGGATAAATCCTCTTGTGTGTACCCGGCAATAGAGTTGAATGGGACTTTAAAGAAAAACCCCGACCATGGCAAATGGGGGTGGGTAAGGGTTAAACCACCTATCCTATGTTTGTTGCTGACATATAAGTAACATGTGTGCCAAGTTTCATGTTAATATCTTTAGCCGTTTGGACGTGATGCTGGAACATACATACATACATACATACATACATACATACATACATACACACACACGTTGAGTTTTATATATATAGATTTCTAATGGTGGAAAAATTGGATGAGCTTTGGACTCAGTTATGGTTTTGAACTTAAATTTATTATTTCTAATACACATTTAACTTCATAAATTTGATGATTTGAAGCTATAATACCAGTTGTAATAAGCACACCTATTTTGTATGTCTATTGAATGTAATTGTTTTAGAAAATAATTGCTGCATATTTATTTTTGGTTTCCCTGAATAGGAAGACAAAGAAGCCATGTTTGATGTTTATGATACAGTGTGTGCTGTACTTCAAGTGGCTTCTGGAGTGATCTCCACATTACAGGTAAAATATTTCTATTGTATTTATTCACAGTCTTATGCCCCGTACACACGATCGGAAATTCTGACAACAAAAACGTGGATGTTTTTCTGACTGAATTTTGGCTCAAACTTCTGTTGCATACACACGGTCACACAAATGTTGTCGGAAATTCCGACCATCAAGAACGCGGTGACGTACACTACGACGAGCCGAGAAAAAATTAAGTTCAATGATTTCCGAGCATGCGTAGGATTTTGTGCATCAGAATTGCATACAGACGATCGGAATTTCCGACAAGAACTTTTCCCGTCGGAAAATTTGAGAACCAGTTCTCAAATTTTTGCTGTCAGAAATTCCGACAGAAAAAGTCAGATGGACCTACACACGGTCGGAATTTCCGACCAAAAGCTCACATCAAACTTTTTTTGTCAGAAATTCCGATCGTGTGTATGCAGCATTACAGGCCTAGGGCTATGACATACAAGCGATTTTTATCGTAGGTGACAGCTTATCAACAGGATTGCTAATCATGGCTTAACAGGGTAGAAATATACTCTCTCACCTGTTTCTATATGTCCCTCCCTCAATTGCTGGATGAGCGAGATGTCACTCCTTTACTGGCATCTTTTTCTCATGAGCAATACATGGAAACTGGTGTGTTTTCTTTACAGTTTTTAGCTATCCTGTCACTGGCAATTTATGTATGACATAGACCTAATTCAGTAAAACACTGGAAAGAAGATGCACTACCCATGGAATCCAATAGGTTGGAACTTGTGCAGCAAGTGGTCTCAATGGTAACAATACTAGCAAGTTGACGATTAGAGTTGACCCAGATTTATTAACCCAATTATAGAGAAGGCGCCATAGAGAGTACAGAAGCCTAATAAGGAAGTGCAATCAAAAGTTGTATCTAGGGGTGAAAAGAGTGATTTTCTATTTTGTTTTCATTTTATATTAAATTATTTTATGTTTGAAAGATATACTGTGTACTAATTTGTCATTTTATATTTCAGATAAACAAGGAAGGTATGGAGAAAGCACTTAGCCCAGATATGCTGGCTACAGACATTGCTTATTATCTGGTTAGGAAAGGGGTAAGGCTTCATTTACAGCCATAGTAGAAAATTGTGAAGTTCTTAGCAGGTCAGGACCGGCCAGTTTTGTATTTATAAAGTGCCCTGAATGTTGTAATGTAATTGTAAAACTGACCACTGTTTTGCGTGTGCTAGTAGAAACGCCTCTCTTACATGTATGATGTGGGGTTGTCTTTATTGTAACCAAATGACTTGCTTTATGCTTTATTTTTCTAGTAAAAAGGGAAAGTCTGATTGGTAACTATTTTCTTTTTCAGCTGTCTTTGACAGCTTAATAAATCGCCCCCCCCCCCCTTTTTTTTGCCTATGAAGTCCCTTAAAGCACAATTGCACCTTTTGGTATGATTGGCCTTCAGTCACAACATACCCCTCCCCTTCTAGTGTGCAGTCCAGCAGCTCAAATGCTTACCTCCCTCCTACTGATCTACCCTGTGTGGTCCAGCCTGGCACCAAAAAGTGTTTTTCTTACTGCACATGTGTGTCAAAGCCCTATTCATTTTATATGGAAAAGCCATACTTGGCTAGACCGCTGGAGGCCACTTTACCTTATCCATAGGACTGAATAGGGTTGCATGGCATTATGAGGAAGACCCAACAGGGTTTTTATCACTGGAAAGGTTATGCAGTGAAGAGCAGGACTACACAGTAAGGTCAATGGGCTGAGGAGAAATCAACTATGGGCCGGTTCACACCACCAAAACGCGCTGCAGATCCGTTTAGAATGCGTTTCTGCATGTGCATTTTTGATGCGTTTTCCGGATGCATTCCAGATAATTTTTTTTCCATTTATGTTTTTACTGTATTTGTGTCACTCCAGTACAGTCCTGTGCAGGCAAAATGCAGCATCTTCTACTTTTTTTTCTGGAACTGACTGCACTGGTGTGACCTATGCCATTGGAAATCATATAACCTACTTTCCATGCGTTTTTGATGCAGAAAAAAAATGCACTGGACTGCATGTGGTGTGAACTGGCCCTAAAGGACAATTGTACCAAAGATGCAATTGTCCTTTGATCAGCTTTTATTAGGCATACTGTAAAAGGAAACCATTTTTTGTGCTGACATATGCATAAGTTAGGAATTTTAAACCGTGATGATACTATGAGGTTGATTTACTAAAACTGGAGAGTGCAAAATCTGGTGCAGCTCTGCATAGAAACCAATCAGCTTCCAGGTTTGGACAGGCCGATTGGCTACCAAGCAAAGCTGCACCATATTTTGCACTCTCCAGTTTAAGTAAATCCAACCCGTCTCTTTAGTCCTAACACGCAGCTATAACTTAACCTTAAGTCTTGGTTGACACTGACTGCACTAATGAAATTGTGCGAGTTCAGCTGAACTCGCACAATTTAAGTCCCGACTTCGGGGCCGATTTATGAGACATCTGTGCAGGTTTCTGCACAGATGTCAATGAAAAACGCACCTGAAATCGCATAAAAGTAGCACAGAAACTGCTTTTGGGAATCGGTGCAGCGCCGCACCGATTCGGGCACTGCCATTGCCGCCGATTTGGCATGCGATTTGACATGTCAAATGACATCAATGTGAACCAGGGCTAAACCTAAATAAACTCTGAGCTTGCCTTGTTGGGCACCTAAAAAATATGGACCAAAAGCTCTTTTTGCTGAATACAATCACTGCTTCTTTGAAGAGTGTCTCTTACAAGTGACTATCTCTTAATGCAGTTTTAGAATACTTATTCTAGGTATATTATGATAGGCATGTTCTTTGGTGTGCATATAATTTTGATATTATAGCATTCATATTATGAATCTATAATTGTTGCTTTTACAGTGAGGGGGGGGGGGGGGAGTATTTGATCCCCTGCTGATTTTGTACGTTTTCCCACTGACAGAAATTATCAGTCTATAATTTGAATGGTTTATTTTAACAGTGAGAGACAGAATAACAAAAAAATCCCCAAAAGTTATAAATTGATTTGCATTTTAATACGTGTCAGATATTTCTTGTAGCTGGCCACCAGGTTTGCACACTCAGGAGGGATTTTGTCCCACTACCCTTTGCAGATCCTCTCCATTAAAGCGGGAGTTCACCCGAAAAAAAATTTTTAACATTAGATTGGGCCCAGTTACGGGAAGCAGAATCCGCCGCTTCCGGGTATGGTCTTCGGGACTGGGCGTTCCTATTTGATTGACAGCCTTTCGACGGTCGCATACAGCGCGTCACGAGTTGCCGCTCTATACGGCGCCTGCGCACTGACGTTCGGCTACTTTCGGAAACTCGTGACGCGCTGTATGCGACGGTCGGAAGGCTGTCAATCAAATAGGAACGCCCAGTCCCGAAGACCATACCCGGAAGCGGCGGAGAACATCTATCTGTAAAACGGTAAGTACTGCATTGATTTTAAACAAAACACCCGATTCTGCTTCCCGTAATTAGGCCCAATCTAGTGTTAAAAATAGATTTTTTTGGGTGAACCTCCACTTTAAGGTTTCGAGGCTGATGTTTGGCAAGTTGAACCTCCAGCTCCCTCCACAAATTTTCAATGGAATTAAAGGGGTTCTAAACCCTCAAGGTAGAATACATAGAATGCATTAAGGTGAAAAAACTCTTGTAGTGAAACAGCCCCCCCCCCCCCTTTACTTAGCTAAACCCGATTGTTCCAGCGACGGGGATGAGCAGAGCAGCTTCAGCCTCTGCCTCAGTTCCTGATTAGCTGGATTGATCGCAACGGAGCATTGGCTCCCGCTGCTGTCAATCAAAGCCAGTGACACGGGAGCCAGGGGAGGCGCGAGTCATGCTGTCTGTGTCAATGGACTCAGCAGCAGGACTCGGGAGCGCGCCTGCACAAGTGCCCCCAGAGAATGTGGGTTTCTGTGGGGGCAAGAAGAGGAGGAGCCAGGAGCGTCGTTGGGGGACCCCGGAACAGGAGGATTTGGGCCCCTTGCACAGAAGAGGTAAGTATGACATGTTTTTGTTATTTAAAAAATTAACCTTTACAACCCCCTTTAAGGTCTGGAGACTGGCTAGGCCACTCTGGTTCCTAATGTGCTTCTTCTTGAGCCACTCCTTTGTTGTCTTGGCCGTGTGTTTGGGTCATTGTCATGCTGAAATACCCATCCACGCCCCATTTGGATGAGGGAAGGAGGTTCTTACCCAAGATTTGACGGTGTATAGCCCTGTCCATCGTCCCTTTTAAAGCTGTGAAGTTGTTCTGTCCCCCTAGCATAAAAACACCCCCAAAGCCCAATGTTTTCACCTCCATGTTTGATGGTGGGGATGTGATCTTGGGGTCATAGGCAGCATTCTTCCTCCTCCAAACATGGTGAGTTGAGTTGATGCAAAGGGGCTCGATTTTTGGTCTCATCTGACCACAACACTTTTACCCAGTTCTCCTCTGAATCTTTTAAACGTTCATTAGCAAACCTCAGACGGGCCTATACATCTGCTTTCTTGAGCAGAGCGACCTTGCAGGCGCTGCAGGAATTCAGTCCTTCAAGGCCTATTGTGTTACCAATTGTTTTCTTGGTGACTATGGTCCCAGCTGCCTTGAGATCACTGAAAAGATTCTCCTATGTAGTTCTGGGCTGATTCCTTACCGTTCTCATGATCATTGAAACTCCATGATCTTGCATGGAGCCACAGATCGAGGGAGATTGACAGCTATTTTGTGTTTTTCCATTTGCACATCACACCAACAGTTGTCATCCTCCCACCAAGCTGCTTAGCAATGGTTGAGTAGCCCATTCCAGCCTTGTGCAGGTCTACAATCTTGTCCCTGGCATCCTTGGACAGCTCTTTGGTCTTGGCCATGGTGGAGAGATTGGAAACTGATCTGCTTCTGTGGACAGGTGTCTTTTATACAGGTAACAAGCTGAGATTAGGAGCACATCCTTTAAGTGTGCTCCCAATCTCAGCTCGTTACCTGGATAGAAGATACATGGGAGCCAGGAATCTTGCTGATTGATAGGGGATCAAATACCGTATTTATGGACGTATACCGTGCACTTTTTTCCCCTTAAAATAAGGGGAAAATTGTGGGTGCGCGATATACGCCGATACCCGCTTCCCGCGCTCAGTTTGAATGCCTGCGCCGACATATACCGAGTGCAGTACACTCGGCTACATTCGGCCAGGCTCGGCTTCGCTCGTGCTCACGCATAAACGTCACAGAGCGTAAGCACGAGCGAAGCTGAGCCTGGCCGAATGTAGCCGAGTGTACTGCACAGGCATTCAAACTGAGCATGGGAAGCGGCGATTCGACAGGGAGACAGCGCGGGAGAAGCCGGGAGGACACCACCGAAGCCGCAGACGGATGCCGGACCCGACGAGGCCGCCGATGGACGCCGCGCAAGACACCTAAACTGTAAGTACTAAAAAAAATTTTTTACAGGAATTGCGGGTCCACATTAGGGGTGCGCACTATACGCCGGAGAACACAATACCCCGATAAATACGGTACTTCTTTCACTCAATAAAATGCAAATCAATTTATAACTTTTTTGAAATGCGTTTTTCTGGATATTTTTGTTGTTTTTCTGCCTCTCACATTTTAAAATAAACCTACCATTAAAATTATAGATTGATAATTTTTTTGTCAGTGGGCAAATGTACAAAATCAGCAGGGGATCAAATACTTTTTCCCCTCACTGTAAGTGGTGAGTTATAAAAAGATAAAATCTTCTTGTTTGTGACAACAGATGCCCTTCAGACAAGCACATGGACTCTCTGGTAAAGCGGTTCAGCTAGCTGAAACTAAAGGAATTCCTCTCAATAAACTCTCTTTGGAAGACTTGAAGAGCATCAGGTGTGTTATATGGTTTGAAATGAACATATCCAAATTGGAATGAACATATGATTTAACAGGATAGTTAATACTGAGATAGAGGCAAGTCAGATAACTTTCCCAGCAGTGTCTTTTTTAACTCTTTTTTGCTGTCTGGACAATTTTACTATAATTTTTTTTCCGATTATGGATCTGAAAGTTTGTTAAAGACTCCCAAACCATATATTTTCTGAAAGCCAAGGAAATGTATAATAAAACCATGGCAACCCTTTTTTTGTACATCACAGAATATAAAATCCTTTTAGTTCACGCAATCACAACATAATCTCAACATTTGCTATTAAACATAAAATGGCTCTTGGAGGAAGCAGGAATTTGAACTTTACATTAAAACCGATGTGTCTAGAGTTCTGCTTTAATATTAGGTTCTAAAGCTACCCCCCTTCCAAGTAGGTTATATAGGTGGCATGTTGTCATCACTCTTGGCCCCATTTATAACCATATTAGCATATCCCAAAGAAGAACTCTATGGCCCCGATTCAGAAAGGACTTACGCCGACATATCTTCTGATACGCCGCGTAAGTCTACAGATGCGCCGTCGTATCTATGTGCCTTATTCAGGAAACAAGATACGCCTGAATTTTGCCTTGATACGACCAACGTAAGTCTCCTACGCTGTCGTATCTTGGGCGCATATTTATGCTGGCCGCAAGGGGCGCTTCCATTGATTTATGCATAGAATATGTAAAAGACCAAGATATGCCGATTCAGGAACGTACTTACGCCCGTCGCTGTAATCTACGCCGTTTACGTAAGGCGTATGTCCGGCGTAAAGTTAAGCCTCATAAAGCAGGGGTAAGTCATGTTAGGGTATGAACGTCGGAACAGCTGTCGGATTTTACGTCGTTTGCGTAAGTTGTATGTGAATGGGGCTGTGGGCGTAGGTTACTTTCACGTCGAAGGCATTGAGCCATCGTATCTTATGGAGTATATGCAACGTGATTCTGAGCATGCGCGCGCATGCGCCGTTTGTTCAGCCCTTCATTTACATGGGGTCACGGTTAATTTAAATGGAACACGCCCACTACCTTCCTACTTTGAATTAGGCAGGCTTACGCCGGCCAATTTACGCCGGCGCAAGTTTGGGAGCGAGTGCTTTGTGAATACTGCACTTGCCTCTCACAGTTACGTCGGCGTAGCGCATATGAGGTGCGCTACGCCGGCATAAAGATACGCCGTTCTACGTGAATCTGGGCCTATATTTCCCCACAGAAGCCACATTCATTAATTCATTCTCCTGTCCTTTCCAGTGTATTGAACATATTGGTGGAGAAAAACAGACCGCTGTTATAAATTATTTTATTTGTGTCTACACTTATTCCATGCTTGCTGTCCATAGACAGAATCTGATTTGAAAAGGGGTTTCTGTCTGTCTGTTCTGCAACAGCTCCTAGCAGTGAGATTGATACAGACACCTTCCAGTCTGAAGTATGTGCCCTTTATAAATAGAGTCTGTATTTTCTGCTTCTGGGGATTGCTGTACAATTTTGCATAGACTAGGGAAATGGTGTTTTATCAGCAGGCAAAATGCTTGTGTGGTATATAAGAATGTAAAAACTGTTAGTCTCTTATTAAATAGATCGCTGATTTGCTGCTTCTTTGTTCCTGCAGCCCCCTCTTCAGCAACGATGTGTCCAAGGTGTGGAACTACACCAACAGTGTGGAGCAGTACACAGCAGCAGGAGGAACAGCAAAGAGTTCTGTGGTGGCACAGGTGGAACAGCTGAGAACCTGGCTAAAAAAATCACTAGAGTCCGTGATATAATGGGATAATTGGACCATAGTAGATTTGATAGAGAACACAAAGATATGTTAGTCATATTTTAAGCTGAACGCCAGGAAACGCAGATACAGAGGTAAAATAAAGGGATTTGTTTTACATGCCAAAGGATTTGTATGATCATCAAGTCTTGATTTTTTTTTATCGCTCTGTCACCCAGCATATCCCTCTCTGGCAGAGCAGGAAACGTAATATTTTCCTGTTGTAGTTAAGAAACACTAACAAGACTTTTCACCACCCCTAGCCTGTGCAATGAAAGGAGAAGCTGCACACTGAGTTCATCGCTTTGTCACTCTGCTCCCCCCCTCCAATCACCTTATCCCTTGCTAGCACATGAACACTACAGCACCTTACTGCTTCTCCCTCTCTAAGTCTAGGCTTTGTTATGCAAGAGGCTAATTCAAAGTGAAATTCGGTTACTTACACTGCTTGTTTAAAAAAAAAAAAAAAAAAAAAAATGTAATCAATACAGAGTTGCAATCATTTTGTGTCTTTTAAATCTGCCTGGACTTCATCTTAAATAATGATTTCAGTTGCTTCTATAAGAAACAGTGTAATTGATGAAAGTAGTTGGAAGTAGAAACAATTTTCAGAGATGCCAAATAGTATTTAGTTATTATAATTTTATACATAGAAACAGTATATTTACAAAGATGGCAGGTTACATGACTATAATTAAAATATTATTAATCCCTATTGTGTTTATTTTTTTTATTTGTATTCTCTTCAGTTCATTGCTGTTTATTCCTTGACTTTAAAATAATTTGAAGGTGGCCATAGATGTAGAAGGGCCAATAGGCGTTCACTCCTGCATGCTTGACCATGAACAATTAGTACAGCTGTCCAGCGGCCTCCCCTTTGTGCAATTTCTGCATGCCCTCTAGTACATGCAGCATCATGCTCTGTGGTCTGCTGTATCCACAGAACAGTGTGAGTAGAGCAGCCAGTGTTTCTGATCACCAGCCACCCCAGTGCAGTGTCACTATATTGAGCCAGCCAGCAACAGTGTTTTTGATTGGCACCACACCAGTGTCAGTGTCACCAGACCAGTTTAAGTGGACAACAGTGTTCCTGATCTCTTCCACACCAGTCCCAGTGTCAAGCAAGCAACAGGGTTTGCTGCCACACCATTACAGAGTCACCAGACCAGTGTAAGCCAAAAACAGTGTTTCTTATCACCTCCACACCAGTCCCAATATCAAAAGACCAGTGTATTCTGACAACTGTGTTCCTGATTACTACCACACCAATCCCAGTGTAAGCCAGCAACAGTGTTCATCATTGCCACCACACCAGTACAGTGTCACCAGACCAGTGTAAGCCAGAAACAGTGTATATGACCACTACATAATTCCCACCACAGTGTAACCAGACCAGTTCAGCCAGCAACAATGTTTGTGATCACTGCCACATGAGTCCCATTGTCACCAGAGCAATGTAAGTCAATTAAAGTGTTCATGATCCCTGCTATACCAATCCCAGTGTCACCAGACCACTTTAAGCCAACAGCAGTGTTCCTGAATGCTGCCACATAAGTTTCAGTGTTGCCAGGCCAGTACAGCCAGCAATAATGTTCCTGATCGCCAGCCACACCAGGATCAGTGCAGTCATCAACAGTGTCTTCAAATATCATCCCATCTGGACAGTGTCCCGAGAGCTATTGCAGCCAGCAACAGCATTCCTAATCAGTGCAGTCTTGCCTGCTGCCTGCACTGACCCTGTTATGTTCTTTCACCACAATTCTGCCTGCTGCTGGATCGATCCTTTGCCTGTTTTATTTACTACATCTCTGCCTGCTGTCTCAACTGCCCCATCTGCATGTCCGACTGACTACTTTCCTGTGAGACACCAGTCACTGCCAATCCTTATGGACAACTGCATTTCTGGAACCACAGGAACTATGTTCAGCCTCCAGTACTTCCTACGTCAGTAAACATAGCATTCCTGGAGGCAGTCACCTACCAATAGGCTACGTTTGCTTGGTTTATAGGATTAAATGGGGAATGCTTTAGGTGATACTACATTAAGCTATGTTCCCTGACCCCTTGCACATAGGTGAGCATTACAATTCAATATTTTTGATCCAATGTTGGTTGATTTTTGTAATATGCAAGATACAAGGTTCCGGTACATAATAAGTCCAAACATTAAAAATATCTCACTCATGTGATATCCCTATACTCGAGCAGAAGCAGAATATATTCTGGGGTGTAATTGTATGTCCATGCTGTATACAAAAAGTCTTATTACATTTTAAAAACTGTGTAAATAAAAAGTTTTAATTTCCTTTATGCATTTTCCGCATAGGGTATCAGCCTTCCTGTATTTCTGAAACAGCACTTAGAATGAGGTCATAAATGTATTCAAAGGCCAGAGACATACGGGGAGACATGTAGCTTATGTGATCCTAATCTAATTTTCTCCGTATCTGCCTCCAGTGGCCAACTTTAGGCTGTTTAGTTGATTTAGCACTTCAAGTTTTTTTTTATAAATTTTATGACCTCATTCTAAGTGCTATTTCAGAAATACAGGAAGGCTGATACCTTATGCTGATAGCATCCCCCGAGGAAGCCCAATACATAGGGCGTAACATGTCAGGATTCAACACTATGCCGCTTTAAACACGTTTATGAGCCATGGGCCAGATCCACAGCCAGCCGGTGTAACTTAAATATTCGGATTTAAGTTACACTGCCGGAAAAGTGCCCGATCCATAAAGCACTTACCTAGAAATTTTCGGCTGTGTAACTTAAATCCGGCCGGCGCAAGGCGTTCCTAATTTAATGGGGCGAGTCCCATTTAAATTAGGCGCGCTCCCGCGCCGGCCGTACTGCGCATGCTCACAACGTCATTTTCCCGACGTGCTTTGCGCGGTTTTACGTTGCGCCGGGTTTTGAGAATCGCGAAGGGCGTAAAAAAAAAAATACGAGTTGCAGCGGGAAAAAAAAAATTGAAAAAAAAAAGACGGCGACGCGGGATAGAAGGGTCTACTTTTACAAGGCCTAAACAGTTTAGGCCTTGTAAAAGCAGCCCTAATATTGCGACGGCAAACTAATACTTTGTGGATCTCCGTAAGTGCTAATTTGCAAACCCGAAGCGGCATTTCGACGAGAAAATAGGATTTTTATAACAGCTTACCTGTAAAATCCTTTTCTTGGAGTACATCACGGGACACAGAGCCGCATAGCCATTACATGTGGGTTATAGAGTCTACCTTCAGGTGATGGACACTGGTGTAATCAATTAAACAGGAAGTTCCCTCCCTATATAACCCCTCCCCTACTGGGAGTACCTCAGTTTTTGTAGCAAAGCAATAAGTGTCCCAATATCCCCAAACAAGAGGGGTGGGAGCTCTGTGTCCCGTGATGTACTCCAAGAAAAGGATTTTACAGGTAAGCTGTTATAAAAATCCTATTTTCTTTATCGTACATCACGGGACACAGAGCCGCATAGCCATTACATGTGGGATGTCCCAAAGCAATGCTTACTGAGGGGAGGGAGACACCAACAACGCAGACCGCCATCAGACGTGAGGACCTATAATGCTGCCTGCAGCATACAGCGCCAAAAAGCTGCATCCTCTTGCCGTCTTATGTTCACCTGATAGGAATTAGTGAACGTAAGCACAGATGACCAAGTTGCGGCCTTGAAAATCTGCGTCATAAAGGCTTGGAAATGCATTGCGCATAAAGAGCTTACCATCCCGGTAGGGAGCACCCCCACAAAAAAAAAACAGGGGGAATCCTCCACTAAACCACAAGCCTGAATAATAACCTGATGAATCAACCTTAAAAACAGTTGATTTTAGACGCTGCCTGCCCTTTCCTGGGACCTCCTGGTAGCGCAACAACATCAGTTTTCCGTATCCGAGCAGCCGCTTCAGATAGGCCTAGACCCTTCTTACTCCAACGAGAGAGAGAGGGTGTAACCATTTTAATAGCTGACCTGAACACTGCCTGCCCATCTAGGGTCTTCTGGCAGCCCAATAAAAACGTCAGCTTTCTATATCTGAAAACTTCAGATAGGTATTTAACTGCTCTCATCTCAATTGAGAGAAAAGCAATAAACTTTTCCTTCCGTGAAACAAGGTTTTGAAAAAAGGGAAGGTAAGAATATCTAGATTCAAATGAATACTAGATCCTTCTAGTAAATAAGGTTGGGTGAGGATGAAAATCACTCTACTTGTAAGAATAATTGAGTATGGCTCTATACCAAGAAAGTTGCCAATACTGAAACTCTCTTGGAGGCTACCACAACCAAGAACACCAATTCCCTTGTTAAAGGATGAAGGGAAATATGGTGCATCGGCCCAAGGAGCTGACCCTGTAAGCCGACAAAACTAGAGCCAATCCTCCGAGCACAAGGGCGACCCAACTGGTGGACTTATGCACGTCACCCCTTGTATAATAGCCCGGACCAAAGAGTGTGAAGCAAGCGACCTTTGGAAGCAAGGCCGAGATCGGATCCTTGATATAACTTAAGGCTAGCTCCGTCTCCTTTCCAAATGTAGGAAGGCAGGAATTTTACCTTTGACAAACTTCCACGGATGCCACCATCTGGTTTCACACCAGGAACATGGGCCTTCCAGACCGTAGGATATCTGGTCCTGGAGGCCAGCTCTCTTGTATGAATCAAGGGAATTGCCGCTGATTCTGAAAGCCCCGATCCTCGAGAATGTGGGCTATAAATGCCAGATCATGAATTGACCTGTTGCAAGGCAGGATGTAATACCCCCTGCAAAGTAGGCCTGGACAAGATGTAAGGGACCGTGGGTCCTCTACTACCACCCTTACTGTTCCTGCACCGAGAGGTCGTCAGGGTTATGCCGGAGTAACCAGGCCAGCTTCCGTTCTCCTCTAATGTTGCATAGAAGCCACAAAAGTCACGGCACTGGGGCGAGAGACACAACCAGTGACAACTGGTCCCCCCGGATTACAAACACATCTGCCCCGCATGCAGGGTTGATCCTTTGTCCTTGACCCCAAGCTGTTCAATTTCTTGTTGAGCCTGGACGCCAATACATCTTATGTACAGAGTACTATTTCTGTGACATTTGGTCAGGAAAACAGTCGGGGTGTAGAGGTCATTCTCCCGGAGACACTTGTTGACGGCTCCAGCGAATCGCCTGCCCATTCTGCATTTCATGAAATGACGAATGTCAATAGGCAAGGCACAAGCTCCTCCTTGGTAAATTAAGTAAATCACTAGTATGGCATAGTCTGATTGTACTCGGACAGAACCAACCTGCCACCTGAATGTTCAGGCCCCTAAGCCAGATGCTCCATCGGTAGCTCTAGCTGACAGATAAGGGCTCCATTGGAGCTTGACTACTTCCCCTGGGCCATGGTCTCTTCCTGACCTGGCAAACCCTTTTAGTTAAGAATCACCAAGAGGAATTCCAGCATATCTCTGGGACCGGGTTCTTTGGATAATGCTAGGTCAAGATCCACTCTTTCTAGGCCGACAAAATACTGTTTATAACAGCCCTGAATAAAAGTTAGTATAGGGAACTGTCTTGAATGAAGCCAGCATCTTCCCTAGTGCCTTAATCAAAAGGCCAAAAGTAAGGAACTGTTCCTTGCCATGACCACATAGACCAGTTTTCTTATAGCGATGGTCTTGTCTGAGGCCAAAAAAACTCTCCTTTTTGGACTGTGCCAAACATACCCAGCTTCTTGTCAAATGAAAGAATGTATCTTTAGACTGGAATCCCAACCCAGGAGTTCCAGATACTTGACCATGCTGGACATCCTTAGGTCCAGCCATGCTACTGACTGACCCATCAGCAGGAGTTTGCTTCGGTATGCCATTACTGCTATACCCTGGGCCTACAGACCTGCTTGAGGCGGACCCTAGCACCCTGACAACTCAGGCACGGAGGCTAACCCCAAAGGGCAAGACCACCAACTGGAGATAGTGCTGTTCCCCTGCGAAACGCAGACAACCTCTGCAGACCCAAGTAAATAAACACATATGCAACTGGCTCCCCATATGTGTATGTGGCAAGTGTTAAAGCCATATGCCTCAATGGAAGTGTGTGTACATGGCAGCGTGTGTTCCTGGAAGCATGAATTCATATAAATATGTTTTAAGCAAAACATGCATATAGCATGTGTGCTCTGGAACAAGCATCTTGCAAGCAAGCATGCGCTATAAACGTGTTATGCAACAATGTGCAACATGAACCCATGCAGACATGTATTTCTATGCAAACACAAGGAATTCTGTATTGCTTAATTAGGCCATGTGCAACTTTAAAGTAATCATGCATCCTTATGCGATTCAGCATCTTCCATGCGATTAACATCTTATGCATTTTAAGCACTACTGTGCGGACAAGAACCCTTGTGTGACCAAGGACTCTTGTGTGACCAAGCACCCCTGTGCGATCCAGCATCCTTATGCACTCAAGCATCTTAATGCGACTTTAGGCATTTCTGTGAAACAAGCCTCTCTATGTGATCAAGTATCCTTGGGTAATCCAGGACGCTGTTGATCCGACAACCATGTGTGATCCAGCTTATTTTTGCATTCAAGCATCTTTAAGCGATCTTTAGGCATTCTTGTAGAAATAAGCCTCTCTGTGCGACCAAAATATCCTTGAGTAATCAAGGACTTGGGTGATCATGTGTGATTCAGCATTTTTATGCCTTCAGGCCTCTTTATGCGATTCTAGGCATATCTGTGGAAACAAGCCTGTTTGTGTGACCAAATATCCTTGGGGAATCAAGGACTTGGGTAATCAGGTAATCATGTGTGATTCCAGCATTTTTATGCATACAAGCATCTTTATGCAAACTTAGGCACTTCTGTGGACACAAGCCTCTCTGTGTGACTAAATATCTTTGGGTAATCCAGGACGCGGATGATCAGGTAACCATGTGTGATCCAGCATCTTTTTTGCATCCAAGCAACTTTATGCGATTTTAGGCATTTCTGTGGAAACAAACCTCTTCTGTGTGACCAAACATCCTTGGGTAATCAAGGATTTGGGTGATCAGGTGACCATGTGTGATCCAGCATTTTTATGCATACAAACGTCTTTATGCGATTTTAGGCCTTTCTGTGGAAACAAGTCTCTCTGTGTGACCAAATATCCTTGGGTAATCCAGGACTTGAGTGATCAGGTAACTAGCATCTTTATGCACTCAAGCATTTCTATGCAACTCTAACAAACATGCAACACCATACAGACAGAAACATGTATCCTTATGCGATCCACAATAAAACATCCTCTGTTACTTGTTTTTATCCCACATGCATTCCAAACTGATGTATCTTATGCAACATGTGGACTGGTATAGAGGAAGTTATTCTCTGTAGATGTGCGTTTCCTCAATTAAGAGACGTTAGCAATGTGTACCAGCAACTGTGCATCCCTCAGATGTGCATTTGGTTAGCCTGAAGCCGACACCAGGCTGAGGACCATATGGAGGTCTTACTAGCCACCTATAGGAAAACCTCTCTTTACACTCTAAGGAGAAGATAGAGGCTTTGGCCGAGTAGGCAGAGGGAAGTTATATGCAGCATGAATCTCTGAAAAGACTGCTGGTGCAATCAGAACCTGTAGAGCTTTTGATAGCTTCTCCTCGTTAGGCTGCAGCTCCTGTCCTCTGACAGTGAACCTTCATCCCCAGCTCTTCTAATCCCTTCGTTTAAGGATTAAAGCAGGAAAAAGGGACACACCCTGCTTTTTTTTTTTTTTTTTTTGCTTCTTGTGAGGATGCTGCGAACATAGCAGTTAACCTCTTGTAGAACAACAAATGCGATGCAAAAAACAAAACACATGCAGAGTGGCTGCAATGTTGGGGGAGACTGCAGTGCCTGACAGGTCTGATGGCTCAATCTGTGAGCTGTTTAAGTCTCTACAGGGGAGAATAAGGGGCCACCAGGTTCAGGTGGCGATTCCTTTTTATATTCCTACCCCTGACCTTATTCAATGGGGAGACAAAAGTCCTAAGCTAAAAGCAGAGGAACTTAACCCAGATGCATCAACAGCTGAACTTAGTCTGGCAGCAACAATGCCTGCTAATCTGCACAGCTAGATGCGGAGTAGGCGTCTTAGATGAATCTGTATCCAACTCACACAAGGTGCTTGCGTTTGTGTCCCCCTAGCTTTACAGAGCTCTGATGTCTGGGCCTTTTTTGAAGAGCCCTCTCTGCGACTGCACTGAGCCGGTGAGCACGTGCGACATGGTAGAGCCTGAAGCTGAGGAAGTGGGATGCACAATAGACCAGCTAACACTTAAGCTTCCGTCTTTGGAAAGCATGGTAAGCAAAAACATCAGGCATGTCTTTTACTGCCCATAGTAGTGGAAAAACAGATAAGACTTGCAGCTACTCCTGGAAGACAATCCTTTGAATAGGATTAAGGGCATTTTTTTTTTTTTTTTTTTATGTACCAGCCCCTTCAAGGGGAGATATATGGGTACTACAGCCATCCTGTCTGAACAGACATAGTGGCCCAGGCTACATGCCGGCTAGGGGAGATATATGGGTGCCCTGAGCCATCCCGTCTCAGAAGACATCGTGGTTTACATTGCCCATGCATAGAAACATAATATAGGCGAGACCCATAGTCCCCTACAGAAGACCTACTGTCGAACCAAGTCCCGTAGGTCCCTCTCTTACCTTTCCACGCTGCAGGGTATTGCCAAGCAAGAGGCCCAATCTTCCCCCTTCACCGTGGGTATAGTCCTAGACCTTCAGGGACCGGGGTCCATGGCAGGAACACCACACCCCTGGACCTATATAGCACCCTGGCAGCAGAAAAACATTTGGTCCTTAGAAGGCACAAAGTTCTGGAACCCAGGATCCAGCCCTCCAAAGAGAGGCATTATAGGCTAAACCTCGTTCTTCGTACCGAGGCCCGGGTACCGTCCACTTTGGCTATGAAGCACCTTGGACGGATCCGGATTTATGGAGGCTTTTTACATCCAGCATAGATCCCTCCAGTGGAGCTCCTAAGAGCACATGGTAACTCGTGACCAACACCTTAGACACTGATGAAAAAAACTGAGGTACTCCCAGTAGGGGAGGGGTTATATAGGGAGGGAACTTCCTGTTTAATTGATTACACCAGTGTCCATCACCTGAAGGTAGACTCTATAACCCACATGTAATGGCTATGCGGCTCTGTGTCCCGTGATGTACGATAAAGAAATGCCCCCAGCGGCGGCTGCGGTACTGCATCCTAAGATCCGACAGTGTAAGTCCCTTACACATGTCGGATCTTCTCCCTATGTGAAACTGATTCTGTGGCCAGCGTATCCCTTTTGAGGATCTGGCCCCATATTCTTAGGTTTAAGCTTATGTCTTTTATAAATATGACTTTGTTTTAAATATATAATACATTTAAAAACATGTTTATCTCAATGTATTTTTCTTTGGTTTGTTGCTTACACCGCTATCATCCCATCCCTCATGTAAGGAAAATAAAAAAACAGAGTTTTTGCTTGCACATGATTGGATAATAGAAATCAGCAGAGCTTCCCTTCATTTCAGAGCCTCGCCCAAGATCTAGAGCAACTGCACTTACAGTGCATAGTATATTTGCCTTTAGTAAATCAACCTCTATGCCTCTTAAAAATACCATGAGGTATCTGTATTACAAAATGTGGTAATTTTGTTGGTGTGTCTACTGGCCTGGCACACCAGGGCCTCCAAACATAATAAGTAGTCAAGAAATTAGATGCCTAAATTATGCCCCATGGAAAGCCTAAAGGTGCATCTTGTTTATTTTTGATAATCAGGAGGAGTAACAGAATGTGTTTTGGCGTGTAATTCTTATGCCTCGTACACACGATCGGAATTTCCGATGGAAAAAGTCAGA
This sequence comes from Rana temporaria, assembly GCF_905171775.1. Classification (NCBI taxonomy): domain Eukaryota; kingdom Metazoa; phylum Chordata; class Amphibia; order Anura; family Ranidae; genus Rana; species Rana temporaria. Next base: position 250,194,622 of record NC_053490.1, on the reverse strand, counting down.
CGGAATTTTTTCATCGGATATTCCGACCGTGTGTATTCCCTATCGGAAATTCAGAGGGAGTTAGAAAGAGAACATCGGAAATTACGTTTGTATGGAACTCCGACGGAGAAAAAAACATGCATGCTCGGAAGCATTGAACTTCATTTTTCTCGGCTCGTCGTACGCGTTTTTGACGGTCGGAATTTGGTGTGACAGTGTGTATGCAAGACAGCTTGAACCGAATTCCACCGAAAAAACCCGCCGGAGTTTATTCCGACAGAAACTCCAATCTGTGTACAGGGCATAAGTATGCCTATGCTATGTGTGAGAAATATCTTATTAATTAACAGCTGTGTGTAAAAGAAATACATTTTCATTTTCCAAAAACTTCTTCAGAGTACTCTGGGGGTGTAGCTGTAAGTATGCCTATGTTGTGTGTGTGTGTGTGTGAGAAATAACATGTTAAAATGAGAACTTTGTGAAATAAAATCCAATTTTATTTACTTTCCTAATTTTTCAAAAAATACAACTTAAAAAAAAGTCATGCCGGGCGGTAGAATGGGCACGGGACAGGAGGGACAAAAGGTGGGTGCAAATTGAGAAAGCACTAACTAGTAAACATTTGAATAATATTATTTGGATCCCTGCACAACACAGAGCACTAGACCACAAAACACATGATCTAACACGGGACACTTTAAGAATGTGGGATAAGACCCTGACACAAATAGAGGGTAAATTTAATTCCCCACTAATGAACCTAAAGGAAAATCCTTATTTTGCACCAGGGGAAAACAAAATTGGGGGGAATTGGATTAAGGCAGACACGGTTCACTTAGGGGACATTGTTAAGGAGGGAGAGATAATGACCTATGAAGACTTGAGATCCAAAACGGATTTCTGGAACTTGGATAGGTGGCATTACTCCCAGTTGCATCACTTTGTGAGGCACCTCCCCCGCCCACTGCAGACGGAGGCGGAGCTAACTCCACTTGAGAAGATTTGCAAATCTAAGAATAGTAAGGGCACTATCACTAAATTATATGGATTATTGGTAAAGATAGGTTCACGGAGCGAAGCACCCTTTATTGGTAAATGGGAAAGAGAGTTAGGAATCACAAGAGGGTCAAACAGTTTCAAGAGAATTATGCACCTTACCCATTCATCCGCAACCGACGTACGAACTGCCGAAACAAATTATAAGTGTATCTCAGGGTGGTATATTACCCCGGACAAAGCAAATAAATACAAAGCAGATCAGACCGCAGAATGTTGGCGGGGCTGCGCAGAAAGAGGCACGATGGCCCACCTTTGGTGGTTATGCCCAAAAATACAAACTTACTGGGACATAATTTTGAGTCAAATTAAAGTTATTACGGGCGAAGATTTAAAGAAAGACCCCTGGGTCGTTCTCTTTCATTGCAGCCAAGAGGGGAAAAGAAAATATAAGCAGTCTTTACTTCCTCATCTTCTAAACGCCGCCAAGAAACTCATACCCAAAAAGTGGCAGGAGACAGAAAGTCCACACGTATGGAACTGGATAGACGAAGTGGAGGAAACGTACAGGCTGGAAGAGTTAAAGGACAGTCACCTAGAGACGACTGGCGGACATAGGAAGAAATGGGAAAAATGGAGGGAATACAAAAAAACATGGAGTTATGCAGAAAGAATTAGGGCACGCTATGAATAAGCCATATGTTAGCAACATGGTTATTATAAGGTCCCTGGCTATGGTCTTTTACTAGAGCGAGTCACATACTGCTCTTTGATTGATGAACGTTTGAGACTGGTTTTTACGAAGGAAAAGTTAGGAGATTCCTGGGAGCCAAGATGGGGGGGGGGGGGGGGAATCAAAAATATAGAGCCACAAGGGCAAGCCATAGTACTAAGCTATTTCCGCATTTTAAATAAGTGTTGGCCTATATTTAAAAAAGAAAAGAAGAAGAATAATAATAATAAAAAAAAAAAAAAAAAAAAAACCTAAGGAGCATAGCAAATATACCACTTATGATGCAAACCACAAAATGAGACGTAAGACGCATCAAACCATGAGTGGGTCTCTATGATTTGGTAAGAGCTGAGGTGGAAAAGAAAAAAAAGAAAAAAAAAAAAAAGTCATGCCTCTTAACCACTTGCTTACTGGGCACTTAAACACCCCTCCTGCCCAGAGCAATTTTCAGCTTTCAGCGCTGTCACACTTTGAATGACAATTACTCAGTCATGCAACACTGTACCCAAATGATTTTTTTGTCCTTTTGTTCCCACAAATAGAGCTTTCTTTTGGTGGTATTTGATCACCTCTGGGTTTTTTATTTTTTGCGCTATTAATGAAAAAAGACCGAAAATTTGGAAAAAAAATGATTTTTTCTTAGTTTCTGTGATAAAATTTTGCAAATTAGTAATATTTATTCATACATTTTGGCCACAATTTATACTGCTACATGTCTTTGATAAAAATAACCCAAAATTTTTGGAAATTATTTTGGTCTGTGTGAAAGTTTTAGAGTCTACAAGCTATAGTGCAAATCATAAAAAATTGTCACATCTGATCACACCTGATGTACTGAAGGCCTATCTCATTTCTTGGGACCCTAACAAGCCAGGAAAGTACAAATGCCCCCAAAATAACCCCTTTTTGGAAAGTAGACATTCCAAGGTATTTATTAAGAGGCATGGTGAGTTATTTGAAGTTGTGTTTTTTTCCCACAATACTTTGCAAAATTTAGATTTTTATTTTTCATTTAAAACATTTCTTAAAATTGTCATTGTAATAGCTTATTTCTCTTACATGGCATGTGCATACCACAAATGACACCCCAAAATACATTTTGCTACTCCTCCTGAGTAAAACGATACCCCATGTGTGATACTTTTTCACTGCCTGGCCACATACGGAGGCCCAACATGCAGGAAGCGCCATCAGGGGTTTTAGGAGCATAAATTGCACATCTAACTAGTTGACTACCTATTACACTTTTGAAGGCCCTGGAACACCAGGACTATGGAATTACCCACAAAGTGACCCCATTTTGGAAAGCTAATACCCCAACGTATAATATATGAGGCATAATGAGTCTTTTGAACGGTTTATTTTTTTCCAGCAGTTTTTGGAAAATGTGGAAAAAAAATGAAAACGCATTTTTTTTACACAAAGTTGTCCATTGATAAGATATTTCCAACACATAGCATGTACATAGCAAAAATTACACCCCAAAATACATTCTGCTACTCCTCCTGAGTAAAATGATACCCCATGTGTGAGACTTTTTTTACTGCCTGGCCACATACAGAGGCCCAACATGCAAGAAGCGCCATCGGGGGTTTTAGGAGCATAAATTGCACATCTAACTAGTTGACTACCTATTACACTTTTGAAGGCCCTGGAACACCAGGACAATGGAATTACCAACAAACTGACCCCATTTTGGAAAGCTAACACCCCAACGTACAATCTATGAGGCATAATGAGTCTTTTGAATGGTTCATTTTTTTCCAGAAGTTTTTGGAACATGTGGAAGAAAAATGAAAACGCATTTTTTTTACACAAAGTTGTATGTTTCTAAGATATTTCCAACACATAGCATTTAGATAGCAAAAATTACACCCCAAAATACATTCTGCTACTCCTCCTGAGTACAACAATACCACATGTGTGAGACTTCTACATAGCCTGACCACATACAGAGATCCAACATGCAAGGAACACCGTCAGGTGTTCCAGAGACACATAGTATGCACATACCAAGAATTACACCTCAAAATACATTATGCTGAGCAAAGCGTAAACGAAAGATTACCTGTGGTAATAGTAGCGCAGTTCTACAGCAGAATAGCACTGGTCCAGGCAGCAGGCAGGGACTTGGTCAGCAACGTCCAGGCAGGGATACTGTCCCGTCAGGGTTAGTGCAGGTGGTCAGTTCATGCAACAGGCAGAGGCATGATGGCATAGGTCCTACAGGCAGCAGGCAGAAGTAGGACCTCGTTCAGGACAGAATGGGGACAGGGGTAGAGGCTTCTCCCACCCAAATCTCTTTGAAGCCTCCGGGCAACCAGACCCTAATCTAGGATGAGAAAACAAAAAAGTTTTCTTCATCCAGAAAAACTTTTCTGGCGCCCCTCACATATGTGAGACCCCTGTGTTCCCACTAGTCCAGTAGCAGGGTACAAGATCAGTCCATGAGGCAGGCAAAAACATGGTCAAACAGTCCGAGGTCAGTTCCAGATCAGGCAGAGGCAGTACAGAATCGTTAGGCAGAAGAATGGTCGAAAAAACAGTCCAGGGTCAATTCCAAATCGGGCAGAGGCATTACAAAATCGTTAGGCAGAATCATGGTCAAAAAACAAGCCGGGGTCAGTTCCATATCGGGCAGAGGTATTACAAAATCATTAGGCAGAATCGTGGTCAAAAAACAAGCCGGGGTCAGTTACAGAGCAGGCGGTGGCATAAGGGGTGTGAAGGCAGGAACGGAGGATTAATAATTTAGTTTGGTGTGGTAACGACGAAAACATTCGGTTATACAGAGGCCTGGTTTGGAAGGGCAATCAGCACAATGGTAAGCTGTGTCTCGTCTGACTCCTTCACTGGCGCATACCTTGCATCGTTTTTGACGTCGTCGGCCTGTTTCTGTGGGAGGGACTTTATCGGGAAAATGACGCTCGGCGAGACGACTTAAAACATCAGATCGGATGGTTTGGGGTGCATCGTTGGGGAAAATAAGGGCAGTGATAAGGTCCTCTTGGTAGCGAAGGAAGCGTTTGGGGTTTTGGGTGGAGTTGCGGTATATTACAAAAGAATTGTATATGGCCAATTGAAAAAAATAAATGGCAACTTTTTTGTACCAATGGTACGTTCTTCTTGTGGCAAGATAGGGCTCAAGCATCTGGTCATTGAAGTCGACCCCCCCCCCATAAACAAATTATAGTCCTGGATGCAAGTGGGCTTTCGGATGGTGGTGCCACGCCTTCTGCGGGTTTCAACAATGGTGTCATTGTGGATAGTAGATAGCATATAGACATCCCTTCTGTCCTTCCACTTCACCACCAGAACCGCATTGTTACGCAGACTTGCTGATTCTCCTCTTTTCAACTTTTTGTTCACCAGGCTTTGAGGAAAGCCTTTCCTGTTGTTTCTGACGGTGCCACATGCTGGCGTCTGCTTCCGGTGCAGGTTGTGGAACAGGGGAAGAGAGGTGTAGAAATTATCTACGTATAGATGGTATCCTTTGTCTAATAGGGGGTTGATTAGTTCCCAAACAATTTTGCCACTTGATCCCAAGTAGTCTGGGCAATTAGGGGGATTGATCTGGGTGTCCTTGCCTTCGTATACTCTGTAGGCATACAGGTATCCTGTGACTCGGTCACACAATTTGTAGACCTTCACACCATAGCGGGCTCTTTTGCTGGGGATGAATTGTTTTATTTGGAGTCTGCCACTAAATTTGATAAGGGACTCATCCACACAGATGTGTTGGTCCGGGGTGTACAATTGGGGGAATTTCTCGGAAAAATAATTGAGTAAGGGCCGGATTTTGAAAAGCCTGTCATCTTCTGGATGATTTCGGGGATGGCACTGGGTATTGTCGTTAAAATGCAGGAATCTTATGATGGTGAAGTATCGGGCTCTGGGCATTACGCAGGAGAAGATGGGCATGTGGTAGATCGGGTTTTTGGACCAAAAGGCACGTGAAGCGTTTTTTGGGTTGAGTCCCATACAAAATGTGAGGCCTAAAAAAAATTTGAACTCGTCCAATGTAAGGTCTCTCCACTGGAAGGGACGGGCATAGTAGGACGTGGGATTGTTTTCAATAAATTGCTGTGCAAATAGGTTGCACTGGGCCACAATTTCGGATAGCATGTCCTCTGTAAACATGAGGTTAAAATAATCGATTGGGGTAAAATTCTCCGTGTTCACTTGGATTCCTTGCTGGGCCGTGAAAGGGGGGTACCGATTGGCGGCACAGGCGGGCACTGATTGGCGGCACAGGTGGGCACTGATTGGCGGCACAGGCTGGCACTGATTGGCGGCACAGGCTGGCACTGATTGGCGGCACAGGTGGCCACTGATTGGCAGCACAGGTGGGCACTGATTGGCGGCACAGGTGGGCACTGATTGGCGGCACAGGTGGGCACTGATTGGAGGCACAGGCTGGCACTGATTGGCGGCACAGGCAGGCACTGATTGGCGGCACAGGCAGGCACTGATTGGCGGCACAGGCGGGCACTGATTGGCACACAGGCGGGCACTGATTGGCAGCACAGGTGGGAACTGATTGGTGGCACAGGGGACTGGGATGGCACTGGGATGGATTGCACTGGGATGGATGGCACTGGGATGGATGGCACTGGTGGATGGGACTGGGATGGATGGCAGGCACTGTAACACTGTAACGATTTTCACTCACAGAACTTTCTCCCTCCTCACACGCTGTCTCTGTGTGAGGAGGGAGAGGCGGCAATGAGAGATGATCTCATATGTTTACATTTGAGATCTCCTCTCATTGGCCGCCCAGATCGCATCGCAAACGGCCACTCTGATTGGCCGTTTGCGGCGATCTGTAATTGGCTGTGTCCAAGGGACACGGCCAACACAGAATTTCCCCGCTGCGCACTCTGGAGCGCGCGCGGGGACCGCCCAAAGGGGCGGACGTCAATTGACGGCGTGTTGGCTTTTGGGATCCGCGCTGTAGCCGTCAATAGACGGCGCGCGGATCCCAAGTGGTTAAATACTTTGGTAACAAAAAGAAAATTATTGCGCACACCCAACCTATAGTGCATACATCAGCTGCGTCTCAAGTGTGCCATACAGCACAAAACAAACATAGTAAAAATAAGGAGTCGCGCTATTTAAATGTGATAACAACTAAAAACACCAATGATTGTGAAATACAAAATATAAGTGACTGTTAGGATAGCATGAATATCTCCACAGTAGTAAATTAATACAGCACAAAATGAAATATGAGCAAGCCGAGAGGTTTGAAGGAGTCCAAAGGTATAGTGATGAAAAAAATCCCAGATGTCAGTGATTGTAACCACGCTGTGATCAGGACAAACAGGAGACCTCCACCACAGATATTACTGACTCTTACCGCAACTCAGTAAAATAACAGCAGAAATTGTAACAAATCCACAGCAGCAGCCCAAATGATCAATCCTCCAATAACGGTGTCTTTAACATAGGACCTTCCCATTCAATGGCAGCCAGCATTCAGCTCCAAACACATGTAAAGAAACACCAGGGAACATACATAGCGTAATACTGCGCAGATTTTATTTGAAAGGAAAGTAGCCAATTGCTTACTTACATTTCAGACTTTAAAAACAGGCTTCAAGCGAACATAAAAACAGTAAATAAAACACAGCCGGCCGGCCTGTGTATGGGCGTGCGTCCGGAGTATCCGGATCCTCACACGTTTAAACGCGGTGACGGTCAAGGCGTCTCCTCCCGACGTTTCGTCACGATAGGGACTTGTTTTGAGTCTGAGTTTTAAGGGCTACAGTATATGGGGCTCTTAGGGAATCATTCACGCCTAGTGTGGAATATTGTGTGAGTCTGTCCCCATTCTATGCAGTTTTGCCAACAAGATTCCCTTAAAAATAAGATGAGAAAGCTGGTTGTTTTTTTTTCCGTTAAATAAATAGCATCTTGGTGGCTAAATGAGACCCTCCTAAAAGACAAATTGACCTGCGAGGCAATCAGGCGCACAGTCTCTTAAAGTGGTTGTAAACCCACTATTTGGACTTTTACCTACAGGTAAGCCTATAATAAGGCTTACCTGTAGGTAAGGAGAATATCTCCTAAACCTGCACGGTTTAGGAGATATTCCCCCCGCAATGCGGGCGGCGCATGCGCAGGGGGGAATCCACGGCTGAAGGACCGGCATCCGCCGGACCCTGCCGATTTTAAATCTCCCGCGCGCACGCGCGGGAGTGACGTCATCGCCGCTCCAGCGAATCACAGCGCTGGAGCGGCGATACCCGGAAGACACGCCGGAGCAAGATGACATCCTGCTCGGCGTGGACCAGGTAAGTGGTACACACCTCGTTCCGAGGTAAGTATTTCATAATAGGCTAGTATGCGGTGCATACTAGCCTATTATGCCTTTTGCATTGCAGGTTTGGGGAAAAAAAAAAAAGTTTATGCGGTTTACAACCGCTTTAATTTGTACTAGATCATATGCAAGACACAACAGTGCAACTGCTTAAATGGGATGCCTTGAAATGTGTCATTAGAGGAACTCTTATTTCAGAGGGTGCCCGCTTGAAAAAAAAGAACGCTCCTTGGGTATTACATGGCTTATACAAGAAGTCCATACGTTAGAGTTTGCTCATAAACTTATGCTTGTGGCTAATCTTTTCCAACAACTGGAAAAGAAAAGCAAGGATCTTCTTCAGCTACTCAATCAGATGTACTATCAACATAAGGACTGCATATGTAGAACTAGTTATGAGTTTGGAATAGCAGAATGGCAGACCGGTAGCTAATTCTATACGTACAAAAATAGGATGTACATATATTCTTAAACTGCGATGACCTAAGAAAGGGTTGGCACAATCCTCTAAGGATATTGCTTCAATGTTTCATGAGTATTATAAGACTCTCTAAAACATCTCCAACCCCTTCACAGACCCAACCAATATGTGGGGATGTGAAAAGCTTTCTGAAAACATGTCGACCACTGCTCTGCCTAGACTAGATCAGTTTGCTGTTTCCTCATTTAACCACTTGCTTACTGGGCACATAAACCCCCTTCGTGCCGAGGCGAAATTTCAGCTTCCGGCACTGTGTCGCTTTAACTAACATTTGCGCCGTCGTGCGACGTGGCTCCCAAACAAAATTGACGTCCTTTTTTTCCCCCACAAATAGAGCTTTATTTTGGTGGTATTTGATCACCTCTGCGGTTTTTATTTTTTGCGCTATAAACAAAAAAAGAGCGACAATTTAAAAAAAATATATATTTTTTTTTTTACTTGTTGCTATAATAAATATCCCATTTTTTTAAAAAAAATAACTATTTTTTTTCTCAGTTAAGGCCGATACGTATTTTTCGACGTATTTTTGTAAAAAAAAAAAAAAAAAATTGCAATAAGCGTCTGGTTTGCGCAAAAGTTATAGCGCCTACAAAATAGGGGACAGAATTATGATTTTTGTTATTCTTTTTTTTTTTACTAGTAATGGCGGCGATCTGCGATTTTTATTGGGACTGCGATATTGCGATGGACGTATCGGACACTTTTGAGCCAAATTTGGGACCATTCACATTTATACAGCGATCAGTGCTATAAAAATGCACTAATTACTGTATAAATGTGACTGGCAGTGAAGGGGTTAACACTAGGGGGTGAGGAAGGGGTTAAATGTGTATCCTAGGTGTGTTTTAACTGTGTGGGGGGAGGGGGGTGACTGGGGGAGGTGAACGATGCTGTGTCCCTATGTACAAGAGACACAGATCGGTCTCCTCTCCTCTGACAGCACGTGGAGCTCTGTGTTTACACACAGAGCTCCACGTCCCTGCTGTGTTACCGACGATCGCGTGTACCTGGCGGACATCGCGGCCGCCAGGTACACGCATCGGCTTCCCAGCAATGCGCCAGGACAGTGTTTACCCGCTGCGCGCCCCCCAGAGGCGCGCGCGGGTAATGTACTTTAAATGACGTCCAAAGACGTCCAGTTGGCACCTGAGAGCCGCGCTGTTGACGTCTTTTGTCAATAGTGCAGGTCTCAAGTGGTTAATACACCATTTTACTACCTGAGTAAATATTGCAAACGCTTAATGCACTTCCCTTGGGCAAGAGCCCGGGCCCTGATGGTTTTATAAGCACTATTTATAAACAAGATACTTTAGCTCCCATTATGGATGTTACATTCAACTCAATCTCACTAGGGCGTTTTTCAGGCGCTATAGTGTGAAAGCACTCAGGCTTTCACATTGGGATTGCAGATGCAGCTTCTTTCAGGCGCTTTACAGGCCCTTTTTTTTAACGCTAAAGCGCCTTAAAAACGCCCCAGTGTGAAAGGGGTTTAAAGTGGAACTTCTGCTCATCTGATTCCTCCCCCCCTCTGGTGCCACAATTGTCAACTTTCAGGGGGACAGGGTACTTGTCTTTGACAGGTATCCTTTCTCACTTCCAGGAGTCCATGCTGTGGCCCGTGATGTCACTGAGGGGCTCCCTCCTAGGAGAGAGGAGCGGGGGCCTCACGCATGCGCAGAAGGGTTCCCAGCGGCAAGTTTACACTGCCGGGTTCCCTTACCTGCAATGGTGGCGGCAGCACCAGACAGCTGATGGAAACACCAGCTGCGGTGCCAACATCAAGGGACTCCAGGACAGGTAAGTGTCCATTTATTAAAAGCCAGCAGCTGCAGTTTGTGTAGCTGCTGGCTTTTAATTATTATTTTTCTGGCCGGAACACCGCTTTATAAAGTCTTTTTTTTTGTTTGGAAATGTCAGTTTTGCTGCAGCAGTTTCTATACATGGTACAGATGCGCCAATTTTCAGGCACTATATTTAAAGGAATACCCATACCCTTTTTATGGCCAATAAGTTGCATATATGCCTTGAAAATGGGGACTTTTGATTTTTCAAGTTCGGGTCTTGAAATCAGGGGTGTCTAGACCTTAAAGCAGGGTTCTTAAACTGGCGGCCCTCCGCCTGTTGCCAAACTACAAGTCCCTTGTAGTTTCGCAACAGCTGGAGGGACATCTGGTTTGAGACCCCCTGTTTTAGTGATTGTTAAGTCTTGTTTTTTTTTAAATAACAAACATGTTATACTAACCTCCTGTGTGCAGTTGGTTTTTTCACATAGCAGCCTGGATCCTCCTCTTCTTGGGTCCCTCTTCGCTGCTTCTGGCCCTCCCTCCCGTCGAGTAGCCCCACAACAAGCAGCTTGCTATGGGGGCACTCAAGCTGAGCTGCAGCTCTGTGTGTCCATTCAAACATGGAGCTGCCATTTGGCCACCCCCTCTCTCCCCTGATTGGCTAACTGTGATTGACAGCAGCAGGAGCCAATGACGCTGCTATGGTGTTCAGCCAATCGGGAGGGAGAGTATTAGGGGGTGCTGGGGCGGCCGCTGCACACAGAAGGTTTTTTATTCTCTGCATTAAGATAAAAAACCTTCTGCCTTTACAACTCCTTTATTAAGGAGTTCAGGTCTGAACTTTTGCGATGTTCGAGAGTTCTGGCACTTGAAGAGTGGTGTTTGCCCTGTATGAGGAGGTCAGCCAGCCCACATTCCTGTACAATATAGAAAAAATCACTCAAAGAGTGCAGCTTCTCTTATTGGGACTTTAAAACGGGTAGCTTTTGAACCTCATGGATGAATATATTCCCAAAAATAATATAAATATTTTATTCAAGAGAGTGGAAAATACCACTATATAACATATCACAAAAATGAAAAAACGTAATGGTTATATAAGAAAAAACACGAAACACAATGCACAAATGGAAAATAAATTGCAACAATACATTAACCAATTCTATAAAGAGTTCTGGGACGAACCAAGCCTGGGGGTTGTTTGGCCCATCTCTAATTATTAGCTAACGCTATCACACCTACCAACTTTCTGAGATGGGAACAAGGGACACCTACTAGCAAAAGTATGTAGGCATAATTTCACACTGAGAACGTATTGCAGGCGCTATAGCGTTAAAAATAGCGCCTGCAATCCGCCCTCAAACAGCTGCTTCATTGTCTCCAGTGTGAAAGCCCGACGGCTTTCACACTGGAGCGTTGCGCTAGCAGGACGGTAAAAAAAAGTCCTGCTAGCCGCATCTTTGGAGCAGTGTGTGTATACCGCTCCTCCACCACTCCTGCCCATTGAAATCAATGGGACAGCATGGCTATACTGCCCGCATTGCACTGCTTCAGCAGCGCATTGCGGGCGGTTTTAACCCCTTTCTCTGGCTCTCGCGGGGGTTAAAAGTGCCCCCTTAGAGCCCGAAATGCGCCGCAAATCCACCCATAGCGTCTGCGGTTTTACTGCCGACGCTATGGGCTGCTCAGTGTGAAAGGAGTCTAAAGATTATTGTACAAAAAAAAAACACAAATGCTTTATTTTACCACTACTATTCCTTTATATTGGCTTTTGGAATATAGAAATGCAGCAGTTTAGAAATTGGATGAAAGGTGTATTTTATATACAACTATATAGATCAGACCAACAGGAGGGACAAATGAGGAGAATAGAGGGACTTTGTTCTAAAAGAGAGACAGTCCCTCGAAATCAGAGAGAGCTGGGAGCTATGACGTTATGTGGAAGAATTTCATTTGATGTCAATAGAGCGGACAGACGATGTAATTGGCCAAGGCAGGCTCTAGAGGGCAGCAGAACACAAACTCATTAGTGAAACCCCAATGTACAATGAGAGCTGTTACTAGGTTGTCATATGATATGAATGGGTGTGATTTGATAGAGCGGGTCATGTGACAAAGCGGGTCATGTGATCTTCAGCTCCATGTGAACGTGAAGAAGAAGAAAGGGAGCATTGCTGTCCTCTGCTGGGATGTGTGCACTATGGAGCTGGCTGTCTGTCCTGCTTGTCAGCCCTGTCCTGACACAAGCAGTGACTGGGGGGATGTTATATCCCAGGGAGACCCCCACCAGGGAAGTCAAAGAGCTGAGCGGGATGTGGAGTTTCCGGGCTGACACTTCTTCTGACAGGAATGAGGGCTTCTATAAGAAGTGGTATAAGAGCCCGCTATGGACGGTAAGACCTCACATGACACTCTACTATAGTATAGTCCTGAGTAACTAAGCCTATTTCTGACATTTGTTTTTTACAAGGTAAAATCCCTATTTTTTTGATAGAAAATTATTTAAAACACACACATATATATATATATATATATATATATATATATATATATATATAAAAATTATTAGGGTTATCCCGATACCACTTTTTTGAAACCGAGTACAAGTACCGATACTTTTTTTCAAGTACTCACCGATACTTTTTTTAATGTCTTTTTTTTTTTACAGTGATTTTTTTTTGTGTGTGTTTTTTAGGGGGTGGGGGGGATTGTCAGTGTGTGTTTTTTTTTTTATTAACTTTTTTTTTTTTTTTTATATATTTATTGCGATATATATATATATATATATATATATATATATATATATATATATATATATATATTTTTTTTTAATCGGCCCTGTTGGGGGTCTTCGGAGAGATATCAGGGGTCTTAACAGACCTCTGACATCTCCCCTTTAAGACAGAGAAAATGATTAGGGACACAGATTCCCCAGTCCCTTTCTCAGCAGCCTCAGCTGAAATGAACGGAGAGAAGCTCCTCTCCATTCATAAACTGAGGCATCGTAAACACAGGTTACGATGCTCAGTTATATGAATGGACAGAGTCAGTGATCACTGACTCTGTTCATTTGGAAAAGGTAGGAGCCAGGTCTAGCGGCTCCTACCTCCGCTCTCCATCCTGACAAATTGAGGGGGGGGGAGAGAGCACAGCACGGAACACGGGGGAAAGAGAGCACAGCACGGAACACGGGGGAGAAGACTTGCAACTCCCCTGCCTGTCCAGGTATCGGCTGAGGCATCGGAGCATTTCCCCCGAGTACAAGTACTTGGAAAAATGCTTGGTACCGATACTAGTATCGGAATCGGGATATCCCTAATAATTATTATTATTATTATATATATATATAGCACCGTAGTTTGCCGACCATTCCAGGAGCGTGCGCAATTTAAAAGCGTGACATGTTAGGTATAAATTTACAACATCTTTCAAAGTATACAAATTGGGCTACCTTATAAATAAAGGGGTCTTCTTTTCCTCCTTAAAAAAATTGCGTTTGCAAGACCGTTGGGAAAACACAGTGTGACATATAGTATTACAACGATCGGCATTTTATTCTCCAGGGTCTCTGCTTCAGAAAAAAATATTATTATTATTAATAAAATATATATATATATATATATATATATATATATATATATATATATATATATATATATATATATATATATATATATATATATATATATTTTATTAATAATAATAATATTTTTTTCTGAAGCAGAGACCCTGGAGAATAAAATGCCGATCGTTGTAATACTATATGTCACACTGTGTTTTCCCAACGGTCTTGCAAACGCAATTTTTTTAAGGAGGAAAAGAAGACCCCTTTATTTATAAGGTAGCCCAATTTGTATACTTTGAAAGATGTTGTAAATTTATACCTAACATGTCACGCTTTTAAATTGCGCACGCTCCTGGAATGGTCGGCAAACTACGGTGCTTAAAAATCTCCATGGGCGACGCTTTTACATTTATATCATTTTTTTTCACAGGTTATCTGTTTACAGAGGTGATCTAGTGCTAGAATTCTTCCTCTCGCTCCAATGATTGCGGCGATACCTCACGTGTGCTTTGAACATCATTTAAATAATGCGGGTGCGACTTGCGTATGCGTTCACTTCTGTGTGCAAGCTCAGAGGGACGGGGCAGTTTAAGATATATATATATATATATATATATATATATATATATTTTGACTTTTTATTTTTACACTGTCCCTTTTAAAGAAAAAATAATAATAATTTTGATCACTTTAATCCCATTACAAGGAATGTAAACATCCCTTGTAATGGAAATAAGCAGGACAGGGCCCCTTTTAATGTGAGATCTGGGGTCAAAAAGACCTCAGATTTCACATTTTACACTTTAAAAGCAATAAAAAGAACAAAAACAAAATGGGCTCTTTGAGGACAGAAGTGACATTTGACATCGCTTTGGTCCTCCAAGGGCACAGAGTCGCGTGGGGGCCATCTTGCCCTCACTCAACTTCCTGTCCATCACTCAGATTCTGCCACTGCTGACCTCTCCGGTGTTTTGTCTGATTAGGTGACCTGTCAAATTTTGTAACAAAAGTGATGTTCCATCGCCACCATCTTGCCACACCCGACACTCCTCCACAGTAAGTATACAGTCAGTGCCGGCCCAAGACATTGTGCTGCCTGGTACCAAGAATGAAATGCTGCCCCCCCCCCCCCAAAAAAACAATTATGCCCCCCAAAATGCCCCCACATCCATTATTTTATATCATGATAACTAAAGTGGACCTATCATGGCTCTATACATGTATATAGGAGTATAAAAAGGACCTATTATGGCTCTATTCATGCAATTAACCCCACAGTGGAGCGGAGAGCGGAACGGGAGGAGCGATCGGGCGGCAATTAGCCCCACAGTGGAGTGAAGAGCAGAGCTGGCGGAATGGGATGGCGTGCGTGTACGAGGCTAAACGCTGACTGCCCTGGTGTAAACTGTGCCATTGGAAGGCATATCATCTACTATCCATGTGTTTCTGATGCAGAAAAAAACCCACACTGGACTGCATGTGCTGTGAACCGACCCTAAGTGCAGCAAAATCGCAACCAGAAAAACTCGGCACAGGGGACATAACTTCCAGTCAGTAGGACAGATGTGTCCCACGTGCTGATTCATCTTCTTTAAAGCAGAGGTCCACCTGTGTTGTGTTTTTTTTTTTTTTTTTTTTTAAAGCCAGCAGCTACAAATACTGCAGCTGCTGACTTTTAAAAAATGGACACTTACCTGTCCAGCGCGCCCGTGATGTCGGCAGCCAAGGCTGAGCAATCGCTCGGTCCTCGGCAGCTTCCGCCGCCATCCTCGGTGAGGGAATCGGAAAGTGAAGCCTTGCGGCTTCACTGCCCGATTCCCTACTGCACATGTGCGAGGATCGCGGTGCGCCGTCACTGGACCCCGCTCTCTCCTGGGGACAGTGTTTCCCAGAAGACAGCGGGGGGGGGGGGGGGGAATGAAGTGACGAGGCTGGACTCCCGCGAGTCAGAACCCGGAAGTGGTGCAAATACCTGTTTAAGACAAGTATCTGCACCCCTCTTCCCCCGAAAGGTGCCAAATGTGACACCGGAGGGGGGGGGAATCCAAAAAGCAGAGGTTCATTTTTCGTGCGAACCTCCGCTTTTAAGCCCTGGTTCACACCATCAACCCACATGTGAATCCCACAGGAACCGCACTGCATACCTGTGCAATTCACACTAAATTCAGTGTGGTGTGATATTATTCCCCCCCCCCTGCATTACACCAACAAGTGCAGGCACTTTAATGAAAATATTCCTCCATACTGCCCCCTGCCCTCCAGTGCAACAGAGGTTATTACAACTAATAAAAGCATGTACTGCTTTTATTCAGCACAGACCTCTGCACCTCAGTAGTCTGAACTGGACTAACAAATTTGGGGGGAATTTTCCATGTCTGTTTGTTAGAACAGTGTAAACTGATGAGAATGGGTCCTCACAAAACCACCACTTCTCAGCAATGCTCTTTCACTCGATGGAGCTCTGTTCTTGCTATCCCGGTACCGTGTTTTTTTTTTTTTTGTCCTGATCCTGGTAGGTCAGAGGAAGTTGTGGAATCTTTGTCTGCACTTTGCAATCACAGGATGCAATGAGGACATTGGGGTTCTGGTTAGACATCTAATGTGTCCGTAAAACAGACCTATCATCACCCTGTGTATTTTTGTCCTGAAAGTGACATGTCGGCCAGATGTACATTGACCTTAACATGTTTACAGGAAACCAGTTCCTGCTGAATGATGCTGCATTCTCCATAATGGCTGATCACACTTAACCCTTCATACACAATTCTTCATTACATTTTTTTTTAAACCCAGCAGGGCTGAACAAAAAAAAATGGACAGCTCAGGAGGAGTTGCTGCACTAACTATCCAACATTAGTACATCGATCTCCCCTGCTGTTCTATTGTGTTCTGTGCAGACGGATTAAGAAACTACTGTATAAAGCACAGTTTGACCATTTACTGATAATTTCCTGTGAAAAAACGTAATCCTTCTGTATTATCCACATGCTCTGCAACTAGTCAGTTTCGTGACAGTGAGAATCAGATGGCAGGAGTGCAGTGACCAACACAGAGTCCTGTGCATGAAGAAAAATCTTCCTGTCACCTTTAATAGGGCTGGTGAGCCTGGAACCCGCATCTGAGCAGCATCCAGGGTGAGTGGTGAGAGTACCCACTTGGATGAATATTATACCACAATAGATGAGGGAAACCAAATGGGGATGCTGATGCTGTTTGGCTCCTGCTTCTCCCTGCTGGCTTACTAATACCTCACTTTATTGCTTACCTCTCATATGTCGTTTGATACCAGAGTTTTCTTCTCTCAGTGGATGGAGGTGCAAGACTAAACCCATGACTGGGTTACAGTCCTCCTGATTTATCTTTATTACTACCTGACCCAGCAAACACACTGGGATGGAACCACTGATAGCAGGACACTTGCAATTGTGGGCACCGCCTGAGAATTCCTCACTAGTAATACCATGATCCCTAAGCTGGGGGCTTGGCACTTTCCACTCTGAGGGGTTCCTTTAGGAGGGTTTACCACTGTGGTTATCTGTTGGCATACATTTTGAGTATAGCCATATTTTGGTGTGGGAGATCTGAGATTGTCCTGAATTGGGCAATGTAGGAGAGAGAGCTTAGCACCTATGCAGATGGGCACATGAAATAAGGTGTAGAGAAGCCTGAAAACCCTGGACCAGAAACGCAGGTAAATATGGGCAGGACCACAAGATTTCTACAACCTCACTGTGTTGGCCGCAGCTCCTGAAGCACCTCTCGCTGTATGATGGGTTCAAACTTGCTATACGGGCCGGGATCCAATGCCATCTAAAGAGGACCTTTTATGCTGCCTCGAAGGTAGCAATGTTGAAAGAACATTTTGAAATGGAAGACCAGGCCTTACTCCACCCCTCAGGGTCAATAGAGGTTGCTAGATCACATTCCTTACCAGAATAAAAGGTATAAGTAGGAGAATCAATAGCATTCAGGGTGGGAGGAGTACATTTTTGAGATGGTGCCTAGGGAGCAGGGTTGAATGTAGACGGTATGTTCAAAAGCTGTTTTTTTTTAAAGTAATAAGTCTAAATGCGTCTTAGCGAGGTCATCCGGTGGCAGTTGGGCTTAACGAAAAAACTCCACAGGCGGAGTTTGTTCCTTTTTTATCTATTTGTAATAAAATGTGGTTTTTCTGGGTATACTGCATTGTCCTCATTGTGTAACTACCTATTTAGTAGGCTCTGCAAATCTTAACTCTTGTTGTGCAGCATTGAACTAGTTATGAGGACAACACTAGATGCACTATAAGGTGAGTTCGTGACCTAGGGCTATTGAACAGGGGTTACCCTGTAAACTTCCTAAACTGTATTTTTTTTATTTTTTTTTTATTTTTTTATTACTTTGTGTCGTTTATTTATAATGACCACCTCCCTTATAATCTTACAGACAGGCCCCGTTATAGACATGGCAGTACCTGCCAGTTATAACGATATTACTCAGGACGTCACTTTAAGAGATTTCATTGGATGGGTTTGGTATGAGAAGGAAGTTTGGCTGCCTAGCAGGTGGATGGAAGACCAAGACTCTTCAAGAATTGTTCTCCGTGTTGGCAGTGCCCACTATTACTCCATTGTTGTGAGTATGAGATGCTTAAACATCTGGAGTTGCTCATTTAATGTGCAAAATATTATAAGGACCGTCATACATGGGCAAAGCTCATCTGATTTTGTTGAAAGACTGGCATCAACATGTTTGAGTCACTGTAATGCTTTTTTTCTGTTTTATACTCTTTTATCTCCAGTCTCATACTGTAGTGAGAAAAATGAAACATCCAAGCGGAAAAGAGGGCTGTGGGTGCAGGAGAACTTGCCTCTGAGTTTGTTATGTTGGCCCGCTTTCACATAGGCAGACGTGATCCGGCCCTCCATTGACATCAATCCTATCCGCTAAAAACGGATGGATCAGATGGCAGTCGGGTGTAAACAGACAGATGGTCTGTTTACATCCAACCCCCCCCCCCCAAAGAGGATAGCGAGCAGGGTGGACACAGACCAGCCCTCTGCCTCCTCAGCGGGGATCAGTGGACAGATTCCCTGCTGAGCAGATGGACCGCATATTAGCTCATGGTGGCAGACACCAAAGTGGAGAAGCCAAATGCAGAGGCAAGGGACCTCAGAAAAGGTTTGTGGCCGCTCTGTGCATTTCCATTACACAGAGCAGGTAAGTATACCATGTTTTTGTTATTTTAAGAGGGGGGAGGGAAAATCCTTTACAACTGCTTTAAGTGGAAAGAGTCTGCCCATTTATATAATACAAGTGGTTCCAGTGTTGTAACCAGAGAAAACCTCAACACTCCTGTAAACCTGTGACCAGTATTATATAACCACATATCAAAGGCTCGATACACAAACCTAAGGACAGAGCTGGGGATAGCTGAACCATTCAGATGGGCAGGAATCGTATGTACACAGTAGTAGGTAGAGTTAGAAATGTGAGCCAGTTGCTGATTGCAATGAATAGGTCATTTTAATTGTTATCCTAGAAAATGGATTATATTGCAATGACAGAATATGCAATATATCATTATTTGTAACCAGAAAGATGCATCTCTTTTTAACCACTTAAGCCCCGGACCAATATGCTGCCTAAAGACCCAAGGTGTTTTTACAGTTCGGGACTGCGTCGCTTTAACAGACAATTGCACGGCCATGCGACGTGGCTCCCAAACAAAATTGGCGTCCTTTTTTCCCCACAAATAGAGCTTTCTTTTGGTGGTATTTGATCACCTCTGCGGTTTTTATTTTTTGCGCTATAAACAAAAATAGAGTGACAATTTTGAAAAAAATTCAATATTTTTTACTTTTTGCTATAATAAATATCCCCAAAAACATATATAAAAAAAAATGTTTTCCTCAGTTTAGGCCGATACGTATTCTTCTACCTATTTTTGGTAAAAAAAAATCACAATAAGCGTTTATCGATTGGTTTGCGCAAAATTTATAGCGTTTACAAAATAGGGGATAGTTTTATTGTATTTTTATTATATATATATATATATATATATATATATATATATATATATATATATATATATATATATATATATATATATATTTTTTTTTTTACTACTAATGGCGGCGATCAGCGATTTTTTTTTTTTTTTTTTTTTTTTTTTTTTTTTTTTTTTTTTTTTTTTTTGTGACTGCGACATTATGGCGGACACTTCGGACAATTTTGACCCATTTTGGGGACCATTGTCATTTTCACAGCAAAAAATTCATTTAAATTGCATTGTTTATTGTGAAAATGACAGTTGCAGTTTGGAAGTTAACCACAGGTGGCGCTGTAGGATTTAGTGTACACTTAGTGTGTGTTTACAACTGTAGGGGGGTGTGGCTGTAGGAATGACGTCATCGATCGAGTCTCCCCTATAAAGGGGATCTCTCGATCGATGCAGCGCCATAGTGAAGCACGGGGAAGCCGTGTTTACATACGGCTCTCCCCGTGCTTCAGCTGCGGGGGGCGATCGCGACGGAGCAGCTATAAACAAATAGCCGCGCCGTCGTCCTGGATCGCTCCCCGAGGGAACCCGACCACCGCGTGTAGCAGGGGGGGTCCCGATCGGACCCACATCTAGGCAGGCACGTACAGGTACGTTGATGTGCCTGTCCGTGCCATTCTGCCGACGTATATCTACATGAGGCGGTCGGGAAGTGGTTAAATGCATACATTTTAGCAAGTCTTTAGAGAATCTATACTGTTTTCTGGTGGTTCATTTGTTCTGCATTATATTTTGTAACGGTTCGGAATGTGTAGAGATGGCGTTGCTTTTTTTTTTTTTTTTTTTTTATTGATGTTAATGTGATTGATTACAGTGGGTGAATGGAGTTCAGGTTACGCAACATGAAGGAGGGCACCTACCTTTTGAAGCCAACATAACTAGTATTCTGAAGGGTAGTAAGGACATTCCCTGCCGCATTACTATTGCTGTGAATAACACCCTGACGCTAAATACTTTACCCCCTGGATCTATCCAATTCATGAATGACCCTACAAGGTAAATGTATAGCATTGCCAGCTTGCCTTCCAATTATTATTTTTTACTATACAGTATTATTTTGTTTGCTAAAGGTGCTAAAAGTTTGTAGAATTCACCTTCATAACATCTCTAAAATTCACCCCTTTCTAACAAATGAAACCACCAAACTCCTAATTTACTCCCTTGTTATCTCTCGCCTTGACTATTGCAACTCCCTTACCGCCTGCCTCTCTATAGGCTATCCCCTCTTCAGTCTATTATGAATGCTGCTGCCAGACTTATCCACCTTACCAACCTCTCCTCCAATCCCTACACTGGCTTCCTATCACCCAGCAAATTAAATTCAAAATACTAACCACAACCTACAAAGCCATCCACAACTCTCCCCCAAGCTACATCACCAAAAACATATCCCAAACCGTCCTCTCCGCTCTTCTCAAGACCTCCTACTGTCAAGCTCTCTTGTCTCTTCCTCCCATGCTCGTCTCCAGGATTTCTCCAGAGCCTCTCCCATCCTCTGAAACTCACTACCTCAACCTGTCCGGCTATCCCCTACTCTTGCTACTTTCAGGCGATTCCTGAAAACTCACCTCTTCAGGGAAGCCTATCACGTCTCCAACTAATCTTTTACCACTTCCATCAGCTCATTCCCCACAGTTACAACCTTTTGTACCACCTGCCCCACCCTATTAGATTGTATGCTCTTCTGAGCAGGGCCCTCTTAATCCTCTTGTATTGTATTTTATTTTATTGTATTGTAACTGTATTGTCTCCCTTTTTATATTGTAAAGCGCTGCGTGTTGGTGTTATATAAATCTTGTATTATAATAATAACAGTGTATGGAAATGGTGCAACTATACTTGATAAGTTGTTGGTTGATTGTGTAGAGTTACTAGTTTTCTACCATAGAAAACGCTGACCCTTTACAGAAGATCCGAAAACAATATTTTGTCAAAATGCTTGTTACATGGTTGGTTGAAAAATTTGGATAACTGATATATTTTTTTTTTTTTTTTTTAATATAGGTATCCCAAAGGATATTTCATGCAAAATACAGATTTTGACTTTTTCAATTATGCTGGCATTCATCGTCCTGTAGTCCTTTATACTACTCCATCAGTATATATTGATGACATCACTGTAACCACAGACATCACTGCTGACATGGGTGAGTGGAGGTTGGATAGAGTTTCTGAAATTATATATGTTCAATGTCTATGGCCCAGATTCACAAAGCACTTACGCCGACGTATAACAAGTTACGCCGAGGTAAGTGCAAATGTGCGCCGTCGTATCGGTGCGCCAGACCCACAAACAGATTTGCGCCCAAAACCAGGCTACACCCCCGCCGACGTAGCTTGCTTACGCCGGCGTAGGGTGGGCGCACATTGATTAGCCATCCAAACATGCAAATGAGGGAAATACGGCGATTCAGGAACGTACGTGCGCCCGACGCAGGCGCACGTAAGTTGTACGTCCGGCGTAAAGTTATTTCCCATAAAGGAGTTGCAACCCAGCAGCAGACATAGTTACATAGTTACATAGTTACATAGTTAGTCAGGTTGAAAAAAGACACAAGTCCATCCAGTTCAACCTCAAAAAAATAAACAAACAAAATAAAAAACACAATACAATCCCATACACCCAACTCCATACCCACAGTTGATCCAGAGGAAGGCAAAAAACCCCAGCAGAGCATGATCCAATTTGCTACAGCAGGGGAAAAAAAATTCCTTCCTGATCCCCCGAGAGGCAATCGGATTTACCCTGGATCAACTTTACCTACAAATCTTAGTACTCAGTTATTTTATGTACATTTAGGAAAGAATCCAGGCCTTTCTTAGAGTAGTCTACTGAGCTGGCCAGAACTACCTCTGGAGGGAGTCTGTTCCACATTTTCACAGCTCTTACTGTGAAAAAACCTTTCTGTATTTGGAGGTGAAATCTCTTTTCCTCTAGACGTAAAGAGTGCCCCCTTGTCCTCAGTGTTGACCGTAAAGTGAATAACTCAACACCAAGCACACTGTATGGACCTCTTATATATTTGTACATGTTGATCATATCCCCCCTAATTCTCCTCTTCTCAAGAGTGAATAAATTCAGTTCCTCTAATCTTTCCTCATAGCTGAGCTCCTCCATGCCTCTTATCAGTTTGGTTGCTCTTCTCTGCACTTTCTCCAGTTCTCCGATATCCTTTTTGAGAACTGGGGCCCAAAACTGAACTGCATATTCCAGATGAGGTCTTACTAATGATTTGTACAGGGGCAAAATTATATCTCTGTCTCTGGAGTCCATACCTCTCTTAATACAAGAAAGGACTTTGCTCGCTTTGGAAACCGCAGCTTGGCATTGCATGCCATTATTGAGCTTATGATCAACTAAAACCCCCAGATCTTTCTCCACTACCGATCCCCCCAGTTGTACTCCCCCTAGTATGTATGATGCATGCATATTCTTAGCCCCCAAGTGCATAACTTTACATTTATCAACATTAAACCTCATCTGCCACTCAGTCGCCCAATCAGACAGAGCATTGAGGTCGGCTTGTAAATTGGAGACATCCTGCAAGGACGCTATTCCACTGCATAGCTTGGTGTCATCTGCAAAGACAGAAATGTTACTTTTGATCTCAGACCCAATATCATTTATAAATATATTGAAAAGTAAGGGTCCCAGCACTGAACCTTGGGGTACACCACTCATAACATTGGACCATTCAGAGTAAGAATCATTAACCACGACTCTCTGAATTCTGGCTTTCAGCCAGTTTTCTATCCATTTACAAACTGATATATCCAATCCTGTAGACCTTACCTTACACATGAGCCGTGTGTGCGGAACTGTATCGAACGCTTTTGCAAAATCCAAATATATCACGTCCACAGCCACGCCTCTGTCCAGGGTTTTACTTACCTCTTCATAAAAGGAAATCAGGTTTGTCTGACAACTTCTGTCTTTCATGAATCCATGTTGTCTGCTGCTTAAATAGTTTTTTTCCTGCAAGAACTCATCCATGTGGTCTTTTATTAAACGTTCCAGTATCTTCCCAACTATAGAAGTTAGACTAACAGGTCTATAGTTACTTGGTAAAGACTTTGTTCCCTTTTTAAATATAGGCACCACATTGGCTCTACGCCAATCCAGTGGTACTATTCCTGTCATTAATGATTCCCTAAATATTAGATACAGTGGCTTTGAAATGACAGAGCTCAACTCACCTAGGATCCGTGGGTGGATGCCATCTGGTCCAGGTGCTTTATCCACCTTTATTCTGTCTAAATATTTCTGGACCATATCACTTTTGAGCCATTGTGGATTTGGGGCTGTGTCACTCCCACCCCCATTTTGGACATGAGCTCCCCCATGCTCCATTGTATACACAGAGCTGAAGAAAGCATTTAATAAATTTGCCTTCTCTTTGTCCCCAGTCACCCACTCTAGATTATTTTGTAAGGGGCCTACATGCTCAGATTTCACCTTTTTACTATTAATATATTTAAAGATTTTTTTGGGGTTTGTCCTACTATCTTTTGCAATCTGTCGTTCATTTTGAATTTTTGCATCCTTGATTTCCTTTTTACATATCCTGTTATATTCTTTGTAACATTTAAACAACACTAGTGTTCCTTCATTTTTATATTTTTTAAAAGCTACTTTCTTATTGTTTATAGCTTTTTTAACTTTGCCCGTGAGCCACATAGGTTTTATTTTTAGCCTTTTAAACTTATTGCCCATGGGAACATACTTTGCAGTGAGGTTCCACACAGTCTTTTTGAAAAATTCCCATTTCTGTTCTGTGTTCATCTGTGTCAATAGTCCCTCCCAGTCCAAGTCCTGGAGAGCAGCCCTCATCCTTGGAAAATTTGCTCTCTTAAAATTTAGTGTTTTAATATTTCCTGTATGTATTTCTTGCTTATAGTTAACATTAAATGAAATCATGTTATGATCACTGCTACCCAGATGTTCCTTTATCTGAACATTAGTAATAAGCTCTGCATGGTTTGAGATTATCAGGTCCAACAGAGCATCATTCCTAGTTGGGGCCTCAATAAACTGCACCATAAAATTGTCCTGCAATAGGTTTTTAAATTTTTGTCCTTTAACTGTCCCAGAAGTGCCATTAATCCAGTCAATTTCTGGGTAGTTAAAATCCCCCATTATTATCACCGTCCCAGCCCTTGCAGCCCTTTCCATCTGTGCAAGGAGCTGAGTCTCCACCTCCTCATTAACATTGGGTGGTTTATAACAAACTCCAATGATTAATTTTGAACTACGCACATCTGTATGCAGTTCCACCCATAATGCTTCAGCCTCACCACACTCTCCATCAACCAGGTTCTCTTTCACGCTTGCAAAGGTCTGCACCAGGGAACACAAGCCGGCGTATTTTACGTTGGACGTGTGTCTGGCTGGGTGTAGGTTACGTTCACGCCGTACGCAGTGAACCGGCGTAGTTTAGGCAGTTGTTTTTCCGACGTGGTTGTGAGCAGGCGTTGGCGGGATGCGTCCACGTCACGGTGCATGCGCAGTTCGTGATACGTATCTGTCTGGCGCTCGGCCCATCATTTGCATGGGATCACGCCTCATTTGCATGGGTCACGCCCACTTCCACCTACGCCGGCGTACGCCTTCGAAACCCAGCAGCGTTGGGAGCGCTGGCTTGCTGAATTCCATGCTTGCCTTTCTGCATTGGCGTAGCGTACATTGTTTGCCCTACGGCGGCGTAATGTGCGCCCACACTCTGTGAATCTGGGCCTATATGTCTGGAATTCAGATGTGTTAAAGTATATATGAACCCTCACTGTATATAGTTTTTTTTTTTTGCAGCTGAACTCTAGGGCTGTGATAAAATCTACCCTTGTAGTTCCTGTCTGCTCTGCCAGCTAAGCTATAGTTCTTGGAGCAGATTGGGGCTATGGCTCATCAGGAGTGCACTGTCGTTCGCTTCTGAAGTAGGGGTGGATATGCAGAGATAATTCTTGCTTCCCTGGGTGCCTGACATGTCCTCAAAGTGAAGCATCCTAAGCTCCAGCTTCTCCACTACTAATAAAGAGCAGCAGCTTGAGTTGGAGGGAGCTTTGCAACTTTGTCCTAATTCTACGGGCCAGTGGAGTGTAGGACAGCATGCAACAGAGGATCTTGTATATGCAGCTGATGCCAGTCTGTGCAGGGCTGAGCCTCCAGTGGGGCCCTAATTGCAGGCAGGAGTCTTGTGTGTAGTGAGTATAGGAGCTTTTTGATCAGCAGAGAGCTGCACCGAAAATACACAGAAGCCACCAGAATTCACTGAACTGTGGCGCATATGGTAGCTTGGCAGGCCTTCTACTGGAATGTTGTGTCAGAAGTTGGAGTACAATAAACTCCAGCAAGTGTAGCGGTTGGTTGCTATGAGTTACAACATCCACACATTACTCCCTGCTGCCAGACAGCCTCAAGACCAGTGGTTCTCAAGCTTCTAGTGTCGTGACCCCTTGATAAAATGTCCCAAGTTGTGGGGACCCCTAACAGTAAAATTCTCGTAGCGTGGGTTGTCGGCACCCAAGGCAAGACAAGTAATTTGCGCCCCTAACCCACGGACATTTAGCACTCCCTGAGCCCCTTCCACTCGTACAGTAATAAAACCCTTTATGGTACATTTTAGGATGTACTACTCTGCATTTTTTCCCCCTATCTCTCTCTATCCTAATGTCTGTCTTTTTTTTTTTTTTTTCCCTTTCCTCTCTCTAGCCGTCTTTCTTCTCCTCTCCCTTTTTCTTTGTTCCTCCCCCTCGTTTCCTCTCCCTTCCATGTATTCTCTATTTTTATTCCTTCTCTTATTCCTTGGTGGGGGGAATGGGATGAGTGGCAGTGCTGGGGAGGGAGTTCTGATCAGCCAACTTGGGTGCTTTTGATCGAGGTCATCTGCTGATCTGAGAACTCTAGTGGGGACTTTTAGTGGCAACTATAATCACAGGTAGTGTTACTCACTGTGTCTCCAGCTCTGTGGTGTCTGGCAACAGTGACCCCCTAGGCCGAAATCAGGAGATCCGGGTCTCCTTCAGTCCCTCTCACTTCACATTCCTCACCAGTCAGCTGACCTCTAGTCTCTGGGCGGCTGCAAAGAGGCTGAGTGGGTGGCTGTGGGCTCCAGGAACAGCCCAGCTAGGTGGCCCCAGGGACATCCCTGCTGGGCGGCCGTGAAAAGGCTGGGAGAGCGGTGCGGGCTTCAGGAACAGCCCAGGATTTGGTGACCCCTGGCAAATCGTCATTCGACCCCCACAAGGGGGTCTTGACCCCCAGGTTGAGAACCACTGCTCTAGACACACTCCTTTCATCAATGAACAGTGTCTTGCTTGTTTTTGTTATTTTATTAGGGGGTTGAACTTGTTTGGTGAAAGGGACATGGGATGTCCAAAGAACAAATTGGTACTTTGAAGATTATAATAAGTGCATCCCACTTTTTAGAAAGGACAAGTTGGCTGACCCTAAACTTGACAGTCTTTTACCTCCAGAACATTTCTTCCTCCAGTACACTGCTTGTCAGTCTTTTACCTCAGAACACTTCTTCCTGTCACACCATCAGAACTTGACTAGGCCTCACTTTGAATAAGTCTCACGTAATTTAGTTGATGATCCTTTGTAGGCCGGGGCCTGCAGTAACCCTTTATGGTAGCAACCGTTTACTTGAGGAGATTAAATGGTGATGGACTACTGATCCCAGCAAGTCTAACTTGCAAATCCTGCCTGCCCTTGTGGCTGCATCGATTTGACACAAACTCCAGTCTCAAAAGTCTCTCCCTCTGGCTCTGCATACAGCTCCCTTGGCATGCCTCTTCCAGATCTCTCCACTGTGCTTTCACTCACAGACACCTGCCCTGGATCCTTCCTGAAGGACCTACTTCGGATGTGCGGACCAACTGCCTCTTCCAGCTTCCTTTCCAGGACACCTCTTCATGACCGTCTATGGACTACTAAGCCCCAGCAGACTGACCATGGGTATATGGCAGTGGAGGTTAACCCCCCCCCCCCAATAATCTCCAATTGCTGGTCATGGTGCAGGATGTTTAACTGCCAATAATCCCCTCTATTGCCGTTGAAGTCCTTCCTTTTTTTTTTTTTTTCCTTTCTAACATTGGTCTCAGTGGACGCAATAATAACCCCCCAATATTGGTGTCGGTGAATGCAATAATGGTTCCCAGCACTTGTGTTGATACTGTTAACACCCCGCCCACATCGCCCCCCCCCCCTCCTCATTGGTGGTCACTGGCAGTGACATTTAGTGTAAAATTGGATACGTACAGATTCTAAAAATAATTTAACAATGTACCAACTGACTTGTATAGCTAGAGCAGTTCCAATCCTTTTTTATTTATTTTTTTCGGTTTAGATGGGTGGAGTCACAGAATACCCTTGAAGCACTGAGTGATGTTAGAAATATTCAGCTGCCAAGCTGTGTTATCTTTTTTTAATTAACATTTATTTTGGAATGAAATGACAATACAGACAGAATACATAAGCAGAACATAGACAAATAGAAGTTACGCGTCACAATTTATCATATTTATTTCTATTGCATTTCATGGTGTTTCTTTACTGTTTCTCTTTCTTTCAAGTTTGATATTATGTTCAAACTATTGCCATTCATCTGTATTCATTAGAAGCACTATCTGCAGTATAGTGAGAGAGTATGATATAGATTTGTACAATGCATACAATTGTTAACGCCATCATACTATAAAGTTCACTATGTGGTGATGAACCATATACCACAAATCTGTAATAATTTATATGTATGAACATTTATGGTAATAAAGAGAAATGTATGGATTTAATTTTTTGTTTAGGATTGGTGAACTATGAAGTTGTAGTTACTGGATCAGTTTACTATTCTGTGGCTGTTACACTACGTAACCAGGAAGGACAAGAGGTAGCCACAGGGTTAGGTTCTGTGGGACAATTAAAAGTACCCAATGCAAATTTTTGGTGGCCTTATCTGATGACTCCACACCCTGGATATTTATATTCTTTGGAGGTAAGTCAAAACCTTACTGCTGGCAGTCTAGGAGTTGTCTTTATAGCCCCTTTGCTTGGATATGAAGTTTGTTTCCGCAGATGTGAATAAGAGAACTATTTGGTCCAGATAAGTAGTTTCTTCAAGCTGCTCACACACTCATTGTGTACATTCTCTCTTAGATTTACCAATAGCATATCTGATTGGACTTAACCATTTGCTGACTGCCCTATAGTACTTTTACTGCTACAAAATTGTTGGTCTTTTTTGTTTTTTCTTAATAGTGCAAAAAAAAAAATGCAGAGATGATCAAACAGCATTGCATCACAACGCAATTGTCAGTTAAAGTAACGCAGTGCCGTATCGCAAAAAGTGGCCTGGTCATGAAGGGGGGGGGGGGGGGGTGTCAAGTAGTTAAAGTGCACATCTGCCCAGAATAATTATGGACATTAATATATTTACATATTAATAAGTAGTAAAAGCCGCAGGGGGCGGTCCTTACTGCTGCAATGAACGGCTAATGTTATGATTTGTGAATACCGTTCCATGCAGTAATCCTCCTAACCCACACTGTGTGATGTCACACCAAGGGGTGACTCCATGACAGCCTGCGCCTAAAAGGGAATAGTTGGAACAACCGGCATGGTTGGCTGTAAGGGACAATTCCCGATTTTGAAGGTGAGTATTTCCGCAAACACTGTTTTTCCTATTTTTCTTATGACTTTGCTATTAATAACAAAATGTATAGCGTTCAGCTTTATATTGAATGCATTGTTTCGATAGGCCCTTGTTTTTTTATAGTAGTTGGTAAATGTAAAGTTTTTTTTGTACAGTCAAATTGTAAAGTGTGTGATCAGTTGTACAGAGAGAGCAAAAACAAAAAAGGGAAATAATTCGGTTTAAAGGAGTTGTAAAGGTAAATTATTTGCTATCTAGCTTCCTTTAAGCTAAAGGAGTTCTAGGTCACTTGCCTGTTCCTTCGATTTCCCTTGTAAATGTCACTAATTCTTCTTGGAAATCTTCACTTCCTCTTCATGGAACTTGTCACTGTCTAGCGAGCCATTTTGTCTGGTGGTAAGTGTCGTGTTCGCCCCCTCCCTTGGACTACAGCCCTGCGTGAGGACACTCTCTACGTTTCACAGAGAGACGGGGGCTTGGGGTTAGTGGGCGTGTCTACCATGCCACAGCGCCGCCTCCCTTGGCTTAGTTTCACTAATCTTCACTGCCCCGCCTTGACACCGCCCCCTTGCTGCCTGGAGAGCTTGCTGGCTGGGGAGGCGGGAATGGGTGTTTACATAGGGTGGCGTGTGTACGTTCTCGTTAGGCGAAGCGGCAATGTGCATGCATGATGCCGCTAAGCCTAATGGGAAATGTACGGTAGTTTCGTTCTTGCGGTGACGTCGCTGTAATGCACGTGTGCCGCAAACCTGGAAATACAGGACAGAAACAGAGGAAAGCAGGAGGATGATAATCGGCGTATAACGCACACTTTTTTTACCCTGAAAATAGAGGGTAAACCATGCCTGCGTATTATACGCCGATATCTGTTTTTTTTTTTTTTTTTTTTACCAACAGGGGGCGGAGATCGAGTGGTCGGCCCCGGGTGCCACCCATTGGGAGGGTATCAGGCCCGGCTGCCCAGCCTCTGCTGGCTGTGGGACAGTGCTGGCAGTAAACCCTAAAGCCCAGAAAACATTACCTCTCCTCCTGTGTAACTTCCAATGCAAATACAAGCCCCCAAATCCCTTTTTTATTTTTATTTTTTTTTTCAATATACCTGTACCACAGACGTGATAATCCTTCCCTCTTTTCTTCACTTCCTGGGGTCCTTATTTAGGTATCGACATCACTGCCTGCACTATGTGGACATGTGTTAGCGGAGGCAACATTTAAATATGTCTGTAGTGTCACATAAAAAAAATGTTCTTTTGCGTTCTCCATTCATCCTTCTTCTTTTTTTTTTTTTTTTTTTTTTTTTTTTTCTCTTGCTATCAAGTCATACAGATGGTAAACTTCTACAAATTGTGATTACTTTTAGGTGAAGATGACGGCAGATACAGGTAGTGGCAAAAGTGAAGATTTCTACGCCTTACATATTGGAATAAGGACTGTTAAGGTATCAGGACAGCAGTTCCTCATTAATGGAAAGCCTTTCTACTTCCATGGAGTCAACAAACATGAAGATTATGATGTAAGTGGAACACTACAATAAATGTGATGGGTAAAATGAGTGTATGTGCGTGCTAAGAGATCTGTTCATAGAGCTCAATTTAATGAATGCTTCTGGTTTCCTGGTACTTCAGCCTGATTTGCTACAAAATTGTTTATTTAATAAATGCTCAAAATTAGGTGACAAAATCAATTATGTCAACTACATCTCAGTCAAAATTCAATGGCCAGTTTGTCCAGAGTAGGTATATAGATGGGCATAACAATTCTTTTTTTCAGATCCTCAGAGTTCTTTGCCATGAGGTGCCATGTTGAACTTCCAGTGACCAGTATGAGAGATTGAGAGCCATAACACCAAATTTAACACACCTGCTCCCAATTCACACCTGAGATCTTGTAACACTAATAAGTCACATGACACCAGGGAGGAAAAATGGCTAATTGGGCCCAATTTGGACATTTTTCACTTGGAGGTGTACTCACTTTTGTTGCCAGCGGTTTAGACATGAATGGCTGTGTGTTGAGTTCTTTTGAGGGGATAGCAAATTGACATTGTTATACCAGCTGTACACTCACTACTTTACATACATTATAGCAAAGTGTAATTTCTTTAGTGTTGTCACATGAAAAGATAGAATAAAATATTTACAAAAATGTGAGGGGTGTACTCGCTTCTGTGAGACACTGTAAGGTTTGGTCTTTAACCACTTGCCGACCAGCCGCAGGTCGCCAAGATCACGCGAACTGTCATAGCTGTACATCGGTCCCTTTTTAAACAGGATAGCAGGCGTGCGCGATAACTGCCGCCACAAGCAAGGCACGAGAGGCAGAACATGGGTGTGTGTGTGTGTGTGTGTGTGTGTGTGTGTGTATAAACGCACAAATCCCTGTTCTGTTCTGTGAGGAGAGACAGATCGTGAGTTCCTAATAGCTAGGAACCACGATCAGTCCCCTCCCCCCACAGTTAAAAACACACATAGGGAACACAATTAACCCCTAGTGTTATCCCCTTACCTGCCAGTGACATCTTTACAATGATCAGTGTGTTTTTATAGCACTGATCGCTGTATAAATGGCAATGGTCCCAAAAATGTGTCAAGTGTCTGATTTGTCCGCCATAATGTTGCAGATCGCCGCCATTACTAGTAAAAAAAAAAATGCTATAAATCTGTATTTTGTAGACGCTATAACTTTTGCCCGAACCAATCAATATACTGTACATTTATTGCTATTTTTATTACCAAAAATATGTATAAGAATACATATCGGCCTAAATTGAGAAAAAAAAAACAAGTTCAAAATATAGTGTGTGTGTGTGTTTGTTTGTTTTTTTTTTTGTTTTTTTTTTGTTTGTTTGTTTATAGTGCAAAAAATTAAAACCGCAGAGGTGATCAAATACCACCAAAAGAAAGCTCTATTTGTACCAGCTGTACACTCACTACTTTACATTGTAGCAAAGTGTCATTTCTTTAGTGTTGTCACATAAAAAGAGATAATAAAATATTTACAAAAATGTGAGGGGTGTACTCGCTTCTGTGAGATACTGTATGTTTGTTATACATAGTCAGATAAATCTTCCTCCCCCCCCCCCCCCCCCCCCTTCTTCTTTTTTTTTTTTTTTTTTTTTTTTTTTTTTTTTACCAACTGGGTCTTTGAGCTTTTCTCTGCAATAATGGGCAGTGGGAGGGGTCAGCAGAGTACTATACATGGCATCCTGAAAACATTGCAGCACCCTACCTCGGTACTCCTCGAGAGTTATGAGCCCTGATGAAAGCAGTGGGCTGGGTATTGGGGGGAAATTATGTAAACCTCAAAATGCCTTGATAGGTGTATGTCAGTCTGAAGAAGTGGACATTCCTAGGCAAACTGCATCAATGTGCAGATTACCCTAGGTAGCACCTACATGTGATGGTCATATTTGAAATACAATTAATGAAATGGGCAAATCCTAGACAGTCAGGCAGGAGTAAAAATAACTATTTTGAGGTTTTATGTCCCCCAGCCAGGAACTGAAGTGGACTGTTTTTGACTTGAAGCAACTTATAATGCACACTATGAGAATCTCAAATGTGCAGTGACATCGGCCTAAGCAATTTCAGTACAGTAGAGAAACTTGTGCAAGGCTGAAAGGAAGGCTTGAGTTCAGCTTTAACTTGTAGACTCTGACATACTAATACTATTGCCGTTTTGATTATTTAAACAGATCCGAGGCAAAGGACTGGACTGGCCTACAGTTCTAAAGGACTTTAACCTGCTGAAGTGGCTTGGAGCAAACTCCTTCCGCACTAGTCATTACCCTTATGCAGAAGAAATTATGGACCTTTGTGACAAGTATGGCATAGTGGTCATCGATGAAAGTCCAGGAGTGGGCATAAGATCTCCGTAAGAAATGCTAACTATTAATACCATTGTCATTTTTATTCTTTTTATTTATCTGTAAATATGTAATAGAATTGCTGGATGCAGTACTTTGCTGTGTAAAATATAGACTGCTGTGTCCATAGGTAATATGCCCTGGACACTGGAGTAATCCAAAACACCTGCCATTTAAAGTAGTTGTCAACCCCTTACAACACACTTCATGCTACAGGTAAGCCAATATAAAGGCTTACCTGTTGCTACCCTGGATATCTCCTAAACCTGCACGGTTTAAATGTACATAACCATGCACTAGAGCTGCACGATTCTGGCTAAAATGAGAATCGCAATTTATTGCCTGGAATAAATGATTCTCGCGGTGTAACCACATAATACAAACAAATTGGGCTAACTTTTAGACCCCTTCCACACTGCCGTGGGATTCGGCCTCTAGCGGTGCGGTATTAACCCCCGCTAGTGGCTGATAAAGGGTTAATACCGGCCGCAATGCGCCTCTGCAGAGGCGCATTGCGGGCGGTATTGTCACGGTTTCCCATTGTTTTAAATGGGAAGGAACGGTGAAGGAGTGGTATACACGCCGCTCCTCTCACCACTCAAAAGATGCTGCTGGCAGGAGATTTTTTTCACTCCCGCCAGCGCATCGCCTCAGTGTGAAAGCCCTCGGGTTTTTACATTGAGTATGCAGTGCAGGAGTTTTTCAGGCGGTATAGCAGCGCTGTGCCGCCTGAAACTCCTCAGTGTGAAAGGGGTCTAACTGTGTTGTTTTTTTTTTTTTTTTTCATTTAAACCGCTGCGCAAATACGGTGTGACATAAAATATTGCAACAACCACCATTTTATTCTCCAGGGTCTCTGCTAAAATAAAATGTATCATGTTTGGGTCTTCCAAGTAATTTTCTAGCAGAAAATGATTTTTACTTGTAGGCAACAAATGTCAGGAAAGGTTTGGTCTTTAACCACTTGCCGACCAGCCGCCGGCTGCAGGTCGCCAAGATCACGCGAACTGTCATAGCTGTACATCGGTCCCTTTTTTAAACAGGATAGCAGGCGTGCGCGATAACCGCCACCACAAGCAATCGCGGGCACGAGAGGCAGAACATGGATATGTGTGTGTGTGTGTGTGTGTGTGTGTATAAACGCACAAATCCCTGTTCTGTTCTGTGAGGAGAGACAGATCGTGAGTTCCTAATAGCTAGGAACCACGGTCAGTCCCCTCCCCCCACAGTTAAAAACACACATAGGGAACACAATTGACCCCTAGTGTTATCCCCTTCCCTGCCAGTGACATCTTTACAATAATCGGTGAGTTTTTATAGCACTGATCGCTGTATAAATGGCAATGGTCCGAAAAATGTGTCAAGTGTCTGATTTGTCCGCCATAATGTTGCAGATCGCCGCCATTACTAGTAAAAAAAAAAAATGCTATAAATCTGTATTTTGTAGACACTGGCCCAGATTCAAGAAGCACTTGCGCCCGCGCAACCATAGTTGCGCGGCGCAAGTGCTTACTTGCTCCGGTGTAACGAGTAGTCCTGATTCAGGAACCTCGTTACACCGAATGCAGCCTAGGATGTGACAAACATAAGCCTCCTTATGCCTTCACATCCCAGGCTGCATTCTTGCGTTGGCCGCTAGGGGGCGCGGCCTTTGTGATCGGCGTGTAGTATGCAAATTGCATACTACCACCGATTCACAAGTTGCGCGGGCCCTGCGTACGCAAGGTACGGAGTTTCCGTACGGCGCCTTTAGCATAAGGTTGCTCCTGCTAATAGCAGGCGCAGCCAATGCTAAAGTATAGCTGCGCCTCCCGCTCGCGACGTTCAAATTTCACGTCGTTTACGTAAGTGAACCGTGAATGGCGCTGGACGCCGTTCACTTACAAGCAAATGACGTCCTTGCGACGTCATTTGCCGCAATGCACGTCGGGAAAGTTTCCCGACGGAGCATGCGCTGTTCGCTCGGCGCGGGAGCGCGCCTAATTTAAATGATTCCCGCCCCCGGCGGGATCATTTACATTAGGCAGCCTTGCGCCCGGCTGCTTAGCATATTGCCCGCGCAATTTATGGAGCAACTGCTCCGTGAATCGCGGGCAAAGCGCAATATTTGCGTGGGCGCAGAGAAAAAAATTTGCTCTTTGCCCACGCAAATATTGCGCGATTCTACTTGAATCTGGGCCACTATAACTTTTGCCCAAACCAATCAATATACTGTACACTTATTGCTATTTTTATTACCAAAAATATGTATAAGAATACATATCGGCTTAAATTGAAAAAAAAAATTGCTTTATATTATAGCAACAACTTCAAAATATTTGTGTGTGTGTGTGTGTGTGTTTTTTTTTAGCGCAAAAAATTTAAACCGCAGAGGTGATCAAATACCACCAAAAGAAAGCTCTATTTGTGGTAAAAAAAAGGACGTAAATTTTATTTGGGAGCCACGCCGCCCAACCACACAATTGTCAGTTAAAACGAGGCAGTGCCGAATCACAAAAAGGGCTATGGTCTTTGGCCAGCCAAATGGTCTGGGGCTTAAGTGGTTAAAGCAAAGCGGCGCCGAATCGCAAAAAATGGCCCGGTCATGGAGCTGCTAATTTTTCAGGGCTGAAGTGGTTAAGTTTCCCTCATCTACATGCCAGAGTTCCTTCCTTTTTAATAAAAGAACAAAAATATACTTTGTTTCTACTTATTCTCCTGTTGTAATAAAACTTGGCAGGCTGCCTGGATTTTATTTTTCCAGCTGTGAGAACTCTCTGCGCTTGTTAGAGAATTGTGACATGCTGTTTTGAAGATCGGGGAAGGGAAAAAGCGATTTTGATTCTTAAAGCGGAATTTTAGGCTTTTTTTGTTTGTTAACCACATAGTGACCGCTGCATGCAGATATACGTCTGCATAATGGCACGGGCAGGCAAATGGGCTTACCTGTACGTAATTTTAAATTTGACGCCCAGTGGGTGCCTGCCGTTTGCCTCGTGAGTGTGCTCGCGGGTCCCAGGAACTCAATGTTCCCAGGCGTCCCGCGATTGCGGTCGGCAAAAGCAGAGGATGCCTTTTGTAAACAAGGCATTCCCCTGTTCTGCCTAGTGACATGTCACTGATCGAATGTTCCCTGTGATAGTGATCAGTGTGGTGTCATTGGTAGTTCCTCCCCCTAACAGTTAGAATCACTCCCTACGACACACTCGACCCCTTCAGCGCCACCTAGTGGTTAACCCCTTCACTGCCAGTGCATTTTTATAGCACTGTCGCTGTAAAAATTACAAGTGTCCGATGTGTCCGCCTATTGCAATTATTTTTTTTTTTTTTTTTTTTTTTTTACCAAAAATATGTAGAATACGTATCGGCCTAAACTGAGAAAAAATTAGCTTTTTAAAAATAAAAAATAATTTGGGGATATATATTATAGCAAAAAGTACAAAATATTGCTTTTTTTTTTTTTTTTCCAAAATTGTCGCTCTATTTTTGTTTATAGCACAAACAATTAAAACCGCAGAGGTGATCAAATACCACCAAAAGAAAGCTCAATTTGTGGGGTAAAGGACGTAAATTTTTGTTTGGGAGCCACGTTGCACGACCGCGCAATTGTCAGTTAAAGCGACCCAGTGCCGAATCGCAAAAAGTGGGCTGGTCTTTGGCCAGCCAAATGGTCCGGGGCTTAAGTGGTTAAAGGTCAGCCGCTACAAAAAGTTTAGCTGCTGACTTCTAATAAACAAACACTTACCTGTTCCACAGTCCAGCGATGCGGCTGCCCTGAGCGTCGCTTCTTTCTGCCGGCGCTGTCATAGCCACTGTGGGCACCTGGCCATGACGGCTTTCGGGTTCAGGGCCTGGCACATGTGTGTGTCACGTTCCCAGTGCACAGGTAATCTTCTGGGACCTGTCGCATGTCCCAAAAGATTGCTGAGAGGGAGGGGCCGCCTAGGAGTAAGAGGAGGAGTCTCCTAGGCGGCAAGTGGGACAGAAAGTCCCCTTTAAAAGTACCAACCCCCCCCCCCAAAAAAAAATTACATCCAAATGTGTGGGGGCGAGGAGTACTTAAAGCGGAAGTTCCACTTCTGGGTGGAAACTCCGCTTTGACGATATTAATCGTGCAGCTCTACCATGCACATAATGAAATGGATGATCTGGTTGCCCATTTTTGTTTGTCCTGTGCATATGGGGATGTTGATTTTTGCAGTCCCTAATTGCAGGACCCTTCTTTTTTTTTTTTTTTTTTTTATATTGCACAATTAGTCATAAATTCATAATTCTTTGAATGTAAGTTTACAGATCGGAATAGTTGCTTTGGGACAGCAGAACCCATTAATATAATAATTCACTTCTTGGCTTTCTTGCTGTCTATTCTTTGTACGTGAACTTAATACTATTACAAGGTGTGTGTCCTATGTCTTGTCAGTGCAAGCTTTGGTAACCGGTCACTGGAACATCATTTAACTGTCATGGAGGAGCTGGTGCGCAGGGATAAAAACCATCCATCTGTGGTTATGTGGTCAGTTGCCAATGAACCAGCTTCAGAGCTTGGTGAAGCAGGTTATTATTTTAAGTAAGTGGGACTTTGTTATTTTACTGTGTATTTAACTAATGTTGTATAAAATTGTTGTTGTTTTGTTAAATATGTCATATGTTTTGGAATGTTAATATCTCAAACAGCAGTTTGCATATGTTCATCGCAATAGTCCTAAAAAAGTACATTTGTATTAACTCGTCATGAAATAAATATGTAGGCTGCCAATGCTGAACTTCTAAAAATGCTAGTTGCCTGGCTGTCATATTGGTCCACTGACAAACGGGGGGGAAAATATATATTATATATATATTAAATATATATTATATATATATATATATATTTTTAAAGAATCCTACATATTTAATTCTGCCTCTCAGAAAAGCCTTTCTGGCCACTTCAGAAAACAATACCAATATTTTAGGTTCCAGTTAGATTATTATTATTATTATTATTATTATACAGGATTTATACAGCGTCAACGGTTTTTTGTAGCACTTTACAAAGGCGACCGCACGATTACAATACAGTTCAATACAATTTAATGGGAGGGGGAGGTGGTACAAAAGGTAATGGCAGCAGGTGATGATCTGATGGAGGTGACTCGAGTACAGTTCTCAGGTGGAGGTGGGGTAGGCTTCCCCGAATAAGTGAGTTTGCAAGGATCGCCTACAGGCTGACAGCGTAGGGGCTAACCGGACCGCCCAGAGGCGATTAAATTTGCATGTGCTGCGCTATATAAGTTTTCATTCATTCATTCATTCATTCATTCATTCATTCAGGAGTTCCAGGAGGCAGGGAGTTCCAGAGGATGGGAGAGGATCTGGAGAGGTTCTGGAGGCGAACGTGGGAGGGGGTAACACGGGAGCTAGAGAGCAGGAGGGATGATTTGGGTGATATCTGCAGATGAAGTTGGTGTCGTTAGTCACAAAGGGGCGAATTCTGGAAATATTGCGGTTAAGGCAGCAAGATGTAGCCAGTGATTTGTTGTGGGGGCTGAAGAAGAGGTCAGAGTCTATGATTTCACCCAGCACCCTAGTGCGTGTGGAGGGACCAATGATTGTGCCAATCTCCATGGTAAAGTCATGGGGAGGTGATAAGAAAGGAGGAAATATTACAAGCTCAGTTATAGAAAGATTGAGGAAGTGGTGTTGCATCCATACTTTTTGTAAGTTTGTGATGCGTGTGGAGATTGAGGGGGTGAGTTGTGGAGTCGAGAGATGTATCTGGGTGTCATCAGCATAGAGGTGGTATTGGAAGCCATGGAAGGTTATCAGTTGGCCCAGGGAAGAGTTTTATAAAGCTAAAGAATAGGCGGGGCCCAAGGACAGAGCATTGGGGTATCCCAACAGAAAGCGTAAGAGGCGCAGAGAAGACAAGTTGTTCAAACAAGCAGAGCCCAGTGAGAGTTTAAGTATGGGGGTAACCAGTGCATGTTTGAGCAGGAAGGGAAAGGTGCCTGAGGAGAGTGAGAGGCTGAATATGTGGGTTGGAGCGTTTAGGCTGGAGCAGGAAGGTGGTTGCAGTAATTGTGAGGTGGATTGTGGGAAGGAGTTTGGCAACTTTGTCAGTGGTAAGGCGGTTGAAAGATGAAAGTATGGAATGTGGTGTTGGACCTGGTGTGTTGGTTGGGGGAGAAAGCTGGGCGTTGGATATCTCATCACAAATTGTTTTGCTTTTGCTATGGTTGGCAATCTACAGGGCAGTTAAGCAAGTTGGTGGGAAGGGTGAGGAATTAAGGGTAGAAGTGAGTTGATGAGGTTTGGATGAGAGGGTTTTGAAGAGTGGTGTAGTAGGTTTGTTTAGCAGTGTAGAGGTTGAAGTCCAGGCTGGGATTTGGTTTTACGCCGCTCTAGACCTGTCAGTTTATCGGGTAACCCATACATCCCGTACAGGTAAGCCGATACTCCTTGACAGGAACATTCAATTAACTACAAGCCCCACACAGCCGTGCTGTTTTTCAAACGGTGGCAGCTGGTGCAGGGAACTTCTTCTCCCTGTACCGCTGCCACAAGGAGGGGGGCAGCGGGCGACGGCTCCAGCAATGGGAACAAGTTGCATGTTCCCCCCTAAAATTAGGTGTAACATGTTCCCAAAGGTGAACTTGTCCTTTTTAAAGTCATTTATGATACACTGACATTCCTCTTGCAGTACAGTTGATTATTACATAGATGTCAAATCAGGGAGAACAGTTGCATATTGCTGTATAATTTTATTGACTTATTTACCACACGATTTTTTTGTTTCCTTTTCAGAAACTGTGTATAATTGCAATCTTCTTCTTTTTTTTTTTTTTTTTTTTTTTTCCACAGGACAGTGATCTCTCACACTAAAAGCCTGGACTCGACTAGACCAGTCACTTATGTTACAAATGCCAGATATGATATAGATCAAGGTGTACGTTGTCCTTTACCCTCCATTTTTTGTTTTGTTTGGTATATTGTGGGACTGTGTCAAGCAAAAAATGTCAGGGCCATGAGGCCGTGATAAGTCGGTCTCGAGCCCTAATCCCCATAATACAGTGACCCTAAAAAAAAAAAACATTCACCTGGTCCGATAAATAAACCATAGAATGTATTTTGTTGCATTTGTGCATAAAAATGGACTCCTGTGCAAATATCGGCCAGTGTTTTTAGCCCAGCCCAGTTCACCACTGAACTACAGAACAGCTTCTCCCTATGTTATGGAGAGAGGGAGGTGCTCTCTAGTCCTAATACACTTTTTTTTTTTTTTTGTTTTTAACCTATGGCGACGATGCTGCTTTTCCGTAGATGCAATACATTGAGTGAATATTGTCAGCCTAGGATGAGAAGTGTATTACTGGCAGGATCGCTGGGTGAAAATAAAACCAAAAAAGGCAAAAACTGAAAAATAATTCAGCCACCACATCTAAGGAC
The DNA here is from genome assembly GCF_905171775.1 of Rana temporaria. NCBI lineage: Eukaryota > Metazoa > Chordata > Amphibia > Anura > Ranidae > Rana > Rana temporaria. The sequence continues at coordinate 250,153,806 of NC_053490.1, read as the reverse complement.
TGATAAGCTGCTATAAATAAAAAATGTTGTTCTACATGAAGAACTTCACACCCACCCTGCTTTCTTTTATTCCTTCCCTCTTATTTGTTATCCAAGGTTGTTGTCCTCAATTCAAATACTCACCTGCCCAGTAAACCCAGCTTTGTCCTGCATTGAACCACTGTGTAGGTGATATGGCCCTGGTCCCACGCTGCCATCTTTCCTTCTCATGTCATCAGGAGCTTGACTGCCTCTTCTGGGTTGTTGCAGCCGGCCCCCAGTGATTCATTTGACACTGCAATAGAAGGGAGTCATGGGTCATATCGCCAGCTTAAATAGATGAAGTAGAAGAGTTTAATATCACGTTAAACTATATAAAATGATCACAACAAGTGTTGGGTAGATAGCAGAGATTTACTTTACAAATAAAACATAAATATTTGCAGTATTGTATGTTTTGTATATATTTGATTTAATCTATTTGTAACTGAATTGTCCTGATTAAATGCCAAAATCAGTCATATTTATACATATATAAATATATACCTTTATTATATGGGGTGTGTGTGTGTGTGTGTGTGTATGTATGTATATATGTATGTGTCTATCTCTAATCGATCAGTGCCAGAAAGCCAGATACCTCAGAAGAACTGAAATCTAGTTTGATATCAGATAAAAATTATAGATTGCTGCCTATATTTTACAGGCCCCATATGTGGATGTGATCTGCGTCAATAGCTACTTCTCATGGTACCATGACCCAGGCCATCTTGAGGTGATTCAGATCCAGCTGAATACACAGTTTGACAAGTGGCATGAAATGTATCAAAAGCCAATAATACAGTCTGAATATGGAGCAGACACCATTCCTGGTTTCCACAGCGTGAGTACAGTTTGAAGGCCAAGTCAAAATGTATGCTATTAAGAGTTAATATATATTTTCCAGAAATACGATGCAATATTTCTAGTTTTATGTGTCGCTGTTTTATGTTGCGTTATAACTATGTGCAATGCTGTTGCTGACAACTTGCCATCTTCATAATAGCTAGAAGCTGCAGAGAGAATGGCTATTTACCCCAGTATATTGATCCGGTCACTGCCACGTTCTTATCAGCAACAGGACTGCTAGTGACTTAGTCCTCAATTTATCCTTGACCTACAACAGATCTTAGGATCGTTGTCTGTCTGTTGTACAATGCAGTAATAGCTTACTTTTTAACCACTTAAGACCCGGACCTTTATGCAGGTAAAGGACCTGGCCAGTTTTTGCGATTCGACACTGCGTTGCTTTACCTGACAATTGTGCAATGTGGCTTCCAAACAAAATTGGCGTCCTTTTTTTCCCCACAAATAGAGCTTTCTTTTGGTGGTATTTGATCACCTCTGCGGTTTTTATTTTTTGCGCTATAAACAAAAATAGAGCGACAATTTTGAAACATTTTTAATATTTTTTTTTACTTTTTGCTATAATAAATGTCCCCCCAAAAAGATATTTAAAAAAAACGTTTTTTTTTCCCTCAGTTTAGACCGATACGTATTCTTCTACCTATTTTTGGTAAAAAAAATCGCAGTAAGCGTTTATCGATCGGTTTGCGCAAAATGTATACCGTTTACAAAATAGGAGATAGTTTTATTGCATTTTTATTAATTATTTAGTTTTTACTACTAATGGCGGCCATCAGCTTTTTTTTTTTTTTTTTTCCGTGGCGGACACATCGGACAATTTTGACACATTTTTGAAACCATTGTCATTTTCACAGCAAAAAATGCTATAAAAATGCATTGTTCTCTGTGAAGATGACAATTGGAGTTTGGGAGTTAACCACTAGGGGGCACTGTAGGGGCTATGTGTGACCTCATATGTTTTTCTAACTGTAGGGGGCGGGGCTGGACGTGTGACGTCATTGATCGTGTTTCCCTATATTAGGGAACACACGATCAATGAAGCTGCCACTGTGAAGAACGGGGAAGCTGTGTTTACACACAGCTCTCCCCGTTCTTCAGCTCCGGGGACCGATCGCGGGACTCCGGCAGTGATTGGGTCCCGCGGCCACAGAGCTTCGGACCGGGTCGCGGGCGCACGCCCGCGGCTGGGCACTTAAAGAGGACATACAGGTACGTGCTTGTGCCCAGCCGTGCCATTCTGCCGACGTATATCTGCAGGAGGCGGTCCTTAAGTGGTTAAGCAAATACTCCAAGTTTACTTGCAGTTAGTAACAGAATTTTGGTCTACCTACCCAATTTATCACTTACAGGTTCTGCTTACGTTTGATCTCATTTTGCATTGACATTGGGTCCACAGTGTAAAGTAAGTGTGTTTTGTGTTTTCTGTAATCGCAAATGTAAACTGTCCATTGTTGTTGTTTTTTTCAGTAGTAGTTTATAGATCTGCTGTGCTATAATGGTTGATATGCATTACAGTGAGAATAGAACTGGTCTTAATCTGGAAGACAAGGAATAATCTGACTTCCAGTTTTTGTAGCCCTTTTGACAAATAATGGCCTGCACATTTTTTATTGAGTGTAGTATTACAGACCAGTTTTAAAAAGTACACTGCATTCTAGCATTAGTTGCAGAGCCCAAGGTATAGACCCTTCAAAAGTTTCTAAATCTGCTTGCTTTTTTGTTGTTGTTGTGCAGGACCCTCCAGTAATGTTTACAGAGGAATACCAAGAAATGGTCTTAAGGAACTACCACTCTGTTTTTGACCAGAAGAGGAAAACCTTTGTTATTGGAGAACTCATCTGGAACTTTGCAGACTTTATGACTGCACAAGGTAAGATAAAGTGGTTTCTTCTACAGCATCTTCCCTGGGGAGTATTCCTTAGAATCCCATTGTTGTGAACCAATTTAAAATTTATTTTTATTTTTTGCCCATTATAGCCAAGGCTATATATGTCGGCTTTAAAATAAAATAAATACTCCAGCACATTTATAAAGCACGGCTTTGATAGACCTCTCTTCCTATCAAACGGCTGTAGCATTATACAGGAAAACTTTGAAGGACTTCCCAGGCATTACTCCACATTGGATCCATAGTTTTATGTCTCGCTAGTAGTCAATATAGTGTTCTGAGGATATCGGTATCTGCTCTCCAATTATAAATCCCCTTTTAGTGCCATGTGTGTAGAATTATCTATATTATTAATAGCCAGGGTGAACACGATTAAGGCTGGGTTCACACTTGTCCTACAAACGGTCCTACATTGGGAGCCTCATGTAGCATGACGTGTGAAAATCAATGTTTCCCTATGAGAGCTGTCTTAACTGGTCCTACACAAGTCGGTCCGACTTTGAAAATGCTCCCTGTACTACTTTTGGTCCTACATTGATCCTACTTCAACCCATTGAATATCATTGAAGTCGGACCAAAGTAGTATCCTGTTCATGAAAGTAGGATGGATGTAGGACCAATGTAGCAGAGCAAAGTAGGATGAAAGTAGTGTGAACCCAGCCTTAATGTGGAATTTTGGCGGTAATTGGTTCACACAATTGGCCAGCAGAATATATATTTCTCTTCCGTTCATGGACGGACACAGCAGCATTGACCTTAGGGTTATATACCTTCCTTCTAGGAGAGACTAGGCAGAAAAAAACAGCACTTTAAGTGTTAAAAACACTTCTCTCAGTACAGCACCTCCCAGGGGGCGTGTCCCCCGGGTACATCCCACTCTCGGGAACATCCAGCCTCAGTTTTAATCTGTCAGGAGAGGACATGGCCTTTCTGGAGCATTTTTATTTTTTTCGCTTCATTTGATTTTGTTCCTGCATTTTTGGATCCTGGGATCTACTCTCAACTGCCGACTGGGTGACAGGCTGCATCTTGATCCTTGTAGTCCCCCCATGTTCGGCCATTGAGCGTGTGCCGGTCTTTAGCTAGGCTGTCCACGACATGCCCTGTTGCTCCAGGGGCGGCCGGTGAACTACATGTTCCAGGGCACACATATGACCGGTCTCTATGGTTGTGTCAGTGTGCTGGGCCGACAGCCATGCCGCAAGCGGACGTTGGTTCTGTCTGGAATGCCTCCAGCCAGTGGTCGCAGGATGGGTAAGTAGTATGGATGCCTCCTTTGGCCGCAAGGTTTTACAGGCGGCAGTTTAAGGTTGAAGTTTCTCAGTTGAGGAACTATGGTTTGTTTGGGGTGAAGCTTGTTTTTTTTTCCCAGCCCTCGAATTTTTTTGACACTGCTTGGGGACGTCCCTAAGGTCAATGCTGCTATGTCCATCCATGAACGGAAGAGAAAATAGGATTTTTGTACCCACCATAAAATCCATTTCTCTGAGTTCATGGACGGACACAGCACCCACCCCTCCTTTGTTTGTACTGCTTGTCTACGAACTGAGGCTGGATGTTCCAGAGAGTGGGATGTACCCGGGGGACACGCCCCCTGGGAGGTGCTGTACTGAGAAGTGTTTTTAACACTTAAAGTGCTGTTTTTTTTTTCTGCCTAGTCTCTCCTAGAAGGAAGGTATATAACCCTAAGGTCAATGCTGCTGTGTCCGTCTATGAACTCAGAGAAATGGATTTTACGGTGAGTACAAAAATCCTATTTTTTTTCCCACTTTGCATGAAAATACAGGTGACTACTATTTAATATTTCCCTCTATTTAAAACACTAGGTAAAACCTCAAAAAAATAAAAATGCTTCTCTTAGACCTGGATTTCCAGGTTGTACCCCAAGGTGCTGGTGATATCACTCACCGCAAGATCCTAGATCTCGCAGGAATGCACAAGGGTACTGTATAGTTGGTGCTATTCAGCAAAAACTGCAATAAAGTTAGAAGGTTCACTTTATTGACTCCTCTGTAATCCACTGCATATAGATTTTAGAGTTGATCACTCGGTTTGTTTGCTTGTTGAGGCTTCAGATGCCCACAGTTAAAATGATTGCAGCCAGACTCAATGGCGGGATATTTTTGCAGCATATTTGGCAAGTACAGAATCGGTATATATAAAATAATATGCAAACTTGTTGGAGGGAAGTTTCATAATGGCAAAGATGTTTTTATTGCAAATTATGTAAGCAGACTGCATATCCTCTTTAATGCAATCTCCGCATTAACCCCCTCACACCGACCATACGCTAATTTGGCTTGAAGGGGTTATATTGGAGTGCAGCTGCAGGGATCACCACGGTACTGTTTTTTTAGAGCCAGTGATTGGCTTTCTATTGATGACAACCAATGTGGCTAAAAGCTGCTCGGCTGTTATCATAAGCAGCGGGAGGGGACGTCGGTCCATCCCTCTCCTTTCCCACCGGGAGACCCAAACGACCAGCCGACACATCCACCGGCTGGCTGAAGCCCTGAATGAAGCTGGAATCTGCTGCGATCGGGTCTCCGATCTAGTAACCCAGAAGCGATGTCATGACATCACTTCTGGTTTACTCGTCTGCTAATGGCGTGGATTTAAAAAAGAAAAAATCCCTAGTATTCCAGATTTTGGCTTTTTTTGAATGCTTTGAAGTGCAAAGCGAACGCATAGGCAAGTCGTGCCCACAAATGTAACCGGTGTTCAAACCACATATGTGAGGTATCGTCGCGATCATTAGAGCATGAGAAATAATTCTAGCACAATACCACCTCCTAACTCTAAACTAGTAACCTGTAGAATTTTTTTTAAAGGGTCGCCTTTGGTGATTTTAAAGTACCATAGTTTGTTGCCATTCCACGAGTGTGCGCAATTTCAAAGCATGACATGTTTGGTATCTATTTACTCAACGTAACGTCTTCTTTCACATTATACAAAAAAATTGGACTAACTTCAATTTTTTTTTTTAATTAATGAAAGTGTCAAGCAATTGTGTTTTAAAAGACCGCTGCATAAATACCGTGTGACATAAAATATTGCAGTGATCGCCATTTTATTCTCTACGTTCTCTGCTAAAATATATATATTTTTTAGCAGAGACCCTATAATATATTGCTTGGGGGTTCTTAGTAATTTTCTTGCAAAAAATATGGATTTTAACTTGTAAGCAACAAATGTCAGAAAAAGGGTTAGGGTAAAAAAAAAATCTTCAGTATGCGCCCCTCCCTCCACAGATATGAGAGCAAGTACCTTTTGGAAGGCAGATGCTGTCCATAAAGAATTATACAGGGCATCATTTTTATTAAAAAATTTGGTGTAAGATTCGATACCTCTATCATTCGTGATGAAAGTGAACAAATTATTTTCAGTGCAACAGTTTGTACTGAAAATGACAGCAGACAATGATTTTTCATCCACTTTGAGAATAATTCTGACCAGGTTATCCTATTGCTATCAGTCATTGGTAAATTGTTTTTATAATTGGAATGTAACAACTGTCCTTTCTATTCTTCTGAAAATGTGTCCTGTGTATTGCCAGTCTTGGTAACTAGGCCCTAATGTTGTTGGTGAGTATGCCTTATTAGGAACATGGCCTACACTATATTTTTAACAGGATACAGGTCTACAAGGTATGTTGTGTTACAAAGTTGCAAGTTAAAATGTAACATGTCATTATCTATGGGATAATTTTTTTTTTTTCCCACCTCAGATGTTAAAAGAGTTGTTGGCAACAAAAAAGGCATCTTTACTCGCCAACGACAGCCCAAAACATCAGCTTTTATTCTGCGAGACAGATACTGGAAACTGGCCAATGAAACTCGGTATCGCTACCAACCAAATTCTAGGTATTAAATGGTTTCCCTTATAATAATTGGTGCTTTCAGAGCCTGCCATAAAGTGGCTTACAGAATTCCTACCTACTGAGTCTGACTACTCGACGATTACTCCAGCGGGTATTGTACTGAAATGTTTACTTCTCAGCCTTCCAAACCACAATGCAATTGTTACATAAAGACGTGATACAAAAGTGCCTTGAATGTTTAAAATTGCACACTCGATGCAATACTTTGCAGTACATATTATGTACATAATTATTACTAAAGCACACCAATCCTAAAATTCATATTGTTTTTCTAACCTAAGAGATTACATTTTTTGGGATGCTGATTCTTGTATTATGTATATGTAATTTAGTAAATTACTTTTTTAATTTTTGCTGAGGTTGCTTTTGGCATCTGCGTTAGATAACTATGCACTTAACTGAATCAATCGACCAATGTTTTGATGAATAAAATTGTAACATATTGAAATTTTGTGTAATTTTATTTACTTGAATTCTATTTACTATCTTTTGTAGTTGTGAGTACTCTGTTTTCAATTCTGAGAAAATAAAAGTAGCTTAGTTATCATTAAAGAGCAATAATTTCAGTGCTGACCATTTGACATAATTGGTAAGGTACTGGTCTATTCAGTTCAACCTGTGTGTCACTGCCGTTTTTTCAATATATCTGTACATTGTGTTTGCTAAGAAACACATTTTATTCAAACGCTTCGCTGACAGCACCAATGGAAGGAGTTCCGCATTCTTACCACTTTAACAGTAAAGAACACAGTTTAAGAATGAACTGCCTCTCGTCCAACTTCTTAGTGTGGCTATATCTGTCTTCTTTATAGACTTAAGAATAAATAGTTTCCTCCCATTGTTTGTCACTATTCAAAGACCTGTCTATTACTATCATGTCCCTTCATAAGCAACACTTCTCCAGGGAGAATGAAGATAGTTTTTTTTTGTAGTTGCGCCCCTTATTCCTCTCTAGACCCTCTCCAGTTCAAAAATATCCTTCCTAAGGATTGGCCACCAAAACTGAAAAGCATGCTCAACCTGTACCAGAGTAAATACCCTTAATGCATGCTAGCCTTGCTTGCTGCAGTTTGGCACAGCACACTATTGCCAAGTCTGTGATCTACTAGGGCACCCAGATCCTTTTCCATCTTTGATTTCCGCCAGAGGTTCTGCCCCTAGCGAATAACTTTGCATTCATAATTTTAGCTCCCAATTGCATTACTTTACCAATAATAATCCTTACCTGCCATATAGTTGCCCACCTCTATTTTTTTTTTTTTTTCTTAAATTTCTTTATTTTCCATTTAATTGTCAAGACAAATATTATTACAAAAATAAGAAGAGCATTTGAAATATATAGTTGCATTCAATACATTTTGTAAATACAAAACCTCAACTTGTCCCGACCAACCCTCCCTTATCCACTCCCTCCCCAGCCCACCCCATATGAGTGTTATACCCTGTTACAAACCTATTGTGTTAAGCCAAATGGGAGCAAAAATATATCAATCTTGTAAAAGTGCTGGTGCGTTACGTATAGAAGGAAGAAATTAAGAAGAGAAAAATGAAAAACGCCAACAAGTCAATACAAAACATAAGAGTCTAAACCAGTGATGGCGAACCCTGGCACCCCAGATGTTTTGGAACTACATTTCCCATGATGCTCATGTACTCTTCAGAGTAGCTGAGCATCATGGGAAATGTAGTTCCAAAACATCTGGGGTGCCAAGGTTCGCCCTTAACTGGTCTAAACCCTCAGAAGCAGACGGAGGAAGAGGTTAAGGGGAGGATCTTGAGTGCCCTTGTTGGTAAATTATGCCGATAAAAGGAAAAGAATTTCCAGTTTCTGTAGGGGGGTCCAAGCCAGGAGGGGAATAGGCCTCTTGTAGAGGGTATCCAATTTCCCCCAACCAGGGCCCCCACATTCTTTCAAATCTTTTCTAATTACTTTGTCTAATAAAGGCCACTCTCTCACTCCAAATCATTGCATTGATGGTTTCTACCCATTTTTTTTCTGATGGGGGGGGGGGGGGGGTGTGCAATTAGCTTTCGTGCTTGGAATAGGCACCTTGACACTCCTTCCAAGGCTCCTGGTGGGACTCTATGATCTTCCATGCTCCCTAAAAGGCAAGTTTTAGCCACTGGCTCTAATGAGGCCTTCAAAGTTTTATTTACCCTGTCTATTACCTCCACCCAGTATCTGAAAAGCTTAGGGCACCTCCACACCATATGTATGAGATCCCCTGTTGCCATTTTTTTAGGAGTATGGTAAACTCGGTGTATTAAAAATAAGTGGGACAGTCTCTGCGCCGGGGCGATTGAAACCAAAGCCCCTCTTTCTAAAATCTTACTCCATTGTTGCAAGGTTATTGTCCCCAGATCTCTTTCCCATCTTTCACGGCTCTTGAAATTACCCATTTGGTTTATTGCCCTGGCCCCCAGTTTGCTATACATCTGAGATTAGACCCTTAGAAGTATTAGTTTGAATTATTTTAAGAAGAGCGGGAATCTGAATCCAATCAATCGCTTGTGTCCTAAACTGAGTTTGAATGGCATGCCTGATCTGCAAATATTTGTAAAACGTCTTATTTGGTATATTAAATTCATGTCTCAGATCTGAGAACATTTTCATGAGGTTACCCTCATACAAATGAAGTATCCGATTGATTCTTTGCCTCTCCCATTCTATAGATTTCTCTATGTCCCTTACTTCCGTCAAGTTCTTATTGTTCCAGAGAGGGGCAAACTCTGTTACCCCAGTATATCTCAATAGGGCCTTCGTTGTCTGCCATACTTTCCTGACTAACTTTATAGTCTGGCATCTGGAGTCTGCCTCAAGGGCTTCCACAAGTATTTCATGTGGGGCCCCTGATAGCATTAGTCTGCGACTGTCATTCCCTGGGGTTTGGGTTCCACAACCCGCTAGATGTTGTAGCTGAGATGCCAAGAAATATATTCTCGGGTGTGGAACCGCCATCCCCCCCCTCTTTTATTGGAAGTTGCATGGTCTGTAGACTGATCCTGGCTTGTCCTCCTTTCCACATTAACTCCCTGGAGAGTGTTTCCATTCTCTTAAACCATATCTGGCTTAACCAAATCGGGGAGTTATGAAGTATGTATAATGTCTGGGGCAGCCATATAATTTTTATCAAGTTACATCGCCCAGCTACAGACAAAGGGAGGCGATTCCAAACATCTTTTTTTTGTTTCAGTAACAATGGGGCTATGTTGTTAACATACTCCTTGATATCGCGCGTAATCCAGACCCCCAAGTATTTTAATTTTGTGACAATTTTCAACTGGGAAATGCCAGATATCGTCGGATCTATTGGTAACAAAGCCGACTTATCCCAATTGATAGCCAGACCCGAAAACTGTCCATACTCCCTAACCATTTGGACCACTGGAGCTAATGAGCTATCAACGTCCCCTAGGAAAAACAGGATGTCATCTGCAAATAATGAAATCCTGTCTTCCTCCAGTTTCCTTCTAAACCCCTGTATATCTTCCTTAAGTCTGGTCTTAATTGCTAGAGGCTCCATGGCTTAATGTCCTAAATCCTGCTGCCCAGAGGGAGGGGATGGGGTGTGCAACTGATGGCATTGGGATTTGAATACAGAAGCTTGATTACATGATTGAAACGCAATAACTGAACAAGTACCGTATTTATTTATACACCGATCTGCTTATCTATAGGAGGCAATGTAATCAGGCCACACAATATTGCACCTGAGGAGACAGAAGAAAGATCTCCATTATGTAGTAAAATGTTTACTCTTTAATTGCTTCTTCAAAGTTGTTTATTTAAAAATATATTTTTCCAGAAAATTCCCTCTTAAAATTGGGGTGTGCGTTATACGCCGATAAATACGGTAGTTTATGAACAAATAATTAGAGTTTGTCCCTGAACAGAGCCTTGGGGTACCCTGCTTACAACTGCAGACCATTTTGAAAATATGCTATTCACTACTTTAGATGCACCCTTGCAACCCCTTTTCTATCCAGGTACCTACGTCATCAATGCCAAATAACCCCAATTTGTAAATTTGAGTGTTTCATGGGGTATTGTATCCAAAATCCTGATTCATTTCATCTGCAGTTTTTTCCTGTTATCAACATTACAGCTCATAGAATGTTAAAAGGTTTGTCTGGCAAGAACAGTCCTTTAAAAATTTGTGTTGGTTACTACTGATATCATTTTCATCAGCAAATCATTGACTATGGCCCTTATTTTTCCTCCCAATAGCTTACATACTATTGTAGTTGGGCTGGTTGGTCTGTAGTGTGTATACCTCAGGTGGTATTTGATCACATCTGCGGTTTTTATTTTTTGCGCTATAAACAAAATAAGAGTGACCATTTTGAGATTTATTTTGGTTAGAATACATATCCAAAAAATTATTTCTTAATCAGTTTAGGCCGATTTATATATTTGAATACATATGTTTTGGCAAAAAAAAACATTGCAATAGGCGTGGTTTGCGCAAAAGTTATAGTGTCTATAAAATAGGGGATAGATTTATGGCATTTTTATTTTTTTGTACCAGTAAAGCTTTTTTTAAGCGGGACTGGGACATTGTGACGGACATATTGAACACTTCTTTTTGGAACCATTGACATTTATACAGTGATCAGTGCTATATATAGCCACTGATTACAGTGTACAGGGGGTAACATTGGGGGGGGCGATCAATGGGTTAAATGCGTTGCCTCATGTGTGTTTTAACCGTAGGGGGGTGGGCTGCCAGGGACATGACTGAGATCACTTGCAACAGTAGATCCGACATGTCCCCACACACATGCAAACACTTCTATGATGTCAAAAAAGAGACAAAGCTAAATAATTTCAGAACTTTTCCACCTTTTTTTTTAATGTGACCTGAAAAAAACTGTACTCGGTTGAACAACAAACTAAAATCTTTTGTGCACATGCTTAAACTAATACTTTGCACCTTTTAATTTTATTACAGCACTCAGTCTTTTTAGGTATGAGTCTATCAGCATGGCACATCTTGACTTGGCAATATTTGCCCACTCTTCTTTGCAAAAGCCCTTGCAATCTGACTGATCTGAAGAGGGCTGTGCACAGGAGATACACTCCAAATCTCTCTACAGATTTTCAATTGGATTCAGGTCTGGACTCTGGTTGGGACATTCCAAAACTTTAATCTTATCCTGGTGAAGCCATTTCCTTTGGGTGTATGCTTTGGATCGTTGTCATGATAAAAGATAGCAGAAGACTGACGGTTTTGTGCCATATTGACTGGTATTTGGAACTGTTCATAATTCCCCATACCTTAACTAAGACCCTTGTTCCAGCTGAAAAAAGGGTCCCAAAGCATGATGCTGCCACCACCATGCTTCACTGAGAGTATGGTGTTCTCTTTGTGATGGGCAGTGTTGTTTTTGCACCAAACATATCTTTTGGAATTATGGCCAAAAAAGTTTAACCTTGGTTTCATCAGACCATAACACATTTTCCCACATGCTTTTTGGGAGACTTCAGATGTGTTTTAGCAAAATTTAGCCAGGCTTGGATGTTTTTTCCGTAAGCCACTCTACCCCATAGCCCAAACATATACTGTATGAAAAATACAGGAGATTGTTGTCACATGTACCACACAGCCAGTACTTGCCAGATATTCCCGCAGCTCCTTTAACCTCTTGACCACCGCCCCATGTCAAAAAGACGTCCTCTTTTTAAAGTTGAATATCTCGATAACGGCAGCAGCTGCTGCCACAACCGAGATATTCATCTTTTCAGGGGGCGGTGGTGTACACGATAACGGCGGTCTCCGCGGCGGATTCGCTGCGAGATCGCCGTTATCGGTGGCGGGAGAGGGGCCCCCCCCCCTCCCGCCGCTCTCCCGCACCCTCCGCCGCTTACCGGAGCCGTCGGTAGCGGCGGAGGGGATCGGATGTGTCCGGCAGCTGAGCGGGGACGGGACTGAAGGAGAAATCTCCTTCACCCGTCCTCATAGCTCTGCTGGGCGGAAGTGACGTCAAAACGTCAGTCCCGCCCAGCCTCTTAAAGAAACATTTTTTTTTTTGTCATTTGAAAAAATGACTTTTTTTTGTTTTTTTTTTTTGCATTTAAGTCCAATTATGAGATCTGAGGTCTTTTTGACCCCAGATCTCATATTTAAGAGGACCTGTCATGCTTTTTTCTATTACAAGGGATGTTTACATTCCTTGTAATAGGAATAAAAGTGATCAATTTTTTTTTTTTTTTTTTTCAGTGTAAAAAATTATAAAACTAAATAAAAATAAATAAGAAAACCAAAAAAAATTTTTTTAAAGCGCCCCGTCCCGACGAGCTCGCGCGCAGAAGCAAGCGCATACGCGAGTAGTGCCCGCATATGAAAACGGTATTCAAACCACACAAGTGAGGTATCGCCGCGATCGTTAGAGTGAGAGCAATAATTCTAGCCCTAGACCTACTCTGCAACTCAAAAAATGCAACCTGTAGAATTTTTTAAACGTCGCCTATCGAAATTTTTAAGGGTAAAAGTTTGACGCCATGCCACGAGCGGGCGCAATTTTTAAGCGTGACATGTTGGGTATCATTTTACTCGGCGTAAAATTATCTTTCACAATATATAAAAAAATTGGGCAAAATGTATTGTTGTCTTATTTTTTAATTCAAAAAAGTGATTTTTATCCAAAAAAAGTGCGCTTGTAAGACCGCTGCGCAAATAAGGTGTGACGAAAAGTATTGCAATGACTGCCATTTTATTCCCTAGGATGTCTGCTAAAAAAATATATAATGTTTGGGGGTTCTGATTAATTTTCTAGCAAAAAAATTGTGATTTTCACATGAAGGAGAGAAGTGCCAGAATTCACCTGGTGGGCAAGTGGTTAATGTTGCTGTAGGACTCTTGGCAGCCTCCCTGACCAGTTTTCTTCTTGTCTTTTCATCAATATTGGAGGGACGTCCAGTTCTTGGTAATGTCACTGTTGTGCCATATTTTCTCCACTTGATGACTGCCTTCACTGTGTTCCATGGTATATCTAATGCCTGTGAAAATCTTCTGTACCCTTCTCCTGTATTAAACCTTTTAACAATGATATCCCTCTGATGCTTTGGAAGCTCTCTGCAGATTATGGCTTTTGCTGTTGAATGCGACTAAGGCTTCTTTCACACTATGGATTGTATGTCCGTTTTATAATATCCGTATTACACCTATTAACGGACGTTTATTAACGGATTTAATAACGGATACATACGGATAAATATTTTACCATTCTTCCTTTATTGAAAACGGATAATGTTTATCCGTATATATCCGTTATATCATTCCTTTCTAACGTCCGTTAATAAAAAACATTTCACCCTTTCTTGAAGTCCAGCTCCAGAAGTCGTATGGATATTCAGGGGAACCCCGCCGTCAATTTTAAACAAAAATGACGTGCGGTTCCCGGTAAATATCCTAACCAGACCCTTCAGGTCTGGTATGGATATTCAGGGGAACCCCGCCGTCAATGTAAAACAAAAATGACATGCGGTTCCCCCTAAATATCCATAACCAGACCCATTATCCGAGCACGTTGACCCGGCCGCAGAAAAGAGGGGGGGACAGAGTGCGGCCCCTCCTCTCTCCTGAACCGCACCAGGCCACATGCCCTCAACATGGGGAGGATGTCCCCATGTTGATGGGGGACAAGGGTCTCATCCCCACAACCCTTGCCCGGTGGTTGTGGGGGTCTGCGCATCTGGTTACCTGCGAGCCGACGTAGAGCTACGGGCTCTCACGCAGGAGAGCCAACCTGCCGCCGTAGAATGATGGCGGCAGGTCGGCAAGTAGTTAGAGAAGGATTTTCAGGGACCATTTAAAGTTGTATAGCTTAGGGGACAGTCGGACAGATTGAGGTAGGGAGTTTTTAAGGATGGGAGAAGCTCTGGAGGCGAGCATGGGAGGCGGTGACGGAGTTTAGAGAGCAAGTCTTGGGAGGACCGAAGAGAGTGGCTTGGTTAGTGATGTAGCTGGGGCAGAGTTATGGATGGCTTTGTAAATTATTGTTAGTATTTTGAATTTTTTTTAATTGGGTGAGTGGAAGCCAGTGGAGGGATTGGCAGAGAGGGGTAGAGGACACTGAATGGTTGGTAAGGTGGATGAGTCTTGCAGCGGTATTCATTATGGACTGAAGGGGGGGGGGGGGGGGTAGTCTAGGTCATGGGTGCTCAACCTGTGGCTCTCCAGCTGTTGCGTAACTACAAGTCCCATCATGCCTCTGCCTTCGAGAGTCATGCTTGTAACTGTCAGCGGCTTCCAATGCCTCATGGGAATTGTAGTTCTGCAACAGCTGGAGAGCCACAGGTTGAGCACCCATGGTCTAGGTAAAGGTAATTCAATGAGGAGGGTGTTGCAGTACTTGAGGCGAGAGATAACCAGGAAGTGAATTAAAAGCTTGGTAGTGTCATTAGTTAAAAAGGGGCATGTTCTGGAAATGTTGCGGAGGCTAAGCTGGCATGATTGGATGCAGGCCTGAAAGGACAGTTTAGAGCAGGGGTCTCAAACTGGTGGCCCTCCAGCTGTTGTAAAACTACAAGTCCCATCATGCCTCTGCCTGTGGGAGTCATGCTGGTAACTGTCATTCTTGCAATGTCTCATTGGACTTGTAGTTTTGCAACAGCTAGAGGGCCGCCAGTTTGAGACGCCTGGTTTAGAGTCTAAGGTTACCCCTGGGCATGTGGGGATGGACTGATAGATGTGCAATTGATCTTGGCAGAGAAGTCAGGGGAAGGGGCACATGGGTGAGTAAATTAAGAGCTTGGTTTTATATAGATTAATTTTGAAGAAGTGGTTTGACATCTAGGCTATGTCTGTTAGTAAATAAGTGATGCGTGAGGAGACTGATGGGGAGAGATGTATTTGGGTGTCATCGGCATATAAATGGTAGTGGAAGCCATGAGAGACTATCAGATGGCCCAGGGAGGATGTGTAGATTGCGAATACTAGCGGTTCAAGGCGAGAACTTTGGGGGACCCCAATGGTGAGAGGAGGAAGTGGAGTTGTGACACTGAAGGTGTGGTGAGATAGGTAATATTCGAACCAACGGAGAGTGCAGCCATGGAGACCAAGTAAATTGAGTTTTTTGAGGGGGTGGTCAACTGTATTAACCTCCCTGGCGGTATGATTCTTTCTGGTTTTAGGTGCTGAAAGCGGTACCATTATTTGCAAGGAAATTTGGTGATTTGTACTGTAGGCCTGTAATTCTTAGGAATAACTCACTTAAATCTGACCAAACAAGAGTCTAGTAGGCAACCCGGGTATGACATATTTTTTTTAAAAACAAAATTATAAATGATAATATAATAAATAATTATAACAAATAATAATATAATTGTAATAAAAATTATTCAATAATGTAATCAAATCAAAATCACTGAAATTTGCTCAGTTGCAGAATTGTCGCTGTCATTACTTTTATTTTTTTTATGATGAATTTCCCCACAAATCGCTATCGCACAATTCTGCAAGTGATTATAATTTATTATCACTGTTTTCTAGCTGATCTAAAACCATTTTTGACATAAAGACACTTTTGGTTGCTATGGACAATCTACAGTTTGCAGGCAGAAAGAACAGTTTTTTTTTTATATAAAAGTACATGTAGGGCACTGGGCAGACCACTAGGGACAAGGGGGGTGTGTATTTTTTACATACAGTACTGTAATCTATAAGATTACAGTATACTGTATGTATTGTGTTTTTTTACCTTTTTGAATTTGGTGCTGTTCTCCGCCCCGTGCGTCGTAACGTCGCAGGGAACGGAGATCGGCGGCACACAGAGGCACTGTGTGAATCAAGCGAGCACCCGCTTGCTCACACAGCGCGGTGGCATCGCTGGATCCAGGAACAAGGTAAGTAAACCCTGCCTATGGATGATGCGAGGCGAGCCCGAGTCTGACTCGGGGTTACCCATCGCAGCAAAAAAATGTAACCCCCGAGTCAGACTCGGGAATACCGCCAGGGGGGGGTTAAAGGCAGCTGAAAGGTCCAAGAGTAAGGCCCCGTACACACCATAGAATCCATCCGCAGATAAATCCCAGCAAATGGGTTTCAGCGGATAGATCCTATGGTGTGTACACGCCAGCGGATCTTTTTCCGCGGATATATCTCCCCTGGGATGGATTCCAGCAGATCGGATATTTGCTGACATGCAGAACATATCCATCTGCTGGAGTCCATCCCAACAGATGTATCCGCTGGTCTGTACAGACTCACCGGATCCATCCGTCCGAAGGGATCCCCCGCATGCGTCGTAATGATTCGACGCATGCGTGGAATTCCTTATATGACAGCGTCGCGCACGTCGCCGCGTCATAATCGCGGCGACGGCGCGACACGTCATCGCCAGAGGATTTCGGCGCGGATTTCAATGCGATGGTGAGTACACTCCATCGCAGAGAAATCTGCTGAAATCCTCGAGAGGATTTATCCGTAAGTCGTTTGAGTTTTAGAAGTGCAGTTTCTGTGGAGTGCTGTAGGTGAAATCCAGACTGAAGGGGATCAAAGTTATTCTCAATGAGGTGGTCGCTCAGTCAGTTGTAGACTAAAGGTTCAAGGCGTTTGGAGGCAAAAGGCCTCTTTTGGTATGGGAGTGACATATTTTAGAGGGTTGGGGAAGATGCCAGTAGAGAGGTTGATATGAGTTAGAGTGTAGGATAGAGCCACATGGTGACTGTAGTATTTAAGAAGGTCCAGGGGGCAGGAGGTTAGGTGGGTGTTAGAAAAAGTTTAGTGACTTCCTCTATAGTAGCTGGGTTAAAATAGAGAAGTATTGATTGTGCAGGAGGACAAGGAGTGTAAAGGGAGGGAGATATCTGTAGAGTGGAGATCTTGAAACAAATTGTCTCAATCGTATTTTTTTTTTTACTAATTGGGCAACTTCTGAAGGCAACTGGTTCCACCAAATTCTAGTTGGGAGAATCAGAGTAAAGAGGCTGAATACAAATGCACACCACACTTTTCACAGATTTATTTGTAACAAAATGTTGAAAACCATTTATAATTTTCCTTCCACTTCAGGTTGACAAAACTTCACCTTACCCACCTAGCAGTGGAATATATCGCTCTGCTATAAATATCCTTCAAAACGTATTGGATTTTTTTACCCAATGGTGTAAAATATATATATATATATATTTTTTTTTTTCTGTGTCCCACTGTGTAACTCACTGGGAAAAATGCTCCACTGGTACTATACACCTGATCGGTTATCTTTTTTCCCCCCATCAAATTCCTTGTACTGCTGGTAGGAATGTGGTCACATAAATATTGTATATTGCAGTTAAACTTGTGGTGGAAGATCGTCCAACTCCTCTCTGAAATCACAGGAGTAATCTCTTTCCCTAATCGTGCTTTGGTTCTACTAAACCTGGGAATCAAAAGCTTTCCTCAGTTATACTGCAAAATGGTCACTCACATCTTACAGCCAGAACCACTGCAGTGAGACACTGAATGCAGTTGGCACTTAATCCATCTGTAGCTATAACGGTTAAACTACACAAAATGATCATGAAGTGTGGACTTGGCTTATGTCCAAATGAAGCACTTATTTGAGATAATAGGAGTGTATGCATTATCTCCTGCTTTGTATAAAAAAAATGTTGAAAGCCATTTCTGTAAATAGTCAGCTACAGATCTCAAGGGTACCTGCCTGTATACAAGGCACAGGCATGCAACACCTAAAGGCTTGGAGCTCCAGTCCATACTTGAGAGCCGGTTCACACAGGGCAACATGACTCTGGCCGTGACTTTGCGAGGCGACTTGAGCGCGCACCACAGCGTGACTTAAAGTCACCCCTGGGACAGGCGACTTTCCAGTGGCCAATCAAACAACAATCAGCTCTGTGGGAAGGAGGGGTTTGCCTGAGAAAAACTATTTTCGCTTCCTGTATTGTTGCTTCAGTTAAGACAATCCGACTTTGGAGGCAACTGCCATTGAAATCAATGGGTAGAAATGGGATTGAAGTAGTACAGGAACCGTTTCTGAAGTCTGAGTGACTGCAGTAGTGTACATTAAGATGGCTCCATTCACTTCCATTGATTTTATCAACAAAGTCGGATCCCAAGTCGCCCCTGTATGAACCAACTCTCACTCACTAAAACAGCCAGCAGGACAATCAAGTTCCAAATTTCTCCAGGAAGATATAACAGGGCTCTTAAAATGAGTTTAGACACTACATACAAAGTTTCATTCTGCAAATGTTTACTTTCTGTTCCGATACCCCTTGATGACCCCCGATCCCCCCCGACGGACTGTGTAATGGTTATATGCACTGTGACTCCCTCTGGGTTTGATCCCCGCTGCCCCCCCCTTCCCGGCCCTCGGTTTCGCCTCCCTCTGCACCCCCATTTCGGGTACCCGGTGGGTGGATGGCACCGGACGCCTGTACCTGATGATCCCCCCCCCTGACTGACCACGAACTGGGGATATCCCCCCTTAATGACCCCCGCAGCATGGCAGACTCAGTTGGCCCGGATGTGGGGACTCCCGGCCGGGATGTCCTCGTTGACGCTTTGGGGGGGACCCCCCACCAGTTGGCCTGGACTGCACGATACGGAGCCACCGCAGGGGTTGTATATGCCTCCCTGGAGGAGAACTGCCACGTGTGGGATCGGGAGGTGGATGTGGATTGTGGCGCCTGGTGGGGGGAGAACCGTTGCTGCTGGAGACGCAGGGTCCGGTAGTCAGGACGTTGGCAACTGGCACCCCCAGGGCTTTGAGGCCTTGGCTCCGGGGTGTGGGGCTCTCTCACGGACGTGGGGGCTTTGTTGGGAGGGGGAGGGATTCCCGAGGGGCCTGAGAAGGAAAGTCTGGGGGCACCCCCTCTGGGGACCCCTGGACAACACAGGGACGATTCACTTTGTCATGGTCCCTCCTGAGGTTGCAGAACTAGGCGCTGTGAAGAGGCAACCAGGGTTGTTATATAAGGGACCATCCATACCTACCTCTCGGCCTATGGGCCCGATCCCCGGGAGGGGGGCTGGCCTGGCATGGGGTTGGTGGGGTGGGGAGCGGGTTCTGGGTTGGAGAGCCGGGCAGTATCGGTCACAGAGGGTTGGGGATTTTGATCTCATGGCCTTATGGGTAACGTAACGTCCCAATTGCATTGTATGCACTGTTTGCATTGTTATGTTCTCTGCACTTAAATGTTTTAATTATTGAAAGTCCTGCAATTATAGATACATATAGTATATGATGTCTGTTACAGATTTGACCTTTTTTCATAATACATGTTTTGGCCGGGGATGGGTGGAGAGGGTCGGGGGCTCGCTCTCGGCCTCTGTTTAGCCCACCTTCCCCACTTAGGAAGACACTCGGTGCTCGGGATACTCCCGAAGAGTGTATACAGCCAATCTTGGCTGCCTTAGTATTCTTTATCTGGAGGCCCCACCTGGAGCCTGCCATCTGAACTTGCTTTCCTCTTCTATCTACTCTGCCTCTCCCTTTTCTACCCACTACCTAACCCTGCCTTTCCCATTCCTCCTCCCCACTTCAATAGCCTAGGGCGTCGCACACGTGGCCCAAATCGTAGCGCCGGTCAGCTTTTCCTGATCCCCCACTTCTACACCCCCCCTCCCTGCTGCACGAGCATGGACACCCTTACCGTAGTTTCGCTTAATGTGAAGGGCCTGAACACGCCCGAAAAAAGGCGTATGGTGCTACAAGACATGCGCCGCATGGGAGCGGATGTCGTCCTCTTACAGGAGACACACTTTAAAGAAAGTAGACTACCATTCCTGCAAAACAGATTTTACCCGATAGCACATCACTCTCAGTACTCGGAGGCCAAATCTAGGGGAGTGTCCATATTGATCTCAGTGAGAGTGCCGTTGACGCCCATGGATGCTCTGACGGACAGGGAGGGGCGCTTCCTCTTCCTGAAGGGCAAGGTAGGAGACAAGACGGTGACACTAGCTAACTTTTACGCCCCAAATACCCAACAGGACGTCTTTCTTAGGAAACGGCTGAGACAGCTTGGCCGCTTCACAGAGGGCCAATTGATAGTGGGGGGGGGACCTGAATGCCGCCCTAATTCCGACCGAAGACACATCCACGGGAACATCAGCCCTGACGCGTGACACTCTCAAACGGATTGACGCCTCCCTGCACAACATGCAACTAGTTGACGCCTGGCGGCTTCTACACCCTGGAGAAAGGGACTATACCTTTTTTTCTAAACCCCACCAGGTGTATTCGAGACTCGACTATTTTCTGCTACCCCACGGACAACTAGACGCGATCCGGGAGGCCGCTATTGGGTCAATTACGTGGTCGGACCACGCCCCGATCACTCTGAAGTACTCAATTTTTGACAAGACGAGGGATCAGAGACCAGTATGGAGGTTGAATGAGAGTCTCCTACAGAATACCGAAGTTATGACAGAGGTGGTGAGAGAACTGGGACACTACTTCTCCACCAACACAACACCTGACAGCGACGTGGGGGTAGTGTGGGAAGCCCATAAAGCGGTAGTACGTGGACTTTTGATCAAACACGGCGCGCGCCTCAAAAAGGAACGTATGGCACAACTGAACCTGCTTTTGGACAAATTACAGACATTAGAAACGACGCACAAGGTGACACCGAACAGACAGTCAGGAGCAGAACTCGATGTTGTTCGTACCCAGATAACAGACCTATTACACTTTAAGGCCAAAGCGGCGCTGCAAACATGCCGACGTTTCACCTACGAGTCAGGTAATAAATGTGGTAGGCTGCTAGCCAACACTCTACGCGCGCGTCGCCTGGCCTCATACGTACCCCAGGTGCTATCCCCGGGAGGACAGAAACAATCCACTCCCCAACAAATTACGCGAGAATTCCGCCGATACTACAGCTCCCTTTACAATCTGACAAAGCCCCCTCCTACACAGGAGGAGATAAGAACATATATCTCCGAGTCCCTAATGCCCTCCCTGTCGTCTGAGGCACGGGAAAGTCTGGAAGACCCCATTACCCTCCCTGAGATACAGGGGGCACTGAAGTCAGCCAAACCAGGTAAAGCCCCTGGTCCAGACGGCCTCACAGTGGCATACTACAGAACACTGCTCCCATCAGTGGGTCAACATTTAGTGAGACTGTTCAATGAACTAGGATCAGGGAAATCCTTTCATGTCACCACACTACAGGCTCAAATTTCCGTAATCCCAAAAGAGGGAAAGGACCCTACTAACTGCGGAAGCTACCGCCCCATCTCCCTCCTTAACACTGATCTCAAGCTATACACCAAGGTTTTAGCCTCCAGGCTACAGAGCCACCTCCCCCACTTAATACACTTGGATCAGGTGGGTTTTGTACCCACTAGGGAGGCCCGAGACAACACGGTAAAGGTACTTAACCTGCTGCATATTGCCTCCTCCGGCAAAACACCTAGCCTGTTTATAGGGACGGATGCCGAAAAGGCATTCGACCGGGTAGACTGGCAGTTTATGATGTCCACTGTAGAGCATGTGGGGTTAGGAGAGAAAATGAGGAACTGGGTGGCGGCAATTTACAGGGGACCGACGGCGAAGGTTCGGGTGAACGGGGTGCTGTCGGAGGTTTTCCCCATTTCCAATGGGACGAGGCAGGGGTGCCCCCTCTCACCCCTGCTCTTTGCACTTTCTCTTGAACCTTTCTTGTGCCGGGTACGCCAAAAATCACGCAATCACGGGAATACAAGTTGCAGAAACACAGTACAAAGTCTCCGCCTACGCGGATGATCTACTTTTCACACTTACGAACCCAGACACATCACTCCCAGCTCTCCTCCAAGAGTTTGAGGCTTATGGGAAGCTCATAAACTTGAAGATCAACATGACAAAATCGGAGGCGATGGGGGTGGGGCTTCCACAGCACCAGCTCACACGGCTTAAAAACACTTTTAGATTTAAATGGACGGAGGTCGCATTAAAATACCTAGGCACGCACATCCCCCCCTCGCTGTCACATCTGTATAAACTGAACTTCCCCCCCCTTCTGGCAGAGGTCCGGAAGCTGCTGTCACAGTGGACGGGTGGCCTCCACTCTTGGCTGGGTAGATGCAATATCCTGAAAATGACCATACTACCGAAATTCTTATACCTCCTACAGGCGATTCCGATTCGCATACCGGGAGACTACTTCCGTCAACTACACTCAATATTTTCCCACTTCCTATGGGCGGGGAAAAAGTCCAGACTCCGAAGAGAGGTACTCTCTTTCCCCAAGCTAAATGGCGGCCTGGCATTACCAGACGTACGAACCTACTACCAGGCGACACACCTGGTCAGGCTGATTGACTGGTGCAGGCATGGGCACATTAAGCTCTGGACACAGGTGGAACAAAGTCAGTGTAGGATTCCCCTCCGACGTGCCCCTTGGTGCCACGCATCACTCCCCACGCATATCTCACGACATCCCCTAATAGGACAGACGACTAGAATATGTGCAGAACTCTTTGAAAAATTCTCCCTCTCGTCGCAGAACTCCCCATTGAGACCGATTATTGGCCACCCCCTTTTTGAACCAGGAACCCAAGACGGGAGATTTCTCGACCTGGCGAGGGCTGACTTATTCCAGGCATCTCATTTTAGTGCAGGGGGGAGGTGGAAGTCAGCGGCGGAACTGATGGACCCGGAGGGCATATTCCGCCTTGACTTCCTGAGAACACAACAATTACGCCACTTCTTGAACAGCACACCGGTACCTCAGACCGAACAAATTCCGTTGACGACCTTGGAAGATATATGTAATACCTCTGGGGTAATCCCCCACACCCTATCCCAGATGTACACGTTACTGAACACACCGCCAGGGGACTACCAGATCCCGGCCCTAGCCAGATGGGAGGAAGACTTGGGGACGCATTTCTCAGCCACCAAAATGCAAAACATAGTTCGCTTCACACATAAATCGTCGGTATGCGCCAGAACGCAAGAAACAAACTATAAAATACTCACGCGGTGGTATAGGACCCCCAACTTGTTGAGTAAACTATTTCCTAAAACCACAGCTACCTGTTGGAGATGCCAACAGGATAGAGGCACCATGCTGCATATTTTCTGGTCTTGCCCGCGGCTTGGAGACTTCTGGAGTGAGGTACGTCGGGTCACCCAGCAATTTACGGGCAGTGTAGTCCCAAATGACCCAGCATACTTCCTCCTACATGCTAACGACTTATCACCTAGAGTATATAAAAAGTCGGTGGTGCGCCACCTTTTGGACGCTGCCAAGGCCTGCGTGCCTCTCCTCTGGAAGTCCTCTCGCCCGCCAACTGTGGCTATGTGGTTAAACAAGGCGGATGAGATCAGCCGTATGGAAGATCTAGTCCTTTCCAGCCAACAGCGAAGGGAAACATACTCAGACACATGGCAACTGTACAACATTTTTAGATTCTCAGAGGAGGGACAGAGACTCAGGGAAACGGACGACCACCAGGCGACTCGACCGGTGGTAGGGAATGCCCCAGTAGTCGGGATGACCTGATCCACCAGGAAACAAAACGAGAACTAAACACTTCACTACGCCCTCAGGGGCGCCTTTGGGGCTTGCCATGCTCGTGCAGCCCCCCCCCCCTCTTACCTAAACTTTACCTACCCTCTATCTTCTATCCCTTTTTCTTCCCTGCTTCACTAGAAAACGGAAAATGGGTCGGGAAGCCGCCCCGTGGGGACCTGGTTCACGGGACTGGAAGACGTAACGAGAGATTTTGGTCTCAGACTAGTAAGATGAAGGATGTTTTTTGCCTGTATATGTGACTGTACAATCTTGCTGTTTTCTATCTGATGAAGGGTAATGTTGTCCCCGAATGTTGTGTTTGTTTGATCTTGGTCCACACACGGATCGGCTTTTTTGATGATAAATAAAAAATTTAAAAAAAAAAAAAAAATGTTTACTTTCTGGGTAGTTTGATGAAAGTATATGCTTTCAGAAAACTTCCCACCACATGTTTGATGCCCACCTAATATCTGTCAAAAGTAGACATGGCTAAACTCACACTCCTAAGGAACAAAGAGTTTAGACCCTTATCCAGACCTGCCAGAAGAAATTTAAGGCTGTGGACTGGTTGTGACACGTGGATGTCCTAAGATAACCCAAATGCAAACATGAAATAATTTTCCCATATATGGTAATACACATGATTTGTAGTCATTAATGGGTCTATTATTACTTGGGAACAACCCATGTACTCTGCACCCAACAGCATGGATGCTGAAAAGGTTAGTTTTTCACACAGATACAGGCTGTGATTCCGTAATAGTGAACCATAGGTCACTGATCTCTCCATTACCAGAAGCAAGGGAACCCAAAAGCTCCTGTGCCAATATGGGACTACAGTGAAACCTTGGATTACGAGCATAATCCATTCCAGAAGAATTATTGTAATCCAAAGCACTCGCATATAAAAGCATGTTTCTCCATAGACGTCAATGGAAATGAAAATAATTAGTTCCGCATTGACTTTAATGGCATGCAATACCGCATGTGGCCAGAGGTGGGGGGCGCCGGAGAGCCTCAGAAAGGCCCAAGGACAGCTCAGCTGACCTTGGAAACACCCAGGAACGGAGTATTTTCAAATGGCTCCAACACCCCCGCACCTCAGTCCAAATGCGGTACTGCACACCTCATTAGTTTGAACTTTTGCGAGACAACACATGCAAACCAAGTCAGAATTAAAAAAAAGAAAAAAGTTGCTCGTCTTTCAAAATGCTTGTTAACCACGTTATTATTGACACTGCCTGAGGCTTTAACTTGTGCAGAAACCTGGAAATACAGAATCAGTGAAAAGATGCAACCTAGGCTGAAAATACATGCATGGTTAACCACTTAACCCCCAGACCATATTGCTGCCCAAAGACCAGAGCACTTTTTGCAATTCGGCACTGCGTCGCTTTAACTGACAATTGCGCGGTCGTGCGACATGGCTCCCAAACAAAATTGGCATCCCTTTTTCCCCACAAATAGAGCTTTCTTTTGGTGGTATTTGATCACCTCTGCGGTTTTTATTTTTTGCGCTATAAACAAAAATAGAGCGACAATTTTGAAAAAAATGAATATTTTTTACTTTTTGCTGTAATAAATATCCCCCAAAAATATATAAAAAACTTTTTTTTTCTCAGTTTAGGCCGATACGTATTCTATTACATATTTTTTGTAAAAAAATTAATCGCAATAAGTGTTTATTGATTGGTTTGCGCAAAAGTTATAGCGTTTACAAAATAGGGGGTATTTTTATTAATATTTTTTTTTTTTACTAGTAATGGTGGCGATCAGCATTTTTTTCGGTACTGCGACATGGCGGACACTTTTGGGACCATTGGCATTTTTATAGCGATCAGTGCTATAAAAATGCATTGGATTACTATAAAAATGCCACTGGCAGTGAAGGGGTTAACACTAGGGGGTTAAGTATGTTCTAACTGTAGGGGGGGTGGCCTCACTAGGGGGAAATGACTGATCTTTTGTTCATACATTGTATGAACAGAAGATCAGCATTTCTCCCCCTGACAGGACCGGGAGGTGTTTGTTTACACACACAACTCCAGGTCCCCGCTCTGTAACAAGCAATCGCGTGTGCCCAGCGGCGATCGCGCCCGCCGGGCATGGGGGCAAGCTGGGCGCGCACCTGCGCCCCTAGTGGCCTGCGCAAGAGCCGACGTTATACTATGGGCTTTCTCGCAGGGGAGACGACTTGCCCCCGTAAAACGACGGTGGATGGTCGGCAAGCAGTTAAAGAAATCCACCCCTACTGCTGTGTTGTACCAAACGAAACTTGGATTATGAGGAGATTGTTCCAAGTCCACCTCAGGAGACCCTTCGAGTCTAGTAATGCCCTCAGACTCTCCAATTCAAGGAGCACTTGTTAAACAACATGCCTCCCTTATGTGGCATGTATGAGTAATCCCCTCCAATGCAAGTGAGAGGGACGCAGGCACAGTCCATCATATGCTACTCCAGGAAACATTTTGATCTATACATACTTGTAGTTTTTAGGCACTTAAGGTGTAACAGACAATGTACTTAAGTGTCTACTAGGAATTAATGTACATTTCTTCTTAGTTATATCTAAAATTATACTTCATATCTTTCCATGCTTTTATGCCTGCTGGCTGTGGCCCTATAGCAACATGCTTTTCAAACTGCTGCTATGCCAAGTGTGACTGAACTTTCCTGCCTCTTGCCAGGGACACTCAAATTGTTTGCATAGAACTTGTTTTATTTGGAAGCACTGGTTGGTATAGTAAAATTCCCATCTGTCTTTTTCAGCGCTGTGAGCATTCCATAGCTTGCCTTTTTTCAGGACAGAGAAGCCAAGGTCTTGTTTAAAGCGGTGGTTCACCCTCATTACCAACATTCTAGCATTAAATTAAGCATAGTAGCGCGAGCTACAGTATGCCTTTATTTATTTTTTTAGCCCCATACTCACTGTTTAATCCTATAGTGAAGATTCCGACTCCCCACGGGGAATGGGCGTTCCTATCCAGAGGGAAGATGATTGACGGCCAGCTATGGCACGTCACGCTCCCCGAAGATAGCCGGAGTAGGTCTCCGCTCTTCACGGCGCTATGCGCAGGCGCCATGAAGAGCCAAGGGCTATTTCGGCTATTTCCGGAGAAGCGTGACGCACCAGAGCCGGCCGTCAATCATCTTCCCTCTGGATAGGAACGCCCATTCCCCGCGGGGAGTCAGCATCTTCACTATAGGATTAAACAGTGAGTACAGGGCTTAAAAAAAAATAATAAAAAAAAATAAAAAAATAATAAGGCATACTGTAACTCGCGCTACTATGCTTAATTTAATGCTAGGAAAAAAAAAAAATTATAGGGTGAACCCCCTCTTTAAGTGGATAGGCAATCCATAAAACTCCTCCCATTTGGTGCTACAGTGCCTAACTAGACTTTCCATGCTTTCATAGCCAGTTTATCACAGCACAGTTACCATAGGTGCACGTAGCCCAAAGCTCATATCCATCTCTCTCAAAGTGGTTAAAACAGTCCTTCTACCCCCCACATCCCAGGCCTCATTGTTTATTTTTAAAGGACCCCCGACTGTGGCACGCATTACCAACCAATATCCCAACAGAAATGAATCACCAGGCCTTCAGGGAAAAAAAAAACCTCAAGACCCATCTCTTCTGAAGGCCAAATTAGAAGGAAATGGATACCAAGCGCCTTGAGACAATTCAGTTCGCATTTGTAGCGCTACAAGTTTTTCATTCATTCAAATAGCTACAGAGCGGAGGTGCCCACAGCTTGTAAGATTCTTCTCACTGGCCCCGATGCTCAACTGACAGAATAGCCTAATAATTAAGGGGCAATTTGGGTGTGCCCTAGCACACCCATGACACTTACACATTATATGGCACAAATTACCTTTGAGGGACCCCCTGTAAAGATGTGAATTCTAAGTACTCTACTGCCACTAGCTCTTGCAGGCAAGGCTTCTCTTATTTCACCCATTGGGCTGGTACTATTGCACATACATGCATGCTAAAGTTACATTATCCTAAAATCTTAAATGCCAGGGCTGCACACTGTAGTGTGCCAATGTAGTTTTCAGGCAGATGTTGCGAAACAATCAAACTCAATACAGTACTGCAGGTTACACTTTTTTTTTTAAACAAAAAAAAAAAAAAACTAACTTTTGCTATCATCTCCCTCTTAGCTGTACAAATACATGGAAATATTCTGCCACTCAAGACTTACACTGTAAGAAAGAAACCAACTGGATGGTGTACCAGACTGGAGACCGGCCCAATTGTCACTTGAATTAGTGATGAAATGAAAATATAATCCATACGTTTGTTTCCATTGAAATTTAGGATTGAAAGAAACGCTAACAGAAATCATGGGCCAAGTCTGTTTCTTCAACTTTTTTCTTGTAGCATTTGAAGGATCTACAGAAACAAACATCATAATGCAAATGTCAAGCTACTTTAACAGAAATACAGATGCTGCTAAACTACCTTTATGAAAATGGTTGTCTTGCTTCAGTTCTTTGTGTAGTTGACTAGGAACTAGATGCAGATAAGAACGTCTAACATTTTAAAGGACTCTCTCAGATCTACCAACAGAAGCTAGTCATAGATTTCTAGAGTGCATGGAGGAATATGAACTGATGGGTACTGTATTCAGCCAACATGCAGTCAAAGGCAGAAAGTTACCTAGTAAACGCATTCATTCTGCCATACCAAAAGGCAAATAAAACCAAAATCTTGCTGCCCAGTGTTTGACAGAAGCGCATTTCTCAGTCATACTTAAAACAAAAGGTTAAATATATATACCTGAGAGTTGTTTCTACATTTATTTATACAAAATCATATGCAACAAAAACCTGTCTTCCATATTTACATAAAGTTCTGTTTTATACACCCATTCACAGAAAGGTCTGAACACATCTGCAATTGGTTATTTTGTAGCACTTGAGATTTCATGGTTACTTTTCCTCAATTACCCAGGAAGAGATAATTGTACATTCTAAGAGAACTTTAACATACAGGCACCTAGCTTCTGGCCATGCTTGCAACAATTTTACACAAAGAGGAAACTTCAAGTAGAACTATAGGCAAAAAAAACATTTTGGAGTAAGAGAGGGTTATAACACCAGACAGTGTGTGCCATTGCAGAGATTTCCCTTCACTTCCTGTGCCATAGACCAGCCCTCAAATTTTCCACTCACCTACTCACATTTTGTGAGTGGAAAACGAGGGCTTGCGAGCTGGGCTGTCTGTCTGGGAGAGAGCACCGCCGGCAAGGTTGATCGGGAGATATTCTCCTATCAATCCCCCCGGGGGGGGGGGGGGGGGAGCATGGAGGCAGAGGAGAGCATGGAGGAAGAGGAGAGCAGCGGGATAGCACGCCGTTACCGGCACTTACATTATAATTGTCTCTGCTCGACACAGCCCCGCCTCCTCCTGACCCTGTGATAGACAGAACGTCAGTCCAATGCTAGGATGCATTCTATCTATCACAGGGTTAGGAGGCGGGGCTGTGTCGAGCAGAGCGGAGACAATTATAATGTAAGCATCGGTAACCGCATGCTATCCCATGGCTCTCCTCTTCCTCCAGCCATGCATTCCTTTGCCCAGGCGAGGCTACAATGGGCACATCGAGGCTGCAATAGTGGGCACAGGTGAGGCTGCACTAATCAAGTTGTTAAATGTTTTATGCAAAAATAAACATTAAGTGTCATTTCATGAGATAATTTATGAGGGCGTGTCTAGGGGCAGGGTAGGGATTGAGTGGGGCACTGGTGGCAAGTAACCCTTGAGGCCTGGCTAGTAGCTCAGGACTTGAACATTTGAGCCCTGCCATATACAAAACAGTAAAGAGGGAGAAATCCCTGAAAATTCCTTGGGAACACCCAGGTCATTAGAACTAGTGTCCTTGTAACTCCCTCCCCCCCCCCCCATCCCAATACATTTCTGGGGACAACCAAAATAGGAGTTTTTTTTTACATTCAATGATAATGGTAAACAGGACAATAGAGGGTGAATCTCCTAAACAGGGTTCTAATCCATCTTCACTATATCCAAAACTAAAAGTTTTGCCTTTAGTTCTACTTTCAGGTCTAGCAGCTCTAGGTCTATACATTGGTCAACATCTTTATAAATCACAGAAACAAGATTATTCCAACAGTGAAAGGAAATGAGATTGGGCAGCACCAACTGGGAATGAGCCAAAATCTGGCCACACTGTTGTATGTATCAAACATCTGTTCAGCTTAAAGCAGAACTTCACTCTCATTCAACGACTTTAATACTTTTTCTGTTAGCATTAGTAAAGAGGAAAGTATGCCATATTTACTTGTTTTTCAATTGTATTTATATTTTCAAATTGTTTCAGTTACTTTCTGGTCTCCAGGCCTAGACAAATATCATCATTCATCCCAGGAGTCTTCAGGTGGAGGAGTTCAGTTAAGCATAACCATCTGCCTGCATGCCTGAGCTAAAGTCAGATAGATACCAGGAAGTAAATGCTACATGAATTATTTGCCCTTACTCAAGATGGCACAGTAATGCTAGGGAGTAGTTTCTCCCCCCCCCCCCCCAAATGATTTCTCCACAAAATAAAGCACAGAGACATGGATGAATGAGTTTGAGTTTGCTTTGACGATCAATAAATATGCATTAAATAGCATTGGAGAAGGATTTTTAATTTTCAAAAGATGACACTTAATTCTGGATCACTGCAGATAATGCAAAATTAAATCCAATTAGGGAAGGAATAGATTTAATTTTTTTTAACATGGCACCAAACAGAACCAAGTGTATCAGTCTAGCAGGCCTAAGGCCCCATTTACACTTGGGCAGTTTTCAGTGCTAGAAAAATAGCTTCTGCCAAGGGCCTTAAAACCACCTCTCATTCATTCCAGTGTGACTTTTCACACTGGGGCAGTGCGCTTGCGGGACAGGAACAAAAAAAAGTCTTGCAAGCAACATCTGTGGGGTGGGTTGGGAGCTCTTTATACAGCACGCTCAAACACCCCTGCCCATTGGGACGAACAGGCAGCACCGCAAAACAGGATTTTATAACCCCTCCCTTTGGGGGTTAAAAAAGCCCCTGCTAGCGGCCGAAAAGTGCAAACATCGCTAACGTGCCGATAAAAGGAGCAGCGCTTTGGCGCTAAAGCTGCCGCAGTGTGAAAGGGGTCTTAAAGTGATTGTAAACAATTACCTTGAACCAACACATTCAGTTTAAAATTGAAATGAAAAAAACAGTTTTTCCCCCCTTTTTTTTTTTTAAGTTAACACATTCTCTCTGTTCTCATCGGCATAAGAGCTGGGGGTGGAGAAGCCACAGCACACTGAGCTTCTCAGTGAATGGCTGTGCAGCAGGGAGGGCATGTCGGTATGCTCTCCTCCAATGATCAGAATTGTCCTGAGTTCCCAGTATATCTAGAGAACTGACTCCTGCTTAGTGTGGTCAGTATTTAATAGGAAAGCAAGGGGACTGGCAGGAACTCCAGGGATTTCACATTAAGGAAGCAATACAAAGGGAACAAGATACTTTCACATACAGGAATATGAAGTGGTAGGTAACAAATGCTTTCATTTTTGAGTCCTCAAGCGGAGTCACATCAGAGACTGCAATGGCTCTGGACCTGGAGAACACGCTGCAACTAATACAATATACAGATGTCTGAAAATCACTACTATGCAGAGCCCAATGTCTGAAGGTCATATTGCAGGTTAGCTTTACGTGTCTTCAGAGCTCTGGACCGGGAGCACACTCTGCAGCTAACAGAGGTCTAAACAGTTATACAATGCACATTCCCAGTGCTTGAAGGCACATTCAGGCTAACCCTGTCATTTCGGTCCAATAAAGGTAGACTACAAAGCTGTTGCTGATGAGTTGCCAAACCTGGAAGCTGGTGTGTACAGCCTAGTTCACACAGCTTTTTTTGTTCTCAATTTGCGCCAAAATAAAAAATCTGGAGCATTCCAGGAGGTTAAAACATTGCACAGTGTTGTAACAAGTTTTTGATAGAAAAAAGAAGCAAGCTGCAGAATGCATACCGTTAGTGATATCATACACAAATTGTTTTACATTGCTTAAAGCAGGGGTTTTCAAACTACGGCCCTCCAGTTGTTCAGGAACTACAATTCCCATCATGCCTAGTCATGTCTGTGAATGTCAGTGTGTTACAAAGCCTCATGGGATGTATAGTTCTACAACAGCTGGAGGGCCGTAGTTTGAGGATCCCTGGCTTAAAGGATAAGGTTATTCAAGGCCAAAATAAATTTTAAAAACATAAAAGTGAGCTGAAAACACTAGAAATCTAAGTTAATCTAGAATCCCCCTCCCCATCTGAAAGGCATTGGAAAGTAGGGATTTGAGGGCCTTTTCATTATGCAATGCCCACTCCCGACACACAGACCCCCTAACAGACCTAATACCCCTTGTGACTTCCACTACAAATTTGGGACAACTACCTTACCAAAAAGGTATATTGTCCTCGAGACCCAGCCCCTTGACTCCATTATTTGATATCAACTCTTTCCCTCTGACTTGTGCTAAAGCTAAATTTAAATCAAAGGCTCCTCTGTTGAGGCATACGCTCCGTGCTGGAAAACAGATTCCCCTATCTGACATGCTCTCTTCCTGCCACAACCCTTCTATGGTTTGGTTTGAACACAATTAACACATTTTATGAACAAAATGAACATTGACGATTGGACTAGACCAGGGATATGCAATTAGCGGACCTCCAGCTGTTGCCAAACTACAAGTCCCATGAGGCATAGCGAGACTGACAGCATCAAGCATGACACCCAGAGGCAGAGGCATGATGGGACATGTAGTTTGGCAACATCTGGAGGTCCGCTAATTGCTTATCCCTGGACTAGACCATGGGTGCTCAACCTGTGGCTCTCCAGCTGTTGCGGAACTACAATTCCCATGAGGCATTGCAAGCCGCTGACAGGTACAAGCATGTCTCCCAAAGGCTGAGGCATTATGGGAATTGTAGTTTTGCAACAGCTGGAGAGCCACAGGTTGAGCACCCATGGACTAGACCATTTACAACCTTTGAGTCATTGTTATCCCAGTCGGACAGACAAGAGCATCCCTAATATATCAATTACTAATTCAGGTCTCCTATCCAAACTCACCACCATTCCTTTCAAAATGGGAAATTATATATCTCCAGAGGATATAGAATGGAGGGAAAACAATGGGACTCTTAAAATGGTCTCATGCCAAAGTACACAATTACCGTATTTTCTCTAGGTGGTACCATTGCTCCACTATTCTACACAAGATTAAGCCTAATGTTTCGGACGTATGTTGGAGATGCTTGCAGGCCCCAGGTAACATGACACACATTTGGGGTATGTGCCCACGTGTTACCCCCCTTTTGGGACAAGATTCTCCAGCTATATGACAAACTTGTAGGGGACAAATATCCCAATGAACCCCGCTTAACGGTCCTACAAAATCAAGAAAAGCTTACATTCGCCAACGGCTGCATGTTCAGTTATTACTAGATCTTAGCGTCGAGTGGTCCCCTCTCTAGCCGATTGGGCCTGTGAAATGGACATGATTGAATATTATGAAAGGATGTTCGCGTTCTGCTGATAAGAGTGGGGCCCACACTATTATTTGGACCGTTTGACTACACTTTAGGTTGTCTGCTGATTTTGACTTTTTGACAGTGTCAGTTCAGTGAGGGAGTAGGACGCTTCCCGACGAGTCTGCTCTCTCCAGGGACCAGACAGATAGCCAGCTAGCCATACTCCTCAGCTACAGTGACACCCTTCTTCTCCCCCCCCCCCATTCCAAGCAGTACTTGATCCAGGGTTTCGTCCAATCGCCTTTCAGGGATCAGGAAGGAATTTTTTTCCCTGCGGCAGCACATTGGCTTAGCACTGCCAGGGTTTTTTTGCCTTCCTCTGGACCAAGGCCAAGCGAGAGAATTCAGCGAATCTTCCCTCTATTGCAATTAATCCCCCCCGGTGACTGGCAACAATGGTTAAACTGCGATACTCTGCAGAAACAATTTGGGGTCTGAGACAATTCGCAACAGTATTACCAGCCATCACCAAAAAGGCCTTAAAAATAGACCAACTTTTGAGATTCGATCGACCATCAAAAATTTCAACCATTTAACCCAGCTCAAGCACATATCATGTGCTTTGATCAACACAAGATCGGCAGTAAAACATCAATCAGAAATCCACGATTTCTTACTACAAAATGATCTAGACTGCCTCTTTATCACAGAAAGCTGGCTTTCAGACGACTGCAACACCATTCTTGGAGAATTGGTGCCAGAAAATTTATCACATTATAACGGAAAACAGAATAGGGCAAAGAGGAGGAGGCCTGGCGGTGATCCATAAGTTTCATATTCCAATCACTAAGCCGGTCCTTCAAAATCCTCTTCCATTTATGGAAACCCTTACTCTTCAACTTCAAACTAACCCCCAGGAGACTGTTCACATTCTCCTCTGCTATAGGCCACCTGGGCCAAAATCGCAGCTTCTACCATCATTAACGGAGTTCATATCCACTTATACCCTTAACAGCAAACATCTTTTGCTGCTCGGGGACTTCAATCTGTGGGCCAACTCCTCACAGGATCCCATTGCGGATGCCTGCATCGATCACCTGGAAGGATTAGGACTACAGCAACTTATATGCGGACCCACGCATGCTTCAGGTCACACACTCGACCTAATTTTCAGACAAAATCTGAAAAAACATTTTGGGAAATGAACATTTGCCATGGACAGACCACCATGCAATTAGTTTCATAATTTCCAAAATTCCACCAGTTATAAAAGCACCCAAGCCGGTGACAATACACTGGGCTAGATCTCAGAAGAAGCTCCATTCGGAACTCTTCAAATCTACCTTGGGAAACCGAATCGAAACTATTCATCCTCAGTTAACAGCCTCAGATACACTGGATGCCATAAATGCAGCTCTGCTACAGTCAGCCGACTTAGTAGCACCGAAACGCAAAGTCTGCATCCGGAAAAAAAAAGTCCGGCTGGTTCAATAACCAGCTGTCCCTACTGAAGCAAGAGCGCAGAAGGGCGGAAGCCGCCTGGAAAAGAAGCCCTTCAGAAGATCACCTCATCATCTACAAGGCAATAACAACACGATATCATAAAGAAATCTTCAAAGCCAAGAAACATAATTTTTCTATGACGATTAACAGCGCCATGAACCGCCCCCGAGAACTCTTCAAGATGGTCACCCAGACCATGAATCCGGGATGTCTTGAAGTCCCCAATTCAGACACCCAAGAGTTCTGTAATGAACTATCGGATTTCTTCATCGACAAAATCGAAAGAATCCGGGTAAGTATTCTGCAAAATAAAACCCCCCTCAGCCCCCTCTTCAATCAACTACAAAACACCAACAGAAACCTTCTACAATCAACTAAGTTCACTCTGGAACCCATCTCCATCGATACCACCAAAAATATCATTGGTGCGTTGTGGAACAGCACAGCACCCAATGACGACATTCCCACCAAGCTGCTGAAGGAATGCGCCGACATTCTGGCGCCTCCCATCACACAGCTTATAAATCAGTCATTTAAGGAAGGCATAGTGCCATCCCTGCTGAAAGAGGGCACAATCCAGCCCATCTTGAAAAAACCTAACTTGGATCCCAAGGACCCAACTCACCGCCGCCCCATAACAGGCCTAAATATTCTCTCCAAGATAATGGAGAAAATAGTGGTGCAACAGCATCTGGATACCCACAATCTACTCGATCCATTTCAATCAGGTTTCCGTCCCAGACACGGGACAGAAACGGCCTTACTCAAAATATGGGACGATGCCCTCGAGGCCGCAGACGAGGGAGAATCCTGTCTCCTGGTTCTGCTGGACCTAAGCGCAGCCTTTGACACAGTAGACCACAAAATGTTACTGATGCGACTGGCCGAGGTAGCCAGAATCGCAGAAGGTGATTTACCATGGTTTTCCTCCTTTCTTGAAAACCGATCAAACAGTGAAACTGGGATCTTTCATATCGGAAAAACGCACGGTGCCATGTGGAGTCCCCCAAGGATCCCCCCTGTCACCGGTACTGTTCAACATCTATCTTCGCCCTCTCTTTGATATCATCAGTAGCCAAGAACTACTTTATCACTCTTATGCAGACGATACGCAATTGTATTTTCGCATCTGCAACAAAAAGGATCATCATCTCAGTTTAGAGAAATGTCTCTCTTTGATAGAAAACTGGATGACTAAGAGTTATCTTAAACTCAACAGTTCCAAAACAGAACTTCTTATGTTTCACGCCAGCCGAAAGAGTCAACTGGCAACAACCTGGACACCGCCGCCCATTCTGGGCCAAAGCATCACCCCTAGCTCCAAAGTCAAAAGTCTAGGAGTCATTTTTGACACCTTCATGACAATGGACGCACAAATAGGGTCAGTAGTCAGCGGATCGCACCATTTGTTGCGCCTACTACGCAGACTTATTCCATTTATCCCCAAAGAAGACGTAGCAGTCGTGGTGGGAACAATCGTGAATTCCAGACTGGACTATGCAAATGCCCTTTACCTCGGGCTCCCAAAGTACCAAATCGCTCGTCTGCAAGTCGTACAGAATACGGCCGCCAGACTGGTGACTGGGAAAAGGACATGGGAATCAATCTCACCTTCGCTGAGAACCCTTCACTTGTTGCCAATAAAAGACAGAATTGTATTTAAAGCACTCTGCCTGACACATAAGTGCATCCATGGGAAGGCGCCGCAATATCTTTGCGACAAGATAGAACCTCACAATTCTAATCGCGTTCTGCGATCCACTGACCAAAATCTGGTCAAGGTTCCAAAAACCAAATACAAGTCCAAAGGAGAAAGAAGGTTTGCTTTTCAAGGTCCGAGACTATGGAACGCTTTACCAACCAGCGTTCGGTTGGAGGAAAACCACCTGACTTTCAGAAGACGGATTAAAACTCTGCTCTTTTGATGTCATGAGACATGAAACATCAAGCGCCCAGAGGCGATTCAGTTCGCATGTGCCGTGCTATATACGTTTTTCATTCATTCATTCATAATGGATACAGCTCCTGCCGTTTCCCCTGGGCTCTTCGAGTAGCACGATATACCTTTTCCCCCCACTTTCCCTTTCTCCTACCCTACACCCCCCACCCACCCCATTTCTCCTCCTCCCGTACCTTTATAAGATTATAATAATCTTACTGATATTCACCGCATTTTCAGGCCATATGTGTTGAGCCCTTTTTTTTCCCCCCGTTTACTACACCACTGTTCATAGTGGTCTACTGGTTAATTGATTTACAAGTACTTGGTTTCATCTCACGTGTCTCTACATTCCTTAATGATATCTACCCGACTATGCTTATGTGATACATGTTTTTAGTGTCCTTCCAATCCTATTGTATACTTGTACACTCGATGGAAATATGTCATTTCCTGCCTATGCTTATTTGAGGTTGTCAAAATGCTTGAAACTTAATAAAACAAATTCATTATGTAATGCCCAGCCACTGGTAATACTAGCCACAAAAAAAGTATCTAAAGCCTAATCCCTTTTCAATACCACGATTTTCAAACATTGTTTTTTTTGGTTATAAACTGCACATTACTGCTGGTCTTTAGTTACATATTCCTTTATGAGAGTGTGGATGGCACAATGGGTTATTTTACAACATTTTACCAAAGAAACCCAAAAGGTTAAAACCCCAATTTTTTTTTTTAAAGTACATTGAAACTTGGCAATATATAAATTTGTGAAAAAAATGAATAATTACAAGTATTAGAATTGTGGGTAAATGGGGCAGTCACAAAACCTTTAGCAATTTTTCAGTAAACTGACTTTTTTTTTTAATATCTAAACTTGGTATTCTTTATAAGAATCCCCTAGCCCAGCAAGAAGTCTAAATTATAAACCATAAAGTGAGAAGAAAAAAAAGAAACAAGTCCTCTACTGCAATATTCTTGAAATTAGAAAATGCAGCACCAGTCTAAATACTTAACAGGGTAATGAGATCGAGTGTCAGATTTTTTTTTTTTATTGCTGTCCGATTCCGTGTTTCCAAGATCGCCCCATCGTGGGTTCTATAGCCCAGAATGGGAGGGAAAAATCTTTTTGGGCAGCAACGTATTAAAACCTGACAAATGTTACTACGAAAGGTGAGGGAAATTCAGAGTTCCACCCAGTAATATAACAAAAAAAGGAGAAGTCTTAATACCCAAATTCTGTCCAAGATTGGGCAGGCGGTTTCCACTGTCCTGTATTGAAAATGAAAAATTCAAACATGCGTTAAAAATAAAAATAAATAAAAATACAAGTATTAGTGACACTTTTTTTTATAAAACACATTGCATAACAGCACAAAATACAAAATCTACAAATACTCTGAAAGCACAAATTTGCTTTAATTTCCTAATTGCATCAATATTTCAGGCCAATTAGTTGTCAAGAGTTCGTGCTCGTTCACTCCAGACGTTGGGCTGTGTTGTTCCATGTAGGCTTAATGCAAAAATCAAGCTGAAATATATTTCCCAAATTGCTTAGTTTAGGTTAATGTGTTATGTTGCTGTGTGAAACTGGAGTTAAAGTGGTTGCAAACCTCAGACATGAACTATGAACAAAGCATATCCCTATGTAATGTGCTTGTCTCTATTAAGAGCATCAAGTGTCGTCATTTCCTCCAATCAGCTCTCTGCACTGATGCAACTTCAGCTTCCCACCCACTGCTTTTCAGAGCCAAGGGATCCTGTGTACATTCTGCACTTTAAATGGATGTAGGTTAAAGAAGGTTATAAACAGGTAAGAGGATTTGCCTGTCTATCACCTAAGGCCAGTAGCTTCACAGGGTATTTTCTTAAAGGGTTTACAACCACTTTAAAAATTTTACATAATTGCATGAATATTCAAATTCTTTTCAATTGTCACCTTTGTCAAGCGTTCGCATTAGTTCACACCACATGCAGTCCAATGCAGTTTTTTTTTCCTGCATCAAAAATGGATGGAGAGTAGGGTAAAAAAAAAGGAAGGCGGGGAAAACTGCACTCAAAAATGTGCATGCATAAGAGCATCTAGAACACATGCAGGACTGCATTTCTATGGTGTGAACCGGCCATTAATACATAATGTTAGTGGACAGTGGAATTTTTTTTTTTAAGCTGCCCTGTATTAAAAGGAGACGTGTCTAGATAAAAGTGCATGCAACCACACACCTATACATAAAAAAATAATAATAAAATGCACTTACATTCTGTGCACATAGCCCAAGCAAAAATATTACCTTATGCGGTTTGATCTTTTGCTTAATATAAAAGTAGGCATGTATGTGATCCCTGTAATATGGATGGACAGAATGGCACACAGATTGTGGGGGCAATTGAAGATTTCAGAAACATCAAGGCATTTGGTTTAAAGGTTTATGTAATCCAATGACATTCATTCAAATGTACACAGTTTTAGAGACTCCAGTTGTTCTTCTAGCTACCCCTACTACAGTGTGT
This sequence comes from Rana temporaria, assembly GCF_905171775.1. Classification (NCBI taxonomy): domain Eukaryota; kingdom Metazoa; phylum Chordata; class Amphibia; order Anura; family Ranidae; genus Rana; species Rana temporaria. The sequence continues at coordinate 250,114,229 of NC_053490.1, read as the reverse complement.
GTTGTAGCTGTTCTGTGTTTGCATTTCTAAAACGGTGTTTAATTGTAGATGGTACAGGTCAGCTATAAATCATTGGTTAACTGGACCCAACAGACAGATTACAAGCACAGGACAAAAATTCAGTGCAAATAGATTCAAGCATGCTTAAAGCATTTGCCTGCAATTTTTTTGTAAAGGACAAGCTTTAACTGTACTTTGAAATAGAATAGTGGCTAGGAGGAAAAACACAATACAAATACCAATATTTAAACCCTTGGAAGCACATATTAGCCAAACCAGAAATACTTCAGGCTTTAGATATTAGAAAAGTACTGCTTTATGATAGTTTATTATCAATTTTATACATACACCACAATAAACATTCAGTATCCAACATTTGTAGTGTTTAAATATGCTGGGTTATGGTACAGACAGACAGGTACCTGGCAGAAAGAAGGAAGCAAAAAACAGGCTTTGTACCAACAGTTACATTAGAAAAAATAAAAGGGATTCTGCTGGAATTTCTGATATTGCGCAGGTATTTTGGGGCCTGGACCAATACCTTACTGAATTGTGTATGAGAAGAAGAAAAAAAATGCGAGACACGATTTTGGCAGGTGATTAAGAAATGCTGTATTTGGCCCACATTTATTAAAAGAATATTAAAATATTGGAATGTTTTAGACTAGGCTGTGCAGTATCAATACTAGCTTCCTCAAGTAAACATCCTCACAAAACAAAGAAGCTTTTTCAATAAGACTGTGCAAATAGTGAAAATATATATATATATATATATATATAGCAGCAACCTACAGCAGGCAGATTTCAGTTTTCTGCAATGCTTAGTGAAAAGGACTTGGATGCCATGGGTTACTGCACTTTACCTTATTGAACAAGCCTACATTTTTCTTACATCGGTACCTCGTATAAATTATAACAGGTCTGAAAGAAATCTAGAATATGTAACACTTGCTATAACACTTTAAAGGGTAAGGAAGCTACAATACCAAAAAGGGTGGACAGAAGTCTTCCATGATCTGATGAAGATGGTCAATCCTTGCTGTAAGCCCCTTGGCTCTTGTGCCTCATTTTAGGAGCAAAATTAACCTCTGCTATATACATTGGATGTTGAGAGGACTCTTCGAATGTGTTCAAAAAGTGCACTATGCTACAGTTTTTAATGGTCCTGTTGCTTGAATGACAACCACATTTTTCAGTGCAATATGAAAGTAAAAAAAAAAAAAGCTAAACAAACTTTAAAAGCATGACACATAATGTAAAACATGAAGACATTGCAAATGACAGGGAAGGGCAGAATAAAGTGGCTAATTGCTGAACACAACTATTCCTTAGTGGCACAAAGCATGTCAATGTTTGTGAGAATAAAATATTACATATTAAATGACAGTATATTTTACCCACACAGACAGAATTGTGGTCAGGCCGCAGTTTACAATGTATTTGGATAAAGCCAGTGATAAGCATGGTACACAATTTAGAGTGCAGCATACAACAGGTCATTCCTACAATTGAAGACATTACAATCTGCAGTAATTAAGTTGGGCTTTACTCCTATTATATAAACACCAGCAACCCATTGGAATGATAACAAATGAAGCTCTGTGAATCCTGGACTTGTGCAAGAAAGCAGTACATTGCCCCAACTGTCACTGGAGCCAAATTCGTCAGATTCAACAAAAAATAAAAAACAAACAAAATCTTACACACTAAAGGCAGGCCACCCATACTTTTTTCATTCATCCAGCTTAAAGCGGAGCTCCGTCGTACAACAATTAAAAGCCAGCAGCTACAAAATACTGCTGACTTTTAACATTAGGACACTTACCTTTCCTGGAGTCCAACGACGTCGGCAGCAGAAGACAAGCAATCGCTTGTCACTCTTCTGCCCCCACCGCCATCCTTGTTGAGGGAACCAGGAAGTGAAGCATTGCATCTTCACTGCCCGGTTCCCTACAGCGCATGGTGAATCATGCTGCGCTGTGCTGACTGGTTCCCGCTGTGTTCTGGGAGAAGAGTGTTTCCCAGAACACAACGAGGGGGACGGGATCCGACGTTCTGCCTGCAGTCTACCCGCAGACTGTGTGGCCAGAAGTGGGTGCAAATACCTGTCTTTAGACAGGCATCTGCACCCCCCTGAAAGGCGTCAAATGTGACACCGGAGGGGGGGGGGGGGGGTTCAGATGATCTTAATTCCACTTTAGGGTGGAGCTTCGCTTTAACGGGGGGGGGGGGGGGGGGAGTGCAGATTCCATTATTCACACACTCCAGGTGGACGTAGGGAAATAAAAAATAAAAATCACTCCTGCTGTGCCATGGTGTTCCAAGGCAGGAAGCATTCTCCGCAGGCAAAACAGGGTTTCCAGCTATAGTCTGCAGCATTACTTGCCCAGAAAAAAAAACCCAGACAGGGTTGTTATACAAAAGTCAATCAATAGACCGGGATACAACCAGAGTGCGCATCCATGAATTGAAATTCTGCTGGACCCTGCTGAACCAGTTGAATTTTAATCCAGGTATGGTCAGCTTGAGGTAGCACTTAAGATGGGCATAGTGCAGAAACTCTTAGCAAACTGTCTTTCACTGATCATGAGTATGCTCTGTGTATTAGTATAAAAGGGTATTCCACAAACCTTAGACGTCAATTGCAATTTTGGACAGATATTGGTCACTAAGAAAGTGATCAGAATTTGTTTAGGTTAGAAACGTCATCCTGTAGACCACTCGGCAAAAAAAAAAAAAAAAAAACACAATGAAAAAAAAGGTACCAATGACCAACTAATGTGTGGGTACTTAATGTTTTGCAAAAAATCAGGCAAAAGTCACAAAATATGTACAATAGGAATGTGAATGCTAAGGAAATGCTATGTTTTGCACCTAAACAAAGTGCATCTCTAGAAAACATTTCCAATTTCTATAAAGGCAGAAGGCACTTTCTCTAACAGCAAGCCATGCAGATCACAGAGTGGCTACACATAAGGGAAAAACATCCAAGAACATGGTTACTGCAGTCACAGCAAGTCTCTTAGAGTCCAGCTCCTAATGAGGCAGGCATGAGGCTGCATAGGTCTGACTTTCATAAATTAGCACCATTTACAGAACAAGCAATCACTACCATCCGTCCAAAATGCGAACCGTTGTAGCAACTGAACCCTAGCTTCTATACCGAACATTTAAATAAAAGGAAAATCAACAACCAGCTTTATAAATAAAACATTACCAACCCTAAAGACGCTTTAGAAATATTTCATCAACTAGGACACAACCTACTTTTAGATCTGCAGTACATCTTTAAAGTTTTTCCTCATGGTGGTCTGAAAAGCACATGGATTGTTTTTTTCACAAGTGTCCAACAAAAAGGAATGTTTGGAATATTTGTAGCAATTCTCTGGAGCCACTTGACAAAATGAGCAGCAAGTAAAGGATCTACAAGCTGTCCAGTTGGATTATTTTAATTGTATTCTCAAAGCAGAAAACCACACTAATAAATCTGTGCCTGGTTAGGCATTGGCAAATATATATATATATATAAACAAACAAAGCTATGGAGGTGGACTCTGCTAGCTTCCTGAACATGGTTGTTGCCCAGTGGTTATACTGAACCATTGGCTTTAAATACTGCGTTATTGATTGTTGACCAGTATACACAACTGGAAAGGCCAAAAAGGTCAAAGATTCCTAACTGCATACTTCTTCCAGGTCAGTAATACAGTATTGAAGTCATAGGAGCAATACGAGATCCCAGTAGCTAACAGTTTCTAAGAAGAAGATGCAAGAAACCAAAGCACTCGTCTCAGTGGGTTTTCCTTCATGATCTTCTCACAACCAGCAGAAGTCTGACTGAATGGTTAGGTCATGTAAACCGCACAAAGTGTTTGCTAATCCAACAGTTTCAGGCACTAGGATTTGGAGGACATGCCATCTGGGTATTTTTCAACTGAACTTCCCCCACAAATCAGGATTGCCCTTTTATAGTCCAATAAGCATGGAACACAATGCTGCCAAGTGAACAGTAGCGACACTTAAGTATTCACGCTAAATTATTGGGACAAACGTGAAAAATTATTAACCCAGCCTGGATAAATTCTGACTACATATAGCCCAAAGACAGCAATTTTTTAGCTCTAACAACCGTAATTAAAGTATTTGTTTTTTCGGAAAAATCAAAAAAATACTGCAATATGACCACAAGGTAGAGCTGAGGATCATAGGAAATTGGTATACCAAACGGTCAGAATTCAGGTCACATTGAACAAAGCCCCATTCCCTTACTACCCAATGTGGCACATGTGTTAATCACAAGAGTCACTGAAAACATTTATAAAAATATATTTTGGCAGACATCCACATGCGTTTCCTCTGTGTTTAGCAGTTATCCCAATGTTCAGCATTTACAGCCTTATGCAATATTAATGTCTAGATTTCCTAAACCCAAGACTTTCAGGTCAAATTATGAGGATTAGCAGGTGATCTCTAAAATGTTACACATGACAAGAATAGGAAAAAATAATAATTGCTGCCACAATGAGCAGGTGCGGCCAGAAGCAAGAGACAGTTGAAAGCCAGCCGTAATTTCTATGATGGTGTGTGTGTACCAAGTGCAGTCACAGAGAAGAGAAAAGTCGCACAATATTCAATCATACATGAGAAAAATCTGCCAAGACCGTACTATTAAGTAAAACTTGTCATGGCAGTTTAGAGTCTCACAGCATGGCTTACAAAGTCAAAGCCTAGAGCAAGTTGCCCCTTTTCCATAAATAGCCCATTGAGTCAAGGGGTCCCATTAAGTTTAACGGTGCAGCTTCGTAAAAGGTTCACTCAGTTTATTCTTATACCTGTAGACAAGTTAAGCTCCACTGGAAGCCTGGCTTGATCATTTAGCAAGCTCCACATAGTGACTTTTACAAACAGTTGGTTCTCACTCATGCCATGATGGGGGCAAGTGTCAAACAGTTTTCTCACCCTAGCAACAAGGCAAGAAGTGGGGACTGCCAATCGCAGGGGGCCTATTAGTTTGACAATAAAGTTAATGAAAGTTTTAGTAGGCTGCGCAGTTTAATACCTACTGGGGCCCCATTAGTATTCCAAGATTAGGACCTGAGGCTGTTGATGTGATGCCTTGCTTCGATGCCAAAAAAAAAAAAAAAAATAATATGTAATTTGACGAGGAGCACAGTCTAAAATTTATGGAGGAACTGCGCCATGACTCAAACGTTCTTACACATGTCGCAGCTTTAATGCATCACAGCCTGTCAAACTTGCTTACTGAAGTCAAAGGTCTGCCAGAACACCTGGAAGACACCGCTCCAGCACTAGCTCCGCCATAACCCCCCCCCCCCATTTCATTAGCAGCATTGTGATTTGAGTGTGAAGTAAATGAGGTGACTCCCAACAAGCTATAAAACAGCAAAACCAAATAGCACAAGCCTGACTGTTTGGTACCGTGCTGATGCATCAGTCATGACTGCCATATGACCATGATCACAGTAGACGAAAACTGCACCATTTACACAGAATGCAACTCTTGTTCTGTAAATTAAAAACATTACCACCTAGCTCAGGATAATCCCTATTAACCATGCTCTTGGGTGCTATATTTTAAGCATACCCAGGCATACTCAGACACACACTACACAAGTATTGAACAAAAAGAATGTAAGATGCAGATGCAGCTGCACATCCACTTAAATAAAAAACTTCAAACGCACTCTGCATCCAAAAACGCAGCACTCACTAGTAAAATTAAACTGTATGGCAATACCCGCAGCTGCATCTGACAGAAGTCCATGGCACCGTGAGTAGGAGAATTGGTTTCACTTTTTCTCGCTGATCGGGGGTCCGCCGTGACCGCTTCTCACCATTTTGACGTTTGAAGGAGTTTCTTGATGTGATATTCTGCTGTTTTACAAGATTTTGTTTGTGAGTGCACTGTTTGAAGTTTTATTTTGGTGTGCTATTAAACCTTTGATGGTATCACACTATTTGCACTTCTTTTGTCTCTCTCTGACATATATGTGGAACTGATTGGATGTCATATTTGGATTACATCTTTATTGACGGGAACAACTACATCTGATAAGGTTTTTTGTGCCAAAACACGAGAGTGTGAGGCATACCTATCCGGTGAGTGTCCATTTGATGGGGGAGGAATCACTGAGCACTGTCGGGTGTGGTGGAAGTTTTTGAAAAAATTTGAAGATCGCAGGATCCTTATACACATGAACTTTGCTTTGTTTGGCCACGTTCTAAATTATTTTTAAAGACTGTCTCTTGCACTTTCAGTGCGTTCACTTCACGTTTAAGTCAATCACGGGTGTTTATTATTACAGTCACAGTTTAGTGTTTATTTCTTAAACTGGATATATTTTGTTTATTATCACTGTATATCATTACATATGGGTTGTAGTAATGTATTTTATATAGTCAAATATGCACAGTTATTTGATAGCGCTGTTTTAATTTGTTGACACTCCTTAGAGAGTTTCATCATCTTACATTCTTTTTGTTCACTTATTATCTTCTAAACAGCAGCTAGGCATCATCCACTCCTCCATAGGCGCAACGGTGGGCGACTTTTTAGGGCGCATTCTATAGATCACCCATTGTTACTACACAAGTATTACCACATTATGAACACACCGGGTTCAATCAGCTTTTCTCAAGTTTTCTGCACCATGCAGGTTAGTTAAAATTCTAACTAATAATGTAAACTGGCCATCCAATTAAAGTTCCGGGAACATTTTCATTAGTTTTAATGCTGGATGGTTAAATGTATCCTAAACATGGACGAGAAAAAAAAAAAAAAAAACACGTCGGCTTCCTTCAAACTCGCTTGTATATTCCCACTTTGCATGAAACCTTACATCGTCAGACTGCAGAAGGTGTCGATCAATTGTAATGAGACAGGACAGATACCTTGTAAAATTCAGATTGATCTGAAACTAGTGCAAGAATGATGTAGAGAGGGTATCCTTGTGGAACATTTCTCCAGCGTGGCAAAACCCATATGGCTGTGGTAATGACAAGCAAGTGAAAGGTTAAAAAGGTGTTCATTTGCTTTCTGCAAACATAAAATGGCTAGAGTATCCACAGAAGCATGGCAACAGAATATCCAGCCAATTAGCCACATAAATAAAAAATACACCCCCAAACATTACCCGCATTAGAGGTTTGACACTCAAACATACACTGACCAGAGGGAGGCACAAGAAGAAAATTTGCTGCAAAAAGACAATGTGCCATTCAAAACACCTTGTTAAGTACAGTTAAAGCTTGTCACAGATTCTTAAATGATCACGCCTTCATCCATGTCAATTACGAGGTGCAATAGCAAATACATATCCAGGGCCCTTTCAGTCAAAAAATAAAAAAAAAATTTGGTTAAGATTGTTCTTTATCTTGGAAACTGTCTTTCCCCCAACCAATAAAAAAAAAAAAAAAGTGTACTGCAAAATAAAACATTAAGGAAGCAGTGTCCTTCAGACATGAGTCAAAGTTCAAGAGGCCTCTTATTCTTGTTTATCCTGCAGCTGCTGTTTCCAGGCCTCATTCAAGTAAACTAGTCGTTTGTAGTTGATGATAAGGAGAATGAAGTTCAGCAAATAAGTGGCGACACAGATAACACAGAAGTCCTTCAGCACAAAGTACAGGATATATGCCAGGTAGAGGGACCCTGCCACTGATACTATAGAAGAGGACATTAGCACTAATGCTGCTACAGCACTTACTGTCATACCTGCAAAAAAAAAAAAAAAAAAAAAAAGATAATCAGTTCAAAACACAAAAAACAGCATTTTCAAATTAAAAGAATTTTCATTAAAATAGTCAAAAAGTATTAGAAGATCTAATTCTAGACAGAAAAGGTGGCAAATATAAGTATTCAAATTGCATGCAATATGACTGTGGGGGTAGAAGTATTTAAAAAGGTAGGTGGTGTTGGGCCCCTTTCAGACAGCCACACCAGCGGATCCATCATCAGGGAATCTGTTAGCTGATCCGCGCTGAGCAGGCAGGCGACAGGTCCGTATCTGCACAGCCGCTGTTCTTCATATGCATTTGGATGCGGACTACGGAATCCGATCCACCAGACTGATGGGAAACAAACCCTCCAAAAAATATTCTGATAAGTGTAAGATAATAGGTTTGTGTGAAAGTTAATGTCTATAAGCTTTTTTTTTTTTTTAATATATATATATATATATATATATATATATATATATATATATATATATATATATATATATATATATATATATATATATATATATATATATATATATATATATATATATGTTGTCCAAGGTATTTAGTAAGATGCATAGTGAGTTTTTTTGAAGTTGCAATTTTTTGCCCACAATTGTTTGGAGAATTAAAATAAAAAAAATTCTGTACAAAATTGTCGTATTAATAAGTTATTTCTCACACATGGTAACCTTGCAATTACACCCCAAAACATATTCTGCTACTCATGAGTATGGCGATCCCACACGCGAGACTTTTCCAAAGCTTGGCCACAACAAGCTTGGCCCAACAAGCAGGGAGCACCATCAGGTGTTCGAGGAGCATAAATTACACCTTTAGTTTCTTGACTACCCATCACATTGTTGAAGACCCTGGAGCACAATGACATGTCTTTTTACACAAGTTTATAGAAAGTGTGCAAAGAAAAGTTGTTAATTCATAAGATATTTCTAACACATAGCATGTACATAGCAAACATTATGCCCCAAAATACATTCTGCTACTCCTCCTGAGTATAGCAATACCACGTGAGACTTTTCCACAGCCTAGCCACATACAGAGTCCCCACATTCAAGTAGCACCGTCGGGCATTCTAAAAAAGGCATAACTAACATTTCCTGACTACCCATCACATTTTTGAAAAACTCCTGAGCCTCCGTTAGGATTCTGTCCTCAGTTTCCATTTCAGAGCCACCGATTTCTACTGGCTGATACCCGCTATCCGAGTCTGACAGAGAGAGTTCCCAGCTACTCTCGTCCAACATACTCTGGAGTATATGGAATCCAATCACTGTCAAAAGACTTCCTCCGTAAACAACTCTAAAAACTCAAAAATGTTCCCCTTTTAACTAATGAAATGTACCCAATGAAAAATGTAGTAAATGAAACCTACCCATTCACTCTTGTCCCCCATCTTAACTACTGCAACTCCCTTCTCCTAGGCCTACTTTTCTACACAGGCAATTCCCCACTTCAGTCTATTATAAAATGCTGCAACAAGGCTCATCTACCTTAGCAACCATTAAGTGTCTGCCACCCCCTCCACTGGTTTCTGACTGCCCATGAATTAAATTTAAAATACTAACTTACAACTTTAATTCCAAAAAAGTTGGGACGCGGTGTAAAATCTATATAAAAACAGAATGCAATGATTGGCAAATCTCATAAACCAATATTAAAGTTGGGACATGGCAATAAAAAAAGCTGGAAAAGTGGCACTAACAAGGAAGAGCCAATGTCCCTTTCACAGAGCAGACTCCACCAGTTTGCATGCTCAGCTAGGGATGTCGCCGTTGATTTTCACTGAGCAGGCGGATGACTGGTCTGTCCGCTCCACTTCTGCAGAGCAGACACAGACTGCTCTCTTCTATGGGCGATTGGATATAAATGGACCGCCTGTTTGCACCCAACAGCCACCCTACCTGATCTGCTAGATGAAAAGGGAACGAATCTCCATTAGTCTACTTTTAGCGGAACGGATTGGATGTAGGCGGGTGTAAACAGACTTGACTGTTTACATCTGCCGCTCCATAGAGGGTCCACCTAAAAACTGACAGACAGACCGGAGCGCTGGTGTGAACGGGGCCAAATAGGGTTAATTGGCAACAGGTCAGTAACACGACTGTGTATAAAGAGAGCATGTTAGAGAGTCAGTGTATCAGAAGTAAAGTTGGGTAGAGTTTGACCAATCTGAAAAACTGCAACTAAAAATTGTCAAACAAAATTCAGAATAGTGTTCAACACAAAATTGCAAAGAATTTAAATATATCACAGTACATACTATCAGATTCTGAGGATCAGGAAACATTTCTGTGCAAGGGACAAGTCTAAAAACACGAAATATTGGACGCCCGTGATCTTCAGACAGCACTGCGTTAAACACATGCATGTTTCCAGCTAAAGATAGTTTTCTATTTAAGATACATTAATAATTTAGTTTATTCAACATGAAATGGAGCTTAGTTATGAAGCATATATGAATTCTGCAATACAATTTTTTGGAAAACAAATTTAATGAATCCAAAGTCTGCAAGTTGCGATAACATGCACTGCATCGATACTGGTTTATTTCATAGTTACCGTGAAATTGTAACTATGAAATAAAACAAAGTTTAGAAATATTCCTTTATCCTATTGTTTTGCAAATCTATGTAAACTACAAACCGTATGATTGAATCGGTTCCTATAATCGCTGTTTTACTAACCTGACAGCTTATTCTACATAGAATCTTTAATATTTGCAAACAAAATGAAGTTTCCTAGCTACCAGCAAGAATAAGTTCTTACATTTAAAGAGCATCGGTCATTTCAGATCCATCATGGCAGCGCCGTTTAGCGAGCATCCACACACCTGCTGCCGCCACGTCCCTCACCTTGTTGGGTCACTACCGCATCACCAAAAGTAAAGTGAATGGGACTGTCCGTGCGTCAACAGCGGGTCAGAGGAGGAGCCACTGTGGGACAGATGACCGTTCCTCTTTAAAAATTATGATTTAAAATAGAGTCGATTTAAATCAAATCCACCCTGCCTAGGAAGAATTCCAAAAACTACTGTCTGTGAACACAGTTTGCCATGACATTCAAAAATGCAAGGTAAAGCTTTATCATGCTTTATCAAGAAGTCGTATCTGCATATGATCCAGAAACTGCACTCCATTTTCTGGGCCAAAAGCTCATTTAACCACTTTAAGTCCTGACACTTTCTACCCTTTCCAGTCTTGGCCATTTAGTGCTGTCACAATTTGAATGACAATTAGCCATGCAATACTGTACCCAAATGAATTTATTATAATTGACTAAGAACTTTCTTTTGGTGGCATTTAAAAACATCACTGGGTTTATTTTCTGCTATATGAAAGAAAAGACACAAATTGTGAAGGAAAACCCATGCTCTTAATTTCCAATAAATATTTTTTTTTTTCAGAAAGTTAGGCCAATATGTATTCTGCTACAATTCTTTGTCAAAAATAACCCAAATTAGTGTAAGTTTAGTATGTGTGAAAGTTAGTTTACAAACTATGGTATATCTGAAAATGTATCAATCCTGATGTACCGACAGGCTCCCTCACTTCCTGAGGCCCTTAAAATGGCAGCAAAGTACAAATGACCCCTTTGTGGAAAGTAGACACCCCAAGGTATGTAGTAAGAGGCATGGTGAGAGAGAATATATACATTATATTTTCAGGAGAAGAGTACAGCGTCATATGACTGGTGTGGGTGGCAGCGATGATACTGACTGACCTATGACAGCATTCCAAACATTTTTTTTTTTTAAGTGGTTTATATTTTTCAATTGTTTGAAACTTTTTTTGTGTTTTTTAAACCCATACAATGACTGCTTATAACAGTGACTATCACCGTTATAAACAAATCACTTATGAATGGCATACATTTATTCATAGCCATTGTGTAGCATCACATGCATTATGATTTTCTCGGTCTGTACCATGTGATCACTTACTAATCACGGAGATATAACAAATCAACACAATAGGACACAATTAATGGCTATGAATGAAAGCCTATTGTGTAAAACTGTCATGTGATCGATAAACATAAGGTACTGGGGCAGGCATGGTACAGTGCTGGGTCTTCTTCTGTATCTGGTGGACACAGTGGGCAACAGGTACTTCTGCACGTCCAGCGTGTGACAGGGGACGTCATGGCGTCCACCCAGTACGGCAGTGCACCCGTTTGGCCGTCATAAGTCTATAGGCCAGGTAGGAAGCAGTTAAAGTGGTTGTAGAGCGCAAGCATTAATAAAATATGAACAAAGTGTATCCCTCTATAGAGTGTACTTGTCTTAATCCAGAACATTGTCATTTCTGTCTGCAGACCCATTCTTCAGCCATCTACACGAGTCACTACAAGTTAGTTTTTCTGACACCAAGGACTACAACAAAGTGATCTCCAGCACACAGCCCATGATTGACAGCCTCAGCTCTGTTCCTGTGTGAAGGGGTTGTCACTTCCCTCCAATCTGCACTCAGAACACTCCTCACTGAGCTCTGCAGGGTGTAATTTCAGCATTATCAATTTTGGACTTTGAATGGATGTAGAGAAGACTGCAGATAACCTACAACCAAGGTAGGAGAAGTTTCAGCTCCATCACATGTGGCCAGTCAGTTATGCCCAACTCCCGGTTTCATTTCACTTTTTTAAAAAATAATTGGGGGTTAATCTGGCCCAAAAAACAAAACCACCATTTCTACTACTAAAAAAATATGCCCACTGTCAGCACTGTATAACTTGTATTCAGCATCAGCCCTTGAACCTTCCTGCCCCGTTCCAATACAAAATTGATTCAGGACAAGTGCTGCTCAGTCTTTAAAAAGGAAGCTTTGTAGGTTTATGAATATAAAGCGTCCTCTCGATTGGCTGAAATGAAATTCATGAGGTTAATTGCAAACTTCTCCATCTCAGCGGATCAAAGGAAGTCTACCCCACCTTCCCACACTGTAAGTGTTATATACTCTCTGTCTATGGGGTGAACAGATGAGAAAGGCCTGCCTTGCTTTCTGGCTCCAGCAGGCTTCCTCATTCAGCATGTTCAGCTTCCCCTAGTCTAAAATGAGCATTAAACCCTTGCAGGGTGGGGTCCTACTGCAAGGGTAGGTTGTCACCTTCCTGGAGTTAATCTTTTAAAGCCATAAATGTCTGCTCTTTGCCTGTAGACCCTCACATGCACCTAGTGGTCCCAAGCGATACACAGATGAAGCAAATCCTCATACATAAGAAGTTGTACCTGTGTATCTACAGCCATCTCTTCTGTACATCAATCTTTAGTTGTCGCAGCATGGGGCACAGTACAGAGAACAAACAGCTATGGATGAGTCACAGGCTGAGTGCTGCAGCTCCATCACCATTTTAACTCTCGGTGTCAGAAAAAGCTGCCAGAAGTGACTGCTGATAAAGTAACTAGGCAGCAGAGAGAAATGACTCAGCTTTGAAGCGAAACAAGTACACAGTATAGAAGGATGCGCTTTTTTTTAAAATTTCATGTCTGAAGTTTACAACCATTTTAATACTGACCGAATGGATGACCAACAATAGCAGACCGCTAGCCGTCATCTCTCTGTAAACCAACTGTAGCGCAAAACTTTTGTTTTCAATTACAATAACCATTGAGGGTAGCCTCGATACTTACACATGTATACTTTTTAGCTAGAACACCACATTTTACAAATACTCACCAAGCAGCATCTGTAGTAAATAAAATATAAATCCAAAGACACTGTTTGGCTGATTCATTATACTGTCCTTTCCAAAAATGGAACCCACAAGTCCAAATCCACGACCCCATCTGCAGGAAAGAAAACTCAACAAGTTAATATTGCAATTGCTATATGCCTTTAACAGATTGCCAATAAGGAATGAAGTACGCAGAGCACAAAGATTAAGACTCGCTACTTAAAAGACAAAACTCTTACTGTTAAAATAATCCGCCATAAAAGGATATAAATCTACTTTGTGTGCACAAAAATGCTTTTGCAAACAGTTGTTACCTTGTAAAATATCAGTGGATATCACTGTGCTGCAGACAGCCGCTATAGCCTCTGATGCAGCTGGCGTTCTGGCAAAACCGGTCAGGCGGACCTTTAACTGGCTACATCTTCCTTTGTGCCACATTAACACTGATTCATCAAGTGATGGAGTAGGACATAGAGGAGCCATGATTGCTGATCAATGACCTATTGGACTGAGAAGTATACTATTTTACTTTGATATTTTGGTTGCAACGGATAGCTGGGTCTATTCACAAATGTTGATCGTTCCAAGATGTACTATACTGACAGGCTACACTTCAGCTTTAAGCTTGTTCACAGCTGGGGCACAAATTGTGGCCCGATTGATGTAGCTGGAAAATGCTGCCATTTTCCTGGTGCAGACCAGTGTTGCCAACCGCCAGTATTTTTACTGGCAGCCAGTAAAAAATTGGCACTTCTCTCCAGCCAGTAAGAAAAAAAGGTTGCCAGTAAAAAATATGGCTGCGACGCTTGGCTTGGAACAGTGCATATGCAGCTCGGGTCTGGAGCCGGCCGATACCATCCAAGTGCCCGCTGCAGTGTGTTCAGTTGATGATGTGATGGTGCAAGGGAGCCAAGCGTAACAGCCGAAGCCTCGTGTGTGGGTCTGCAGCACGGGAATAAGGCAAGCCAGGAGCGGGACTGTCAGTGCTGTTTGGACTGAAGTGGACTAAAGGGACCACCTGGCATGGAGAGACACTGACTCAGGATGGGACGTGTCATCTGTGCTGCTGCACACTGCTGTCAGTATCACTCCAAGAGTCAATTTCATGAGTGCATCGCCCATTCTAGTGTATTGCGCTCCCGAGTCCTGTCCCTTAGCTACTTACTATATTGAAAAAAATAAAAATATGCTTTTTGCCTTAATATCTACCTCAAATCACATTGTATGTAGCAATGCGATTTGAGGCAGGTAGTAGCTAAGGGACAGGACACTAGAATGAGCGATGCACTCATGAAATTGACTCTCGGAGTGATACTTGCATATTGTACGTAGCCTAAAGACTGGAATTTGCACTTGAACTAATTTTTGTAACTTTTGGAACTACCAGTAAAAACTTGGCTGTGCCAGGAAATTTTGGGTGTTGTCAGTACATTTTTAATCTGGTAGGTTGGCAACACTGGTGAAGACCACGATCCATAATTAATAGCCACCATTCAGAAGCAGCTGGTCTCCTATGCCAAAGGCACTTGCATTGTATGCCTTAAATGGGTTGTAAAGGTAAAACAATTGTTCCCTAAATAGCTTCATTTACCTTAGTGCAGTCCTCTTTCACTTACCTCATCCTTCCATTTTGCTTTTAAATGTCCTTATTTCTGAGAAATCTTCACTTCCTGTTCTTCTGTCTGTAACTCCACACAGTAATGCGAGGCTTTCTCCCTGGTGTGGAGAAAGCCTTTTAAGGGGGGAGGGGGCGAGCAGGAGTGTCAGGACGCCCACTAACACACAGCTCCTTTCTCCATCTGCAAAGTAGAGAGTGTCCTGACACTCCTGCTCGCCCCCTCAAGAGGCTTTTTCCACACCAGGGAGAAAGCCTTGCATTTCTGTGTGGAGTTACAGACAGAAGAACAGGAAGTGAGGATTTCTCAGAAGAAAAAGGGACATTAAAAAGAAAAATTGAAGGATGAGGTAAGTGAAAGAGCACTGCACTAAGGTAAAGGAAACTTTTTTTTTTTTTTTTTTTAAATAAAGTACCTTTACAAGCCCTTTAAGTGAGGTACTGAATATACCGAGGATAAATAAATTTATCCTGTATGGCCAAAGTGAATGACTTGGAGGTTCACGATTACACTGAGCCACTTGTTTTAGGGCTTAGAAAACCCCTTTTACAGGCATTTGGCTTTTCAGCCTGTAAAAACATCTCCATGTAAGCCTGTGTCCATGCACACAGTGGATTTACAGGCGTATTAGAAGAGAAGTGTTTACAGGCTGAAGAGGAAAAAAAAAAAAAAAAAAAAAAAAAAACAACACACACCACTTAACGCTTCTAACCCCATCTAAAAATGTCTGAATGCACCCAATTGCAAGACAAATATTCTGGCCAATATAAACCATAAGGCTACTTTCACACTGGGGCGTCGCAGGCGGTAACGTGCCGCCATTTTTAGCGGCGCTTTACCAGGCGCTAGCGGGGTGATTTGAACTCCCGCTAGTGGCCGAAAGGGTTAAAACCACCCGCCCGCTCAGAGGCACTGCCCATTGATATCAATGAGCAGGGGCTCTTTGGGAGCGGTGTATACACCACTTCAAAGATGCGGCTAGCAGGACTGAGCGTCCCACCAGCGCACCGATCCAGTGTGAAAGCCCTCAGGCTTCCAAGAAGCAGCCAAGTATAAAGGTGATACACATTTAACCTGCCAAAGTATGTGTAATCCTGGTCTTTCCTTTATTCGGCTCTGGCCAGAGTGGATTGGATATAAACCAACTCGATTTAATCACTTGCCAACCAGCTGCCATCATACTGCGGTAGGCCGGCTTATTCCCGCAAATCACCATAGGTGTACGTCAACACCTTTAAAGGCGATAGAAGGGACGCATGCCCGTTGGCCACCTGTCATTGCAGGCAGGAGACCACACAAATCCCCGTTCTGACAGGAGCAGAGATAGATCATCTGTTCCTACTAATCAGGAACAGCGATTTGTCTCCTCCTCTAGTCAGTCCCATCCCCCCAGTTAGAAACTGGGAACACATTTAACCCCTTGACTTCCCCCTAGTGTTAACCCCTTTCCTACCAGTGACATTTACACAGTAATCAGTGCATTTTTATGTCAGTGTCGTCAGTCTTTTTTTTGTAAACGAAGGGGGCCATTACTAGTAACAAAATAAAAAAACAAAAATGACAAATCTATCCCCTATTTTGTAGATGCTATAACCAAACACTTATTGCGATTTTAACCAAAATATAAACAAATTATATATATATATATATATATATATATATATATATAACACACACACACACACACACACACACACGGAGGGTTTTACTTTTTTTGGGATATTTATTATAGCAAAAAGTACAAAATATTTTTTCAAAATTGTCGCTTTTGTTTATAGCGCAAAAATAAATAAAAACGCAGAGGTGATCAATTACCACCAAAAGAAAGCTCATTATGAGGGGGGATATCAATTTGTTTGGGTACAGTGTGGCACGACCACGCAATTGTCAGTTAAAATCAACACAGTGCTGGATCACAAAAAATAGCCTGTCATTAAGGGGGAAAATCTTCCAGGGCTAAAGTGGTTAAAATCATGATTTAAACCACTAGTAAAAAGGCTCGATTTAAAAATCAATTTTTAAAAGATCAACTGTCATCTCTGTCCTGCAGCAGCTACCCCTCACCGACAGTCCTATTCACTTTAATGGGATGGCTGGTGATGCAGCAGTGGCACAACAAGGTGAGGGACTGGGGCAGCAGGTGAGTGGATGCCCGCTAACAGGCACTGCCATGATGGCTTTGTTTTTTTATAAATTGGGATATTTACTAAAGAAAAAAAAATGTTTTTTTCAAAATGATGCTTTTTGGTTTAAAGTGCAAAAAAAAAAAAAAACGCAGAGGTGATCAAATACCACCAAAAGAAAACTCTTTTTGAAAAAAAAAAAAAATGCCAATTGTCAGTTAAAGCAACGCAGTGCCGCATCACAAAAAATGGCCGGTCATTAGGCAGCCAAAAAAACACACAAATCCCTGTTCTGTCAGGGGAGAGGAGACATGTTTGTTTCTACCAAGTAGGACCAACGATACGTCTCCTCCCCCAGTCAGTCCTTTCCACATACAGTTAGAACACACCTAGGGAACCAATTTAACCCCTTGATCACCCTGTAGTGTTAACCCCTTACCTACCAGTGACATCTATACAGTAATAGTGCTTTTATTTATAGCAGTGATGGCTGTATGTCAATGGTCTCAAAAATTTGTCAAGTGTCCATTGTAATACAAAAAAAAAAAGTCGCAGATTACTAGTATAAAAAAATAAATAAATCTTTCCCATAGTTTGTAGACGCTATAACTTTTGCGCAAACAAATCAATATACACTTATTGCAATTTTTTAACCAAAAATATGTAAAATAAATACTTATCGGCCTACACCAGGGCTTGACAGATTTGCTTGGAATCTAGGAGCCAGCTAAAAAAGTTAGGAGCCAGGAACATGCCCCGTCCCGCCCAGCTCACGCACAGAAGCAAACGCATATGTGAGTAGCGCCCCGCATATGAAATTTTATTCTGTAGGGTGTTATAATAAAAAATATATATAATGTTTGGGGGCTACAATTAGAGGGGAAGGAGATGGCAGTCAAAAAAGACAGGGAAAGCCCCATTAGCATTGCCGATAGTCTTGTCATACCAAGAGCCACCGCAAGATGGCGCCAGATCACAGAAAGAAGCATATGCCTGCAGAAAGCCACGACCTCAATTACCAGCCAGTCCGACACGATCGTGCAGCGGGGGCACACAGAGACACAGGATACCCCAGCAGTGCCGCCCCAGGCGCAAAGTTGCCAATTCCAGTCGCAATGGCAACCTAGCGCCCAGGATTTGTCGAACCCTGGCCTACACAGATTAATTTTTTTAAATTTGGGGATATTATAGAAAAAAAGTGACGCCTTTTTTTCGTTGATAGTGCAAAAAATTAAAACCGCACAGGTGATCAAATACCACCAAAATAAAGCTCTATTTGTGGGAAAAAATGTTTTGGGTACAGCGTTGCATGACCGCGCAATTGTCAGTTAAAACGATGCAGTAGCAAATTATAAAAAGAGCTCTGGTCAGGAAGAGGGTAAAATCTTCCGGGGCTGAAGTGGTTAATGTAGAACTATAGGCAAAATACTTCTCATTTTAGATAGAGGTTTTAACCCACGCTTACTCTTCGTTTTATTTGCCATCCATGACCCATTGGGGAGATTTACCTTCACTTCCTGTCCCATACCCAAAACAGGAAGAGGAAAGCCCTGTAAATTCAGGGAATACCTTAGGGCAGTGATGGCGAACCTTGGCACCCCAGATGTTTTGGAACTACATTTCCCATGACTCTCCACTATATTGTAGAGTGCACGAGCATCATGGGAAATGTAGTTCCAAAACATCTGGGGTGCCAAGGTTCGCCATCACTGCCTTAGGGCAGTGGTCTCCAAACTGAGGCCCTGGGGCCAGATGTGGCCCTTTGCTTGACTTAATCCGGCCCTTGGGGCATTCTTCCGTCCATCTGCAATGGGGCATAATTCTTGTTTCTGACACCAATGGGGCACTATTCCACTGACGCCATCAATTCATTCCATTGACACCAATGATGGGGCACAGTTATTTCCTTTGACACCAACAGTGAGGCACTAGTCCTCCCACTGACACCAAAGATATGGTATAGTTTACTCCCACTGGACACCTGGACATTTTCTACTCCCAATGGCCCTAGTCAGGCCCCCCTAAAGTCTGAAGTACCATAAACTGGCCCTTTGTTTAGAAAGTTTGGAGACCCCTGCCTTAGGGTCTCCCAGGTCACCAGAACAAGCTTCCCCATTGGAAGATCTCCCCTCTATTACTTTTCTGGGGCCAACCCAAAACTTGAGATTTTCTTTTACTTTCAATGACAATGGTAAACAGAGCAAATGGAGAGGGTGAACCGCTCTAATGGGTGGCACAGACCACAACAAAAATAGGTTTTCTAGAGGGTCTCCACTATCCAGAAATCAGAACAAATATTTTGCCTGAACTGCTTTAAAAAAAATACTCGCCAGGTAGACATGTGGGTAAACAAATCCCTGCTGGAGATTACCCCCCAAAAAAAAAAAAAAAAAAATTGCATAATTATCCACCAGGGCACATGTTATATAGTCAGTATAAAAAAAAAAAAAAAAAAAAACACAACACACACACAGACGTTGCATTTGAAAATACTTTTAAACGCTTTCCGACCACCGCATGACGATGTACGTCGGCACAATGGCACAGCTGCGCAAATGGGCGTACATGTACGTCCCCTTTAAATCGTGACATAGTGGGCCCGCCACGTACTCCGTGAGCGTGCCCACAGCCTCTATGTCCGTGGTCATGTCACAAAGAGGCAGAATGGGGAAATACCCATCTAAACAAGGCATTTCCCTGTTCTGCCTCACAATATGACAGATCTACTGCTCCCTGTCATCAGGAGCAGTGATCCATCATGTTCTAGTGAGACAATCCCCCTACAGTTAGAATCACTCCCTAGAACAAAATTAACCCCTTCCCTACCAGTGTCATTTACACAGTAACTGATCACTGTATATATGACAATGGTCCCAAAATAACGTCAAAAGTGTGATGTGTCCGCCATAATGTCGCAGTCACGAAAAAATAAAAAAAAATGTACGTGTCCTTGTCAGGCTATTGGGCAGTACTATGGTTATAACTTTATTGCTTAACCCGTTATGAGCTTGGAAACATATGACCCTATGGGTCCACTTTTGGGGAAAAGTGTGGGAAAATGTGTTCTGTCTGATAAAATCAAGGTTGAACTTTTTGGCCATAATTCCAAAAGATATGTTTGGCACAAAAACACTGCACATCACCAAAAGAACATCATACCCACAGTGAAGCATGGAGGTGGCATCATCATGCTTTAGGGCCGTTTTTCTTCAGTTTGAACAGAGGCCTTAATCAAGGTAGAGGGAATTATGAACAGTTCCAAATACCAGGGAATATTGGCACAAAATCTTCAGGCTTCTGCTAGAAAGCTGAACATAAAGAAGAACTTCATCTTGACAGCGACACAGAGCATGCATCCATTTCAAGAAATAGTTTTACCAGAAGATTAAAGTTTTGGAATGGCCCAGCCAGAGCCCAGACCTGAATCCCATTGAAAATCTGTGGGGTGAACTGAAGAGGGTTGTAAACAGGAGATGACCTCGCAATCTGACAGATTTGGAGTGTTTTTGCAACGAAGAATGGGCAAATATTGCCAAGTAAAGATGTGCCATGCCGACAGACGCATACCCAAAAAGACCGATGTAATAAAATCAAAAGGTGCTTCAAAGTATTAGTGTAAGGGTGTGTGCATTTATGCAACCATATTTAAAAAAAAAAAATATTTACTTTACTTCACATAAAAGATTTCAGTCTTTCAATTGAGTTGTACAGTTTATAGGTCACATTAAAAAGGTGAAAAAAGTTCTGAAATTATGTCTTATTTTACACCACAAAAACCTGACATTTTACCAGGGGTGTGTAGACTTTATATCCACTGTATATTATGCTCCTAGGTTTAGATCTTGCATTACAGTTAACCTCCCAGATATCAAACATGACATCAAGATGGTGTCTGAAGACAACAACCGTACATAAAGAATTAACCATCAACTCCAAAAACTGCAGCATCATCCATACGATTCTATGACATCCATAATACTCAAGAGTAGGGATGGGCTCAGGCGTTGTCGGATCCTAGACCCACCTGAGCAATCCCACTAGAAAGCAGTCACTGCACACCGCCATAGGCAGCGAGGCATTTCCCAGTCAGTTTACATATGCCGATTCATAGAGGAGAATAGAGGGTCTGATCAGGGCCTGCCTGAAAAACAGACAGGCGGACTGCTGGTGTGAAAGAGGCATAAAGGGGTAGGACAATTCACCTGCAGCTGCATTATAAATGGAAAATACCAGCCGGTTAATCCCACTCCAAATCACATACTCTATACGTCAATAAGTTCACATGTCTTGTAGCAGTCTGATGGGCTCCCCGTAATATCCCATGGAAAGTTAAAATGTGGACAGCCCTGGATTGCTCCTGCTTCTCTGCAATTTTTGCCATGCAGCATCACACCCATCGCTACCACCACTGCAATCTGATGTCAGTCATGACGACAAGAGCATCACCAACTGTACATTATCCTGAATCTCCGGCCACTACCCATAGTCAACAAAAAGGAATTTCTGCCTGGGGCGTGTTTTATTATAACCACCATCCACCCCTGCAAAGGCATTGAGCACCACCCAAACAGAGCTTTTTGGTAGTATGTAATCACAAAATGTTTAGCCTTTTTTTTTCTTTCACAAAATTAAGTAATTTTTCCTCTTAGCTGATGGGGCAGCAATGATAATTAGGGGACAGATAACTAGCAAGCCTGTCAGCACATTGCTTACACTGTTGAGGGCAGTTATCAGCTCTCCTTTCCATACAAAGGAAAGGACCGATAACTGGCAAGTCTTCTTACATGTAATCAGCTGTGATTGGACACAACTAATCATAAGGTAAAAAGCACCGCTAAGATTCGCCCTTATCCCTGATTTATGATCAGCTGTGTCCAAAGGAGTGTGCTCGATGCATGCCACGGGGGGCAGAGTTCTGGGAAGACATCATCCCAGAACAAGACTACTGTAGCCGTCTTGGCTATATCACAGTACTAAAGAGCTTAAACCGTGTATTAAGCAGTTTGCCCATGGTTGGCAAATCACATACTCCATTTTTCCGTCACAAGGTTGGCCTTCTGAAAACTATAGTTGCTTAGCTGTCATGGGGACCCTTTTTTTTTCTATATTTTCAATCACCGACCTGAAACAAGCAAGAAGGTATGAACTTCGCTTTTTAGAACTGCATACTTGTTTCGGATTAGCAACCTAAATAAATGAAGCAACCACATTTCAAACACAAGCAATTGTAATCAAAGGAAAAAAATGGATTACAAGAAAAGGCTGCAGTCCTGGAATTGCCATATGCACTGCTAAAAAAAAAAAAAATCCACATGATTTTTCTGACCGCTTTTTGGCTAAAATTAAGTAAAAGTGACAATTCTCTAAACCACTATAAATCACAAATTCATGTACACAACATTTATTTAAACATGAAAAGTAAAATAAGGCAATATATCAATTGTCTAACAGACCATCATGATGATTCACAAGCATGGAATCTGCTAATGACAGTCCAAATAGATATCCCAGCGATTCAGTGTGCAAAATCAGCAAACAAAAAGTGACAAGTCAGAGACAGGCCATCCCCACATCTACTCACGCCTCTTACCGGAGACTTTGGATCTTTGGACTTTATCTCCACATGTCCCTGTGGTTATAGGAAGGATGAAAGGCATCATTCACATTTAGCCTCAGCCACGTTACCATCCAAGGGTTTCACCCAATGTTTAATCAATATTATAAAGAAGTAGTGCAGCGCATACAATTAAAATTGTTGTAACAGAAGTGTAAAAAAGTGCAATAAACACAGCAAAAAATGTAAACAAAAAAATGTCCAAATAAATGTGAATTAAAGTCCAGAGAATTGTGTGACGAACAAATTCCAAACTCCACATGAGATTCACAGGTGACGTGAGCGCAAACAATAAGTGATCCCTCCACCACTACAGGATTAGCCACTCTCACCTCAAGGCATGACTCCTGTGTTACCAGGTAGTCATGCAAACAGATATCTTATATGCAGATACACCCGATGGCAAATGTCATGTCAGGTCCCTCAGCAATCCACAGCAGATAATGCACCATATATGGAAGAAAAACAGATCTAAGTGCTCTCCGTTTCAAAATACTAAAATTTATTGGGCAAGCATAAAACTACTCACAAAAATCCGAACGAACGGCAGCATATAAAACAAAGGACAGGTTTGTTTCTGAAAAGGACGGCAGCGAGCAACGTCTGTATGCTCCTCGGGGAAGTGCTGCCGATTGTTCCATCAGCACCGATTAAGTGTAGCCTCGGTTCACCTTGGTGTCCAGATGGGGGGTAGCTCTGCAATTATTCTAGCCTTATGGTTTAATGTATAGTACCCCTCCTGGTATGACGGGGGACCTGATGGGAAAGGAAACCAAGTCACCCACTGGGTGAGGTGCACTGCACTATGGGAGCAATTCCTGGCAGAGGTACCCAAAGGGGCACAAATACTCCCGATCTGACTCCTACCATGTCTGATCAGGGGCTGGGTTAAGCAGAGAGCACTAGGCCAAATCAAAACTTTTTGTACTACACGTCATGGGCTAGGTCTTTTGAGGAAAAAAAAAAGTGCATTCTTCACTTGGTTTGTAGGGTGTGTGTCTTTGTGCTTACTCTGAAGTCTAGGGGGAGGATAAGTGGTTCTTGGGTTGCTTCCTCACCTGCCTTGAGGGGGGTGGGATCTCTCGAGAGCCCAACACCTAGTACTCATTGCTCCGACGGTCATTAGAAGCAAGACCCACCAGTCCTTTTGGCTAGCAGGACCTAAATGTGCCTTACCCCAAATCAGGAGTCCTGCCCTCAGGGAAGGGCCCCTCTTCTTCACAAGGGGATCACCTCAAGTGCACTGTGTTTCAAATGCACATTTTTTTGTACACTTCAGCGTTTAGTTTTTGCATACTGCATGCAGAGGGGGGGGGGGGGGAACACACACACACACACACACACACACACACACACACAGGATGATGTGTCAAATGCAGGAAAAACACACCCGTCATTATGAGCCCTTACTATTATGGTAAAAGCTAAAAGACCTTGGAAAAAGTTCAGAAACTCACTCAAATTGCTGTGTCTTAACCCTAGGAACGCTAAATATATATCTGTATGGTACAAAGTGTGCTCGTTTATAGAGATCTATAGAAAACTCAAACATACGCACAAATTACCAAAATGCTCAGCTATAGAGATGAGAGATATAAATATACCTTTAAGCAAAATAAAAATGCCCAATTCAGAATTTTAAAAATGTACACTTAATCCTAGTGAACTCTGCGTTAAATAAGTCAAGAAAAATTATATAACCCAATATCTAAAAATGTGCAATTAATATCAGTTGCTTCCACAAGTATCCACAGATACTTCAAAACATGAATCAATGTGTAGGACCTATAGTATAAAAGTGTGGCGCTAGTTCATGTATTTATTCTGGGTTCATAGTTTTTCACACATATATTCTTTAAAGAATTTTTTTTTTTTTTTTTTTTTTTTGAAACTTGAGAAAACTTTTTTTGTCACCTGATGGGAACAATAATTTATCTGTTCTCAATTTAATATAATATGATGGAAATCCCAATTTTTATCATAAGTGGATCTATTTTCACCTTACCATGATGTATTTCTTAGGAGTCGCATGACAACATCACTACTAAAATGGCCTCTGATCTTTATATGAAATTTCTTTGCGATTTTCTCATGTATAGATTTTATACTACCAAGGTTTTGCTTATTAACACCTCCATAATTCTTTTCCAGTATAGAGCCATCTATATTAGGGTCTTCTCGTTACCTAGACTGTAGTTCCTCCAAATACGCCCCCCCGTTAAATTTTCTGTTTATCAACATCTGGGTATACATGTTTCAATTCCTATCTATTTTGTATATTCTTATTTTATTAAAATTCTTGGCCATATATTAATAAGATGGTTGTTCGTATACTATGGTATCTGTAAAAGCCTGTGTCACCTTTCACACAATCTTTCAGTAGAGTTCCCTTCTTCCAATTAGATCTCACATCAGCTGCAGAAGGAGTGGGCTGGCAGCCGCGGCTCCGATTTTTAGCCTCAATGGTATATCTCAGTACTACGTGCCCCAGCATTCCATACGCTCAGGTGCAGTGGTCATGTGAGGCTCTGATGATGCATAGAGATGCTGAAAGGCTGAACTCCGGGAATCAGCATATATTGCACGTTCATAGAACTACACGCCCCAGCATGCCTTGCGGCCCTTCTGATGACCACATGACACCGTGTGCGTACAGCATGACGTGTGCCGCCGTGCGGAATTTCGCAGCCGGACCTGATTGGCTGATGTTCGAGCTGCGTGTCCCAGTGGGCTTTGTGGGTTGTCAGGTGATGCCGTGTTCCAGCTCAATTCTGAGCTTCAAGGCTGGCTCCGCTTCTCTCCACGGGAGGTTCTTGATTGGATAGATTGATGTCCAAGTCCAATGACACGGGCGCGGGGCAGAGTCATACATTCAGCGTCTATTGGCCCCGAATGAATGACTCAGGAGCACGCCCACAAGGTAACCCCCAGGAGAGCGCTTCTCCTGGGGGGGGGGGGGGGGAGATTATCTGATGCTGGGAGTAGCCGCGAGATCTGCCAAGGGACCGCAGAAGTCAGGGGCCAACTCGTTATGTGTATAAAACTAAACCCCGGACCTTATATATCATATTCACTATATCTGGTCTCCCACAGTAGAGAACAGAAATGGAAAGGCAATCATTTTAGTAAATTTAAACTGCTAAATACCTTTTCTCATCAGAAGTATATAGCAGTCTTGTGACTGCTATGTACTTGTGATATAGCAGTCAGTTGTGCATTCCCCCCCCCCCCCCCCAACTGCTCCTGAACTCTGTGTTATCTTATCAGTACATGTACACAGGGTCGTTTATAGTCATTTCTAGGCAGTCGAGTTTAGAGGCTTTTTTTGGAACGCAAAAAAAAAAAAAAAAAAAAAAGGTTCAGAAGCTGAGTTTAGAGGCATTTTAAGCGGCTAAACGGGGTAACTTTTGTTTAGTTTACATTTATTTTTTTTAAAATGCCAAAAAAGTAACAAACACACCTTTTAGAAAACGCTTCTAAATACAAACGCCACTAAACAGACGTTTTAAACGTGGGTTACTGCCTGCAAAGTTAAATCGTTCAGGAGAGGTTGTAAAAACGTCCCGTGGACATGAAGCCTAAGTAACACTTAAAGTTTTCCGACATCCAGCGAAAGACAAACTGGAACACTCCTTCACTGCCACCACTACTGAAAACATGCCTCTCAATTCCAAAAGATCTCATTATGCAGGTCACAAGGCAAGGAAATCGCACCAACAGCCCCAGGTTATTCCTCTTGTGTTTTACAAGGAGATCATTTACAATCACCAAGTTTATATAGAGATGGTTTGGATTCTGTGGAGTTGGTTTGCATTGCATGTAGTATATCCCCTATTCTTTAACCACTTCCCGCCCGGCCTATGGCCGATTTACGTCCGGGAAGTGGTTATGAAATCCTGACAGGACGTTCTAGAACGTCCTGCAGGATTTCATGCCGCGCGCGCCCGTGGGGGCGCGCATCGCGGCGATCGGTGATGCGGGGTGTCAGTCTGACACCCTGCATCTCCGATCTCGGTAAAGAGCCTCCGGCGGAGACTCTTTACCACGTGATCAGCCGTGTCCAACCACGGCTGATCACGATGTAAACAGGAAGAGCCGCCGATGGCTCTTCCTCACTCGCGTCTGACAGACGCGAGTAGAGGATAGCCGATCTGCGGCTCTCCTGACAGGGGGGGTTAGCGCTGATTGTTTATCAGCGCAGCCCCCCCTCGGATCGCCACACTGGACCACCAGGGATGCCCACCCTGGAGCACCAGGGTGGGCAAAAAAAAAAAAAAAAAGCCAAAAAAAAAAAAAAAAGTCAAAAAAAAAAAAAAAAAAAAAAAACAAAGAAAAAAAGATGCCAGTCAGTGCCCACAAATGGGCACTGACTGGCAACAATCAGTGCTGCCACCCCAGTGTCCATCAGCGCCACCCCAGTGTCCATCAGCGCCACCCCAGTGTCCATCAGCGCCACCCCAGTGTCCATCAGTGCCACCCCACAGTGCCCATCCATGCCCAGTGCCCACCTAGCAGTGCCCATCTGTGCCACCCATAAGTGCCCATCTGTGCCGCCCATGAGTGCCCATCTGTGCCGCCCATGAGTGCCCAGTGCCGCCCATGAGTGCCCATCAGTGCCGCCTACGTGTGCCCATCAGTGCCGCCTACGTGTGCCCATCAGTGCCGCCTACGTGTGCCCATCAGTGCCGCCTATGTGTGCCCATCAGTGCCGCCTATGTGTGCCCATCAGTGCCGCATACCAGCGCCGCCAATCAGTGCCACCTCATCTGTGCCCGTCAGTACTACCTCATCGATGTCCATCAGTGCCATCTCATCGGTGCCCATTAGTGCCGCCATATCAGTGCCCGTAATTGAAAGAGAAAACTTATTTACAAAAAAATTAACAGAAAAAAATAAAAACGTAATTTTTTTTCCAAATTTTCAGCCTTTTTTTAGTTGTTGCGCAAAAAAAAAAAAAAAAATCGCAGAGGTGATCAAATACCACCAAAAGAAAGCTCTATTTGTGGGGAAAAAAGGACGCCAATTTTGTTTGGGTACAGTGTAGCATGACCGCGCAATTGCCATTCAAAGTGCGACAGTGCTGAAAGCTGAAAATTGGCTTGGGCGGGAAGCTGCGTAAGTACCTGGTATGGAAGTGGTTAAGGGATAGCGCTACACATTTAAAGCGGAGTTCCACCTAAAAATGCAACTTCTGCTTTTCAGAATTCTCCCCGCCTCCGGTGTCACAGTTGGCACCTATCGGGGGGAGGTCAGATACCTGTCTAAGCCAGGTATTTTCTCTCACCCGGGCATGGATAGCCACAGTAACTGTGGCCATCTACACCATGTCCGGCCCTTCTCGGCCCCCCTCCCCCGCTGTCATTTAATTTGCTTGCAAACTTGGTAATAACTACTTCTCAGAAGTGAAATTGGAAGAGAAACTGTGGCAATACTAGGCAGTCTGAAAAATTATTTTTAATTGGGAAACACTTAAAGTGGTTGTAAACCTCAGGCATGAAAAATGAGCAAATCATCTTTCTATAGCAGTGGTCTTTAAACTGTGGGCCCTTTGCTTGCCTTTATCGGGCCCTTGGGACTTCCACTGATAAATGGCACTATTCCTTCTACCCCAACACTGGGGCATAAATCCTGTCACCAATACCAACACAGCACTATTCCCAACACTAACCAAGGCACTAGGTCTTCCCACTGACATGACTGATGAGGCACCATTCCTTCTCCCGATAAACAATGGGGCATTATTTCTTCCCCTGATACTAGGGTTGTCCCGATACCAGTATCGGTATCGGGACCGATACCGAGTATTAGCGGGAGTACTCGTACTCCCGCTAATACCCCCGATACTAAAATAGAATACTCCCCCCCCGCCGCCGAAACCACCGCGGCGGGGAACATTACAGACAGCAATGGCCGCTATACGGGGGACATGGCCGCTATACGGGGGACATGGCCGCTATACGGGGGACATGGCCGCTATACGGGGGACATGGCCGCTATACGGGGGACATGGCCGCTATACGGGGGACACATTTAAAAAAAAAAAAAAGTATCGGTACTTGTACTCAGTCCTAAAAAAGTGGTATCGGGACAACCCTACCTGATACCAAACAATGGAGCAACATTCCTCCCACTAGTACCAATGATGGGACATTCTTTACTTCCATTGATGCTAGGGTATTCTCTACTCCCAAATGGGCACAGACTGGCCCCCTTAAAGTCTGAAGGACAGTAAACTGGCCCTTTGTTCAGAGAGTTTGGAGACCTCTGCTTTATAGTGTGCACTATTTATTTGTACAAGTCATTGATAGAACTCTTAAGGCTTCCTGGGAGACAGCCTGCCTGCCCTCACCCCTCCAGTACACAGCAGGTGAAATTGCATGGTTTTTCTCTACAAGTCTGTTAGAGGGTAGTGTGTCACTTACATCCAATCAGCTATCAGATTTTGTGGAGCTCTGTGCTCTAGCTCTGCAGTGTGTTACAGACTTGTTTTTGAAAATGATAACTAGGACATACATTTCTATTGAGATATTTAATAAAATGTATGTGGAGAATTTAGATGCTCAAAGAGTAGTTATTTGCCGCCTTAAATCATGCTGCAAGAATGTTGCAAGATCAGTGGAGTGCCTCGGGAAACTAACGAGTCATACTTTTAGAAAATGATGTTCTTGGGTCCAATCCAAAATGGGCTTGAAAAATAAAACAAAATAAGTGGTTAAAAAGGGTCTTTCCCAGGGTCATGGATGTACACAGCCATTTGTCCCAGTATATCATACTAGAGTGCCAAGATCATGTGTGTGCGCAAGATGTCAGCCATGTAACAGAAACTTTAAGTGTTGGTGTAGAAATATCCACTTTAACAAATACTAGGCTACTATTAAAATGATTGATGGTAATGGAAGGAGGGTAATTTTCTTGTATAAATAGTGTTTTTTGTATTGTTTTTCTACTAGTTTTAGAAAAACTACATCCTAAGGCTCGGTTAGCACTGTTGCGCTGTGATATGTTGCGAATTTGTTAATTTTTTTGTCCTGTGTGAGGTGCAAATTTCAGGAGGAGTTGGACACAGCTGCAATTGATGTTCTAGCCAATGGAATAAAAAGGTGTTAACTTTCTGTTTTTAGTGGAGAGTAGTGTGGTGGAATTCGTACATATCTAAACAAACAATGCGATTCCAGAACGATTTACATTTATATCTATGGAGACTAAATTTGCAACGCAGTAAATTCGCACAAGACCCTTTTTATTATCGCATTCATAGAGGAATCGCAACGCATAGATGTGAACAACAGTCATTGAAAATAATGACTTTTTGGATGACATGTAAAGCTAGTTTTTTTTAACGCATTGCATTCGTTATCAACTCGCACAAATGTGAACGGGGCCTTAGAGGCGCTTTGATATCTCATATTCATTATTGCGTTTTCAAAAAAAGCAGACACTACAGCATATACAGAAAGGGGGCCCAATGCAAAGATAAAACTATGAACTCAGCTCTAGGAGTAAGAGTTATTACTAGCAATAAAATGGAAAGAACTACATAACGAAAAAAAAAAAAAACATGAAAAGTATGACTCAGGTGAGATCATGGGAAGGAAAGCATGCTCTGATAAGCTTAACTGATTCTGGGTGCCACGTCCGCATACACAGAACAGTGACCCAACCTTTTGGACGGATGATTTTCAACAATTGTAAAATATACTGATCAATAAAAAGGATTGTGAAATTCAACAATATGCACAGGATTATGTTAACACTCGGAGTTGCAACAGAAGTTTTTTTTTTTTTTTATCTTAATGCATTCTATGCATTAAGATAAAAAAAAAAAAAAAAAAAAATTCCATTGCAACAAAAAAAATTTCCTGGCATAGAATAATATTCGTACTAGAGAATGAGTCCTGTGTATAAAGTCATTTAACACACCAAGTAGTCCAACTTTAGTAGTGTGAGGTACAGGTAAAAGTGTTGTCAAAAAAAGGACAATAAGTTCTTCCAAAATGCTGACAGAGCAGGACAGGACCAACACACACAAGTACTCAGCGTCTGTAGACCCACACAAACAGGATGCAGCAGAATCAAAACACATCCGGGTTAATCTGGCTGGAGTGTAATGCAACTGGTGTAGAAATTTATATTGATCATTGGACCCAATAGGGTCCTGGAAGCAGATTTCAGAGGCCTCCTCCCACCCTTCCTCAGACAGCCCAGGAATCACAACCTTCCGTTTCTGTTGAACCAGCTGGAAGGGGTTGACTCCGGCCAATTTGAGGCAAGAGTAAACAGTCGTAACCAGTTTCTCAATATCTGGATACCACAGTAGCAATTCAGAGAGCTCCTGGGTTAAACTTTGCCCGAATGGCATGACGCAACAAAAGAGGTTAGAAAAAAAAATTGTTAGCCACACCACACACAGCCTTCAAGTCCTCAAAGCAATAGAGCCCCAGAGTTGGACCATCATTTATTTTTCAACAGGACAATGACCCCAAACACACCTCCAGGCTGTGAGGGGCTATTTGACCAAGGAGAGTGATGGGGTGCTGCGCCAGGTGACTATCTCTTGAGAATGCCAAGCAGTAATCAAAAAGGTGGCTACTTTGAAGAACCTAGAATATGAAATATATTTTCAGTTGTTTCACACTTTTTTGTTATGTATAATTCCACATGTGTTAATTCATAGTTTTGATGCCTTCAGTGTGAATCTACAATTTTCATAGTCATGAAAATAAAGAAAACTTTGAATGAGAAGATGTGTCTAATATATATATATATATATATATATATATATATATATATATATATATATATATATATATATATATATATATATATATATATATATATATATACATATATATACATATATATATACATATATACACACACACACATACATATACATACACACACACATATACCCCAGCATGCACCTCTCAGGAAGAAAAAAAAAATTGGGCCTGCACATGCCCACACATATGATGATACGGCCACAACATGAGGTGGAGAATATAAGGCAAGTGTTTGCAATGATTTCTGAATATAGGCATTCAGCGAAGGACTTGAATGTCTGGTTTATGGGCAAACGATCTAATGAAAAAGCCATTGGGTAGTTGGATGTTTGGTATGAATCAATTTGTGTATTCCGTGAGAGAAAGTTAGGTCAGCATCTCTCTCTCTCCCCCCCCCCCCCCCCCCTATGCTTGTGTAACCTAGCTGACAATTAGAGTAGTTGTGTCTACCCTATGGAGAAAATGTTAGGTTTATAGCGGTTGGCATTAATCACTAAAGCCTGGTACACATTGAGTGTTTTTCCGGAGCCACTGTACTAAACTATGCAAAGTTAGTATAGCGATCTCCCCTGTTGAGCTGTTGTGTTCTGACAGAGGGGCAGCTTCTGCCAGACAGGGTGACACACACGGGCCAAATGTCAGACTTTTTTTTTTTTTTAACTGCCCGATGTCTCCCAACATTCGGCCCGTGTATAAATGCAATATGGGAATCAAGCAACTTTTATTTCAATCTGTGGATGAACTAAAGAAAATTGTAGAATGTATAGCCTGCCTTATAAGAATAAGGCTCCATGCACACTGGACACTAAAATAATGTTATAAAAAAATGCCAGTAGCTTTGCAGTAATTCTTTTAACTTTCTTGCAATAGCGTTTTTTCCACGTAAGCGTTTTTTTTTCAATGGATCAAAAACGTTTAACACTGGTGAGCCACATTTGAGCGATTATTAGTTTTTGTCGTCATAAAAAGATTGGACTTTGACAACGGTCCGACAGCCACGTTTGAGCGGACAATCCGATGTGTGTATGCTCCATCAGACAATGGTTTTCAACGGACAAATGTTCGCTGTGCATGCTCTCAAACTTTCAAAGTTGGCTGAAAATGTTCTGCTGTGTGTATGCAGAACAAGTTCACAGCCAACACCCATTCGGACAAAAATCCACGGAAGAGTCCGATGGAAGTCTGATTGTTTGTATGAGGCTTTACACGTTATAGCAAGAAAAACGAAACAGTTGCATGAGCTCTGTTTATTTTACAGAAATTGAGCCAAATTCACCTCTCTCACACTGGCAAGACTTCGCTCAGTCTGTCCTGTGCAATGCTAGCACAGGACAGTTACACAGAGCCAATATAGCCTATCTGACAAGTCCCCACATGCTACATACTCAACCCACCGTTGCAATGATCAATTAAACTAAATATACATACTAGGGTTGTCCCGATACCAATACTAGTATCAGTATCGGGACCGATACCAAGCATTTCCCCGAGTACTTGTACTCGGGGAAAATGCTCCCATACTTTACCCGATACCTGACTTTCCCTGTATCCATCTCCAGTTCCCCCATCCGTTCTGCTCTCTTCCTCCATGCTCCTGTGTCCCCTCCTCCGTGCCGCTGCCATTCTGCTTACTCCCTCCATGCTCCGTGTCCCCCCTCCGTGCCGCTGCCCGTCTGCTCTCTTCCTCTATGCTCCTGTATCCCCCCTGCGTGCCGCTGCCATTCTGCTTACCCCCTCCGTGCCGCAGCTGTCCTCCGTCCTGTCTTCCCCCTCCGTGCCGTGCCGCAGCTGTCCTCCGTTCTGTTCTCCCCCTCCGTGCCGTGCCGCAGCTGTCCTCCGTTCTGTTCTCCCCCCCTCCATGTTCCGTTTCCCCCCTCCGTGCTGCTGCTTCCCCCTCTGTGCTCTGAGTCCCCCTTCATGTCCTCCTCCGCCGCCTCTGTCAGGATGGAGAGCGGCGGTAGGAGCCGCTAAACCCGGCTCCTACCTTTTCTGAATGAACAGAGTCAGTGATCACTGACTCTGTCCATTCATATAACTGAGCAATGCTTCCGTTTATGAATGGATAGGAGCCTGTCTCCTGTCCATTCATTTCCAGTGCAGCTGAGAAAGGGACTGGGGAATCTGTGTCCTTAGTCCCTTTCTCTGTCTTAAAGGGGAGATGCCAGAGGTCTGTTAAGACCACTGATATCTCTCCAAAGACCAAACAGGGCTGATTAAAAAAAAAAAAAAATTGCAATCATTTTTTTTTTTTTTTTAATAAATAAAAATAAAATGTAAATAATAATAATAAAAAAAACACTGACAATCCACCCCTCCCCCCTAAAAAAACACACAAAAAAAAAAATACTGTCACATGACATAAAAAAAAAAAAGTATCGGTATCGGCGAGTACTTGAAAAAAAGTATCGGTACTTGTACTCGGTCTCAAAAAAAAAGTGGTATCGGGACAACCCTAATACATACGAAGCGCAAAAGGCAGAGCTCTGCTAGTGTGAAGAACAAGAAGGAAGGGATTACACTACTACAGGTAGTGGGCAATACTAGGGAATAGCTTCCTGGACTAAAACAAAACACAATTCTTCCTTTGTGAGGAGAAGGTCTTCAGCATCTTGGAACCCTGAAGATGCATTGCTGTTCTCTGGAATACGTGGAGCAGTGGTTCTAAACTCCTGTCCTCGGGACCCACTAACAGGCCAGTTTCACAAGATAACTGAAATACATCACAGGTGATATCACTTGCTGCTCGGTGACTGCAGTATTCTAGTCTGCAGCTCCCCAAGATAATAGTTACTATTTGGCCTGTTGGTGGGTCCTGAGGACAGGAGTTGAAAACCACTGATGGAGTGCCACTGTAATGGAGAGCAGGGCTGGCCAGGGAGCGCAGGGATTATTGTATATTGCGGCTACTAAACACTAGACGATTTTTGGACCATCAGTAGAACAAACAGATTTTATGAACAGTCCGTCAGTATCCCATCAGCTGCAAACTGGCTATTTTTTCCGTTTCATGAAGGCCATCATAAATACCGAAAAGCAGGTTCTACTAGCAACACAAGAGGCCACGTGGGGTTAGTTGTTACTGTCCTGTCAGCACCACTCGGACCATACCCACTCCCTACACAGATAGCGCTTGCAGACTGTGAAATTGGCGCTCCCAGGGGAATCACTAATCAAAGATTTACATCATCATGAGCGCACACCCACACAAACTAAGGAACATAGGACAACCGCTAGCAGCCCCAAACATAAACCAGTCTGCTGCTTTCTAGCAACTCTACTTGGATCCACAGCTTCAGCTTTGTAAGCACTGCAAGGTTACTGCAGGGTTGTAAATGGAACTCATAGGGCCAGGTCAAAAAAGGTTTTTCCAGTTATGGTGACCAACAATTGCACGACCCTGTCCATACGTTTCTTTGATTAATCCACTGATGGTCTGGTGACAAAAAAACTCAATTTTTTTTGTTTTGTTTTTTAAAATGGAGGAAGCAAACCCTGATGGGTGTTCCTTCCTCTTTGTTTCCCTGCAAAGGTAAAGCATAATGGGCTACTATGCATTGCATAGTAGCCCATTATGTGACACTTACCTGCAGGAGAAGCCTGCGATGTCCCAGTCTTCCTCGCGAGTAGCGAGCGGCCATTCTTCACCCCTCTGCCTTCCGGGGCCGCAAACTCTGGCTCTGCGAGTGGCCGGAGCCACGTGCTGTCACTCCACTCACGGCATAACCCGAGTTAGAAAGGGCACAGCGTGTAGCGCATGCGCAGAACAAATCGCAGTACAGTGATTGGCAAATATTTCCTAGACCGTGCAGGTCGGAGATATTTCAAGCAGTTGAGGGTGAGCTCAGGCATGTTTGGACAAAAGCCCTCACCTCAAGTGTTACGGAGGCTTTTCCCACCCTGCATGGATGCAAGGGGTGGAGTCTGCCTTTGCAGCTTAGAATTGGGTGAACATGCCCCGCTCTACGGAAAAGGATTGGGTTGGCCACATTGGGAAGTGTTCATGATCTACCCATCACCTGCCCATGGTCAACTGGTAGATTGCGATCGACTGGTTTATACTAAGGGCTGACTTACACCAAGTGTGGGAACACGTTACAAAAAAAAACACACACAAAAAAAAAAAAAAAAAAAAAAAAAAACTCTTAAAAGCACCCCTACACATGTAGCAAACATGCACATTAGCACCTGCTGAAATGCTTGGCAACAGTGGCAGCCCATTTTTTGGGCGTTTTTATTCCTTTCACATAGGGCAGCCTAATGGTAAATGTAAAACGCTTTCTACCTTATCCTTTTCTGTGTAATCTGTCCTTTTCTAATGGCACATGCGCAGTTAGACCAGTTTTTCCAGCAGGCTCTTGCCGGAAAATTGCTGTGTACATGCCCGGGCAGCATCATTTCCATTGGCCGACGTCAGCCCCGAGATCTCGCGACACCCCCGCTGAGAAGCTGATCCTAACACTACGTGACTCGCCACGTCACAGGCGTTTGAGCATAGAGCCGAGGACAAAGCCCATCTTTCTGAAATGAAAACGAGGTTTGGCTTCAGGAACAAATGCGCGTGAGCGAGATTATGGCCAAAGAAGGAGAGCGGAAATAAAATACAACTGAGACACGGAAGACAGGAGTTATAATGGCAACGGAGTACAAGCAGGGGCGATCATAAAAAAGTTATTTTTTTTCAAGTAAGAACGTTCTATTTGCATAATGCCACGCATAGCTACTAAAACGGCAACATGAAATTGCATATTGCTGATTTGGGGGTAACATTATCTTTTTACTACCACTTTAAAGTGGAAGTTGCACTTTTGGGTGGAACTCTGCTTTAATCTCAAACAACCTACAGAGGAATCCTCAGATTCCACAGAACCCCAATTAGGAAAGACTAGTTTAGAGCTTAGGGACAAGCTCCACTATAATAGTGCAATTAGAGGCAACTTATTAAATATCACTTGCAAAGATTTGTTTCAGCCATCAACTCCCTTGCTGCAAGTGTAGTTTCAGAGTTAAAAGACAAAGTAAATACACTACTTACAAAGTAAAAGCATAAATATGTATTTTAAAATGAATGCATTAAGCATCAATATATAACAGGAGAGGGATGCTCCACATCCCCACCAAAATGTTACACCCCAGAAACCAGCCGGGGCACTTCTGTCAGTACTCTGAGGGGGGGGGGGGGGGGGGAACAGTTCATTTCCCACAGCCTGGAAAATCTTGGAAAAAAATAAAATAAAAATGAAATATAAAAGGCAAGCTCTTCTGACCTTTCTAATTCTAGTTGCCTGGCTCTTAGAATGTTCCATTGCCTTCATATTTCAAGGTGCTGACCAAAAACATGCCCTGTACGATACAGCAAAAAAGAAAAAATACTTTTATACACAAAACTGCCAATAGAAAACACTTTGTAAATCTTTACAGCAGGATTATAGTAGGAAGTTCTTATATTTAACACTGTAAATAACGTAAAGCAAAAACTTTTTTTTTGATAGAGTAGAGACGCATTAGAACACCTGCTAGTTTTTATTGCTGCCTGTCTCTGCTGGGGGAGTGATGGGAAAACCTAAATTTTAGAATCTTCACCAAAAAGAAGGGAGGGTGAAGCTCCCAATTGGAGCAACTATTTCAGTGACAACAGGGTAAGAGGAATTCCCTTCACTTCAGAGAGAAAGCAAGTCCCCCATCAGCTGTTTATGGAACCACAAATGCCTCACAGAAAAGATCAGTTAGCGGATTAGGGCTGCAACAACTAATCAACATAATCGATTACAATTAAAATAGTTGTCAACTACTTCCATTACCGATTAGTTGACCTGCATACAGAATGCATTAGTTTATAATTCAGGAAACAGCACAGCACACAGCTCAGTACATCATTCAATACATGTCAGTAAGTGCCTGTGAATGTGAGAGGAGCAATGCCTCATAGGACATGTAGTCCTGGGGAGAAGGAAGTGGTTCTAAAGCCTTAAGGGTAACCTAATGCATTCTATGCACCAATGTGAAAAACCAGCTTCCCCCAGACTCACCCCAACCCGATCCTCAGAGGTGCACAAGCGTAGCCACCGTCTCTCAGACAGACTAATAGCAGGAGCAATTGGCTCTCGCTGCCATCAGTCAAAACCAGTGACACCGGAGTGGGACAAGGTCCCGCTCTCTGTGTAAATAGACGCAGCAGTGGGACTAGGGAGCGAGGATGCACAGATGCCCACAGGGAACGCAGCTTTCTCTGGGGGCACCTACTGAAGACTCCGGATTGCCGGCAGGGGACCCCAGAAGAGGATTGGGGCTACTCTGTGCAAAACCATTGCACAGAGCAGGCAAGTATAAGCATGTTTGCCATTTTTAATTTAAAAAAAAAAAAAAAACACACACAGAATCTTTATAACTACTTTAAGTGATTCTAAGACCCCTTTCACATGGGAAGAGTTTATCAAGTGCTTTGGCGTATTAAAAAAAAAAAAAGGGGGGGCGCACATCGCGGCGATCGTTGTTGCAGGGTGTCAGTCTAACACCCCGCAACACCGATCAAGGTAAAGAGTCTCTCACGGAGACTCTTTACCACGTGATCAGCCGTGGTAATGGGCTTTTCCTCACTCGTGTCTGTCAGACGTGAGTAGAGGAGCCGATCGGCTGCTCCTGTGACAGGGGGGGTTTGTGCTGATCTATTATCAGCACAGCCCCCCCCCCCCCGAGGATGCCCACTGGACCACCAGGGATCCAAAAAAAAAAAAAAAAAAAAGGTATGTCACCCTAGACCACCAGGGATGAGAAGGACACACAAAATGGATGCCAATCAGTGCCACAATGGATGCAAATCAGTGCCCACAATGGGCATTCACTGATTGGCATCCATTAGTTCAACACATACAATAGTGCCCATCTATGCCCATCCGTGCCGCCTATCCATGCCCATCAGTGCAGTACCATCAGCGCCCATCAGTGAAGGAGAAAAACTTACTTATTTACCATGTTTTATAACAGAAACAAAAAAAACTTTTTTTTTCTAAATTGTCTTTTATTTATTTTTTGCAGAAAAAGGAGGTGATCAAATACCACCAAAAGAAAGCTCTATTTGTGGGTACAAAATGATAAAAATGTAATTTGGGGTACAGTGTAGCATGACCGCGCAATTGTCATTCAAAGTGCAACAGCGCTGAAAGCTAAAAATTGGTCTGGGCGGGAAGGTGTATAAGTGCCCTGTATGGAAGTGGTTAACCACTCAGC
Organism: Rana temporaria; assembly: GCF_905171775.1. Lineage (NCBI taxonomy): Eukaryota > Metazoa > Chordata > Amphibia > Anura > Ranidae > Rana > Rana temporaria. The sequence continues at coordinate 250,075,441 of NC_053490.1, read as the reverse complement.
TTTCAGTGGCGATATCTGAACGACACCTGCAGCTGCAGGCATCATTCAGATAATTTTTTGTAGCTGGCGATTTCCTACACCATAAGAACAATCATTCTTGCCGTCCCCTCCCGCCACACTCTGATGCTTCTCCGAGCCAGAGAAGAAATCCGCCCTCGCTGGAAGACAGAAAACCAAAAAGGGACAGATGAACCCCGACAATCTCTGGGGACGCTGCAGGAAAGCCTGAGATTTTTTTTTTTGCTCTCAGTCTTTCCAGTCTGGAAGATTTGGGATCTTATAGACCCCACATCTCTCCATAAAGAGGACCTGTCACACACTATTCCTATTACAAGGGATGTTTACATTCCTTGTAATAGGAATAAAAAAGTGATAAAAAATAAATTAATTAAAAAGCGCAATAATTAAAAAAGCACCCCCGCGAAATCTCACGCAAAAGCGAACGCATACGTTGATCGCGCCCACGATGTCTAAGCACTAGTTTCAGTGCGAAACGCATCAGCAGTCGGGTTTTATTTTATGTTGCTGTGATTTGTAGTGCTGTCCTCCTTTTAATAAAGGCTACAACTTTTTCAGAGTGCGTCTGTCCAGAAACAATTTTTGTTCCTTCTGTGCAGGGAATATCGTATCTGAGTCCAGAGAAAAATGGAGCCCAAAAGACTGGAGGTAGCATTATTATACAGAATTTATAGAGACAATCATTTGCGCAGCGCTTTACAAAATTTTATATAAGGCTGCATTCACACTTGAGCGTTTTCAGCTCATAAAACACTCATCTCAAAAGTTCCAAAACGCCAAACAAGCAAAATCCCATTCATTTCAATGGCCCCTGTTCACATCTGAACGTTCTGTCACCTGAAACAAAAACACTTGAAACTCAAGAAAAGTACATGAGTTTCTTTTTTTTTAGGCAGATTAAAGGCGTTTCACGGCCTAAAACGATATGCTTGGGTGTAAATGCAGCCTAAGACAATTACCAGTACTTTGCATATTTTAAATATTTGAAACGGATGCTTAAAGTACGGTACTTTACTATTGTTGGCTTAGCGTTTACACAAAATCAATAAAAAAAAAAAATCAAAAGTAAAAAAAAAAATTACAGTATACCCATACAAAAAAAATAAAAAACTCAGTCTTTTCTACTACTTCAATAAAGAAAAATGTATATACCCCTCCACCCTTCAGAAGTACTACGCAAAGCAGTTGCAAGTTTCCAAAAGTAACATATGCATTGCTTTTAACGCAGTGCGATTTCAGCCCATTCAAAACGAACAGGCTGAAATGGCACCGTACATACCGCGTGATGCCCAGTGTGACGCAGCCTTTAACTTAGTGTGGGAAACGCACACAGAACGCAGGTTTCCCATGCCATGTTCTAATGTGACCGAGCCCTGAAGGAGGTCGGGCCAACAACTGTATAAATGTCATCCAGTTGATCAGGAACGCTGGCATATTGCAGGACATATCACAATGATCAGATAATACTGCAGGACAGATCACAAGGATCAGATAATACTGCAGGACAGATCACAAGGATCAGATAATACTGCAGGACAGATCACAAGGATCAGATACGTGAGGCTTGTCTAGGCTATCTTAGAAAGAAAAGTGCATTAGTGTCTATGGTGACAGGACAGAACACAATGATCAGATACGTGAGGCTTGTCTAGGCTATCCTAGAAAGAAAAGTGCATTAGTGTCTATGGTGACAGGACAGATCACAATGATCAGATACGTGAGGCTTGTCTAGGCTATCCTAGAAAGAAAAGTGCATTAGTGTCTATGGTGACAGGACAGAACACAATGATCAGATACGTGAGGCTTGTCTAGGCTATCCTAGAAAGAAAAGTGCATTAGTGTCTATGGTGACAGGACAGATCACAATGATCAGATACGTGTGGCTTGTCTAGGCTACCCTAGAAAGAAAAGTGCATTAGTGTCTATGGTGACAGGACAGATCACAATGATCAGATACGTGAGGCTTGTCTAGGCTATCCTAGAAAGAAAAGTGCATTAGTGTCTATGGTGACAGGCCAGATCACAATGATCAGATAATACTGCAGGACAGATCACAATGATCAGATACGTGAGGCTTGAGTAGGCTATCCTAGAAAGAAAAGTGCATTAGTGTCTATGGTGACAGGACAGATCACAATGATCAGATACGTGAGGCTTGAGTAGGCTACCCTAGAAAGAAAAGTGCATTAGTGTCTATGGTGACAGGACAGATCACAATGATCAGATACGGGAGGCTTGTCTAGGCTATCCTAGAAAGAAAAGTGCATTAGTGTCTATGGTGACAGGTGCAGCAGCTTGTAAACAATGATCAGCCAGCTCCTCGAGGGCCCAGTGATGTATAGGAATGCAGTGATCTGTAATGCAGTCACCTGTAATGATCAGGCAGTGGAGGTGTGGTTGTCAATGGCCCCCAGCCCAAACCAGCCTGGCAGCTCTTTAATGCCAGTGGTGGATGACACATGAGAAGCTATGTGTGGAATGTGGGTGAATGCATGGGATCTATCCTCCCTTCCTAGGAGTGAGTTCTAGGGACAGCTCCTAATCACTATGACACAGGCTGACAGCAATCACAGCTCTGACTACGTGGCCCCAGCCCTACCCAGGCATGGAGCAGGTACCATTCCCACACCTCACATAGGACTGTGTCACACTCCTGGACTATGTGTGTGTGTGAGGAGTTCTCCTCCTTCCCAGGGAGGTGTGTGCTCAGTCAGCCCATACCCCCCACTATACTCCCCAGCCGGTACCTGGAGGAGAGGACACTGGAGCAGCGCACCCACTCGCTGATGTCACACATGGCCTGGTAACCGGGGTCCCTCTCCTTCTCCCTCTCCACGTGGAAGGCATAGAGGGCCAGGACGATGCCGAGGACGCACACCACGTACCGGGCCCCGCTCTCCCACCGCGGCACAGACACTCTGAGCACGGGCGCCGCCATCTTAACCCCGGCCTGCTCTAATCTCGCGCGGGAGCGAGATACATTCAGCGCTCGCTCCAGCCGCAGCAGTGACGTTCCCTCAGGCGAGTGGACAAAGGGGCCTGGCGGGGGCGGGGAGCTCGGGCGGGGCCCTCTTCTACAGAGAACCAATCACGGGGAGAGTATTCCGTGATGTCAAACAAGAGCTGGGGCCATGGGGGTTACTCAGTCTGGGTGGGCGTGGAATTCGGGGGAGTGCCTCTAGGAAAACGAACCAATCAGGGCAGGAGGTTTCTGTGAGGTCACCAAGAGTGGTAGTGACGTGGTTGCTAGAGGTAGGAGACTCCATGAGTGGGAAGGGGTGTGTGAAGCTAATAAATACATGGTGATCAAGTACCACAACTACTACGGCTCCTTACAAAAATAAATCACAGTAGACATATAATACATAGAAGTTTGAGACTGGGGACAAGTTATGACACTATTTACTATTAAAGCCCATTTACACTTGCTTCCACTCCAACACATTAAATCGCCTACCGCTTCAACATGCTTTATTCATGTGGGTTTGATGCTTCAGTGATGCTTTTAGCTTGGTGTGTTGTTTTTCTATGTGTTTTATAGGGGCCCAATAGTAGCCAATAGATCACCAGCTCATTATTACACATGTTCAGTAGGTCCACAGCTCATTGTTACCGTCGTTCAGCAGATCCCCAGCTTATTAGTATCTTCATTCAGCAGATCCCCCTCTCAGTAGTACTCGCAGCTCTGCTGATGCCCCACTCAGTAGTATCCCCAGATTTGCTGATCCCCTTGCTCAGTAATACCATCAGTTCTGCTGATCCCCTACTTAGTAGTAACACCCAGCTCTGCTGATCTCTCACACAGTAGTAACCCCCAGCTCTGCTGATCCCCTACTCAGTAGTAACCCCCAGCTCTGCTGATCTCTCAAACAGTAGTAACCCCCAGCTCTGTTGATCCCCTACTCAGTAGTAACCCCCAGCTCTGCTGATCCCCTACTCAGTAGTAACCCCCAGTTCTGCTGATCCTCTACTCAGTAGTAACCCCCAGCTCTGCTGATCCCCTACTAAGTAGTAACCCGCAAGCTCTGCTGATCCTCTTCTTCTCAGTAGTAACCCCCAGCTCTGCTGATCCCCTACTTAGTAGTAACCCCCAGTTCTGCTGATCCCCTACTCAGTAGTAACCCCCAGCTCTGCTGATCCCCTACTAAGTAGTAACCCGCAAGCTCTGCTGATCCTCTTCTTTTTAGTAGTAACCCCCAGCTCTGCTGATCCCCTACTCAGTAGTAACCCCCAGCTCTGCTGATCCCCTACTCAGTAGTAACCCCCAGTTCTGCAGATCCCCTACTCAGTAGTAACCCCCAGCTCTGCTGATCCCCTACTAAGTAGTAACCCACAAGCTCTGCTGATCCTCTTCTTCTCAGTAGTAACCCCCAGCTCTGCTGATCCCCTACTCAGTAGTAACCCCCAGCTCTGCTGATCCCCTACTCAGTAGTAACCCCCAGCTCTGCTGATCCTCTTCTTAGTAGTAACCCCCAGCTCCGCTGATCCCCCTACTCGGTAGTAACCCCCCGCTCTACTGATTCTCTACTCAGTAGTAACCCTCAGTTCTGCTGATCCCCTTTACTCAGTAGTAACCCTCAGCTCTGCTGATCCCCTTTACTTAGTAGTAACCCCCAGCTCTGCTGATCCCCTACTCAGTAGTAACCACCAGCTCTGCTGATCTCCCACTCCGTAGTAACTCCCAGCTCTGTTGATCGTCTGGTTTGCTGATCCTCCTCTCTTTCTGGTCCCGGCTCACCTCCCACTATATTGCTTCTACATTGCGCACCACGTGTGACATTGCTAGTTTCTCCTGCTTCGGTCTCCCAGCTTTGCTCAGTCCTCTTTCTCTGGTTCCCGCTCACCTTCTGCTATAGTGTTACCATGTTGCACACCACGTGTGCTGTCTGATAGCTGCTTTGCCCCAGTCCAAACCCAGCTCCATGCTGCACACCAGATGTGATGGCTGCACCAGACACTTCCAGAATATATACTCATGAACCAGAAGTGTCTACTGATGACGTCTTTCCAGTTTGCTTGTTGGTTTACCAGTGCATCCTTGTATGCTTCCTGATGCAGGCAGTCCATTTAAAGTTTATTGTGACACATCGACTGCAAAGATACAGCAGCTGTCCCAATATGACATCTATGTGGGTCCCTGAGCTCACACTGTGCATTCGGGTACCTGTACACCCATGTGCATAGACATTGATGGGATGGAACAGCTGCACATCCCCATGTGGGTAAACATGCCCCTGCATGGGCGTGTGGTATAGCACACCCTGTGTGAAAACCTTAGGGCACTGGTGCACCATAATAACCAATGACACTGTACAGCTCACCTGCCTGTGTCCTAACAACCAATGACAATGTTGTAGCTCACTTCGTAATTGACTTCTGTGCCAGAAGCCTAGCAAGTAGGTGAAAATGGGCACCTCAGGTGACAATTACCCTAGGTACGGTCCTACCCACGATCCCCTAAAACGTACCTGTCCAACATTTGATATTTCTCTCTATAAGACCCATTATAAAAGATCAGGGAAAAAGAGAACAAGAAATGGACAGCAGAGAAAAAAGGAAGATAGTGTGATAGTAGGATAAAGCATACTACTACAAGAAAGTCTAAAGAGTATTTGTATTCCACTGACCTTGTAAGGAAAACTGACTATTGTCTCCAGGGTCTGTGAGGATAATAAGTGCCAGAGGACAATGCGTGCCAAAGGACAACATGCAATCCAGAGCCACAGGTTGTGCACCAGGGACCAAGGGCTACATATATACCTTAGTAAAATGCTGTCTTTACATTAGAGGTAAACCATGGCTCAGTCCTTTTATGCTCCTGGGATAAACATACATTTGGAGGGTTATTGAATAGCAGGGAAATTATAGGTCAGTGAATTGATGGACATCTGTGATATTTAAAGGTATAGTGCAAAGAAAAAGAAAATCCAACACCCATGCAATGCAAACTCTGTGTTCCCTAAATGGCCTGCTGCTGAAGGGTGGAGCAGAGCAAGTACATGATATCAGTGGGATGGAGCAAACATTGGTGACAACACCAGACAAATACAGAAGTGTGTACTAAGCTGACGATACTGGAACACCGTCCTCATTACTTCACATTGCCCTGACTTGCATTGCATTGCCTTGAAGTAAAGAGTTCCAAAGAGCAAGACCATGGTATAGAAGTGCACATCGTTGTTGTTGTTGTTGTTGCAGGCAGTAACTTAAACTGGTTCAGCAGAATGCAAGCTGATACATAAATGTATGCAGACAGTAGCAGTGCTGTAAGGGCTCATGCATATTCATAAACAAACTGGTGTATTTTAGTGCCTGTGAGCCTTGGGTGCCATGTACAGCTGCCCACAGACATGAATGGGTGAATGCAGCTGTACACAGCTATGTGCTGCTACTTGCCTAAAATGGAAGACCTGTCCTGAACTCAGGTGGTGCGCATGCGCCACTTTATGCGAGTACAGCAAGTCCCCTACTCACAAACGGGTTCCGTTTCTAGAACTCGTTCATAAGTCCAACTTGTTCGTAAGACCCCATACACACTATAGAACTTTTGTTGTCTGTTTCCTTTAGATTTACCAACACCATGTAGTGCAAGGGCCTACCTGACTTCATACAAATTAAAACACTTAGTCCCCTTTCACACTTATACGACTTGTCCCACGATTTTGGACTGCAAAATAGTATGACAAGTCATTCTCCATTATTTTCAATGATTACTATTCATACTGGCACGACTTTAAGTTGTGCCTACTTCAAAGTAGTCCTTGCACTACTTTAGTCCGATTTTGATGCCACTTACACAGGCATTCATTGAAATCGTGGCAAAATTGCGGTAAAATCGCGGACGCAAAATCGCGGCAAAATCGCACGACTTTGAAGTCGTACAAGTGTGAAAGGGGGCTTAAGCTTTGACCTCATATTATATGGTTTTGGTAAATCTGAAGGAAAAAGTCTACAGAAAAGCTTATAGTGTGTATCCAGCTTTAGTCCAACAAAGATCAGTGCTTGCAGACAAAGGTTGCGAGCGCTAACCAGTGTGTTCTGGCAGGGGGGAGTCCCCTTGTCAGAACACAATAACACAGCAGGGTGGCTGCACCAACATTGACTGTGTTGGTACAGTGATCTGTCAGTTTTTTTTATTCAGCCCGCTGGGTTGAAGGAAAGAAAGCTATGCAAACACAGGTTCGCATCTTTGAAAGTTCGTAACTCGAAGGTTCGTATGTAGGGGACTTACTGTAGCAGCGCATTGCTGCGTACAACTCCCTTCACCCATTCATGTCTATCGGCGGTTGTATACAGCACCAGGGACCCCCAGGCACTAAAATGCACCCTTTGTTTACTCTGTATGAGTGAATGCACCCATGTGCATAAGTCCTAACTCTGTAAAAAAAAAAACTGCCCTTAAGGGTTATTAGCTGGCTCTAAGCACTAAGGTGAAAGAAAGTGCAGGTGTTTGTTGCTGCAAGTAGTGGCCTGTACAGGTTTGGCTTGAGCATCTTCGCCATCTTCTGTAACTAGTGTGCAGGTACAGCATGGCTGAAATTAGTCATTTAGCTAGATTCAGGATGACGAGCGCATACTTGCGGTGGCGTAGCGTATGGCATTTACACTACGCCGCCGTAAGTTAGCGAGGCAAGTACATGATTCACAAAGTACGTGCCTGCTAAGTTACGGCAGCGTAGCGTAAATGCGGCGGGCGTAAGCGCGCCTAATTCAAAATAGGCTGAGGGGGCGTGTTTTATGGTTTTTATTTGGGTTGACCTGACGTGATTGACGTTTTTTTGGAACGGCGCACGGCGCATGCGCCGTCCGTGTACATATCCCAGTGTGCATTGCGGCTAAGTACGCCGCACGGTCCTATTGATTTAGACATGGACGTAAATGACGTAAAACCCTATTCACGGACTACTTACGCAAACGACGTAAAATTTTCACATTTCGACGTGGGAACGGCAGCCATACTTAACATTACTATTCCAGCTATTTGATGGAATAACTTTAGGCCTGATAATGCGTTACGTAAACGGCATATCTGTACTGCGTCGGCCGGGCGTATGTTCGTGAATAGGCGTATCTAGTGATTTACATATTCTACGCCGACCACAATGGAAGCGCCACCTAGCGGTCAGCCTAAAAATTACACATTAGGATACGAGGGTGTAAGACACTTACGCCGCTCGTATCTGAGCCTAATTTAAGCGTATCTGGTTACCAGAATACGCTTAAATTAGTGCCGACGCAAATTCTGACTTAGGCTGGCGTATCTACTGATACGCCAGCCTAAGTCTCTCTGAATCTAGATAATTGTGTCTGATCCCCAAGCATCATTTTGTGTCATATCCTCTGGGCTATAGAAGCACAGCTATTAAAGTGACTCTATTTCTAAAACAAAACCATTAAAAAACAAGACCTGGTGTTTAATATTTACCTCTCTTGTTGCCCATTTAGCCAATCACCCCTGTAGTGCAGAGAAGCTATCTCTGAAAGACTCTTCAGAATCTGACAGATTCCTAGTCCCTCACCACATACTGTGGTTCCTCCTACCAGCCCCCTACTGTATCCTTAAGTGACATAGGGGCCAGCGGGGGGAACCACAGAAAGATACAAGGAATCTGACACTGCTGTTTTAGATGACTCTTCACTTTTTCAGCAACACTTTGTGAGTAGTGGCATGGGCAGCAGGAAAGGTGATTATTAAAACTGATCTCCAGCTTTTAGTGAGTTTAAATAGTTAATTTGGACCAAGCTGGTCCAAACAAACAATTACCTTTGCTACTAGATGTGCCCACTGTGTATGGTATAAACTGTATGTAGCCACAGCTACATACAGTATACAATACTGCACTCCTGCAGTGAGATGGGAACGTCCTGTCCTGCTCCTGGAAAAAATTGTGTTGAGCTGAGCATTGCTCAGCTATTCACAGTGAGCTTTGTATTCTATGAATGAATACAAAGCTTCCTCTGATTGGCTGAGGTGGGCTCAGCCAACCATAGGAAGTTTTTTATTCATTCAGAGAATTCTATGCTCCCTCTGAATGGCTGAGCAATGCTCAGCTGACTAAGTTTTGTTCCAGGAGCAGGACAGGACGTTCCCATCTTACTGCCGGAACACAGCACTACATACAGTGTATATAGTGCTCCCAGCCACTGCAACTGTACTGATAGTGAGGTAAATAGTTCAATAAGCTATTTAAACTTTACTAAAAGCTGGAGATTTGCCTTCTTCTCAGTTTTTCACAGTTGTACATGCTCCTTTCCGGTGCTGAAATTGCTAGAGTTTGCATTAGAAGCTGCAAGTCAGATGAAGAACACTTTATTTTCTTGCTGGAGGATGTCCAGCATCCTCTAGTGAAGTCCATTCTTTCCCCTTTCCAAGGACTTTGAATTTCAAGAGTCCAGCCAGTAGCAAAAGGGAAACTTCATGTTGAATGTAAGTATCATCCTTTTTTTTAACCCCTTCACTACCGGCCCATTGTAATATGAAGTCCACAGAGGGGATCTCCCATCCTGGGTGGACGTCATATGACGTCCTGGACTTTGTGCAGTGATATCTGAATGATGCCTGCAGCTATCACCCAAGAATCGTCCGGGGCCGGCTAGGAAGCATAGAGATGACTGGTGACCAGATGGAGGCCCGGGCGCGATGTGATAACGTCACGCCTGGGTACCCGAAAGTAAACAAAGCCACGATTGCGGCTAGTATGCATGAGATCGTGCCATTTTTTTCACGATCTCATGCTTTTCAGCCTGGAGGAGAGATGCGGGGTCTTATTGAAGAGGACCTGTCACACACTATTCCTATTACAAGGTATGTTTACATTCCTTGTAATAGGAATAAAAGTGATAAAAAAATTTTTTTTTTTTAAAAGTGTAAAAAAATAAATAAATAAGTAAAATAAAATGAAAGCGCCCCTGTTCCCGGTAGCTCAAGTGCAGAAGCGAAGGCACACGTAAGTCCTGCTAACATATGTAAACGCCGTTCAAACCACATATGTGAGGTATCGCCTCATACGTTAGAGTGCCAGCAACAATTCTCGCACCAGACCTCCTCTGTAAATCTAAACTGGTAACCTGTAAAAAATTTCAAAGCGTCGCCTATGGAGATTTTTAAGTACCGAAGTTTGGCGCCATTCCATGAGTGTGCGCAATTTTAAAGCGTGACATGTTAGGTATCTATTTACTCGGCGTAACATAATCTTTCATATTTTACAATTCTTTAATTCATGAAACCATTTTTTTTCCAAAAAAAAGGTGTTTGAAAAATTATTGCGCAAATACCGTGCAAGATAAAACGTTGCAATGACCGTCATTTTATTCCCTAGGGTGTCTGCTAGAAAAACGTATATAATGTTTGGGGGTTCTGAGTAATTTTCTAGCAAAAGAATGATGATTTGTACATGTAGGAGAGAAGTGCCAGAATAGGCCCGGTATTGAGGTGGGTATAAAAGCCCTGTATTGAAGTGGTTAATTAACTAAACTTAAGCTTTAAAGAGAAACTGTAACAGGTTTTGTTCCATTTTATTTCATATTTAATGTTTGAAAAGGGAACTAAACCCATCAATTTAAAGCGGAAGTAAACCCATTGATGTAACGGTTTCAGAAAGCAGTTACATTCCCGGCATTCCAGAATTGCTAACTGTCACATTTGCTTGTGCTGTCAACCAAACTGTGAAAACCATCCAATGGCTGGTGTTAAATGGGTTGTAAAGGTACAATTATTTCCTAAATAGGTTCCTTTACCTCAGTGCAGTGCTCCTTCACTTACCTCGTCCTTCCATTTTTCTTTTAAATGTCCTTATTTCTTCTGAGAAATCCTCACTTCCTGTTCTTTTTTGGGGGATTTTTTCTAAAAAAAAGAAACAGTAAAGTTAGCCCAATTTTGTTTCTATAGTGTGACAGATAATGATACGCCGAGTAAATAGATACCTCACATGTCATGATTTAAAATTGCACACACTCGTGATATGGCGCCAAACTATGGTACTTAAAAATCTCCATAGGTGGCGCTTAATTTTATTTTGCAGGTTACATGTTTATAGTAACAGAGGAGGTCTTTAGCTAGAATTATTTCTCTCGCTTTAGCGTTCGCAGTGATACCTCACATGTGTGGTTTGAACATTGTTTACATATGCAGGCATGACTTACGTATGTGTTTTCTTCTGCGTGCAAGCTTGCGGGGACGGGGGCGCTTTCATTTTTTATATTGTTTATTTTATTAAAAAAATGTTTACACTTTCCTTTAAAAAAAATATATTTTGATCACTTTTATTCCTATTACAAGGAATTTAAACATCCCTTGTAATGGTAGTAGTTCATGATCGGTCTTCTATATGGAGAGATGGATCGAGATCGGGCTCAGGTAAGTATGAGGGGGGGGGGGACCTGCAGAGCATTCTTCTTCTATCTTTACAACCACTTTAACCCTTTCCAGCAGGCGGCAGCCCTTTAAAAGTCCCTATGGTGCTACATGGGCTTCCGGGTCATATGATCACTGTGATTAGCTGTCACTGTCATTGTGTAATCAGAGTCTAACCCCTTGCTCCCGATCATTAACAGTGACTGGGAGCTGTCAGTGAGAAGATTCCCACAACAAATAAGGGACACTGACGCATACCTCCCAACATTTTTATTGATCAGACTCTCAGGTCTATAGTGAAAAAAATCTGTGTATGTAAAAATGAAAACAAGGTCACATGATCCGGAATAGGCCACTCCCCCGGTGATCATGTGAGCTCTACAGTGCACAATACATATAATGTTTATTTACACACGCAGCACAGCCCATCTAACCGCAGTCAGCTGAGAACCGACAAGACCCCGCCTTCCCGGCCACCAGGGGGAGTGCTTGCCAAATCTGCCAGCTGATTGGCGAGGAGACCCAGAAATCCCACCTTTATGGGTTGGAAACGTCAGGGCCGGCCAATCACCGATCAAAGTGGTGTGTTTACAGTGCGACTAACATCACAGATTCCAGTCTTTGTGTAGTGTTTTGGACGGGTATCCAGCGATCATGTCTGCCGATGTGGAGAGTCTATCCTTGTTTGAGCGGGATCACTATGATCAGTACGAATACTACAACATGAAGGAATACGGCTGTGGGGCTGGGGGCAAAGGGAGGACCAAGAAGGAGATCGAATTGAACGGAAACCGCCATGTACCAGCCGGACACGAAAGGAAGATCGAAGAGAAACTGCACAACAGCGAAGTGAAGCGGAGCAGGAGCCGGAGCTCCTCCAACTAGACGTGATATGTACTCAGGTGACTGCCCGTGTGTCATTGTTACCGCAGGCCACCAGGGGGCGACAAAGCGCCTTCTTTATAAATTGTCTTCTACAGAGTCACCTATTTACCGCAGGCCACCAGGGGGCGACAAAGCGCCTTCTTTATAAATTGTCTTCTACAGAGTCACCTATTTACCGCAGGCCACCAGGGGGCGACAAAGCTCCTTCATAAATGGTCTTCTACAAAGTCATCTGTTTATACATGACTGCAGTGCCCCTGTCCCTATAGCTTATGTATGTAGTTCATGGACAGAAATCATTTTTTTCCCCTTTAATATAGATTAGTAAAAGTCTCATGTTTTTGGATCAGTGAGTAAGTGGCTGACTTGTAGCACTGCACTGGTAGTTGAGTTCTTCCATCATGCAGTGGATTCCTTTTATATTTTTTAGTAACCACTGTGAGAATGTGAACAGCTCTGGGGATTCCCATAGAGAGAAATAAATAATTAGAGGGAATGTCTGTAAACTCCTCCTGGGCTAACTAGTGTGTGTCTCCTGACACTAGAGGAAATGCTTCCAGATGGTAAGGCATGGTTGTGTCCCCATGGAATGCCATTATCACAGTGACAATCTGGGACCCGTAATCCTGGGACAGTTTTCATAAAATTAATAAAAAACAAAAGCACACTCCTACTGTAGCAGCAAATGAAAGTGTGTGTATATATATATATATATATATACACACACACACACACATTTTATTATTTTTAATAATAAAATATATAATATCTTTATTTTATTTTTTTAAGCAGCCGCTCGATCCTTAGCACAAGCAGCAGAAGGAGGACATCCTCCTCTCGCCGCCTTTCGCAGCTCGCCCAGGACATCTGCCAGGTTTGATCAGGTCTCGGATCTAGTAACCAGAAAGCGATGTCATAACATCGCTTTCACAAAATTGCGGTAAAACCACGGTTACAAAAAACGCAGAAGGCACAGCAAAAATCACTGCAGAAATGATCAAAAGCAACCTGCATAGACGTGAATCGAGCCTAAGGCCTAATTCATAACATCACTTCCGGGTTTACTGAAGCCTTTAGCTTGCCAAATCAGCGGCTAATGCCGGCAATGGCACCATCCAAATCGGTGCAACGCCAACTTTGCGGCACCGCACCCATTCCCAAAGGTAGTTTCTGTACTACTTTTGGCGACTTCGGGGTGCGATTTGTATAGACATCCGTGCAGGAACCCACACAGATGTCTCTGAAATCGCTCCTGAAGTGAGGACTGACAAGCGGGAATGAAATTGTGCAATTTCAGCTGAACTCGCACGATTTCAATCCCGCTGTCAGTGTTAACCTGGGCTAAAGGTGCCAGATTTAACAAAAGTTACAGTATTCAAAACAGCCAAATTTGGTGTTTTGAATGCTTTTAGGCGCAAATAGGGATTTGGGGTCTTATAGACCCCAGATCACTCCATAAGGCCCCTTTCATGTGTGCGGATCCGTTTTTCGACCTCCACTTGCTCAGTGGGGATCGCTCCGGTTACTAGATTGCTTTCTGGTTACTAGATCTGAGACCTGATCAAACCTGGTGGACGTCCCAGTGTGACGGGGGAGCCTGGGCGAGCTGCGAAAGGCGGCAAGAGGAGGACATCCCCCTCCTGCTGCTTGTGATAAGGATTGAGCGGCTGCTTTAAAAAAAAATAAAGATATTATATATTTTATTATTACAAACACACACACTTTCATTTGCTGCTACAGTAGGAGTGTACTTGACACTTGTAAATTCTTTATTTTGAAATGTATTACAATTATGAAATACAGCTATATTCGTTCACATTTTGGCCTGGGGTTGTTCCCTCCAAATCCATACAAGACCAGCCTGGGTAGGGGACACCATACAGTTTTTCTTTCGTGACTTTTTTGAGCTGGCAATTCTTTCTTTTACATTTAGCTGCCAGTGGGGAAGCCTGCTGACAGCTCATGATTACTAAGGATGCATCGGCCGGCCTCCCGTCCCACTCCTTAGCAACCAGCTATATACAGTGAATGTAAAAAAAACACAAAATTGGGGTAAAACCACGGTTACAAAAAACGCAGAAGGCACAGCAAAAATCACTGCAGAAATGATCAAAAGCAACCTGCATAGACATGAATCGAGCCTAAGGCCTAATTCACACCTATGCGTTTTTTTAGTGCTTTTTGCCGTTTGCAGATTTGTACTACAGTCCATTTAACATGGTGTCCTATGGAGCACGTTCTGTAGTGCAAATATACAAAGTGCATTAAAAATGCGCGTGAATCAGGCCTAACAAATGATAGGCAGCATAGCTATGGGGAGAGGGGAGGAAAAGTACTTGAGTACTTTTGAGTCACAAATCGAGAATATGCATGCTGTCAATGGTCCCTATCTGTTTGCTTGTTTATGTTAGTGACTCAGATGGCCTAGAAGCCAAAACCATTCTCATGTGACAGTCACAGTTATCAGAATACCATATTTTGTATGACCTGGGCCCTTAAAAGGATCTGTAGGTTCTTAAAGCGGTCCTCCACCCTAAAGTGGAGTCCCGCTGATCGGAACCCTCCCCCCCTCCGGTGTCACTTTTGACACCTTTCGGGGGGGAGGGGGGTGCAGACACCTGTCTAAAGACAGGTATTTGCACCCACTTCCGGCCACACGATACGGGCGAAAGACGGGCATTCCGTCACATCCCGTCTGTCGCCCGTTGTGTGCTGGGAACACTCGGCTCCCAGCACACAGCGTGTGAGCCAATCGGCGGGCGCAGCGCGACTCGCGCATGCGCCGTAGGGAACCGGGCAGTGAAGCCGCAGCGCTTCACTTCCTGGTTCCCTCAGCGTGGATGGCGGGGGGAGCAGCAGAGTGACGAGCGATCGCTCGTGCTCTGCTGCGATCGGCGCTGGACTCCAGGACAGGTAAGTGTCCTATTATTAAAAGTCAGCAGCTGCAGTATTTGTAGCTGCTGACTTTTAATATTTTGTTCCCGTGGCACATCCGCTTTAAACTGTTTGGGGATTCCGACACTGATCTCCATTCTATATTTCCTGACTCTATGCCCCACTTTCCAGCAGAAGAGGGCCCCCCTTATACCAGCCATAATTGGCATGCCGAACTTGGAACCCAAGGACAAGAATCTTGCTGCTGGATTTCCTGGGCACAAAATAATAGTAATAATAATAGTGTGCAAGTGTTAACATATTGTCTTTTTAAAATACCACCTGCGCTGGGATTTTCAAAGTATAAGTAGCTAACACAATTCGTTGACATTGAATTAAAAAAAAATATGCATATGCCATACCTGTGGGATCCCTGTGGAAGCTGGAAATCACTACAGTAGCCTCCGCTATTCTCTGGGTCCTGTGCCGAACAACTGCTTTGCTGCATAGTAACCACAGGGGGTCACTCACTCAACACTGGTGCGATTTATAGAATGCCCCCACCCCTCGTGTTCACTATACAATAAGGCAGCCGCTTGGCAAAGGTCCCTGAAGACAGCAGTGATCACTGTAGTAGCAGAGGCAAGCATAATCAATATAACTACAGTATGCTATAAAATCCATAAATAAAATTCAGCTTTAAATGACAGTATATAGGATTTTACTGATTGGGTTTAAATTTGCTTTTAAACGTCTTTTTCTTTTCTAGGTATTTGACTTGTGCTCAAACTCCTTTTGACCTGCCTCTGATGTTTGATGTTCTGTTAATTGAGAGACGCCGGCCTCGCCTTACGGAAGGATGCTTCCCTGGTTTTTCCACAAAGCAGTGCTGTGGACCTTAAATGCATCGTGATTCCTGCATGTGTTGAATGTGCTGAAGCTGCTATTGGAGCTTTAACCAATAGAAAGGGTTGTAATAACCTGAATCTGACTATATACAAGTAGTAGACTTTTGTATGTAGTGAATAGTCCTATAAAGGCATGTTTTATATTTCACTAAGACCAACAAATAAAAATATTTAATATTTTAATTATCTAAATCTTTTCTTTTATGTAAGGAAGCAATTTAATGTGATCTGATTTGCCTGATCTTAATTACTTTGTTTTTTGTAATTTGATATGAGGGGGAACCTCCAATTAACATTCTGTTTTCCCATTGACCTATGATGGTTGGACTAAAATACAGGATGTGACAACTTTACTATTCAAATGTTCCCCTAGACCAGTGGTTCTCCACCTCAGTCCCCCCATGTTTTGGGAACTTCCCTTAGATAAAATAGCTCTCTCTTATCAATACCATGTCATTGATATTGATTTAAAGCAGCTGTGCAAAGTAAAGAAAAACCTGAAAAAATGACCCATTGGGGGTAATTGAGGACTGCGTTTGAGAACCACTACCCTACACTGTGGCCACCAACAGGGGCTCCCTATAAACCTAAAATGGACAGAAACTAGTTGCACCAGACAATTATCCTCTCTTAGCACACCGATGTACGTCGGCACAGCTGCGCAAATGGGCATACAGGTACGTCCCCTTTAAATCGCGGCTTAGTGGGTGCGCATGCACCTGTCGCGTACTCCGTGCCCGTGGGTCCCGCAGAGTCGATGTCCGCCTGTTGTGTCCCGCGATCGTGTCACAGAGAGGCAGAACGGGTAGATGCCTATGTTACCAAGGCATTCCCTTGTTCTGCCTAGAGACAGGACAGTGATCTACTGCTCCCTGTCACTCCCTAGGACACCCCTTCATCGCCCCCTTGTTTAACTCTTCCCTACCAGTGTCAGTTACACAGTAATCAGTGCATTTTTATAGCGCTGTATAAATGACAATGGTCCCAAAATAGCGTCAAAAGTGTCCGCTGTATACACCATAATGACGCAGTCACGATAAAAATCAGATCACTGCCATTTCTAATAAAAAAAATGCCATAAATCTATCCCCTATTTTGTAGATGCTATAACTTTTGCGCAAACCAATCAATATACGCTTATTGCTATTTTTTTTACCAAAAATATGTAACTAAACTATGTGCCTAAACTTGGACCTTGAAGAAGGGGACATACCCTGAAAGCTTGTCCTGAAAAATTGTATTGTAGTGCAAATAAATAAAGTATCACGGACAGTACTCAATTTTCTCTGCCTAAACTGAGAAAGAATTATTATAATTTTTTTTATATATATATATTTTTGGGTGATATTTATTATAGCAAAAAGTAAAAAATATTGTTTTTTTTTCAAAATTGTCGCTTCTTTTTTGTTTATAGAAAAAAAAATAGAAAGAAAGCTCCATTTGTGGGGAAAAAAAAGACGTACATTTTGTTTTTGTGCAACATCGCACGACCGCGCAATTGTCAGTTAAAGCGACGCAGTGCCGTATTGCAAAAAGTGCTCTGGTCAGGAAGGGGGTCAATTCTTTTGGGGCTGAAGGGGCTAACCACTTCCGGACCTCCCACCGCACACATACTGCGGCAGGGTGGCCCAGCTACGTGAACCGACGTACTTGATGGCCGGCTTCTGTCAGACGTGCATGCTGGAAAACCAGCAGCGACCTGGCTCCCGAGCCCCCCCCCCTGTCAGAACACAATAGCTCAGTGGGGGAGATTGCTATACTAACATCGAACAAACCAAAAAAAAATAACGAATGGTGTGTACTAGGCTTTAGACCCCTTTCACAGGAGTTTTTCAGGCGGTACGGCTCTAAAAATAGCGCTGCTATACCGCCTGAAAAACTCCTGCACTGCATACTCAATGTGAAAGCCCGAGGGCTTTCACATTGAGGCGATGCGCTGGCGGGAGAGAAAAAAATCTCCTGCCAGCAGCATCTTTGGAGCAGTGAGAGAAGCGGCGTGTATTTAAAAAATGGGAAACCGCGGTAATACCGCCCGCAATGCTCCTCTGCCCTGATATTAACCCTTTATCGGCCGCTAGCAGGGGTTAATACCGCACCGCTAGCGGCCTAATCCCGCGGCAAATCCGACGGTATAGAGCCGCTATTTTTAGCGGCGCTATACCGCCACCGCGCCTCCCCCCCAGTGTGAAAGGGGCCTTAGGCTCGCCATACATTATACAATTTTTTTTTTTTTTGTACAAATTTCCTTTAGAGTTACCAAACCCATATATTATTAGGTCAAACCTAAACACTTTCAATTTGTATGCAATCAGGCAGCCCCTTGCACTACATACTTGAAGGTAAATCTAAAGGGAATTGAATAAGAAAATTGCATAATGTACCAGCAGCCATCTGTAAAACCTTATCTCCAGTGAATAATAATTTTTCCAAATGTATGCAAGGTGCTGGGTTAAAGCGGTAGTAAACCCGCTGTTTTTCTCTACACCTGTAAGGGAAAAGGCATAATGAGCTAGTATGCACCGCATACTAGCTTATTATGAAATACTTACCTTAGAACGAGGCGGCAGTGTCCCTCCAGGTCCACACCGAGGCAGCTGACATTTCGCCTCGGCGTGTCTTCCGGGTATCACGGCTCCAGCGCTGTGAGTGGCATGCGCGCGGGAGACATCTTTCCGGCAAGGTCTGGATGGTGTCGGGGCTTAAGCCGAGAATCCCCTGTGCGCACGCACCGCTGCAATCAGCGGCTCATTGCGAGTGGAATATCACCTAAACCGTAAAGGTTTAGAAGATACTTTTTTTACCTACAGGTAAGCCTCATTATAAGCATACCTGTAGGTAGAGACGGCCTGCTGGTTCGCCAGTCGATCGTTTCGTGGCAAAACTTTAGTCGTTCGCGGTCCGCCAAACCGTCTGACATCTGGCGATGTTCGCTGCAGTCCGCAATGTTACATGGGTAAGAACTTTGACCTATGACACATCCATCAGGTAGTGCAGGACAGCCAATTGAGACATTTCAGCACATGGACATACCCCCTACTTTATAAATAGACCTGATCTGGCGGCCATCTTACATTCTGCTGTTTGTCAGTGTAGGGAGAGGTTGGTGTTTGGAGCAGGGACAGGCTGCATTATTTCAATTAATTAAACTAAAGGTCCACAAAAGTGCTTTTAAGGACTGGTATAGGTGTGCTATTTGCTCTATAGGTGTCTAATACATTCATATACTTTTTGTCAGTGTAGGGAGAGGGTGCTGTTCGGAGCAGGAACAGGCTGTATTCATTCAAATAGCTATCTAAAAGCTCCACAAAAGTCCTTTTAAGGACTGGTATAGGTGCGCTACTTGCTTTAGTATATAGGTGTCTAATACATTCATATACTTTTTGTCAGTGTAGGGCGAAGTTGGCATTTCCAGCAGGGACAGCGTTTAGCCACACAAATCGTTACCTAACAGGTCCACAAAAGTCCTTTTAAGCACTGGTATAGGTGTGCTACTTGCTCTGCAGTATATAGGTGTAATATACACTTATAATATACTTTTGAATATAGAAAGCATATTATAGTGGATTTGTATTGTGCTGCATTGTGACTGGCGGTGTATTTGGTTACTGCTGAATTTTTGCCTCTTTCGCTACATTTCCTCTGCTACACACATTAAAAAAAATTCCTGAAAAAAAAGTTTCAAAACTGGTGCGATAAACCAGTGGCCCCCCAAAACGACAGATTTTGTTATATACATTCTTCCACATATGCTGCGCTTCTCTAGAGACTTTTGTCACAGGGTCATTTAAAAAATGACAGGCAGAGGAAGAGGCAGGCCCTTCCACAAGGGTGGTAGGGGTAGGGCAGGAGCACCAGGCTGGAGCCAAAGTGGGAAGTGGCACAATGTTCGTTTGATTACGTCAAAGGACGCACCAGACTTGGTTGAGTGGCTCGCCACCAACACCACCACCACCACCACCATATACCCTCCACTTGAGTCACAGGAATAATTTTCCGATCCATCAGAACTCAGAAGACATTTCCGATGCGCAGCCATTCTTGGCATTGGATCAGGAAGAGGAGGTAGCAACAGCCGACACTCAGCAGTCTGACGACAGTACTCAGATCAGCCAAAGGAGGTTGGTGCCCGTTGTTGCTGCCTACTCTCTACTGTTAGTGATGGGGAAGATGACGTGTCTACAGACGTCACGTGGGTGCCCACAAGAGAGGAAGACTTTTTAACATAACTACATGGTAAATCAGGCACATAACAGGAAAATGAAATGTTGGGGTAACAAGATCCTGTTCCTTTAAAGCACGATGAACAGAATAGTGCTTCTGCAGTGTAATTAGTCCAATTCTATGCTGTAAAATACTCCTGCCTGTTCCTGTGTCCCTCTGTGTATGCTAACAAAGGTAATCATGGCTGCTGATCCATAATACCCTGCTCAGTTTACATGCCTCCGTCATCACGCTGTGTTCAGAGTCTCTCCCTCTTCTTGCCTGTCCCAAACTACAAACCCCTCTGAATGGGACTTTAACCACTTAAGACCCGGACCATTATGCAGGTAAAGGACCTGGCCAGTTTTTGCGATTCGGCACTGCATCGCTTTAACTGACAATTGTGCGATGTGGCTCCCAAAAAAAATTGGCGTTCTTTTTTCCCCACAAATGAAGCTTTCATTTGGTGGTATTTGATCACCTCTGCGGTTTTTATTTTTTGCGCTATAAACAAAAATAGAGCGACAATTTTGAAAAAAATCAATATTTTTTTACTTTTTTCTATAATAAATATCCCCCAAAAAATATATAAAAAACATTTTTTTTACTCAGTTTAGGTCGATACGTATTCTTCTACCTATTTTTGGTAAAAAAAATCGCAATAAGCGTTTATCTATTGGTTTGCGCAAACTTTATAGCATTTACAAAATAGGGGATAGTTTAATGGCATTTTTATTAATATATATTTTTTTTACTACTAATGGTGGCGATCAGCGATTTTTTTTGTGACTGCGGCATTATGGCAGACACTTCGGACAATTTTGACACATTTGAGACCATTGTCATTTTCACATCAAAAAGCGCTATAAAAATGCACTGTTTACTGAGAAAATGACAATTGCAGTTTAGGAGTTAACCACTAGGGGGCGCTGTAGGGGTTAAGTGTGACCTCATGTGTTTCTAACTGTAGGGGGGCTGGACGTGTGACGTCATTGATCGTCTTTCCCTATATCAGGGAACAGACAATCAGTGACCCTGCCACTGTGAAGAACGGGGAAGGTGTGTTTACACTCACCTCCCCCTGTTCTTCAGCTCCTGTGACTGATTGCGGGAAACTGGCGGCGATCATGTCCCGCGGGTCCCGCGTGCACGGTCACTGAGCTTCGGACCGGGTCGCGCGCGCGACCCACGGCTGGGCACTTAAAGGGGACATACAGGTACGTGCCTGTGCCCAGCCGTGCCATTCTGCCGACGTAAATGTGCAGGAGGCGGTCCTTAAGTGGTTAAAGGGCATTCACAACTTAGGGATGTTAAACCCTCATGTTTTTTCACCTTAATGCATTCTGTAGTGCTGCAGCCCCCCAACCCCTGTTTTACTTGAATGCTGTCATCCTCCATCCAGGAATAAGCACACCATCTCTAGCTGGTGTCTCGTGTCCTGATTGGATAGATTGATAGCAGCACACCTATTGGTTCCCACTGCTGTCAATCAAATCTAATGATGCGGCGCTGGGGGGCAGGGCCGAGTCCTGCATTCTGTGTGAATAGACAGAGATGAGGGATTCGGGAGCGTGCCCGCCCGTACAGGTGTCCACCAAGGAGAGCGCTTTTCCAACATGGACACTCAATGCAGGGAGGACCCACCAGCGCCGCATTAACTTTCTGCCAACAACTGTTGGATGACAGGGTAGTACATTTTTCAGCGGACAACTGTTGGTTGTCAGAGTTTCATATGGTCAGTACACAAATCCGTCACACAAAAGTTGAAAGTACAAACACGCATGCTCGGAATCAATGCTCACCAAACACGAAATTAGCAGAAGGGGCACAAAGGGTGGCGCTCAAGAGCTGAAATTCCTTGTTGTACGTCACTACGTTCGTGTTTGTTGCACAAAAAGGATGTACAGTTAGTATGCAAGACAAGATCCAGGCACACGCCCTCAAGACAAAAAATCTGACGCTCGGTTGGCCAACAATTGGATTGTGTGTACGAGGCTTAAAGGGGTTGTAAACCCTTGTGTATTTTCATGGGTGCGATCCCATGTCGCTCTCTCCGCGGCTTCTCGGCTCTACATTGGATAGATTGATATCAGCGCAGCCATTGGCTCCTGCTGCTGTCAATCAAATCCAATGATGCGAGCGCCGGGGGGCAGGGCTGAGTCATACACTCAGTGGCTATGGTGTATAACTCAGGAGCACGCCCTCGGGAGAGAGCTTCCCAAAGGGGGTTAGCTATTGCAGGGAGGAGCCGCCGGGGGACACCAGAAAAGGACGATCGGGGCCACTCTGTGCAAAAAGAATTGCACAGTGGAGACATGTCTGTCATTTATAAAAAATAAAACTTGAACCTTTAGTGTCACTTCAAGTCTCTAAGTTGTTAAACTAAAAAATCCATCTTTTCAGTGATCGGTCCTCTAAACGATAACGGTGGTCTCCACGGCAGATTCGCCGCAGGATCACCGTTATCGATGGCAGGAGGGGGCCTCCGCCACTTACCGGAGCTGTCGACAGCGGCGGAGGCGATCAGGTCCTTCCTCCTGCTCGGCTGGGATTCGAGTGAGGGCAAGATGGCCCCCACCCGTCTCCATAGCATAGCAGGGCGGAAGCGACGTCAAAACTTCACTTCCGCCCATGCTTCTTAACCACTTCATTACTGGGCACTTAAACCCCGCTTCCTGCCCAGATCAATTTTCAACTTTCAGCGCTGACACATTTTGAATGACAATTGCGCGGTCATACAAACACTGTATATTATATTTTTATCTTTTTTTTCCCCACAAATAGAGCTTTCTTTTGGTGGTATTTGATCACCTCTGCGGTATTTATTTTTTGCGCTATAAACAAAAAAAGACAGAAAATTATGAATAAAAAACTAAATTTTTTACTTTTTGTTATAGTAATATCCCATTTTTATTTTTTTTTTAATATTTTTTTACCTCAGTTTAGGCCGATACGTATTCTTCTACATATTTTTGGTAAAAAAAAAACGCAATAAGCGTATATTGATTGGTTTGCGCAAAAGTTATACGCCTACAAAATAGGGGATAGATTTCTGAATTTTTTTTTTGTTTTACTAGTAATGGCGGCGATCTGCGATTTTTTTTTTTTTCGTCAGGCCTGCGATATTGCGGCGGACGTATCGGACACTTTTGACACTACTTTGGGACTATTCACATTTACACAGCGAACAGTGCTATAAAAATGCATTGATTACTGTATAAATGTGACTGGCAGTGAAGGGGTTAACTCTAGGGGGCGAGGAAGGAGTTAAATGTGTAAACTGGGAGTGATTCTAACTGTGTGTGGAGGGGGACTGACTGGGGGAGAATACCGAACCTGTGTCCCTATGTACAAGGGACACAGCATCGGTCTCCTCTCTCCCTGACAGGACATGGAGCTCTGTGTTTACACACAGAGCTCCACGTCCCTGCTGTCACCGCCGATCGCGGGTACCTGGCGGACATCGCGGCCGCCAGGCACGTGCATCGACTTCTCAGCGATGCGCCGGGCACAGCTTTTCCCTGCTGCGCGCCCCCAGCGGCGCGCGCGGGGAATGCAAATGGAAGGACATCCAGGGACGTCTACAGCGCGGGTCTCAAGTGGTTAAAGGGACATTTCTTGTTATTTTTTCAAATGACACTTTTTATTTTGCATTTTAGTCTAAATATAAGATCTGAGGTCTTTTTCTGCGTTTTTCTATTACAAGGGATGTTTACATTCCTTGTAATAGGAATGAAAGTGATCAATTTTTTTAGTGTAAAAATTAATAAAATAATTTAAAATAAATAAGAAAACAAAAATTTTTTTTTTAAAGCGCCCCGTCCCGACGAGCTCTTGCGCAGAAGCGAACACATACGTGAGTAGCGCCTGCATATGAAAGCGGTGTTCAAACCACACAAGTGAGGTATCACCGTCATCGTTAGAGCGAGAGCAATAATTCTAGCCCTAGACCTCCTCAGTAACTCAAAAGATGCAACCTGTAGACTTTTTTAAACGTTGCCTATGAAGATTTTAAAGGGTAAAAGTTTGTCGCCATTCCACGAGCGGACGCAATTTTGAAGCGTGACATGTTGGGTATCATTTTACTCGGCGTAACATTATCTTTCACAATATAAAAAAAAATTGGGCTAACTTTACTGTTGTCTTATTTTTTTATTAAAAAAAGTGATTTTTGTTTCCAATTAGTGTGCTTGTAAGGCCGCTGCGCAAATACGGTGTGACAAAAAGTATTGCAATGACCGCCATTTTATTCTCTAGGGTGTTAGAAAAAAAAAAGACATGTTTGGGGGTTTTAAGTAATTTTCTAGCAAAAAAAAACAGTTTTAATTATGTAAACACCAAATCTAAAAAACAGGCAAGGTCCTTAATTGGTTAAAGTAGCGCAGTGCTAAATAGCAAAAATGGCCTAGTCATGCAGGGGATACAATCTTCCACACATGACTAAAACATTTCAACAGTGATTGCCTTCAAAGTCCAGGCAAATCACAGTATGTGTTGTAAATAATGTAAGGCTTCCAGCTGAGAACTGTTATAATAACAAACATGCACTGTGTTCTCTATAGAGTTTGTACAACACTCTGCTGCGTCACCGCACGACCTTCACCTCAGCGACAGCGAAGACATTTTCTAGAAGCCCGTAGCTACGTCACGGTGCGCCAGCACGTTTCAGGGGGCGTGGTGCCAGTGACGCGCCAGAGGTGATAAAAGCTCGTGTCGCTCTATCTGACGCAATCACTTTGACATAGTAGCGTTGAAGGACGTTTGCAGCACATTAATAGCAGAACAATGCCTAGAGGAAGCCGAAGCCGTACCTCCCGGATGGCCCCGCCAGCCAGGTATGTGTTGTAGTATGCTTCTTTTCCTAGGACACGTTGTTTCTAGGTCAGTGGGGAGAAGAAGCCGGTGTGTGTATGAAGTCACGTGTGACAGAAAACATGGCTCCTTCACTAGGACTTGTGTGTGTATGTGTTGGCATGGAGGATAAGAGGGCAGAGTCAGCTTGTAATAAGTCTTCCCCACATGCTCTCGCCGTCTGTAGACACTTGTCAGTTGCTGGAATTGTCCTTTGGGTTGAAACATTATTAAATGCAAGATCTACTCTTCTTCATAGTGGAACTAAATCTTTAGTAAAAAGAGAAGACCTGCTTTGCTCTTCTGCAATAAAACAAGTGTACCTGCTTGTTTGCGGTGTTCTTTAGAACGTACGCTGAGCTGTAAATGCACAAAACCATGTTTTTTTTTCCTTGGCACAGTACCGCTACCCATCAGAGGATGCAACGGAAGTGACGTTTCCGACCAAAAATGCTTACTTAAAGCGGGAGTTCAACCGAATTATTTTTTTTAAGATTAGATTGAGGCTCATTTTGTCAAGGGGAATCGGGTAGTTTTTTTAAAATCTAAGCAGTACTTACCGTTTTAGAGAGCGATCTTCTCCGCCACTTCCGGGTATGGTCTTCGGGCCTGGGCGTTCCTATTTGATTGACAGGCTTCCGACGGTCGCATACATCCGCGTCACGAGTAGCCGAAAGAAGCCGAACGTCGGTGCGGCTCTATACGGCGCCTGCGCACCGACGTTCGGCTACTTTCGGAAAATCGTGACGCGATAGATGCGACCGTCGGAAGCCTGTCAATCAAATAGGAACGCCCAGTCCCGCAGCCCATACCCGGAAGCGGCAGAGAAGATCGCTCTCTCAAACGGTAAGTACTGCTTCGATTTAAAAAAAACTCCCCGATTCCCCTTGACAAAATGAGCCTCAATCTAATGTTAAAAAAAAAGGTTTTTGGATGAACCTCCACTTTAAGTGCATGCATTCCAATAGGTTTTCTAATAACAAAATACCAAGGCGGCAGCAGACATCTAATTACACCCAGCCAAATCTTGTATCTCACACTTATTATAACAGTAAACTCACCGTATATCAGGGTGGATTTGTTTTAACTGCTTGCCGACCAGCCGCGGTCATTATACTATGGCAGGCTCGTTCCCGCAAATTGCCATAGTTTTACGTCTGCTCGTGAACTCAATTTTGTGGGCACGCATGCTCCCATTGGACAGCGTGGGAACCAATCAGCGGGTCCGCTGGCCACCCACGATTGTCCCCCACAGTGACAGAACGGGGATCTTTCTGTGTAAACAAGGCAGATCTCCGTTCTTACAGGGGAGATCGCACATATCCTGTCTTACAGTTAGAAAACACCTGCAGGGAACACATTTAAAGTGGTTGTAAGGCTTTATTTTTTTTTATAAATAACAAACATGTTATACTTACCTCCACTGGTCAGTACGTTTTGCACAGAGTGGCCCCGATCCTCGTCTTCTGGGGTTCCTCGACGGCTGTCTGGTGCTCCCCGCAAGAGCAAACCCCCTTCATGGGAAGCTCTCTCCCAAGAGGGGGTTAGCTTGCGGGCACACTAACGTATCACTGGGCCTCGCCCCCCGGCACGCTGTGTCATTGGATGTGATTGACAGCAGCGCCAGCCAATGGCTGTGCTGTTATCAATCTATCCAATCAACGGCCAGACTCGGTGGAGAAGGGGACACCGGAGACCCGCACAGCAGGTGAAGAGCTCAGGTAAGTAAAACGGGGGGCTGGGGGGGGCGTCATTGCCAGGTGTTTTTTCACCTTAATACATAGGACGCTTTAAAGTGAAAAATCACAAACCTTTACAACCCCCTTGATCGCCTCTGTTAACCCCTTCCCTGCCAGTGTCATTAGTACAATAACAGTGCAGATTTTTAAGCACCGACTACTGTATAATGTCACTGGTTCCCAAAAAGTGACAAAAATATCAGGTGTCCGATCTGTGTGCAGTTCTGCTAAAAATCACTGATCACCGCCATTACTGGTAAAAAAAAAAAAAAAAATCCCATGAATATATGCTCTATTTGGTTTGCGCAAAAGTCATCACGTCTACACTTATTGCAAAAAGTTTTTTTTTTTTAATAAAAACCGCAGAGGTGATCAAATACCACCAAAAGAAAGCTCTATTTGTGGGAAAAAAAGGACGCCAATTTTGTTTGGATACAGTGGCGCAAAAATTGGCCTGGTCATTAAGGGGGTAAATCTTCCAGGGCTGAAGTGGTTAAATCAAGTCGATTTAAATCACTAGTAAAAATGCTTAAAAAAAATCAACTAGATTTAAATCATAATTTTTAAAGAGCAACTGTCACCTCTGTCCCGCAGCGGTGGCTCCTCCTCTGACCCGCTGTTTACTCATTCACTCTAATGGGACAGCTGGTGATGCGGTAGTGACACAACAAGGTGAGGGATGTGGCGGCAGCAGGTGAGTGGATCCCCGCTAACAGGTGCCGCCTGAAATAACCAATGCTCTTTAAATGTATACAGGCTGCTCCGAGGATATAGGGAACATTACTATATATTCCTGACCAATCTGACTGACCCTGTGGTCTGTGCAGCCATTTTTTTCCTTTTTGTCCCTCCCTCCCCTTTCTCTCTCTTCTTGTTGCAAAACACCAAGATACCTGCATGTGTGTATATATATGATTTCATAAACTTCTACACCATTTTCTCCTGATTAAGAGGAATCGTGCAAAAAATATCAAAACGCGTAGAGTTTCACTCTGTACATTTGCACAAGAGTGTTGTAAATAAGTGGTTAACTATGTTCTCATATCCATGACATCACATGGAATATGCAGTTTTGATAAAAAAAAAAACTGTATGTATTGATGTTTTTTAGCCGTATTAAACACATTTTTTATAATTGTCTGCATACACTATTTTTTAGAGTCATTGCCCTTTAAAGTCCCGTCAGAGGCTTTTTTTTATGTGTTATTAGGAATGTGGGCAATCTCTCTAATCCCCCCACTAGAGTTGAACTACTTTTTGTATATCCCTTTAAATGTAAGGACTCGATCTGACTTTTTGACAACAAACTGAGCAGGTTTTTAAAAAAAATCCGACCGTATGTTCGCTCCATCGGACAAATGTTCGCTCTGCAAACGGACAAACTTTTCGGCAACAAAAGTCCTACAGTGCAAAATCCTATTGTGTGTACAGAGGTCCATCGGACTTTAGTCCAAAGTACAAACATGCATGCTCAGAACCAATGTTAAAATCAACCAATAATAGCAGAATTTGACCAAAGGGTGGCGGTAAAGAGCTGAAAAAACACAATTTCAAGTTTGTTGAAAAAGTCCTGCCTTGCATATGCATACCAAGTTCACGGCCAATGCCCTTCAAACAAAAGTCCACGGAAGTTTGTTTGAAGTCCGGCTGTGTGTATGAGGCTTTACTGGTAGTTAGAATCTTTAATGCTTGCAAATAAAATTAAAGGGGTTGTAAGGCTGCATTCACACCTGAACGTTTTGTCGCCTGAAGCGCGACACTCAAATACACTAAAGGGCAAAAAATACATTATTCCCTATGAAGATGGTTCACATCTGCACGCCGAATGCCTGAAGCTCAAACAAGTTCCGGACCCTTTTTTGTCGCGCGTATCGGGCGGTTTGGGCGTATTTGAGCGTTTCCATTTCCCATAGAAAGTAATGGAAACGCTTGATTCAATCGACTAGCGCGACAACGAGCGTTTGCTACGAGCTTTTCGTCGATTTAATCAATAGAACTTTTCACCCAGGCAGAAGATTAAAAAAATCTACCAACATAGCAACAAGTGATGAAAAGATGATAATTTTTCCTATTGGCTAAAATAAAAAACGTCGAAGTACAAAAACGTCGGACGACGCTGTATGCAAACGCGCAAATAAACATGAATACGCACGAAAAAAACGCTGAAAAAAAAGACCGACGCTCAGGTGTGAATGCAGCCTGAAGGTAAAACATTTATTCCTAAATAGCTCCCTTTACCTTAGTGCAATCCTCCTTCACTTACCTCATCCTTCCATTTTGCTTTTAAATGTCCTTATTTCTTCTGAGAAATCCTCACTTCCTGTTCTTCTGTCTGTAACTACACACAGTAATGCAAGGCTTTCTCCCTGGTGTGGAGAAAGCCTCTTGAGCGGGCGAGCAGGAGGGTCAGGACACTCTCTACTTTGCAGATAGAGAAAGGAGATGTGTGTTAGTGGGTGTCCTGACACTCCTGCTCGCCCCCTCAAGAGGCTTTCTCCACACCAGGGAAAAAGCCTTGCATTACTGTGTGGAGTTACAGACAGAAGAACAGGAAGTGAGGATTTATTGCTGTAATGCTACATAACTGAGCTCCATTTCATGCTGAATAAACACATTTATTAAAGTATCTTAAATAAAAAACTATCTTTAGATAGACTTTTACTCCAAAAGCATTTTCTTAAAAGTTGATAAAAATCCAAAAAATCCAATAAAAAAAAATCTGATTTAAATCAAAACTCCCTTTTTTTTTTTGTTTTTTTTTTATTCATTTTGTTATTGTTTTTTTTTCCATCCTGTCTTATATACTGAAATACAGTATTTTCAAATCTCTGACACTGTTTTGATGTTGAATTTGAAAAGCGGCGACGGCCATTTTGGTACACCTCTCAGCGCCAAACTGATAATCATTAGGCACAGAGGGACATTTTTCGACACCCTCATGGTGAAATGGACTATTTCAGTATATAACGTGAGTTTACTGCTAAAATAAGTGTCAAATTCAAGACTTGCCTGGGTGTAACAAGATGTCCACTGCCTCCTTTGTGATCAGGAAACCTGTTGGAACGCATAGCGCATCAAGCAATTTTGTTATGTCACTTAATTTGCATTTTCTGAAGGGTAGCGGTATTCTGATAGGACAGAGACTCCCATGTGCCCACCATTGCAGCCTCGTCTGGGCAGAGGAAGAGAGAGGGAGTCCGGATCATGACTGGAGGAAGAGGAGAGCCGCAGGATAGCATGCTGTTACAGCTTACATAACAATTGCCTCCGCTCTGCTTGATGTCACACGTAGCCCCACCTCCTCCTGACCTGCGCCTGTGATGGACAAAATGCATTCCAGCATTGGACCAACGTTCTGTCTATCACAGGCGCAGGTCAGGAGGAGGTGGGACTGTGTGTGACGCAAGCAGAAAGGAGGCAATTGTAATATAAGCTGTAACAGCATGCTATCAGTGCTCTGTGATCCGCGGCTCTCCTCTTCCTCCATGCTGTCTTTCCCTGTGATCTCTGGGAGAACGGCTTCCCATCAACCCTGCCCACCGGTGGTGCTCACCCCCCAAACCGAGGTTTTAACTTACCCAACTTAAAGTGATATTATCTTGTTTCTTTTTTGTTTGAAAATAACAAACACGTTAGACTTACCTGCTCTGTGCAGTGGTTTTGCATAGAGCAGCCCATATCCTCCTCTTTTCGGGTCCCTCGCTCGCGCTCCTGGTCCCTCCCTCCTGCAGAGTGCCCACACAGCAAGTAGCTTGCTATGGGGGCAGCCAAGCTGAGCCGCTGGTCTGAGCTTTGGCTCAGCCCCACCCCCTTTCTCTCCTCATTCGCTCTCCACCTTTGACAGCAGCGGGAGCCAATGGCCAAAGCTTCAGCTTGTTCAAGAGCAGTGTGGTCAGCAAGCTTTTATAAAACTTTCAGCAATCTTTCAACAAGCTTCAAGCAGCTTTCCCTGAGCCTTTATAGTACCCTTCAGCTCTTATTTGGAAATGTTATACACGGATCCTAATGTGAGTGTGGTTTGCCACTTTAAGCAAGCTGCTAGCAGGCTTCAGTAGGCTTAACACAAGCTTCAGGTAATGCTGATGCCTGCTAGCAGTTTGTTTAAAGTGGCAGTCAGCATTCCCATTGGTATCTGTGTTCAGCATTTATACACTGGAGCTAAATGGTGCTTCAAAGCTTGCTTAAAGCTCTGTGAATGCTTTGTAAAGGCTTGCTGGTTCACACTGCTTTCATACAAGTTGAAGTCTGTGAAACAGGCCTAAATGTGCTGTTTGCTCAGGCAAACACAAGTGTGCATGTTTATACATAAACACAATCGCAGAGACGTCTTCTAGTAAGATCATATCTGCACTTCCTGTAACCATCTAGGGCCCAGGATCATCTCAATTACCCAACTAATGGTGTTTACCTAGAATATATGAAAGTGGTTCTTATTTTGCATAGTTGGAAAAAATTCTGGAGTTATGGCAATCATTCACATTACTTTATTTTTTATAAGTACAGCCAACGCTCATTTGGCGGTACTTACCCTGTTCGTTTTCAGCAGACAGCAGGCTTAGGCCGCATTCACAACTGAGCGTTTTGTCGCCTGAAGCATCAAAACGCTAGAGGGGGAAAAATACATTATTCTCAATGGAGATGGTTCACATCTCCACTCCAAAACGCCTGAAGCTCAAACAAGTTCTGGGCGGATTTGGGCGTTTTAGAACGTTTGTATTCCCATAGAAAGTAATGGAAATGCTCGATTCAAGCGTCTAGCGCGACAATGAGCGTTTCTACCGGCGTTTTGTCGCTTTAATCTGTTCTGTGAAAAAGAACATTTCACCCAGGCAGAATATAAAACAATCTACAAACATAGCAACAAGTGATGAAAGAGATGATCATTTTTCCTATTGGCTAAAATAAAAAACGTTGAAGTTCAAAAACGTCGGACAGCGCTGTATGCAAACGCGCAAAGAAACGTTGGGAAAAAAATGACCAAAAACGCAACGCTCAGGTGTGAATGCAGCCTTAGTGGCTGAAGCCCACTGTTGGCCAACGTCAGAGAAAGTCCAGGCTGAGAAAAGATTGCAACATAATCATAATCCGCCCACAACCCTGGACCAGCACGTGGCTAAGCCTCTCAGCGAGTCGCTAAGAGCCTAAGCTGGCTGCTCCCACTCCTTCCACAGCCCAGTACTCCAGTGAGTGCTGAGAGCAGACAGCGGTGACTGACAGCAGCTCTCTGTTCACAGAGTACTGAGAACCAAGCGATTGACAGTGTTTGATCGCTTGGTTCTCAGTTGTAGAGCCAGAGAGGGACAGTTGCATCCACCTAGTTCAGTGTGATTTTGTAAGTGTGATTTTTATTTAAAAATAAAATAAAAAAGACTTCTCCAATTCCAAGTCTCCACTATATAAATTACAGGGTTACTGTGCACAGGCAATTCTAATAAAAATGAATTTCTCATTGGGACATTTACATGGATAGATCCTGTGTTATCTAGATGGAACTGTATGATGAAATGTAGTTGCAATAGAAAGTAATGATTCTCCTAAGCAAAGTTGGTCAAACCAGTAGTTCTATTACCTTGATTAAAGCATTATTAATAGCCATTAAAGTAATTTGAGCACTTTTTGCATGCACATTTGTATAACAATAGTAAGCTTTAATGTCTGTAAAGATGATGTATTACTGACATAGCTTTTTCAGTCCTGTATGACTATTATTAAATAAGCAAAGCTGTTTACATTTCATCATGTGACTGTAGAGCTTAAATTGATGGCTCATTAACTGTGACATACAATTACAGTAAAACCTTGGATTGCGAGCATAATTTGTTCCCAAAGCACTCTTATATTTGTAATCCAAAGCACTCTTATATCAAAGTGAATTTGCCCATAAGAAATACTGGAAAACTCAGATGATTTGTTCCACAACCATTTGTTCATAAGTCCTTCAGTTTATAGTCCATATAAAAAGATTATAGCAATGTGACCAGGTTGTGTAACCATAAAATGGTCCATCCACAAATGGCAGCCTCCACAAGGGGATTAGAAGCAAAATCCAGCAGGAGCTACAGAGTATAAAAGAGAAGAGATGAGCCTCGAAGTGTAGCCATATGGTTACAATTAAATGAAGGTAACAACATTTAGCAATTCACATGGTTGATGATTAAAACAGGCACATCCAAGTATGCAAGCGTCCGGGGTAAAACTGTCCACATAGACCATCCCCCGCCCTGCCGGGCTCACACTGATGGTCAGTCTGCAATCGTGACGGAAAGACTACCCTGCAGTAGAGCAGACCATCCCCCGCCCTGCCGGCTCACACACTGATGTCAGTCTGCAATCGTGACCGGAAAGGACTACCCTGCAGTAGAGCAATCTGAAAGTGAGGCTTGAACCTCTCAAGTACATCGTGGAAGGGACGACAATGAAGATGGCGGTGGATGTCTGTGGACAGCTTTACCCCAGATGCCTGCATACTTGGATGTGCCTGTTTTAATCATCAACCATGTGAGTTGCTAAATGTTGTATCTTCATTAAATGTAACCATATTGCTACACTTAGAGGCGCCTCTCTTCTCTTTTATACTCAGTTGTGACATGACGCTACTTGTATATCAAGACATCTCTTGATTTGCTTGCCTTGCAAAACGCTCTCAAACCAAGTTACTCTCTAACAAAGGTTTTACTGTATAAGTAAAGTTCATTACTTTTGACAAGCCTGGTTTTGCATTGCAGGCGAGCGCCGGTAAAGAGGTCAGCACCACCTCCAGCAGCACACCCACCTGCTACTGTTGCTTCCGCCCCATCCGCCCTATGAGACCTGCAGCAGCCTCTAGACAACCCGGTCTCATGCACAAATGGCTACTACAGCTGCTGGAGTTTGCAGTTGGTTCTGCAGTGGGACACACTCTAGGACATTGCGATGACTGGTGGATTTTGGAGGTGGCAGTAATTCAGAGCCTGCAAGTGCAGATGTTACCTACCAGGTAAGGGCTGTGATTTTGTTTAATATTGTGCAAACATAGGATTTTTTATTTTTTTTACCTTTATTTGCCTTTGTTGGGAAGATTTTCTGTAATTTCACATGAGACCTCTGGATGATGCGTGAGGATGGGGATGTAAAGGGACTTTATCACATTATAGACATAGTAATAACTTGGCAGAGAACCTAAAAACAAATTTAAAACATATTTGACTGAGATTGGGCTTTAACCCTTTCTCTGCCAGGTCCGTACACACCTGAGAGCAGGGGGTTTCACACACAATAGATGGCTGCAGCTTGAGTGCCTCCACACACTCTGTCTTTTCAGGCCCTTCCCCACACATACCAATGGGGTTAATGTATAGTTTGGGTTAAATGACGGGGTTACAGTGTAACTAAAGGCATAACTTTTATTTTTGACTTTGGATAGAGTAAGGGAGGGCTTTAAAGCCGTGCCAGGTTTTTTTATTTGCCATCTGTGTCCCCATTGGGGGAGATATACCTTCACTTCCTGTCCATAGCCAAAACAGTGCAAAGAAATACCTCAACAGTGAGGGAATCCCCAGGGCAACAGAACTAGTGTCACCATTGAAAGATTTCCCCTCTATTACTTTTCTGGTGACAACTCAAAATGTGTTTGTTTTTTTACTTTCAATGATGGTAAACGGGACAAATACAGAGGGTGATTCTCCCTTACGGGCACAGACAGTGATAAAAACCTGACAGGTGTTGTAATCCATATCCACTCCAAAAAAATAAAAAAATTTGTTACACTTTAAGTGATCGGCCCATCTAAGGTGTAAGGTTAAGGATCATTGGTCAGAAACCACAAGGTATGCAGATTACATTTTAAAGCAGTAGTAAACCTTTTAAATAAATAAAAAAAATGATCCTGAAATTAATATGTGCTAGTATGCATACTAGCACGTCATGAAGGACTTACCTGGAAGCAAACACTCTATCAGCGAACTGTCCCCACTGACAGGGCTTCCATCTTCAGATTGTCTTCCTTTCGGTTTCGTGGGATTCAAAAAAAAAAAAAAAAAAATCATACCTAGGTGGATGCAGCATAAATCCGATGCTGCATCTGTCCCCTGCCGCCTCTAAGACCGATAATCAAGTGATCAGAGCTTGGACATCATTAAGGCAGGGCATGGTGTCAGTCAGTCCACCAGCTCTGTGCTTTGCCCCTCCAGCACTCATTGAAGTGACGGCTGTGGGTGGAGGGTGGGAGCGGTAGGCCTCCCTGAGATGAGAGGCTCTGCCAGCTGCCGGTCAGGCATCTGGGTGAATCCCGACATTTAAGGGGGTTGTATAGGTTCAGTTTTTTTTTTTTTTTTTTAACCACTTAACGACCCGGCCCATAGACAAAATACGTCTACAGGGCGTTTGTTAACTCTGGGAGGGCGTAAAATCGCGTGCCCCCTGGGGCGCGCACATGGGAATGTCCGTGACCGCCAGGTCCAGAAGACCCGGCGTATCATGGATCGTGGTAAATTGCCACCGATAGCGGCCGTTTACCACGTGATCGCTCCGTCCAATGACGGAGCGATCACATGTAAACAAACCGGCATCATTTGATGACGCCGATTCCTCCCTCTTCTCTCTGTACCGATCGGTACAGTGTGAGAGGAGAGCGCGGGTGTCAGCAGCGCTGTGGGCTGGATCTGTGACTATTGCAGTCACAGATCCAGCCATCCCTGCAAAACCCCTGCGGCAATACTCTGAAATACCCCTGCGCAGTACTCTGCAATACCCCCTGCGCAGTACTCCTGCAATACCCCCTGCGCAGTACTCTGCAATTACCCCCCTGCGCAGTACTCTGCAATACCCGCAAAAATACTCTGGGGGGGGGGGGGGAATGTGTTTTAAACCACTTCCTGCCGCCGGCCGTCACATGACGTCCTTGACTTTGTGCAGGCATATCTGAATGATGTCTTGAGCTACAGGCATCATTTAGATATCATCTTTTTCAGCCGGCGATTCTTTACACCATAAGAATGATCATGGCGGCTGTTCCGCCACTTGATCGTTCTTACGGGAGGTGAAAGGGGACGTCCCCCCCCCCTCCCATGGCCCTCCGGTGCATCTTTCCCGACAAACCGATACGATCGAAGCCAGGGTCGTTTTTTTTAATTATTATTTCAGGCTTCCTAGCCTAGAGGTGATCAAAACATTTACGTGTCCAAACTAAAATTAAAAAAAAAATATTTAAAGCGCCCCTGTTCCCATGTGCTCGTACACAGAAATCGAACGCACACGTAAGTCCCGTCCACATATGAAAACGGTGTTTCAAACCACACATGAGGGTATCGCTGTGAACGTTAGAGCGAGAGCAATAGTTTTCTCTAACTAAAAAGATGTAACCAGTAAAAATAATTTAAAGCGTCACCTATAGGGATTTTTAAGTAGCGAAGTTTGGCGCCATTCCACAAGCGTGTGCAATTTGAAGGGTAACTTTATCTTCATATTAGCAAAAACATTGGGCTAACTACTGTTTTTTTTTTTTTTAAAGCACAAAACAGTTTTATTTCCAAAAGAAACGCGTTCGAAAAAATTGCTGTGCAAATACCGTGCAACGACCGCCATTGTATTCTCTAGGGTCTTTGCTAAAAAAGCATATATAATGTTTTGGGTTCTGTGTAATTTTTCTAGCAAATAAATGATGATTTTTACATGTAGGAGAGAAATGTCAGAATTACATTTTTTTTTTCTTTTATAGCGCAAAAAATAAAAAACTCAACGGTGATTAAATACCACCAAAAGAAAGCTCTATTTGTGGGAAAAAAAAAAGGACAAAAAAGTTTAATTTGGATACAGTGTTGTATGAGTAATTGTCATCAAAATGTGAGAGCACCGAAAGCTGAAAATTGGTCTGGTTATTAAGTGGGTTTAAGTGCCCAGTGGTTAAACAAACAAGCTTCCCGAGGGGGGTTACCTTGTAAACCGCGCTCCCGTGTGATACACTCGGCAGCCATAGCTGCCAAGTGTCTGACTTGGCACTGCGTCATTGATTCGATTGACAGCAGTGGGAGCCAATAGCTGTGCTGGTATCGATCGAACCAATGAAGAGCCGACAAGCCATTTGGAAAGTGACGCAGGATCACTCCCACGGAAGTTCGGGGCTCGGGTAAGAAAAAGGGGAGCCGGGAGAGTGTAAGGTGTTTTTTCACCTAATGCATAGGATGCATTGAGGTGAAAACCCCTTTAAGCTGGGATCCCTCCAGAGCCTAGACTGGCCGAGTGACCTCGGCCAACAGCAAACTTTAGCCTGCTGTCGGCTGAATAACGGTCAGAGGAGTACAGAACTAAGTGAATTTCTGTGACCTACAGAAGAAGTAGGACCAAAAGAGCTTTGGATATACTACTTTTATGCAGTAAGGGCTCATGTAGAAAGGGCATCGTTGTTGAAACCCTGTCTTTTTGTATGAAACGCAGTGCTGCTTAACCACTTCAATACAGGGCCACTTTACACCCCCTTCCTGCATAGACCAATTTTCAGCACTGTAACATTTTTAATGACAATTTGTGCGGTCATGCAACACTGTACCCAAATGAAATTTTGAAAGTGAGGACACGGATTGTTCGAGACACATCTATCTGGAGGCGGTGACTCTAATTTTCTTCAAATTAAATTTTTATAAGTTTTTTTTCCCCCCACAAATAGAGCTTTCTTTTGGTGGTATTTGATCACCTCTGCAGTTTTGAAAAAAAACACTATTTTATTTTATGCTATAATAAAAAAAAAGTTTCCTCAGTTTAGGCCGATTATATATTTTTCGACATAGTTTTTGGTAGAAAAAAAAATAGCAATAAGCGTATATTGTTTTGTGCAAAATTCATAGCATCTACAAAATAGTTATTGGATGTATGGGGCCTTTTTTTTTTTTTACTAGTAATGGCAATCTGATTTTGAGCAGGTCTGGGACATTGCGGCAAGCAGATCGGATGATTTTTGTTTTGGGATGATTGACATTTATACAGTGATCAGTGCTATGAATAGCCACTGATTACTCTGTAAATGTGACTGGCATGGAAGGGGTAAACACTAGGGTGCGATCAGGGGGTTAAATGTGTTCCCTGACCATGTTCTAACTGTGGGAAGATGGGACTGACTAGGGGAGGAGACCGATCAGTGTTCCTATATACTCTCCCCTGACAGGACGTGGATCTGTGTGTTTACACACATAGATCCAGGTTCCTGCTCTGTCACGAGTGGTTGCGTGTTCCCAGCGGACGCCGGGCATGTGCATAGGCTCCTTGGTGGCGGGTGCGCGCCTTCGGCGGTGCCAGCCCCCTATGCCGGTGGGAAGTCAAGGACGTCATATGACGTCTGCCTGGGATGAGAGAGCCACCTTGCGGCTGTCATATGACAATTGGTGGGATGGGAAGTGGTTAAACACATGCATTTGAATGCTCCATAGGGTTACCTGCCTCCAAATGTTCACAATGCAATTCAAGTGCAGCCCCAGAGCGGTCATTCAGGACTGTCAGGCTCTGTTCACACCTGACTGCAACTTTCAGGTGTTTTCATTTGCGAGTTTTTGGAAGTATATTTCAAGCGTTTTAGAAGCATATTCCAAACGTTTTACAGCTTCAATAGAAAGCACTAGGGGAAGGAAATTAGGAGTGCTGCTGTTTGAGCAGAAAACACATGTCAAAATACTTGTAAAACGCTCAAATCAGGCGTTTCCATTGAAGTCTATGGGGCCAAAAACACTTGTAATCTGCAAATAAGAATCTCATGTACTTTTTTGAGTGAAAGTTGTTTTTCTTCAGGTGACAGTCTGACAGAACACTCATATATGAACAGGGGCCATTGAAATGAATAGGATTTGGCTTGTTGAGTGTTTGAGCTACACACTTCATGCATAAAATCGCTCCGTTGTGAACAGGGCCTAACCCAAACTGAAACATTGAAGTATATGGGAATCTGCTAACTTGAGTATTATACTCACTCATGTTTAGGAAAACACCTGTGTTCTCCACTATGGGGAATGCGTTTTATTTTTACATTTAAGGCAGCTCTTCAATGGATGTCCTTCGATGGGCACAGTGGCAAATTGTGTCAATTGTGCCTCTTAAGTAAGTCTGAGCACAGTATGTGATTTGTATATATTCCAACTGTGAAATGTGTTTTTGTTGTTACCATAGTTGTCTATGAAAACACCAAAGGTGTATTAGGCAAGTTTTGTGTTTTACGAAGGAATAGTTAAAGGTGATATAAAAGACATCAAATAATGCAGCTCTGTGATCATTAAAGGAGAAGTATAGCCAAATCAATTTGGGCTATACTACTACTGTGGGTCACAGGAGTAGTTTGTTCTCCTCTCCTGTGACCCGTTTTTAGCGGGCTTTAGTTGGCTTATGTCTCAGCCTGTCCAGACTCTGAAAAGATCCTGACCATATGGTTGGGATCCACTCAGATGTCTGAACCAGCACCTGCTCAGCCTTTCAACAAGTCGCTGAAAGCCTGGGCCAGTCGTTCCTGCCCCCTTCACAGCCCATCCCTCCAGTGAGTTCTGGGGGTGAGGAACAGAGAGCTGGTGACTAACAGTCATGACTCTGCTCAGAGCGGAGGGGAGAACTGAGCGATCAGCAGTGTTTGATCCCTCAGTTCTCACTACAGACCCAGAGAGAAACAGATGTAGCATCGGATCGATGTTTCATCCACATATCTTTATATATATTTTTTTTAACAATCCATACTTCTCTTTTAAAGGATAAGTTCACTTTTTTGAAAAAAAATAATGCATTTTTTTTTTGCAGGTAAGAAAATGTGCATTTATTATTTTTTGTTGTAGGAGCCTGTAAAGCATTGCACCAGTGATAAGCAGATCTCTGATGCCATGCAGGTCTTCTGCACATTGTCAGTGTATCTGTTTTCCCGTACGGGTAAGCCGATACTCCCTGACCAAAAGATTCAATGAACTACCACAGCACTCCACAGTGTCGTGATAGTTCATTGTGAACTTCGAGGCGACAGCCACTAAGGATTTCGGGGCCTGTAATTTATTCAGACACTTGGAGCTATGTGTCTGAAATGATATACGCTATTTTCAAATAGTGGCAACTAGTACAGGGAACTTCTCCCTGCACTGCTTCCATGGGGGGGGGGGGGGCGGCGAGTATTAGTGGGCGGTGGCTTTAGCATTGGGAACATGTTGCATGTTCTCTGTTCTACCCTGGGTGTAACATGTAACATTTTCCCAAAGGTGAACTTATGTTTTACTGCATCATGAAAATGTATATTTGTGTGCAAGCAGTGTAAGTACCTGAATCTAACTTGGTATCTGCCTCTTGCAATCCTGTATAGCAGAGCTCGGACTGATAGAGGGAAAAGGAGCCATTGAGTTGTGCTGCAGTGCTCATGTGCTAACAGGGACATGCTGATAGGAGGAGAGAACAGACATATGATCTGCTTTTCCTCACCTGTTGCTTCTCCTCTTACTGTCCTGTCTCAAGCTGGAGAAGAGACTGGGACCTGTACATGTTTACTTACCTGCAGAAGAGAAAAATAAAGGCAGAGCTCCTTAACCCCTTCCTTACCGAGTCATTGTAAAATGTCGGCAGGTACCCTCCCTCCGGGTGGATGTCATATGACGTCCTGGGCTTCCCTGGCGGCGACACCTGTCAGAGGAGACGATGTGTGTTCCCAGTACAGAGGAGAACACACCGGTCTCCTCCCCTTGTGAGTCCCCTCACCCTACAGTAAGAATCACTCCCTAGGGAACATATTTAATCCCTTGATCGCCCACCTAGTGTTAACTCCTTCCCCGCCAGTCACATTTACACAGTAATCAGTGCAGTTTTATAGCACTAATCGCTGTATACATGTGAATGGTCCCAAAAATTTGTCAAAAGTGTCCGATCTGTCCGTCGCAATGTCACGGTCACAATAAAAATCGCAGATCGCCGCCATTACTAGTAAATAAATAAAAATGCCATAAATCTATCCCTTGATTTGTAGATGCTATAACTTTTGCGCAAACCAATCAATAAACGCTTATTGCGAATAATAGTATATTATAAAAAAAAAATTGTACAAGAATACGTATCGGTCTAAACTGAGGGAAAAAAAATTGATATTTATTAAATCAACAAGTAAAAAATATTGTTTTGTTTTTTTTTAAAATTGACGCTCTTTTGTTTATAGCGCAAAAAATAACCCGCATAGGTGATCAAATACCACCAAAGCGAAAGCT
The DNA here is from genome assembly GCF_905171775.1 of Rana temporaria. Lineage (NCBI taxonomy): Eukaryota > Metazoa > Chordata > Amphibia > Anura > Ranidae > Rana > Rana temporaria. The sequence continues at coordinate 250,034,436 of NC_053490.1, read as the reverse complement.
TTATTTGGGGGGGGGGGGGGGGGACAAAGATTTCATTTGGGTACAGTGTTGCATGACCGCGCAATTGTCATTCAAAGTGCGACAGTGCTGAAAACAAAAAATTGGTCTGGGCAGGAAGGGGGTGAAAATGCCCAGTATTGAAGTGGTTAAACCTCAGGGCTTAATGTACAGACATGCCAATTGTTTGGCAGGAAAAATAGCTCCAATATATATGTTTCATCTGTTTATTGAGCTGTTTCTCTGGAGTTCAGCTATAACCTATATGAAGAAAAACTGCCTTATGTCACATATATAAAGAACTGACAAGGTACTGTTGTCTCAAATAAGCACTATAATCTTTTTATTTTTTTACAATGCTAGGAACCTGCAGCTCCACAGTCAGCTTATCAACAACAGCAGACTCTGTCCGCACCATGCCAGTATGAGATGAAACAGTTCTTGGAGTGTGCTCAGAATCAATTTGACCTCAAGCTCTGTGAGGGCTTCAGCGAAGTACTCAAACAGTGTCGATTCTCAAATGGTATGTTCCCTACTTTTCTTGCAGATTTTAGTTGCAAGTTGTAATTTTCTGTTGCTTGTGATTAAAGGTAAACTGTGGAGTTTTAAATATGTTGCATAGGCATTGGAAGGAGGTTTGAATGTAAATCTGAATATTAATGTGTTGGTACATTTTGTGAAAATCATTAAATGTAGTTTTACAAACAGCTAACATAAGTACCCGATCTCCTGTAATCTCCTGCACAGCAGCATTTAGTCTGGGGGAGGGAGGTACAGTTATAGCTTATAGAGATAATGTTTACAGGAGGCAACCTCATACATTTGTTTGTGGTCACCAGGCTGTGATCAGGTAAGTGAAGCAGCATTGCTTCACTGCCCTTGAGGAAAAGTTCCCTCCCTGGCTTTCTATCACAAAACTGACAAAAATAAATCCAAACCTCTGGACTAAACTGTCCATATGAATGAATGAATGAATGAATGAATGAAAAACTTATATAGCGCGGCACATGCGAACTGAATCGCCTCTGGGCGCTTGTTGTTCCTGTCTCTTGACATCAAAAGAGCAGAGTTTTAATCTGTCTTCTGAAAGTCAGGTGGTTTTCCTCCAACCGAATGCTGGTTGGTAAAGCGTTCCATAGTCTAGGACCTTGAAAAGCAAACCTTCTTTCTCCTTTGGACTTGTATCTTGCTTTAGGTACCTTGACCAGATTTTGATCAGTGGATCGCAGAACGCGATTCGAATTGTGGGGTTCTATCTTGTCGCAAAGATATTGCAGAGCTTTCCCATGGATGCACTTATGTGTCAGACAGAGTGCTTTAAATGCAATTCTGTCTTTTACTGGCAACCAGTGAAGGGTTCTCAGCGAAGGTGAGATTGATTCCCATGTCTTTTTCCCAGTCACCAGTCTGGCGGCCGTATTCTGAACGACTTGCAGACGGGAGATTTGGTACTTTGGGAGTCCGAGGTAAAGGGCATTTGCATAGTCCAGTCTGGAGTTCACGATTGTTCCTACCACAACTGCTACGTCTTCTTTGGGGATAAATGGAATAAGTCTGCGTAGTAGGCGCAACAGATGGTGAGATCCGCTGACTACTGACCCTATTTGTGCGTCCATTGTCATGAAGGTGTCGAAGATGACTCCGAGACTTTTGACTTTGGAGCTAGGGGTGATGATTTGGCCCAGAATGGGCGGAGGTGTCCAGGTTGTTGCCGGTTGACTCTTTCGGCTGGCCTGAAACATAAGAAGTTTTGTTTTAGAACTGTTGAGTTTAAGATAGCTCTTAGTCATCCAGTTTTCTATCAAAGAGAGACATTTCTCTAAACTGGGATGATGATCCTTTTTGTTGCAGATGCGAAAATACAGTTGCGTATCGTCTGCATAAGAGTGATAGAGTAGTTCTTGGCTACTGATAATATCAAAGAGAGGGCGAAGATAGATGTTGAAAAGCACCGGTGACAGGGGGGATCCTTGGGGGACTCCACATGGCACTGTGCGCTTTTCCGATGTGAAAGATCCCACTTTCACTGTTTGTGATCGGTTTTCAAGAAAGGAGGAAAACCATGGTAAATCACCTTCTGCGACTCTGGCTAGCTCAGCCAGTCGCATCAGTAACAGTTTGTGGTCTACTGTGTCAAAGGCTGCGCTTAGGTCCAGCAGAACCAGGAGACAGGATTCTCCCTCGTCTGCGGCCTCAAGAGCGTCGTCCCATATTTTGAGTAAGGCCGTTTCTGTCCCGTGTCCGGGACGGAAACCTGATTGAAATGGATGCTGTTGCACCACTACTTTCTCCATTACCTTGGAGAGGACATTTAGGCCTGTTATGGGGCGGCGTGAGCTGGGTCCTTGGGATCCAGGTTAGGCTTTTTCAAGATGGGCTGGATTGTGCCCTCTTTCAGCAGGGAGGGCACTATGCCTTCCTTAAATGACTGGTTTATAAGCTGCGTGATAGGTGGTGCCAGGATGTCGGCACATTCCTTCAGCAGTTTAGTGGGGATGATATCGTTGGGCGCTGTGCTGTTCCGCAAAGTACCAATGATATTCTTTGTGGCATCGATGGAGATGGGTTCCAGAGTGAACTTTGTTGATTGTAGAAAGTTTCTGTGAGTATTATGTGGTGGGCAGAGGGGGGTATTGTTTTGCAGAATGCTTTCCCGGATTTTTTCAATTTTATTGATGAAGAAGTCCGATAATTCATTACAGAATTCTTGGGTGTCTGAGTTGGGGACTTCAAGACATCCTGGATTCATGGTCTGGGTGACCATCTTGAAGAGTTTGCGGGGGCGGTTTAGGGCGCTGTTAATCGCCATAGAAAAATTATGTTTCTTGGCTTTGAAGATTTCTTTGTGATATTGTGTTGTTATTGCCTTGTAGATGATGAGGTTATCCTCTGAAGGGCTTCTTTTCCAGGCGGCTTCCGCCCTTCTGCGCTCTTGCTTCAGAAGCGACAGCTGGTTGTTGAACCAGCCGGACTTTTTTTTCCGGATGCGGGCTTTGCGTTTCGGTGCTACTAAGTCGGCTGACTGTAACAGGGCTGCATTTATGGCATCCAGTGTATCTGAGGCTATTTGATGTGGATGGATTGTTCTGATTCTGTTTCCCAAGGTAGATTTGAAGAGTTCCGAATGGAGCTTCTTCTGAGATCTAGCCCAGTGTATTGTCACCGGCTTGGGTGCTTTTATCAATGGTGGAATTTTGGAAATTATGAAATTAATTGCATGGTGGTCTGTCCATGGCAATGGTTCATTTTCCAAAATGCTTATTTTCAGATTTTGTCTGAAAATTAGGTCGAGTGTGTGACCTGAAGCATGTGTTGGCCCGCATATAAGTTGCTGTAGCCCTAAACCTTCCAGGTGATCGATGCCGGCGTCCGCAATGGGATCCTGTGAGGAGTTGGCCCACAGATTGAAGTCCCCGAGCAGCAAAAGGTGTTTGCTGTTAAGGGTATAAGTGGATATAAACTCCGTTAATGATGGCAGAAGCTGCGATTTAGGCCCAGGTGGCCTATAGCAGAGGAGAATGTGAACAGTCTCCTGGGCGGAAGTTTAAAGTTGAAGAGTAAGGGTTTCCATGAATGGAAGGGGATTTTGAAGGGCTGGCTTAGTGATTGCAATATGAATCTTGTGGATCACCGCCAGGTCTCCTCCTCTTTGTCCTATTCTGTTTTTTGTTATACATATATAACATAATACCTAGTCATATTCGTTGAACTGTTTGCCTGAAACTCAGATTTAACCCTTTTGCTGCCACTGGCAAAAGGCTTTTTTTGGCCTCAGGAGGTAATTGCACACATAGAGTAGCCGGGAGTTTGTGTATGTTTGTTAAAGTGGAGGTACCATCAAAAAAACAATTTTGCTTTAAACTCTAGCTTACACCTAAAAAAGAAAAAAATATATATATTTTTTTTTACTCATCTGGAAATGCCTGTTGCTATGCGGTCCCACAAAATCTGCCTTTGAAACCACCTAGGATTCTGACATCATCTCCCTCTAATGCTCCTGGGAAATGTGTGTCATCATTTCCCAGGATGCAGTGCGCTGTCCAATTATCACTCCCCATCCAAGACTTCCATGAAGTAAGTGCTTGTAGGCTTCACAATGCCCACAAGCAAAATGACAACGGTGTAGACATAGTTTTATAAACTATCTTTTTTGAATATTGTAAAATAGTAAGTGATCGGATTTATATTATAAAAACGCAGGATGAAAGGACATGCATTTAAAAAATGCTAATTGTGGTTGGAACTCCGCTTTAAGCCTTCTATCGGCTCTCTGGTGAATTTTCCACCTGATCAGTTTCACAAGCACAGGAAAGTACCCTTACCCGTGTATCATAGGCATGACGGGTGTCACTGGGAAGAGCGAAGCTGTGACTGAACTTGGAAATTAGATTTATTGTGTCATTTCATGGCAAATCTTCATAGGGGTGGCATTAGGGATCTAATGGACTTCTTATTTCTCCTAAGGAGGACCTATCAGCAGCAGGCTATTGCACTCCTACGTGATAGCAATAACAAATAAAATAAAACATCGGCTATGGACAATGTTAGGTATTCGAGTTTAAAGCTCAAGGTATTTTATTGCATAGTTACATTAGTACATGTTAGGACCAATGTAAGTTTGCATATGCCATACCTGAGGGATTGCTGAGGAAATAGAGAATCACGGTTATAGTCTGTGCTACCACAGAAATTGCCATTGACTACTGTGGCTGCCAAGCTGCATTGTGAGCACAGGGGGTTACTTCCCCAGCATGGTTATTCAGTAAGCATGGTGTCCATACTACATGGACTTTAGCAGTTTGTTTTGAATGACAAAAAAGGATGGCAGAAAGGGTTCTTTAAAGGGTAAGTTCACCTTTACAGAAAAATCTGTAGTGCGAACTTAAAACCCAGGACCCCCTCCTCAATCCACCCCCCGTCCCGCTGACCAGGATTTTCTTAATAGGTAATTTTTCTCCACGCATGTGCGCTGATGAGGCCCGGTCACGTGGTAAAGAGTCGCTGTGATTGTCTCTTTATCCCAATCTGTGCTTAGCCACGTCCAAAGGACACGGCGACCACAGATTTGTGCTGATGCGTGCCGCAGGGGGTGCGCAGGAAATGCAATACCCTCCGGGCAATGTGAGCCTGTGCTGTAGCCAACTTATGACTATAGCGCAATGATCTGCAAATCTCGTGAACCCATATTTTATTCACAATAAAAAAAAAAGGAAGCGTATCAAATGTTTAAACATGATTGGGTATAAAAGAGCATCTTAAGAGAGTCATAGTGTCTCAGAACTAATGATGGGTAGAGGTTTACCAATTTGTGAAAAGCTGGGTCATTAAATTGCTGAACAATTTCAGAATAATATTCTTCTATGTAAAATTGCAAAGACTTTAAATATATCAAAAGATTCAGAGAATCTGGAGAATCTGTGTGTAAGGGACAAATCCGAAATGCAATATTGGATGCCTGTGATCTTCTGGTCCTCAAGCAGCACTGCATTAATAACCGGTGTGATTGTGCGATGGACACCACTGCATGGGGTATTTCCAGAAATCACTGTCTTATGAGATTTGCAAATCATTGCATTCTGTTTTTATGTAGATTTTGCAAAGTATTCCAACTTTTTGGGAATTGGGGTTGTAATTAGGGCTGGGTTCTATGCAGCTACCTTTAGGCGGTTGGACGTTGGCAAAAAGGCCACAACATCCCCCTATAAAAACCTCTCACTACTGGAGAGAAGCCCACCTTCTGTGAAGGTTTTTCTCTATATGGATGATTTCTTTCCAAGGTGATTCCTTCATCGCTTGGCTGCATCATAGCCACTGCTGCTCTTAATGCAGCTTCCAAGCTTGTGGACTTTTTAGCAGAGCCTTGGGGCACCATACCTAGACCTCACCTGGTGGAAGAAGTGGCTTGTAAATCTTGCTTTCACTGGATCCTGCCCAGTCTCCGCAGACCCCTGTGGGGGGTTATGCTTATTGTGAAGGTCAAAGGCATAAATCCCCCCTTATTTCTGCCATTGTGAGTACAGCGCATAAGCCCTTTAAAGGCAAACCCTTTCTTACCTGCACCTTGTGTTTTTCATCTGCATAAAATGTGCATTGATCATGTAATTTCATGGCAATTTGTTGCTCTGTATGCCCAGCTACTGTCACTTTTAGTAACACTTTACTTTCTAAAGAATATTGCAAGTGTCTTCCTGCATCTTGCTCCAACATTGCTAAGTAGATCAAACTAGTTATCATTAGAGATATAATATTAAGAATATATTTTCTCCGTTTCCTGTTGGAACAAATTCTACAATATACCGTATGGCATGGTGTCTTACAGGTTTTTCAACATCGGGCATATGTTTCTCAGATTTGCATGGCTGCCACCTGGGCTTCTGTACATACATTTAAAGTGATTGTAAAGTCTTGTGTTTCTATTTTGTCAAAATACAGAAAATTTCTAATAAAGATAGTCTAATAGTGCAGCGCTGTACAAATAGTGAAACACTCAATATAACATTAAAAAAAGATGGTTGGACTCTTGCGCTATCTGTACTAAACACCGGGGGGCACTGCTGCAATCACCTAATAGTCTGCCTTAAACAGAAAAACACAAATATAGATAGGTGGTGGTGAAGCGCTGTGAGCAACTAATTAAAACAAGGGAATATAGACAAAACCCATATGTTGGGTAAATAAACCCTTGTGTGAAATGTAAATAAATAAATAAAGTGAATACTAAAAGGAAAAGAGGTGAATACAGCAACCTGAGGTATATACACTATGTGACACGGTGTAACAAGCTGTATATAACTACACAATAAAAAAGGTTAATACAGAAATGTGAACAAAACAGTAGCTCACACAAGCTGAAATATCTATGCTGTACGTTCCAACACAAAAAAAGGACAACATAGCACAACACACGTGTAACTAAAGTCTATTGAAGTGGTGATACCAAAACCCAAAAAGTCCAGTGTTGATAAAAAGGCAGACTTCAGTGCGCACACCTCTTGTGGTACTAAATTCTCACCTCAGAACTATAGCATGGACAGCTCATAGTACCATGGTGTCTCCTCAGAGGTGCAGCCACACTGATTTAGGCTGAGAGAGAAGGGGGAGGGGGCTCCCCAGCAAGTGTTCATATAAACATGTAAGCAGAAATATAAAGGGATAATAGCATAATCCTGTGGAAGAACTTGGAATTGATATATCACATATGCACACGCTCACATTGAGGCTATGGATAGTGGACCTATCTCCACGAACACCGCGTTCATATCCTGATCTTGTATGCTGGAGGGTCGCTGAGTAATATGGCAGCGCTCACTTCCTCTGTATCTTCCACCTCCTATCTTGACCCGTGGTATCAGTAGGTACTCAGGGGGTATAGGATGGAAGAAAAGAGAGGGGGGGCCCATAGTGCAGTATATCATAAAATGTATTGTGAATGAAGTAGCAACAAGTAAAAAACTCACATTTAAAAGTAGGGCAACAGCAAAACACCTAAGAGCAGCAAGCATGTCTCACCGCCGTCGGTCTGTGTCGGCTCTGGTACTCCTATTCCCGATGCGTATTCGTCACATCACGTGACTTCTTCAGGGGACCCGCCCTGTGATCGTCTTTATCTAGACACCATGAAACATTGTTTCATGGTTAAATTGTTATGACAATTTTGCAAGACTGAAAAAGGGTTGCTTTAATGAGAGGGTCACGGTACTGAGGGCAGTGCTCCATAGTGATTATATTACGGGTTGATCGCTTAGGTATAAGAGAGCCTTGGCTGCAACCCTTGACATTACCAAATGGCTGCAAATAATGTTTAATATATGGAATGATAAAGAGGCCTGTCAGACTGCAGACATACTAGACAAAATGATGGTTAGATGTGGTTGGAGATTTTAGACCTACTACAATTGACAGAGACTGGGGACACTACATGAGGCAAGTATGGATCGCTGTTAAGAGCCATTTAGCTTTTCATTTTCCAAGTATAGACTGCTGGGGTCCAAGGGCTGCCCAATGCTGCATGTGGCCTAGGTAATGTACAAACGATTGAGCTTAAATGTAGCGACAGAGTTATGGTTTTTAACAAATCTGTTAAGGTTTAGTCAGTGATGTGCTAGTTAAAAGTGATAAACATTGCAATTGTTTTCATTTTACACTTACCTTTCGTCTTCTTTTTTTGTAGGATTACCATGAGTGTTTGCTTCAACATAACCTCAAATTCCTGAGTTGAATGTTCTTCACTTCAGATCTACAGAAACCATCATGAAAGAAGCTGATGATTTCATAGAGAATTTACTCTTCTAGTCATATATGATAATCTGTCATTAGTCATGCCTTTCTAAAACAAAACAAAAAATAAAGGTGACACAGAAATTACTACTTGTGAACCATGTCCAGTTATTGCCATGAGAGGATGTTTAGTCTGCTAATAGATTTCGTATTTTTATTTAAATAAATGATTTACAAATCTGGAATATTTTTGTTGTTTTTTTTATTTTTATGGAGAAGGTTTTTATTTCAAAGGATTCATGCAAAGTAGCATATTTTAACACCTTCCCACCCAGCCTATAGCAAAATGATAGCCAGGTGGGGGTTTTATTGTTCGTACTGCTTAATCAGTGCCCTTAAATGATGCCCATCAGTGCTGCATGTAAGTGAAGCCTCATCAGCGCACATCAGTGAAGGAGAAAAATTACTTGTTTACAAAATATTGTAATAAAAAAAAATCTACCTGTGATTAAATACCAGCAAAAGAAAGCTCCATCTGTCTCCAAAAAGCGATAAAAAATGTTGTTTGGGTACAGCATTGCATGACCGTGTAATTGTTGTTCAAAGTGTTACAGCACTGAAAGCTGAAAATTGGCCTGGGTAGGAAGGGGGGTGGAAGTGCCTGGTATTAAAGTGGTTAATAAATATTTTGTTCCAATGCGCTACTGTGAGTAAACAAAGTGTGTGAAAATAGTGTAAATAATGTAAATAATACCCGGGGCAGCTATATCTAAAAGTGTTCACATAACACAAAAAGGATATCAAGGTAAAAAAGTGATAAGTGCTCCAGGTATGTGTCAAATTACAACCAAAGTATATACGTGAATGAATGAACCACAATCAAAAAAATTGAGTGACCAAACTCAAAGTGTGCAGTGCGTACCGAATAATAATAATAAAATATATATTTTCAGATGTGAAACACTATAGGGATGTCCAGTCCTCTGTGAATCTAAAATCACTGTGATGATCACACATAAATAAATATATAAAAATAAATATATAAAAATGAATATATATACATAAATATATATGGAATTGTGTAAAAAGTGAATAAGCGAATGTATAAAAGTGCAACAATGGTGCTGATAAAGCAGTCTATAGGTGGAGATGATGGGTTGTTTCCATAATAAGATATCTGTGTAGAAGGCAGCAGTTAGAAACTCCTCATTGGTGTTGTAGTACCCTTACCATGAAGGTGCTATATGTGCGCATATAGGGATATCCCTCCGGGTCTCCGATCACCCCTGTCCTGGGATCAGTCAGTGTACGTTGTGCCAGCAGCTGTATTCCATGAAGGTATCCTGGGCGCGTATCTACTGATGTCCTCCGGGTCTCCGGTCACCTTTCTCCTGGGGTCACTTAATTCAAGTCTGTTCTGACTGCTGCATACCTCCAAAATATTCCCAATTGCAGTGGTCCAATAGGTAAAACAATGGAGTGGGGAGAAAAGAAGATAGCCTCCAATGGTGTAGTAGGATTAGGAATCCAAAAGTATTTATTGTATTTAAAAAGCAGGTAGCACAAACAGTGCTTAAAATAACAGAGCAGCGTTAAAAATCAAGATGCAGACGTGGCGTTTAAAATTGCCCGCCTTACGTCCGATGCCTCCGCTTGTGCGAGTGTAATCCTCGGTCTCGACTTTCGGCTCCCTACGGCGTTACGTCACGCACCTGCTGACTTCATCAGGGGATTCTATGGCTGTCGGGCCGCCGGCTAAATACGCCCAAACCGAAGTAAACAGACTTCCATTTTCTTGAAGTCCATATTCATGGACATAATGTGTTACAATAAGGGCTGTTATTGGGACGTAACTTAAAGCGTAGATAAACACTTAAACAGATGATTAACATCACGTTTCATGTATATTCCTAGTGCAGGACTGCAAAGCTTAGAATATTACTTACAGAGGAAACTTAAAAGGGTGCAATCTCATCACAATTAGTGATAGACAATGAAAAAATCGGTCATATGTAATTATGAATAATTACTGTTTAAATGCACACACACGTATATTATTTTAATTATAATGGTGAAGGATTAAATTCAATAAATAAAATTAATCGTAAGATTAAGTTTAAGGTTAAACAGTTATAAAAGGTAATAAAAGTTAAAAGTCAAAACCATATAGGGCAATGGGTGACGCATGTTAAAATGCATCAGTGTCGTGATTTATTAACCCTCAGTGGGCCAGTGAACAGAAAATGGCCCTAAAAAGTAAATAGTGTACCTATTTAATTTATATTAATAATAGTGGACTATATTGATGTAGGGATGGCGGTGTGGATGAGATAAAGGTCCTGAGTGATGGATTTAACCCTTGCTACTCTATCACATATATGCACATAAGGACAATGTCTCGTCGTGTAGAAAACCTCAACTCAGGACTTGAGTAGTGTTATTAGTGGTAGAGGGCAAGGTATCTTTCCCACTAGGTGAGATGGGTATAGGAACAAATATTTAAAAAAGTCCCACATTACCGGTACATCTACTGAATCTAGATGCCCAGTAGTGTCCATGGGTATACCAATCAATATAAAATTGTCTCAACCGATACTCCCACAAGCCTAAGTCCATCAGGACCATTTGGGTATCATAATGACATAAATTCACATTTGACAATAGCTAAGGTCAGAGAAAGATAATTCATTAAAATGATTTAAAAAACATTTAAATATTATTTAAAAGCAATTCAAGTCGAAATCCACATTCATACTCCTGGAGTGAGTGTGTTTAATGTATGTATCCAGCGTGTGATTCTTCTTGAACATAATGACTCCGTATTTTGTGGCTACCTCTCCAAGAAGCTTTATTTTTTTCTATGCCCCAAAATTGAAGCATAGTGGCGGTCTTGATTGTGCACTTTCGCAAAATGGCGTGATACGCTATGTTTGGGGTAGCCATTGGTTATATTTCGTACATGCTCTTCTATTCTACATTTTAATTTCCTTTTAGTCCTGCCCACATATTGCAGGTTACAACTACATTGGAGCACGTAGATAACGCCCTCAGTGTGACATCCAATGAAGTCTCTTATTTGATAGGTTTGTCCTGTCATAGTGCCATTGAAGTCTAGTCGTTTGCCTTGAAATGGTTTTGAATGTCTACACGCAAAGCAATTCCTACACGGGTAGAATCCTTTTCCGAAAGAAGGAAAACATTGGTTTGGGAGGCGAGGCAATGACCGATTTGACCAATATGTCTCTTAAGGTGGGAGCACGTTTGTAAATTATTTTAGGTTTATTGGGGAGAATTGTCCTGAAGATCTTTATCCCCCAATAGCACATGCCAGTGCCGTTGGAATGAGTTTGTTAATTTCTTTATGCTGAACGTTGTAGTCTAATATGAGGCTTGTGCTACATTGTCTGGCGGGTGTTCTTTGTTGGCCGTCTTGTTCTCCAGCATATGTTTCTGTCCAGTTTTGTACATTCCTTACTTGTTCTTTTAGCCAGGATATATCTTACCCTTTATCCTCAGAATCTTTTCCCGATGAATTGGGGCCTGCTCATTGAAGTCTTCCTCCTTGGTGCAGTTTCTCTTTAGTCTGACTAGTTGGCCTTTCGGGATGTTATAGAGCCAAGGTTTGTGATGGCAACTTTCAACTGACAGATAGCTATTGGTATCAACCGTTTTAAAGTAGGTTTTGGTAATGATTCTATTGCCTTCCAGTGATACGTTCAAGTCCAAAAAATCCACCTCTTTGGTGTCTATTTTCCACACAAGTTTGATGTTTTTCTCGTTGCTATTCAAGCTTTCCATAAATTTCTCCAGACTTGCTTATTGCCATTCATAGAATGATGACGTCGTCTATATAATCGTTTATACAATATAAGCTCTGCCGGCATGTGTTCGTAGATGGCCGATTCTTCCCATTGGGCCATAAAAGCATTAGCTATGCTAGGGGCGACTTAGCGCCCATAGCTATGCCTATGGCCTGCTTATAATAAATCTGGTTGTGCCAGAATAGTTAAATTTGAGGCAGAACTCCAAGCATTGCATGACCGTGTAATTGTTGTTCAAAGTGTTACAGCACTGAAAGCTGAAAATTGGCCTGGGTAGGAAGGGGGGTGAAGTGCCTGGTATTAAAGTGGTTAACATTGTAAGCTGCCATTACTGGCCTCTTTTTAGAAGATGATGCTTCGACTTGTCATCCTTTAAACCTCACTACTTAGTCACTAACCCCAAAGTGCCTGTGGATAGTGTTGGGTTCTAAAATGGGAGTTAATACATTCTATGTGGTTTTAATTTTTGTCAATTACTTCATTGATTTAGTTATTAATAAAGAAGTATGGGATTGTACAAATAAATAGTAATTACTACCCTCACTACAGAAACAGCTTCTCTTTTTTTCATCTGTTGCTCCATTTTTGCAGTATTCCTAGTTCTATGTGACTGAAATAGGTTGTACCTTCTGGACCCCACAGCTCTGGACGTCTGCATGTTAAACAGACCCCCCCCCCCCCCTAACAATACAGACCCCCCCTAACAATACAATACCCCCCTAACAAGAAATAGGTTATGCCTCAGGTTTGAAAGTTAAGAGTGGGCAGTTTACATCTCCCTGTAGCTCTCAGCTGTGGCTGCGCTTTCCCACATGCTGAGGTCTGAGCCGCAAGCTGGAACATTCATGTTTGTTATGTGCCTCTGTTTTTAAGGCAATGTGACATCACACTGTCTACAAACACCGGAGGCACATAACGTATGCTGAGCTGTGGAGATTGCAACACTAGAGACTGTTCTGTGCAAGAAAAGCATTAATAGTTTCTCACTAGGACTCGACAATTCAAAAAAGTAAATTCATACTTCTCTTTTAAATGTTAACACTGATGCTGTGTTGGGGCTCGTTTACACCTGTTTTGCTCCCCGAAGAGCGACCCAAGTTCTGGTCAATCTTCAGAGAGCATTTGACAGGCAGTAAGTAGGCGTAGTATTCTAAACAACCATGCCTTAATTGCATGTGTTGCATTGCAGCCCCATTCACTTGAAAGGGTTAGGCTTGCTGGGTGCTACCACCTGCCAAGCACAACGGGTGTTTATAATACCTACCACACCGCAAAGCAATGTAGGCAGCCATGGCAATATGTTAGACCAGCCTCTGCAGAAAAGAACAATTAAAGTGATTGTAAACTGCTGACGAATTAAAAAAATTTAATTATATAACATCGCATACTAGCACATTATGAAATACCTTGAACAAAGCCCTTCCAGTGGGGTTGCCGCTCACTGCTGAGACGGCGTGACATATCCCCCCCCCCCCCCCCCCCGTGGTTTATTTTGCGTAAGCACTGTAACCTGGACGTTCAGAACGCATGCGCCAATGATGTCAGCTGCATGCACTCTGCATATCTCCTAAACTGTTTAGGAGATATTTACAGTACCTACAGGTAAGCCTTATTTATAGGCTTAGCTGTAATTGTAAGTACTAGTGGTTAACAGAGTTTACAACCACTTTAAGGGGGTGTGACTCAACAGTGTGTTTTTCACTGCCCCACTATTCCAAGTGTAAATGAGCCCAGAACTTGTTCAGTCATGTGCTGTAGCTATTGTGTTCCATATACTTCATCTCTTCAATAAAGAGACCTTTCTGCCAGTTTTATCAAAGCCAACGTCAAGTCAAAATGTTTCATTTTACAGGGTGGGGAAGGGTTGTCACTAGAGTTGAGCAGACACCTGGATGTTCGGTCCGAACCCGAACTTTAAAAACAAAAATTCGGGAACCCGAACTCCGAACCCCATTGTAGTCAATGGGACACAGACTTTTAGAAAAAAATAATGTGCGGAGGTTCCCCGCAAATTCCAAATATGGATATTAAGGGGAACCCCGCCGTCAATTTAAAAAAAAGATGTACGGTTCCCCCTAAATATCATAACCAGACCCTTCAGGTCTGGTATGGATATTCAGGGGAACCCCGCCGTCAATTTAAAACAAAAATGACGTGCGGTTCCCCCTAAATATCCATAACCAGACCCGGTTATCCGAGCACGTTGACCTGGCCGCCGCAGAAAAGAGGGGGACAGAGTGCGGCCCCCCCTCTCCTGAACCGCACCAGGCCACATGCCCTCAACATGGGAGGAATGTCCCCATGTTAATGGGGACAAGGGTCTCATCCCCACAACCCTTGCCCGGTGGTTGTGGGGGTATGCGGGCGGGAGGTTTATCAGAATCTGGAAGACCATTTAACAAAGGGGACCCCCAGATCCTGACCCCCCCCCCCTGTGTGAAATGTAATGGGGTACACTGTACCTCTACAATTTCACGAAGGAAGTGTAAAGTATTGTAAAAAAAACACACTGACACCGTAGGAAATAAAGTCCTTTATTAAAAAAAAAAAAAAAAAAAAAAACCTCCAGCGGTGAGAAATCCACTCGTTCCCGGCTTCCTGCTTTGTCCTGATCCTGCGACGGCTGCGGGTGATCTCCCGCGTCGAGACGATCCTGCGACGGCCGGGTGATCTCCGATCCAGCGATGTGAAGATCCATCCGGAGCGCAGCAGCATCCCCGACCTCCTCATCGCCGGACACAGCCCAGCGGAATGACGCGCTGGAGCTGTGACATTACTTATATAGAGGAGGCAGGGCCACCCGTCACGTGACCCCGCCCCCTCTGACGTACCCTCTGCTACATCACTGGCGAAGCCGGGCTTACCCAGTGACGTAGCAGAGGGTACATCAGAGGGGACGGGTCACGTGCTCGGATGTGGCCTGGTGCGGTTCAGGAGAGGGGGGGGCCGCACTCTGTCCCCCCCTCTTTTCTGCGGCCGGCCAGGTCAACGTGCTCGGATAACGGGTCTGGTTATGGATATTTAGGGGGAACCGCACGTCATTTTTGTTTTAAATTGACGGCGGGGTTCCCCTTAATATCCATACCAGACCTAAAGGGTCTGGTTATTGAATTTGCGGGGACCTCCGCACAATGTCACCTATTTTTTTTTTATTATTATTTATTTATTTTTTAGCCATCCCTGGCTCACTTTTGTAAATCTCTACATTGGGATGACTCTTGACTGAAAGATTCCTGGGTTACACTGTTGTCTGCAGAGGGATTTGGACACTTAAAAAATACTACTAGAGCCAGCCCAGTATACCCCCCTTTACTCCCAGCATGCCTTTGTTTTTTACTAGTTTTCTTGGAACATCTTTTCTCTACTGAGAAAAGTTAAACTTTCAACTAAGATCTTTTTTGTTCAGAAACGTTTTATGTGCTTCTTGAGCCTTACCCTTAGAAGCTTTGGGCACTGTCCCTAGATGCAGCTGGACTGGAAAATCGAGGGGCTTGTCTGTCCTTCAGGCACTGCCCTGTGTCCCTTTCCAGACCCAAGTGTACTGTATTAGTTGGCAATGGAGTCTTTTGGGTCCAGAGCCTTGTCAAAGCTTGTGCTGTGACTCTGTCTCTGAAGATTCACTTTGTGAGTAGGCTAGTTGAGCAGAGCACTGGGAGCTAGTGAGAACCTTTGGGCAGCCTTCAACTCACAATTTTACATTGGTTTACCACAGAAAGGATTAAGATTAAGGGACTGGGTATTGGCATCATCCACTATGTTGAGTGTGGTCCATGTTGCACGATTCATGCTCTTCTCTCACCTAGTCAGCATTAAAGAGACGCTTTCCTGCCACTGCTCCTGATCACGTGTGACCTAGATTATCCTTAATTGGTCTTTGCTGCCCCACCTACAAGTGACCTAGTTATCTCTGAGCATCCTACCAGCTGATTTGTGGGTATTTAGGCCTAGGCTTGTACCCTGAGGCTGTCCGTTTTCATCCGATCTCCCCATAGAAGGCAGCGGTCACCCGCCTGCTCAGCGGGGAGTTTACGGAGCGATCCCAGCTGAGCTAGCTTTGTCCGTGCAGCAGATCCGACCTGTGTAAAAGGGAGCTCCTGGCCCCCCATCTCTGCTGGCTAGCACTGGAATACAGCCTCCCGTGTCCTCTGATCTACTCTACAAAGCCGCCATCGGGGGCCCCAACTCACGGGTAATGCGGGCCCCCCAACAAAGTGTCAGTGGAGCTCCCGACCGGGAGCAGTCTGGTAATCTCCTGCAGTATGTCCGCACTCTCTCAACCTCTCCTGTAGTATGTAGTAGTGATCTGCTTTAATCTCTAGTAACCAATCAGTAAGTGGTAATGATGTGCTGTAACCGATAGCAACCAATCAATGAGCGCTAATAATGTGCAGTAACCTCTAACAATCAATCGGCAAGCAAAAATTATGTAACCTCTAGCAACCAGCCAGTGAGCGATAAGGATAGGCTGTAACCTCTGGCAAACATTTGATCTGCTGCAGTAAACGATTTTGAGTCTACCTGCTATTTTTTGTATGTCTCAGAATGGAGGGGGGCCCAAGAAAATGTTTGCCCAGGGCCCAATCAAAATGGCTATATATATATATATATATATATATATATATATATATATATATATATATATATATATATATATATATATAATGTATGGTGTTTGGTGGTTGTAGGTAATTTCCTAGCAAAAAATGCTGATTTTTAACTTGTAAACAAAAAGTCTTAGAAATAGGCATGGTCAAGAAGTGGTTTTAAAAAATAAATCCGGATTTTACAACTGGGTCATTTTAATGGTTATTCTTCAAATCGGCCACAAGATGGTGGCAACGTGTCTGCCAATCTTCTACAATGTAGTATCACTCCTTGCCATAGATGTCTTCCCTTCCCGATTAGCTGAATACAGATCATAGACATCGGTTCCTTATAAATCTGGCAGGTCGGCTGAAAACTTGCTAGTAGACTTGGGCAGAGTGCTTCTTTTAGTGATTCGAATGATTTGGATCAGTACAGTGAAATGATTCGAATAACTGAATCGACTCAGGACTCATTTCCTCCAAGCTAAGATTAAGGATCATGAACTTCAGTTCTGTGATATGTTCAGTACACTCAGCATATTAAATGCTAAGTAACTTTATTTTGCTCACACACAGCTCATGATCCAATACAGAATCACTGTAAGCTCTCTAGGCTGTGAGTCCTTCATAGACTCATCAGTCATGCTGTTGGCTCACATAGCTTATTTTACAAAACAAAATGTTGATTCTGCTCTCTGAGTCTTTGAGTCATTTACAGATTGGACTCAGTCTTGCTGCTGCCTGCCTCACACACAGCT
The DNA here is from genome assembly GCF_905171775.1 of Rana temporaria. Taxonomy (NCBI): domain Eukaryota; kingdom Metazoa; phylum Chordata; class Amphibia; order Anura; family Ranidae; genus Rana; species Rana temporaria. The sequence continues at coordinate 250,017,057 of NC_053490.1, read as the reverse complement.
TATCATACAAAAGAGAATTGTTTGTTCTCTGTGATTTATTCAGAGACTTGGGGCCAGATTCACAAAGAGATACGACGGTGTATCTCCTGATACACTGTCGTATCTCTGAGTTAGGCCGATCGTATCTATGCGCCTGATTCATAGAATCAGTTACGTATAGATATGCCTAAGATCCGACAGGTGTAACTGTGTTACATTGTCGGATCTTAACTGCAATTTAAAAATGGCCGGGGGGGGGCGTTCTCGCTGATTTACGCTGAGAAATATGTAAATCAGCGAGATACGCCAATTCACGAACGTACGCGGGCCCGACGCAGTGTTTTAACGACGTTTACGTAGCGGTTTTCCCGGCGTATACTTACCCCTGCTTCTATGAGGCGCAGCCAATGTTAAGTATAGCCGTCGTCCCCGGTCGATTTTTTTTTTACGTCGTTTGCGTACGCCGATTCTCAAATGCGCTGGACGCGAGTTACGCTCACGCCAAAACCAATGACGTCCTAGGGAGCAATGCACGCCGGGAAAATTCGCGGACGGCGCATGCGCATTTAAATCGGCGCGGGGACGCGCCTGATTTAAATGCTACACTCCCCCTAGCCGCGGAATTTGAATTCCGCCGGGGGATTTACGATCCGCCGCTGCAAGTTTGGAGGGAAGTGTTTTGTGAATTACTCACTTTTCTCTCAAACTGGCGGCAGCGGATCTTAAATCACATAGGTCACGCGGACCTAAAGATCCGCTGATCTATGTGAATCTAGCTCTTGGAGTCTTGCTTGCTCACACAGTTTATCATGTTATCGCTCATTTTACAAATCATGAGCTGAGGCTGCTGTTTTTAGCTCCCTCACTACTCATCCTGAAAGGGGAGGATCTTTGAACAATGAATTGAATCAGATTCACTTTCATGATTCGACTCATTCAAACACTGCAGTGATTTAGCGATTCAGTAGCCAAGCCTACTTGTTAGTAAGGGGAGGGCGAGAGGAACGGCCCGGTGCGGCGGGATAATGGTGGCCGGGCAGAGCAGAGCTGAGCAGGTGAGGAGAGCCCGGGAAGTGATGGATCATGGAGGCCGATGGTCACCCCCCCCCCTCCTCCCAGCGTTCTCTCATCTGTGCCCCCCTCCCATGGCTGCCAGTCATCCCCCCTCACTAGACTGTGGCTGACACCCACCCCCGGCCCCCACTGATGCCACAAACCTGGGCATTGCAATGACAGACACAATTGCTGCGGTTCTGCCAGCCATTCCAAAATGTTCTGCACAAGTGACAAATCGCCCCACACTTGTTCAGGTGCCATTTATTTTAAATGGCAAAGTAATGTTGGTGTGGTTCTCCTGCGATAGTCGCCACAAACCACACCATGGAAAGTTTGACACACAAAAGAACCCCCTGCTCCTTTCTGACTGACAAGTTACGCACAACAATCGTGGCAGTGCCACACCTGTGTTTAGGCGCCATTGAAAACGAAAGGCACCTGAACAAGCGTGGGGCGATTTGTCAGTTTTGCACAGCGTTTTGGAATCGTGGGAAAGAATTGCGGCGATTCTGCCCGCTATAGCAAACTCCCAGGTGTGAACAGGGCCGCTGATAGGGCAGTACAACCAACCTAGGTCTACCGGGTCTGGCCAGCAGCGGGGGGCCTGAGTAGCTTTGTAGTTAATTTCTAGCTAAAAAAAACGAATTGGCTAAATAACTTTATTAACCTGTACCTACTCGATTGACAAGGTATATAGTACCTTCCTGGGCCCCATCAGGTTAACAGAGGGGCCCAGGAGGTGAGAGCAGAAGAGGGACTTTTTCTCCATTTTCCGGCGGAGGCATACAATCCCTGCTCTGCACCAGTGTAACTTGTGCTCACTGTATGCTTTCCTCGGCGGATGGATTCAATTGTAATGTGGCTCCCTTCCCACAGTAAGTGCCATGCTGCAGCCTGAGGGGGAGACTAATCACTGAGGAGGCTGAAAGAAAGAGTAATCCCGACGCTGGTCCACAGGCAAGCAATCCCCCCCCCCCCCCCACACACACATCACACATGCTGAGGCGCAGTCCCCAGACTCCCAATTGTGTGCTCATGGTCATTATCATCATTATGATCAGAGCACAGCAGGTGCTGTATGGTTCTGTCATTGTAACATGCTGTTGTATGGCTCTGTCAGCGTAACATACTGTGTGGTGCTGACTTTCTTAACCACTTCCCGCCCAGCCTATAGCAGAATGAAGGTCGGGCATGGTTCAATTATCCTGACTGGATGTCATCTGACGTCCAGCAGGATAACAGCCGTTGCGCGCCCGTAGGGGCGCTAATCGCGACGATCGGTGGTAGTCAGTCTGACACACCGCTCCGACGGAGGCTCTTTACCACGTGATCAGATGTGTCCAATCATGGCTGACCACAATGTAAACAGGAAGGGCCGTTGATCGGCTTTTCCTCACTCGTGTCTGACAGACGCGAGTAGAGGAGAGCTGATCTGCTGCTCTCCTGACAGGGGGGTCTGTGCTGATTGTTTATCAGCGCAGCCCCCCCTTGGATGCCCGTCTAGGACCACCAGGGATGGCCACCACATTGGACCACCAGAGATGGCCCCCTAGACCACCGTGGAAATGCCAATCTCTGCCCAGGCAGCTGCCAATCAGTGCCCATCCACAATGCCTGCCAGTGCCACCAGGGATGCCCATCAGTGCTGCGTACCAGTGTCCATCAGTGCCACGTACCAGTGTCCATCAGTAAAGAGACAGAGATTGCTGCTCCAGGCAGGTCTTGTTGGGTGCAAATCTTCTTCTCAGGAACTGAGGGTGCTAGCAATGCACATGGCAAATAAGAACAAAAGATGATCAGGACAGCCGCACTCCAATCCAACGTAACTTTAATGTAAAAAACTGGAAACAGGCACTACAAGTCACAGCAACGGAACCTAGGACAGCTGACACGTTTCACACTAACTTCAGTGTTTACTCATAGCTGATTTTTCAGAAAATGAACCTCTAATACATATATCAATCCTATCCAGACACGTGTCTATCAGTGCCACCCATAAGAAACCCATGAGTGCCGCCTATCAGTGCCCACCAATGCCACCCATGAGTGCCCATCAGTGCCGCCTATCAATGCCCATCAGTGCTGCATATCAGTGCCACCCATCAGTGCTTTGTCTGTACCACCTCATCGGTGCCGCCTTATCAGTGCCCATCAGTGAAGGAGAAAAATTACTTATTTACAAAATTCTATAACAGAAACAAAAGAAAAACGTTTTTTTTTTTTTTTTAAAATGTTTGACTTTTTTTTTATTTGTTTAGCAAAAAATAAAAACTGCAGAGGTAATCAAATACCACCAAAAGAAAGCTCTATTTGTGTGACCGCGCAATTGTCATTTAAACAGCGACAGTGTAGAAAGCTAAAAATCGGCTTGGGCAGGAAGGGGGTGTAAGTGCCTGGAATTGAAGTGGTTAATACATGGCTGTTCTCTGTGTTACAGACTATAACACAGTACAGCCATAAGAAAGTCCGCACCCAACAGCCATACCAGCACCTGCTGTGCTCTGATCATCATAATGATAATGACCATGAGCACACAATAAAATGGTACTTTACACATGCGATGGGGGGGAAGGGACAGTAAAAACACACAGCTTAGCTGCATTTCTGTATTGGGTAGATATCGGCCATGAGAGAAGTCAGTCTGTGTGTCGTGTCCTGTCAGAAAGCCGCTACCCATCATAAAATGCAATGGAAGTGATGTTCCGTCGTGGCCAACTTGGTGCACTCGCCTGCAGGCAGTGTCATCTTAAGAGCATTATAGGCCCCCGGGCAATACGGTGCACTGGGGCCCTGTCTACACAATCACGCACGAGAATTTACTGACAAAAATCATAAAATTTACTGGCAGAACCACATTTTTTACTGCCACTGCAAAAAAAGTAGACTGAGTTCCCCCTTGCATTGTAAGGGGGAATCCTGCAGACTCTGATGTAAAGGGGAACTCTGATGTGGGGGGCACTCTGGTGACCAGAGACCACCTTCCGTAGAGTAAATACACTAAGGTAAGGGGGGTCACTAATATAGGAGGGGGAACCTTTATATCAGTGCCCCCTTACATTTTTGCATTCACTCCCCCCCTTACATCAGCAACCCCCCCGCACTCGTGGAGGACCGGATCTGCTCTGTGATTTCCGCAAACTGAGCATGGTTAGTTCTAACCCGTCACTCGCCACAATTTTTTACTGGGGTTGCTGGGCAGCCGGTGGGGCCCCCCAGGCAAGCAGGGCCCCCGGGCAACTGCCCAGCGTGCCCAATGGAAAAGATGGCCCTGCCTGCAGTTAGCATACAGTCAGAAGGTGGCAAGCAGACATCTTTTTACACCCACCAGAGACTTGCATTTCACACACATATATTTACCAGTAAACTTATATAGTGAATTACAGTATTTAGAAATCCGTGACACTGTTTTGATGTTGGATTTTAAAAGCAGCGGCAAGCCTGCTGATCTCACAGGTTTACTAATCTGACAGAACACTGCTGCTTTTAAGATTCAACAGCTTGACAGATTTCAAAACCCTGTATTTCACTATATAAGCTCAGTTTACTGATAAAAATAAGTGTGAAATGCACAGACTTCTGTGAGTGTAAAAAAAAAATGCCTGCTTTGCGACTTTAGACTGTAGGCTTAGTGTGGCTGAGTGTGGGGCGTACCATGATGGCCACGACGGAACGCCATGTCAGTTGCACTTTCTGATATGTAGCGGCTTTCTGATAGAAGACCTGGATGAATTGGGACCCTGTGCTATTCAGTACCTCTCTGGAGAAGAACCACCCAGACCACAGGATCCACTTCTTCCTGTGGCCGGCAATGGTGAGAGTGGCCTTGTGATCAGAGGCTGTGTGATGGGATAATAAGAGTGTAATCCCAGAGAGACGATCAACACACTGCATCACATCTCTATTCCTATCCTTTAATACTCCATATTATAATACTGCTATAGTACTATAATATGATACTGTACAATATATATATTATATGGTGTCATGTGTCCCATATATGATATATGACCTGCATTACATCTCTATTCCCCTCATCATACTGTATATCCATTATAATACTCTATATACAATATAATACTGTACAACGTATATAGTGTAATGTGTCCCATATATGACCTGCATTACATTTCTACTCCCTCATATAATACTCTATATACAATATAATACTGTTATAGTACTAGAATATAATACTGTACAATATATATTGTATATGTTGTCATGTGTCCAATATATGATATACAGTATGACCTCATTACATCTCTATTCCCCTTATATCATACTCTACATCCATTATCCAATACTGTATAATACTCTATAATATACTGCTAATACAGTATGGTGTAATATGTCCCATATATGATATATGACCTGCATTACATCTCTATCCCCTCATATAATACTCTATATTAGTGTTGCACCAATACCGAGCATTTGCACGAGTACTTGTACTCATGCAAATGCGCCAATGCCTAATTCGATACCTAGCAGCCTCAGAGATGATCAGTGCGGTTATGGGAGAGTTACAATCACTGATCTCCCTGTGTGGCTTTCAATAAAACAGCTGACAGCCGCTTCTCCTATTCTCCCTCCCGTGGCTTTCAGCTGCTTTATTGAAAGCCACACAGGGAGATCAGTGATTGTAACTCCCCCACCGCCTCACTGATCACCTCCGATTGGCCCCTGTATCCTCCTCAAGGTCCCCCTTCCGTGTCCTCCTCCGGGTCCCCCTTCCGTGTCCTCCTCCGGGTCCCCTTCCATTTCCTCCTCTGGATCCACTTCCGTGTCCTCCTCCGTGTCCCCCTCTGTGCTCCCTAGGTCCTCCTCTGGGTCCCCCATTGTGCTCCCCAGGTCCCCCTCTCTGCTCCCCGGGTCCTCCTCTGGGTCCCCCTCTGTGCTCCCCAGGTCCCCCTCTCTGCTCCCGGGTCCTCCTCTGGGTCCTCCTCTGGTCCCCCCCCCCCTGTCCCAGATCTGTCAGGATGGAAAATATGTCATTTACCGGCTTCTTCCTTTTCTGAATGGTCACTGTCTGTCCATTCATAACTGTGCATCGTAAACTGGGTTTACCATACTTCAGTTTATGAATTAACAGGAGCCCCTGTCTCCTGTCCATTTATCTTCAGTGCAGCTGAGGCTATAGAGAAAGGAACTAGGTAAACTGTGTCCTCAGTCCCTTTCCCCCTGATATCTCACCCAACAGGGCTGAAAAATAAATAAATAATAATAATAATAATAAAAAAATAAACAATTATAAAAAATAAAAAAAAACACTGACTCCGTCCACTCCTGCAACCCCCCCCCCCCCAAAGAGAAAGCATTGGCAAAAATATATATATATAAATTGTTAAAAATAATATTGTAAAAAATAAATAAAAATAAAAAACTACTGACAAAATCCACGCCTCATCAGTGCTGAATATTAGTGCCACTGTCAAATGGCATTAAAAAAAAAAGAATCGGTATCGGAGAGTACTTTGAAAAAAAGTATCGGTAATTGTACTCGGTCTTAAAAAAGTGGTATTAGTGCAACCCTACTCTGTATACAATGTAATACTGTTATAGTACTAGAATATCATACTCAGTGGCAGTTCGTCCATAGAGGGCGCTGGAGCGCCGCACCCTCTGGCTCTCACCGCCACTAAGTCTAATAACATAGATTCATGCATTGCACGAATCTATGTTATTGTCGCCACTGCCGCTGTTCTATTCAGATGGCCGGACATGAGCGCCGACCATCTGAATAACGGCAGGTGGTTGGCTGTATGGAAGTGCCTATCAGAGTACAGCCCTCGGGTCCCCGGAAGCTTATCCTCGGAACGCACACGGGGTGCGTTCCTTGGATATGACTGACAGGCGTCTCAGCCAATCAGGTTTGCCGGTTCTGGCTACCGGTAACTTGATTGGCTGAAGCGTCATCGAGGGCGGGAGAAGACATCGAGGGTCGAGGACGTGGATGGCTGACTCCAGTTAAGGTAACTGCCGGGCCGGGCGGGGGGAGGGGCATTTTACAGGGCACAGCGGCGACGAAGGGCACAGTGACATCAATGAGCACAGTGGCGACAATAGGCACAGTGGGGACAATTGGCACAGCGGCATGAATGGGCACAGTGGCGAAAATTAAAGGGCACAGTGACATCAATGGGCACAGTGGCGACAATAGGCACAGTGGGGACAATGGGCACAGTGGGGACAATTCGCACAGCGGCATGAATGGGCACAGTGGCGACAATTAAAGGGCACAGTGGCAACAATTAAAGGGCACAGTGGTGACAATTGGCACATTGGCGACAATTGATGGCACAGTGGCTGTGTTTGATGGCACGGCACAGTGGCTGCGTTTGATGGCATGGCACAGTGGCTGCGTTTAATGGCATGGCACAGTGGTGCGAATTGATGGCACAGTGGCTGCGTTTGATGGCATAGTGACTGCATTTGATGGCATGGAACAGTGGTGACAATTCATGGCACAGTGGCTGCGTTTGATGGCATGGCATAGTGACTGCATTTGATGGCATGGCACAGTGGTGCGAATTGATGGCACAGTGGCTGCGTTTGATGGCATGGAACAGTGGTGACAATTGATGGCACAGTGGCTGCGTTTAATGGCATGGCACAGTGGTGCGAATTGATGGCACAGTGGCTGCGTTTGATGGCATGGCACAGTGGCTGCGTTTAATGGCATGGCACAGTGGTGCGAATTGATGGCACAGTGGCTGTGTTTGATGGCATGGCACAGTGGTGACAATTGATGGCACAGTGGCTGCGTTTCATGGCATGGCACAGTGGCTGCGTTTAATGGCATGGCACAGTGGTGCGAATTGATGGCACAGTGGCTGCGTTTGATGGCATGGCATAGTGACTGCATTTAATGGCATGGAACATTGGTGACAATTCATGGCACAGTGGCTGCATTTGATGGCATGGCATAGTGACTGCATTTGATGGCATGGCACAGTGGTGACAATTGATGGCACAGTGGCTGCGTTTGATGGCATGGCACAGTGGGTGCGTTTGATGGCATGGCACAGTGGCTGCGTTTAATGGCATGGCACAGTGGTGCGAAATGATGGCACAGTGGCTGCGTTTGATGGCATGGCATAGTGACTGCATTTGATGGCATGGAACAGTGGTGACAATTCATGGCACAGTGGCTGCGTTTGATGGCATGGCATAGTGACTGCATTTGATGGCATGTCACAGTGGTGACAATTGATGGCACAGTGGCTGCGTTTGATGGGCACAGTGAGGCTGCAATTTTTTTTTTTTGCGCCCCCCCAAAAATTTTGAGCACCAGCCGCCACTGATAATACTGTACAATGTATACAGTATATGGTTTAATCAGTGTCAGCTGGTGTTTGGATTTTTTTTTTGGGGGGGGGGGGGGCGGGTGACGGGCGGCGGGCTGACAGAAGTCGTATACAGCAGGTTAATACAGACAGACTCCTGAAGTTTGTCTCACTGATTTGGCAAAAAGAATCTCCAGTCGCAGATTCGGTGAAGCCCTCACCGGTTTCCCAGGCATCAGTAAAGGAAAAGGGAACAATCTTCCAATCGTCGGGAGTCTGTCTGTATTAACCTGCTGTATATGAGTTCTGTCATGGGGGTCATATAAATCCGGTGAATAGGCTATGTGGCTGGTGTTGGTGGAGGAAGATCCTAGTCACTATTGTTGGATACATGGAATCACATGCACTTTTGGATATCGTTTGATAGGAATTGAATGGACTTTGTTTACTTATTATCATTTACTTTTGGACATTGCACTATACGTTTATAATAATAAAATTATAGTTTACAGAAGTATATTGTCACACACTGGAGAGATTCGGTGGTCACTACATGTAATTGGTATTTAAAATTTTTACTGTCACTTTATTGTTAGCAACCTGTTGGGGACACCTAGTGGTTGCTTAATATATTGCATTCATTTGCATTTATGATGTACAGTGTATGTTTAGTTAGTAAGTAGGGTGCGCGGTTCACTATTATTTTCTTTCAGTTTTCACACTTTACAACGAGCATCCCCTGTCATCATCATCATACTTTTGCGCAGGTAGGGGAATAACAATTGGTTTATTCAGTGGGGTATTTAGGTTTTGTGCTGCCCTAGGCTTGACTAAACTCGTGCACCCCCTAATTTAACTATGATCCACCCTTTCCTGTCAAGGTCACACCCCTTTCTGTTTAAGACCTGCCCTGAAATTTTCCAGTGAGGACACTAGTTCTGAGGGCCTTGGGGGGGGGGGGGGGGTCAGTGTAGGATTCCCTTAATCTGCAGAGATTTCCTCTCACTTCCTGTTTGGCTATGGGGCCGGAAATAAACAGATGGCAAAATAAATAAAAATTAACAGGGGCTATAACCATCCCTTACTCTATCCAAAATGGAATCCAAAAGATATTGCCTAGAATTCTACTTTAAGCACAAATTTCTGCTAAATTTATGGTGGACTAGGAGTATATAACCATGCCAGTGGTGCAGCAGAAAACATGTGGCACAGTGATGGAGGTATATGGTGCAGGCAGTAAGCAAAGGAAGGATTGGGGGAAGGAACAAATAAATCCATCTATTTATTTTTCTCATCAGCAATCAACAGAAAAAAAATTAAGATTCCTTAATATGTACAACTGACACAAGCAAAGGATTGCAGGAGAGTCCTACTACCTACCTGCCAGGTATAGGTGACCATGTCAATGTCCCTTTTTTCCGCACTATCCCTATTATATCAGCACCAGTGCGGCTGCTTTATGGGGGCACCAGACCGATTTGTCTTATGGCCCAGTCCACCTCATAAGACTGAGGCTACACTAAAAGTATAGCGTAAGCCGGCGGGAACTCTTTTCATGCTGCCCCCCTGCAAAGTGCTGCCCTAGGCCTGGGCCTTGTTGGCCTAGGCCAAGATACAGTGTTGCCTCCATCCCTCTGTCTGACTCCTGTATATCCTAGGGAGAGTTCCATCCATTGTTTGGATGTAGTCAGAGCTCTAAGGCCTTGTACACGATAGGATAGCCAGAGGACAACGGTCTGAAGGACCGTTGTCTTAGGTTAACCGATGAAGCTGACTGATGGTCCGTCACGCCTACACACCATAGGTTAAATAACCGATCATGTCAGAATGCGGTGATGTAAAACACAACGACGTGCTGAAAAAAAACGAAGTTCAATGCTTCCAAGCATGCGTTGACTTGATTCTGAGCATGCGCGGGTTTTTAACCGATGCTTTTGCATACTAACGATCGGTTAGGCGTCCATCGGTTAAATTTTAAAGCAAGTTCCTATTTTTTGAACCGAAGGTTAAATAACCTATGGGTTCCACACACGATCGGTTTTGACCGATGAAAACGGTCCTTCAGACCGCTGTCCTCTGGCTATCCTATCGTGTGTACGAGGCCTTAGTGTTTCCCTCCCAGCTGCATCTTCATTCATACAAGCAGACTCTTTTCCCATTCGCAAGGGTCCCCATAAAGCACAACCTCCTTCCCATTGGCTTTTGAACCTCAACAAACACAAATTTAGGCTTAAAGCTGGACTCTGGGAAAACCGGAAACCTCCTCCATTCAGAAAATGCCTTGTGTGCTTTTCACTGAATGCAAGACCTTCTATGATTGTTCTATCATGCTCCCCTCCTCACATCACAGAAAGCTATGTATTTAGTAAAAAGAACACAAGGCTTTTTCTGAATGGAGGAGGTGTACAACGAGTTAGTCTACTGCAGCCGGAACTACAAATATCAATGCCAGATATTGAGCACTTACAGTTATGTGGGGGCTGAATGAATGTAACATTTTTACCATAAAGAGAAGCAGCCAAACATGGGACAGGTTTCAGTAGAGGTAAATTATTTTTAATCAGCAAAAGGACCCATGCTGTTGTTCTTCCCCAGAGTTCAACTTTAAGGATGAGGTTCCAACATTTCCTATCAAAGTGCAGTTTCTTAAAGGAAATCAAAGGACACAGGTTCCACCCCTCTATCTTTATAATCTACTAGAGGTTTCAGCATCCCCCCTCACCCCCCCTCCTTTTACTTAGCTGAGCCCTCATTCAATCCAGCGCCGTGCATGCCTGCTGCTCTTCTCTGCCCTCAATTCCGGGTCTAGCTGGCTTTGCTGTGCCCTTGGCTTCCAGTACTGTCAATCCATACCAGTGACATGGGAGCAAGGGGCAGGGCCGTGTCCTACTGTCTGTGTCAATGGAAGCTGCTTCCTATGGGGGCACTTGACAGAGAGGAGGGGCCAGGAGCGCTGACAGGGACCCAAAAAGGAGGTTCACCAGCGCTTTGAGCAATTCCGTTGCACAGAGCAGGTAAGGATAGAGATGTTTGTTATTAAATAAAATAAAAAAACCTTCACAATTAATTTAGGACTTTAGAACCACTTTAGGGAAAAGCTTAGTTCAGAACCTCAAAACCTTTTAATAGTGCCCCCCCCCCCCCCCCCCTTAATACTCAACTGAGCCAGATTTCGATCCAGCACTATGCACGTCTGCAGCAGCTCTTCTCCCCTCTCCTCGTTGTCACAGGCTTGGCTTAGAGCATTGGGAGCCATTGGCTCCACCTGCTGTCAGTCAAAAGCTGTGAGCATAGCCCAGGGGCAGTGCCTAGTGCCCACTGTCATTGTGTCATTGTCATTTAAGCGTTTCATATCGATGTAACAATTTAAAAGCGACAGCGCACCAAACCAGCTATAGTGACATTTCTTTGGGTGTTGATGTATTTAAACACATTTTAGAGTGTTGCTTTCTCTGAGAGTCACAATTCTTTTCACTGTGTCATTTAATAGTCACCAAGTGCAGAAGTTTTTTACACAAATCGGCAAAGACAGTGAGGCTCCGGATCGAGCATGCACAAGTGCCCCATAGCAGGGAAGGGGAGGAGCCAGGAGTGTCGATGGGGGACCTGAGAAGAGGAGAATCAGGGCTGATCTGTGCAAAACCATTACACAGAGCAGATAAGTATATCGGGCCAGATTCACGTAGCGCAGCGGATCTATAGATCCGCTCGATCTACGTGAATTAAGATCCGCTCCCGCAAGTTTAGGAGGCAAGTGGCTAATTCACAAACAACTTACCTCCAAACTTGCGATGGCGGATCCTAAATCCCCCGGCGGAATTCAAATTCCGCGGCTAGGGGAGTGTACTATTTAAATCAGGCGCGTTCCCGCGCCGATTTAAATGCGCAGGCGCCGTCCGCGAAATTTCCCGGCGTGCATTGCTCCCACTGACGTCGCTAGGACGTCAGTGGTTTCGACGCTTACGTAAACGACGTCCGTCCGTATTCGAGAACGACTTACGCAAACGACGTTAAAAAATTCAAATTCGACGCGGGAACGCCGGCTATACTTAACATTGGCTGCGCCTGATAAAAGAAGGGGTAAGTATACGACGTGTACGCCGCTACGGAAACGTCGTAAGAAGACTGCGTCGGGTCCGCGTACGTTCGTGAATTTGCGTATCTCGCTGATTTACATATTATTTATCGTAAATCAGCGGGAACGCCCCCGGCGCCATTTTTAAATTTAAAAAAAGATCCGACAGTGTAACACAGTGTAACACTGTCAGATCTTTGTCCTATCTATGCGTATCTGATTCTATGAATCAGGCGCATAGATAGGACCAGTGTAAGTCAGAGATACGATGGTGTATCTGTAGATACACCGTCGTATCTCTTTGTGAATCTGGCCCAACATGTTTATTATTTTAATGAAAATTTTTAAAGCTTTACAGTCATTTTAAGAAGCAAGAGATTTTAAAATTGAGAATTTTACAATTATATTGGAGAATAGAGAAAGGCTTAATACTAAAGTATAGATTGTGAGGGCAGAAAACACTTCTTCTGAATAGAGCAGATCCTCTACCCCTGGATAGCAGGAAAGAATTCCCTATATATTTTGTTGAGGGAATATGTAGGAATAAAAAAATACACGCACCCCAATTTAAGAGTGAAGTTTCAGGAAAAAAAATAATAATTTAAATATAGAACTTTGAAGCAAAATAAGGGTAGCTCAAAACGTTATTTTATTAACATTTATACCACTTATAAGGTAAATATTTAAATAATATCATTTTAAAGTAAAACCAATTTTTTAACAAAGAAAGTGGGTAAATCCTTCTGGGGCTGAAGTGGTTAAGACCAGTGCACACACTGATGCCTGACAAGGGAGGGAAAAGAGACACAAACTCTGCAGGGAGGGGGGCCTGTCAGACAGTGTGTGTCTCTTAGCTCCTCCCAGTCAGGCAGTGTAATTCATTGTCCGTCCCCCCCCCCCCCCCCCCCCCCCCCCCCGTTGGCATTACATTTTATTGCTCTACCCCTGGGCAGGCTCTCTTTTCTTCAATCAGTTTTTTCAAAGAATTTGTACCTGCCGGGTACCAAGCTCTGTCACCCGCACGTCAGATTCCTGTCAGCCTCAACTCTCGCAGGCAGTGCAGAGCGTTACCATGGTTATGCTCTGACGGTCGCGAGAGTTAGACTGTGGCTTCTGTGTGCAGTGCAACAGGAGGATGTCTGGCGCGGAGGTCTGCAATGCCGGGTCTGAGTGTCCCGGGACTCCCAGGTCCCCTGGGCTGTCTCTGGTGGTGTCTGCTCGGTTCAGATCGCACCTCCCCCCAAGACGCTATGCAGCAAATACCATTGGATTTTTTCATGATATCGGCGTATAACACGCACATGCTTTTTTCACTCTGTTTTCAGTGTGAAAAAGTGCGTGTTATACGCCGATAAATACGGTAATTAAAAATAAATATAAAATTCCCTGAGCACTTGATATCTTTTCCTAGTTAAGGGGAATGTTTCATTACAGGATTTAATTGTATATCCTGTTCTTGGGGTGATGCCAGAAGACCCCTGATGTCTCCATTGAGAGGACCTTGTCACTACTGTCATATAAGGGGCTTGTCGGTACATACATATATAGATGGTTAGGGGATGTTATTATATAAACACCTATTACACATCCCTACACACACCAAGAGTGGAAGAAGTAGCCATAGAGCCCCTTCCAGCCTTGTAAATGTGGCCTGTGTATCCAAGTGGTAATGACCCCCGTTCATGAAAGGATTAAATAAAAGAGAAAGCAATTCAAATGCAAATTCTCCACATTTTTATTGTGTGTTTATGAAAGTATAATTATGGACCTATACACATTTTTCCTTTTCCAACTATATATACTCTGATTAAACCAAGAGTCCTTTGGTAAAATCAATTGGTCAGAAGTGAAGATCTAGTGATCTTTTGCCCATTTGCTGACTCACTTTTGACCAAGAGATTCCAAGCCTGCCCACCACGACAAGGTAGACTCTTCTAGGGCAGGACCTACACTAACTACACTGAGCTACCCTACTGGATGCTAGTCATCCTTTTTCTAATGTTGGGTGTATGTTTGTAGTAGGCCTCATCCTATAATCTGTGAGTGCGATCAACTCTCTCCTAATTTGGTTGTCTGTCTGTGTGCATCTCTCTAAAGCATGGAGTGGTCAGTTTATGTACATCTGGATGTCCTCTGTTAGTGTAGTCAGTGCATGCCAGTCATTGTATGTTGACCAGTGTGTGTCAGTAAATAAATGTTAGTCCTGTTTTTACCTGGACACGTAGCCATACTTATCTGCAATTCGGAAGTTAATCTTGACTTCTCGGTCCTCCTGATTTGAGGATGAAGGAATCACAGGTCAAAAAATCTTCACGTGACGCAGGCTTGAAATGAAAACATGCAATTTTAGTATTGGTGCACACAATATAATACCCAACATGTCAAGCATTAGAATTGCAAAACAAAAACAAACTTCAATACCCTAAATTTTCAATAGGCAGCATTATAAAAGCCCCTACAGGCCATCAGTTTAAAGTTAAGGTGCATTTAAAGGGTATTTTTTCAAATGAAATTAAAAATATATAAATTATATAATTTTGCAACAATATTGCACCTCCTCTTTGGCAGTCCCCTGCTGATGCTGTCCATTCCTTGTTCCTCCAAGTGCCCCCATTAGCAAGTAGTGTGCTATGGGAGCACCCATGTGGGTGTGCTTCTGAACCAGGCTGTATGCATCCATAGACACACACAGCGCCAGTAAGCCATGCCCCCGCACACTCCTCACAGGTGTTTGAGGTGTAGGGCTCCTGCTGCTCTGTCTCTCCGCTGAGACCAGGAATTGAAAGGAGGAGTGCTGCAGACAGAACAGTGCTGGAGTGGTGGCAAAAAGTAGGTAAGTGTTTAGGGCTGGGGGGTAGCGGGGGGTCCAAATGGAGAATGTCAGTATGTTCAAATACTACTCCCCCAACCCCAACCCCAAATAATAACCTTAAAACTACTTTATTTATAGATATATTATCACTATATATCACAAATCTAAGAAATTATAAAGACAAAACCTTACACAAACTGTAATTTACCCCCCTCACAGCTGTATCCAGCTATCCCCCCCACCCCCCAAACTCCCCAAAAACCCTTAATCTATGTTTTTATATCAATAGCACTCCTATTCTAATAAATACAATGAAAAAAGGAATTAAAAAGTGATAAAAGAGTAAGCCTGTTCAGCGGTCCGGATCTCTTCTGTGACAAAACGCTACCTGGCATTGGCCCCCCACGCTCTCTTCCTCTGGGAGAACGGCTCCCATTCATCCCACACCTGTCGGCGGTGCTCACCCCTCCGCGCTCCCAGGCAGCCCAGTTCTTCGACAGCCCTCATTTTGCGAGTAGGCCATTGGAAAATTTGAGGGCTGCATTATAATATTTAGAAGTACTTACCTTTTTACGATGCAGCATGATACCCATCTGCTGACCGCCACCACAAAGACGTCCTTTTCCAGATGTTTGGCCTTCACTGGGAAGAAATGTAAGAAAACATATAATTCACCAAAAGTCCATATACTTTCTGCTTTTTCATAGTTTTGTAAATAAAAAAAATGGAAAAGTATGTACTTTTATGGGGGTTTTCTACTTTTTACAATTTTTAAGGGTTTTCTTCATTTGAATTTTATTTCTTGTATTTTTGTCATATTTTTTTGCAGAGGGGACTTACCTTTTACATGCTGGATACGTACGTAGTGAAGGCACTGAAGGACCTTATGGTCTCCGGAATGGATGACGGCGAACTATCATCTGAAGCCCGATCAGGATCCTCTGTCGGTCTTCATTGGCCAGTCGGTGGCGTCTAACTGGCCTGATGGTCCGCGGACTCATCGGTGGTAAGGGGGGGAGGATAAAACCTATAAGAGAAATAACATTTTAGTATGGGGCTGAAACCCTGCAGTACAAACAGTTGTAATCGTAGAACAGAAACATTCAGACTTGGTTCACATATATGCAAACTGGATGAGTTTTGAATTGTATCTAATTTGCATAACAGCGAACCAGACCTGCTTTTAATGGACCCGGCTCACATACATGCGGGCCGGTTGCGCTGTGATTTAAAAAGGGTCCTGGGTGTTTTTCAGTTAGGTTCAGGTGCGATTTAAGTGTCAAATTCACACCTGAATCGCAACTGAATTGCTGAATAAAAACTACACCGGACTAATAATTTTAATACATAATTAATACATTAATAATAATGATAATAAATCCATTAATTCGCCCGCATGTTCAACCCACTGCACCTGGGACTGATAGCTTTCTCTTGGCTATGGGCCTTGCGTGACCTCCCAGGAGCAGTGGCAAATAATATTTATGTTATTCCTTATGAGTCTCAATTCCCGAGCCCAGTTTCCCGCATGTGGTTAAGTTGGTCTTTGTACCTATAACTTATGCCTTGGGGTGCTACTATTTCGCTACTGTTTGTGTTCTCGTATGTTGTAATGTACTCAAAGGCTTTCTTTTTTACATTGTAGATAGAGAAAATTGAGTACTGTCCGTGATACTTTTTTTATTTGCACTAACATAATTTTTCATGGATAAGCTTTCGGGGTGTGTCCCCTTCTTCAAGGTCCAAGCAGAACCTTGAAGAAGGGGACATACCCTGAAAGCTTGTTGATGAAAAATTATATGTTAGTGCAAATAAAAAAAGTATCATGGACAGTACTCAATTTTCTCTGTCACAATTGCACTAATATGGCTACAATCACCTCAAGTCACATTGTAGATCAATGTTTTACTATGCTGGTACTCCTGTTTTTGTATTCTTTTTTTTTTATGGCATCACTAATAAAAATTGTTGGAAAGAAAAATCCATTCATTCAAGCCCAGCACAACAGAGTGGTATACTAAAACCTTCAGGGTCCTGGTGCAAGAAAGCACCCCCTTCCATCAGTCCCGGGGCCCTTCCCACTAATCCCAGTGGCATGGCATTATACCCCCTGCTGAACTCAACCCATTCAAGTGAATGGTGCTGCTCTGCAAACGCCCCACAAATGCATGCAATGCACATTGTTATGACATGCTAGTGTAGAGTTGAAGGGGTTAAAGCAGGCGGTACAGAGGCCTCCTTACTGCCTGTCAAATGATCTATGAAGAGCAATCTGACTGCTAATTCAGCAAATTAATTAGTCAAAGCAAGCATTATTTCCCTAACCGTCTTTCAGGACAGCCACCTTTGAGAGACTTCGGCTCCTCCCTTCACAAGAAACACTGCCTTGACTTTCAAGATTTAAGCCTATACTGCCCCACTGGGCCCTCAGTTTTGGTGCTTCCTCTGACAGGAGACATCGCTGGGAACCAGGGCTGATCAACTGGGGAGGTTGAAGCCGGTTTTTATGGTGGGGAGAAGCTCTCCCAATCTCTATTTTTTATTTTGGCGGAGCCTTGGGCCTTGGGGAAGGTACCGTTAAGTCTGCCGCTTGGCCACCCCAGCTTCTCCTGAGGGTGGGGAGGAAGCTTTGGGGGCCCCTCTCTCATTCTGTCAAAGGGGGCATTGTCGGAGGTGCACCATTCCTCCCCGCATCCTGTGTGGCCAGGGAAGGAGCTTGAGGCTGGACCGGAGGACGTAGTGACGTCACATCCGGTGGGGGCGTGCACTTCTGCCGGGGCTGCGGATTTCAGTTCCAGCCGCGGTCTATGAGAGAGAGCCAGGCTCTGGCTGGTGCGAGCCTGCAAACGCTGTAGTGTCGGCAAGTGGCTCAGGAAGGCGGGACCACCACAATGATCCTCAGCGGGATGTCCGGAGCAGAGACAGCCTAGACTACTCTTGGTAATGCCAGCACCAGCCATTAAGGTGAGTGGAACCCTGGGGTGGGTATTCCCTTTCCCTTTTACCCGATAGCTCCACAGGTGTAGACCCCTATGGTGGTCAAGGGATTGGGAGGTGGTACTGGGACCTGGGTGGTGTTTGGTCCTAGGGACACTCCTGCTGACACTCTGCTTAGGAGTATGGCTTTGCATTTGGTTCTAAAAGTGAGCTGGAGGACTGCAGTGAGCAGCATGCCCTTTGTGCAGTAAGCCTGAAGAACTGCAATGCCCAGCATGCCCTTTTTGCAGTGAACCTGAGAAACTACAATGCTCAGCAGGCCCTTTGTGCAGTAAGCCTGAGGAACTGCAATGCCCAGCATGCCCTTTTTGCAGTGAACCTGAGGAACTGCAATGCTCAGCATGCCCTTTGTGCAGTGAACCTGAGGAACTGCAATGCTCAGCATGCCCTTTGTGCAGTGAACCTGAGGAACTGCACTGCCCAGCATGCCCTTTGTGCGGTGAGCCTGAGGAACTGCAATGCCCAGCATGCCCTTTGTGCAGTGAGCCTAAGGAACTGCAATGCCCAGCATGCCCTTTTGTGCGGTGAGCCTAAGAAACTGCAATGCCCAGCATGCCCTTGCAGCAGTAAGCCTGAGGAACTGGTGAACCTTTGGAACTGCAATGCCCAGCATGGCCTCTGTGCAGTGAGCCTGAGGAACTGCAATCCCCAGCATGCCCCTTTTTTGTCGGGTTTAGCCCCAGGCTGAACCCCCGCCGGCTCAACAGAGTATTGTACCTGTCTGCCGATGGTATCCTCCGCTAATGGAGGGGCATTAATGACAGGCTGAGGAGGAGCCAGTTAGCGCTTCTTCAGGCTCCCAGGTGGAGTCATAGAGAGAGGGGTTGGGTGGTGAGCCCTCTAGACCATCTCGCTACAAGCTTTCCCTTGAGGGGGTTGGGGATCTTTTGGGAGACATCCGTGTACCACCCTGGGAATCCAGGAGTAGAAGCCGCTATCGCACCATGTCCAGATGTATTAGGGCCTGGGGGAACAGAAGTAGTAGTTCCCGGCCCAGGAAGGTCTGGTGAAAGCCATAAAAGATTGGCAAGCATATTTTGGGAGTTTTTCCCACTTGAAACCAGTAGGGACTTGGAGAAGGGAAAACGTTTTCCCCCTCGTGCATGATGTCTATGGACAGGGCTGGACTGGGACCAAAATGTGGCCCTGGACTTCATCCAGACTGGCCCACTTTGACAGGTCTCTCTAATGGCGGCCGGGCAACTCCCACCCCCCCGCCACCCAAGCCCCCTCTCCCCATTCACTAGCCACTAGCCATTCTACTTTATTAGAGTAGAACGGCTGGTACTGGTACTCTTATAGGCAGTACCAGTGGGGAAGCTAGACATTATTTCACCCGGGGCAAAGAATCAGTTCGGTGCCCCCCTTATGGGACAAGATTAGGCAGAAGTGAGAAACTCCCAGGCCAGAGCTGTTGAGTCAGCTGTCTGTCCCCTCTCCCATGCTCCTCTGTCGTCCCCCTGCTCCTCTGGTATCCCCTGCTTCTCTGTTCCCCCCCAGGTGAGCACTACAGGGAGGGAGTGGAGGTGAGAGCTGCAGGAAGGGAGAGACAGAGGAGCGGAGGGGGCGGCTGTCCGCTGTCTCTGAAGCCGGCCCACTGAGCCATCGGCCCACGGGGAAACTCCCTGTAGTCCCAATGGCCAGTCCATCCCTGTCTATGGAGTGTGTGTGGCTGAAATTACACTGTGTGGTAAAATACGAGGCTAGTGAGGCAGTCATAGCCCACAACCAGTGTAGCCGTGGGAGTATTCCTGGAGACATAGGATCTTATCCTCTCGTCAGCTCCTTTCTGAACTTTGACAAATCACATTATGCAGTGGCAGCGTTAACTCTCCAGCTCTGGGGTCACTGATTCAATGGGGCTGAGAGTCAGTCACCTGAGCGGTCACCTGGTCACTCTGGCGAGGCTATCCAGGGGAGAAGGCTTGGGTGGCTGACAATTCTGCCGAATCCCATCCAAGCTGGCACCCTGCATGTTTCACTAGTGTTTTGAGGTTACAGGTTTGCCAGCTGGATGGTGCCTGATGGCCACATCAGCTGTATACACCCGGTATAGGAAAACAGGGGATGTCTGGTGACCAGCACCTGATATCAGGGGGTGGCCCCCTGGATGGCATCACAGAGGGAGGTCTTCAGGTGACCAGACATTAATAAGATATACAGGTTTCTGGAACACTTTTTAAAAAGTGGGAGAAAGTCTGGATTGTGAATCCAGTAGGCCTCCTCATTTCAGGATTTCTCTGGAGATCCTCAGCCTGAGCCATCCCCGTTAAAGCTTGGCAGTAGATCAGTGGTTTGTATATGTAATCATAGCTGCTTGGGGTGATCAAAAGCACACAGAGTCTGCACTATAGGCAATGCAGTGAATACTTTGCCTGTGTAGGACCAGCAAACCAGCTCACCTAAAATCTTCAAGGGTCTTCAGGTTCTCCTGGTTGCCACACAAACAGTGAAGGTGTCGCACCTAAATTGTGCTTTAAACACTGAAGTCAGTGCGTTCAAGGCTAAGCTCTGCGGGATTCTCATAGAGGGCTTGGTTTGGTAAAGTCCTCCAAAGACCAACGTTCCAAAGAGGTCATGGGGTGAGGCTGTTGGATTACTTGAGTCCAGGAGTTCTGATCTATCTTGTGCTATGTTTATCGGTTGTCACAATAAGATCGGTATCAATATGGTGGCTTCAAGTGAAATAGGGGGTTCACACGGGGGAAAAAGCATAAGCCTTACTACCCTCTCTGAAAAATCCTAAACATCGTATCGACAGTGGCTTAGTAGCTAATACTTTAGACTAGCAGCACTCGGACAAGGAGGGCAAGACCCAGTGAGGAAATCCTTCTTTTCAAAGGGGTTAGCACTTCTTCAGGCTCCCAGGTGAAGTCAGAGGCAGAGTGGTTGGATGGTGAGTCCTTAAAAACCCTCTTGCTACAAGCCTTCCCTGGAGGAGGGGGAGGATCTCTTGGGAGCCATCGATGCCTCCCTGGGAATCCAGGAGTAGGAGCTGTTTTCACTCCATGACCAGAGGGATAAAAGTGGCAGAACATAGGCTAATGGGTTAGTATTTCTGCCTACCAGCACCGAGTTTCTGGGTTTGCACCCCGAACATGCCAAAACCAAGGTTATGGCTCCTATTCTCATTGCACTGCATTAGCCCAGGAGGCTGTGGTTCCCAAGCCGGTACGATCTGGCGTGGAACTTTCCTGGATACTGCCAATCTGGGAGGACCTTCACCTCTGGGTTTATTCTGCTGTCCCCAGGTGAAGCAGTGGTTTCTCCCTGCATGGTTTCTGATGAAGAATTGCTAAAGGCAAGAGCTTCTCGGATGGAGTGGTGGCCCTGCTAAGTAGCATGAAAAGGGAAAAAACCCGCTCCATCTACCGAAGTCATTTTCAACAGCTGGTACGCAGAGGGCTTATCCAATTGGGGGGGGGGGGGGGGGGGGCTTTTCTGCAAATATTTCCGTACCAGGTGTTTTTTTTTAAGAGGGTGGCCTCGAAGTTTCAGAGGCCAAAAGATTATTTTTTCAACTTTTTTGTCGAATCTTGTGGGTGAACATAAGTTGGATGCTAAAAGGTCGTAGCACCCTTTCCAAACTTTACAGGTTGGACCTGTGGATTGCTAAGGATCAGACCTTTGGGAAAGAAGGGGTCCTACAAGCGATGGTCCCACCCTAGGGTTAAGTGCTCGTTTATCCTCTCAAAGGTGGTTGTCCTGAAAGACGGTTAGGGAAAATCAGAGTTATGTACCGGTAATGTCTTTTTCCAGGAGTCTTTCAGGACAGCACCAATACCCACCCGAAAAATGTGTTTGCAATAAGGAGGCTGCCCACTGGCTATATGGGTAGCAATTCCATCTAGCGGCACTGGGGTTGTTGGTTCAATTCCACAACATGCTAATGGAGTCCCTGACAGGGGAACAGTCAGGATTAAAAGTTATGTGTATGACATGTTCTTGTGTCTCCCCAGCTGGCCGGAGGTATTCTTAGAAGACTGAGGGCCCAGTGGGGCAGGAGGGGCTTAAATCTTGGAAGTCAAGGCGGTGTTTCTTGTGAAGGGAGGAGCCGAGGTCTCTCAAAGGTGGCTGTCCTGAAAGACTCCTGGAAAAAGACTTTACCCATACGTAACATTTTTTTAAGCATTTTTTAGAATTAATTTATTGACTTTTTTTTTACATGTAAGACCGCTGTTTGGCTTTGGTGAAACATCAGGACTCTAAACAGGCCAATGATAGGTCACTTTTGAGATTGGAACACCATGTGGCACCATGTTGTTTGTGAAAATGTATATGTTAGCAGATGTGCGGGGGTGCCATTAACAATTAATGGCACTGCTGTGTTTATAAGGCCTCGTACACACGGATGGACTGTCCGCTGAAAAAGGTCCGCCGGACCGTTTTCAGTGGACTTGTCCGCCCGGAGATTTCTGTCTGATGGTTGTACACACCATCAGACAGAAATCTGCGCGTACACGATACGCGGTGACGTGGCCACGCCGGAAGGTCAATGCTTCCACGCATGCGTCGAATCACTTCGACGCATGCGAGGGATGGCGGCGGAGCGGACATGTAGGGTGAGTCTGTACAGACGACCGAACATGTCCGACGGACAGGCTTCCAGCGGACATGTTTCTTAGCATGCTAAGAAATTTTTGTCCGCTGGAAAACGGTCGGCTGGACAAATGTCCGCTGGAAACCTGTCCGGTCGGCCGTACACACGACCGAACATGTCTGCTGAAACTGGTCCGCGGACCAGTTTCAGCAGACATGTTTGGTCGTGTGTACGGGGCCTTAAAGGACAGTGTGTTCGTGTGAGTCAGGAAAGCAAAACTTTTGTGCACATTCCTGTCATGCAAAAGGTACTAAACTATCCTCATAGTTGGCTTACATCAGGGTGCTGCAATTTGGCCGCAGTGTGATTGTGTGTGTTTTACATGTGGTTTTAGGTGCGCTCCCATTGAATTCTATTAGACAGTGTGTTTCCTGAAAGCACATCAAATATGTAGCATGCAGGAATTCCATGTACTTTCATAAAAACGCATGTCCTAAAATAATTCATTAGTAGCGTACCATAAAACGCATGTAAACTGCTAATACAATCACAGAGTGGGCAAACTGCAGCACACTGATATGAGTCCACTATTAGGCCCCTTTCACATGAGTGGACTAATTAGGTCAACGTGTAGGTTTTTCAGACAGACCCAATTGGACCCTCCATTCTCCTCTATGGAGTGACAGGCGTAAACAGAAATGCGCCCGTTTACACCTGCTGACATCCAATCTGATCTGTTAAAAACAGACGGGTAAGGATCCCCATCTGTCTGGTGGATCGGATTGGATAGCAGTTGGGTGTAAACAGACAGGTGGTCCGATTACATCCGCCCACCCATAGAGGAGAACAGGATGTGTCTGTGTCTGCTCTGCATAAGTGGACATGGACCAGCCATCCGTCTGCTCAGCGGGGATCAGTGGACATATTCTTTACTGTGCAGGCGGAATCCTGTCAGAGCCCAACCTGTGAAAAAGTGGCCTTAGGCATAAGAAAGAAGTGAATAGGTGGGGTCTGGGTAGTAAGAGTACATGAAGTATAAAAAGTACCCAAAATAAATGGAGTACAGAGAAAGTGCTAAAGCAGCATTATAGGGACAGGCAGTAGAGTAATACACTGGGATGGAAAAGGTGTCAGACATATGGGAGTGTAGAATGACCAGAGTGCAGATTTATTAGTGGTACAGCAGATAGGAGAAAGAAGGATAAAGTTAACAGGAAAAAAAGTTCAAGAGGATCACTGCATGATTGTGGTGGGAAAGTAGAGAGGGGTGCCGAGTGCCGACTGCTGGAGAAGATGAGCAGATTAAGTGAGACAGAGGAAGAAGGTGAAGTGACACCGGGAAGAGAACACGCTGAAAGCCGGGGGGAGTGAGTAATAGTTGCAGAAAGAAGGAGACATAAGGCAAAGTTTGAGTGACTGGAACCAAGGCAGCCATCAGAAATTGTGGGGCCCCTTACACAGCTTTAGGCCTGGGCCCCCCCAAGCCTGACCACAAACATTCCCCAGGGCCTGCCTACTGGCCATTCCACCAAGTCCTTCAGTGCCTCAGCCCCCTCACACCTGTAGGCACTTAGCCCTCCTCACACCTTTACGCACTTGGCCCCCTCACACCTGTACACACTTAGCCCCCCTCACACCTGTACACACTTAGCCCTCCTCACACCTGTATGCACTTAGCCCCCCTCACACCTGTACACACTTAGCCCCCTCACACCTGTATGCACTCAGCCCCCCTCACACCTGTATGCTCCCAGCCCCCTCACACACCTGTACGCTCTCAGGCCCCCCACACACCTGTACGCTCTCAGCCCCCCACACACCTGTATGCTCTCAGCACCACTCACATGTATATAGATGACATGCACGTACACACCCAGAGAGACATGTACACACATATAGAAAGACATGTACACACACAGAACCCCCTCCCCCCTGTACAACAGCTTTTACTTATAAGGTAGTCCTCCTAGTCCCATCACTTGTTTCCACACACAGAGGGGTTCACATGCAGGAAATGGCCAGAGGTGGCAGCAAAAAGCCTGATGTCAGCTCAATGACAAAGCAGCAGTTTGCCGACTCACACACATACAGGAGCCTCCACGGAGCTCCTCTGCACCTGCCCCTGCCTTCTCGAATCCCTGCCAGTCAGCTGGGCCCATCCAGACACTGGGGCCCCTTACAAGTGTATGGGCTGTACCCCCTGATAGTGGCCCTGACTGGAACTGCAGAGCTCGGGAATCGTCACATTGTGCATATGAGGGAGAATAACAGTCTCTCCTGTCAGAAAGGATAAGTGGCAGAAGCTCTGTGTGTCCCTCATCCCCCCTCCTCACAGATTAAGAGCGCCTGAGGCAGGCTCTTCACTGAGCGTCCATGTTGTCCTTCTTGCCATCATGGGGCCCCTCCCACACCTGGTAATTCTGCCATTGCCAGTTTTACTTCTTATCAGTGGTCCTGTCCAGTGGCGTATCTAGGGTATGGCAGCCATGGAAAGTGCCATGGGCGCCATGGGGAGGGGGGCGGCAAAAAGCTACCCCCCGCACGGAAAAAAAACCCGTCCTCCTGTGGCCGCCTCCCGCACTAATGTAGCTCCTGGCATCGCGGCCGGCCTGCTGAAGCGCAGCGCCGGCACAGCAATTGCTAATATTGCTACTTGGCCTGGGGAGGGGAGTGACAGGTGCCCCCATGACGGCCAATGACTGGCCATTAATGGCACAGTGGCTGCGTTTGATTGGCACAGTGGCTGCAAATGATTTTTTTTTGTTTCAGTTTGTTTGTGCCCCCCCCCCCCCCAACATTTTCAGCACCAGTCGCCAGTGGTCCCCAGTGTGCCTCTCTGTCCTTGGTTATCTGAAAGGTTTCAAATGTTTTGACAGGGGTGCAGTTTCAGTGCTTGCCATAGGCGCCATTTTCAATAGATATGCCTCTGGTCCTGTCTACCAACATTCACAATGGAAAGTGAACAGCCACCTCTCTTTTGGTACCCCCCCATTTATTTATTAGTGTAGCACTACCCCCGAAGAAACTGCTGGTTTGTTTTAGGTGGCACGTTACCTCGTGGCTCCTCCGCCATTCTAGGGGTGTATGGTGAATGTAACAGTAATGAAATGTCCACAACAGGTGTCTTTTTCTGTGCTCTTTATTACCCAGCCGGGTAAAAACAATAAAACTTGTGGTACAGAGTAGAGATGAAGTAGAAGGAGAAATAGCAGACTCAAGGGGTAACAATAGTAAAGAGTCCTGCTTCCAACAACACTTTGAATTCTTCGCCACTCTAGCCAGAGTGGGTATAGCGTACCTGGACAGGCCTCTCTCACCGGCCTGGCAGCCAGAGTATCACTGGGAACTTAGAGGAAAAGTCTCTGCCACAGACCCTCCTTGGTAGCACTCAGAACTTGAAGGAAAAGTCCCTGCCACAGACCCTCCTGGAATGAACCTAGGGAAAAAGTCTCTGCCACAGACCCTCCCCAGAATTGTGATGGTGGAGATGATCCTCCTTAATAGATTTTTCGCCTGGATCTCCTTCAGGGAGTTTTCAGGTTACCGACTGACAGGTGACCAGCCTCTCAGTGCCTGGTTACCTTGATCCCCGGTGGTTTGTCGAGACCCTATTGGATCGCCAGCCTCTCATTGGCTCTCCTCAGATGGACTCCCCACCGGACAGCTTCCTCGCTTGGGATCTTTCAAGATTGGGAACCCAGTCCACTACTGGGCTCCCCGCCACAGCTCAAATGTTCCGAACAAACATGGTCCCGGAACCAGGAACACTGTGTGGCACGCACACCCCGGCCTTGATGGCCATTACGCCGGGGCGCCGTTATGCAGTCACCCTAAAGGTGGGTGCCGCACTCGAAGAAGAAGACCCAGACCAATGGCGTCTGTTCCATAAATACCCTCCCCCAGCTTGCACAGCGAGGAAAACCCCTCCTGATAGGCTGCTGGGGAAGAGAACCCAAACCTCGACTCCACTGCTGCCACCTATCGCCCTGGGGTGGGAACAACACCCCAGGAACGACAGATTGAGCCCACAGCACAGCCAAGCTGAAACAGAGACCCAACTTTAAACATAATAATTGGATCAGAGTCGGTTAACACTCTGATCCCTCTCTAAATTTAACTAGCACCGGTACTTGGAAGTATCCAGGCGCTACAATAGCAAAATGTAACATGATTCAAAGGGGGTAGAGATGTGTTTATCTGATCAGCCATGGTCTTAGATGACATAAATGTCTCACAGAGAGGTTGGATATATTTAAAAAAATAAAATAAACAAGTCTTTTTTTTGTTGTAAAAACTTTATTTAAAATGAGGGGACATTAGATCCAGCACATAAAGGGAAAGATCTTTAAATCCATTAAATTAAGTATTTATGTGTAAAATAATGACAAAATGATAAATGATCTTTATGATTCAATGTGTCACTAGCATTAACACAGCAGTCTTTGTTTCCTGAACCCCCTGTGTAACTTGGGTGTATTACCTGTTGGTCCTGCTGGTGAAATCTGTTATTTTTTAACTTTCTTCAGTTTGAGTACCAGCCTGTAAGGCTTGGTTCACACCTACCGGTATGTGTTTTTGGTGCTTTTTGTAGAAACACACTGCAGTTCATTTAACATGATTTCTTATGGGACACGTTCCCATCTTTGCTTTTTCCAGCCGCTGTGTTTCTGGAAAGGGTCAGGGACTTTTTTAAACACAGAACTGTGCTTTTTTTGCTTTTTAATTCCAATAGACTTTAATGGAGAAGCTGCAAAAAAGCATGTAGTGTGTTTTTGCCACAAATTGGCAGAGATTTTGCCACGTTTTTCATTTTTTTTTCTCGTTTTTCATTCATTCTTTTATATGCCCAACAGTAAATTGGCCAAATAAAAAAGCATCAAAAATGCAAAACCAAAATCGTGGCAAAATTGAGTCTGCAAAAATTGCAAAAAAGCACTACACAAGCTTCATTACCAGGACTTTTTTCTGTGCTGTGGTAGTTTGACAATTACTTGGTCATGCCGCACTGTACCCAGAGGATTTTTTTATATATAAATATTTGAAAAATAAAACACACTTTTAGAGGTATTTATTAAACCATTTATTTTGTTTAATTAAATTTGAAAAAAAACAAAATGGAGCTTGGTAATGGTGCACCAGATACAGTTCCTTTAATATATATAAATCATACACAGAGGGAGGGGGAGAAGGTGAAGGGGTAATGTATATGTCATATACAGTAGGAGGATGGAAATGAGGGGCTTATGTGCTGGATAATGAAAGTGAAGGATTTTATACAGGGCATAGTATGGAGATGATATGTGCGGGAGAGGGGCAGGGAATTTATTGTGTGTGTGTGGGGGGGGGGGGGATTGTGTGTGTGTGTAGGGGAGCAGGGGGTGTATTTTGTGTGTGTGTATATGGGGGGTGTATTATGTGTGTGGGGGCAGGAGGTATATTATCTGTATGTGGGGGGGTGGATTATTTGTGTGTGTGAAGGGGAGCAGGGGTGGATTATGTATGAGGAAGAGCTGTTCTGACTCTAGAATAGATTTGGCTTTGCTCCTCCCCCTGTGGTGGCAAATCCCCCCCACCCCGCATATAAACAAAAAGTGATAGTATTTCAGGAAACAAGATCTTTGGCCAATTGGTTGCAGGAAAGAACTGCGATTGTGACATGAGACAGCATGGTGGAGGGGAAACATGTCTGTGTGTAGTGCACTCAGATTGGCAAATGCCGGGAGCTGGAATGAGCCTTCAGGCACTTGTCACCATGACACCCCCGGATCCGCGGGACCCCAGGATTTTGTTTAAATCCTGGGACAGTATCTCGGGATCTAGGATTGTTTAGGGGTGGGGGGGGGGGGTTTCTGGTTGACTATAACTAGGTTCTCTAGTTCAGTATCTTAGTACTCTCATCTTTCTGTACCCTTTATGAACCCCCCTCACAGTCTTCCTAATGACTCTCCCTTCTCACCCCAACCTCTCAGAGGAGGCCTGATCATCAACCATCGAAGATAGCCCAGCCAACCATGCCATACACCCCTGGGATTGGGGAAACCAGGAACTCTAGTTAATAGTGCCTTCATATCCACTGAACGCTCAATATAGACTGAGGACATGACCTTCCATCCTCTAGGTGTCCAAGGTACTACACTACACAATGCCTTGAATGCTGATTTGCTTTCTTCATGGGGAAACCCACCAATCACAGATTGCGAAGCAATATAAGGAATGCCTTAATGTGTTCTCCTTTTCAGAAAAGGTGAACTAACACAGTTTACTCTTCCCGCACCCCTGATCTTCCTCCTCTGTGCAGCGTTTCTGGGACAAATCAGGACAATGCCCTGTGCCGCCGCTGACCAATCAGAATCGCTCTGATACATCCTGGAAACTCCACACAGGGAAAAGTGGGAATTTCAAATCCCCGGACCACTGTACCGCCTGCATACACTCTGACAGCTCAGCATCCACAGAGGTAAGTACAGTGGGAACTGGAGGTGGGAAAGGTGTATGGTGGTCACAGTGTAAGGGGCCCGTCCAGACACTGGGGCCCCTTACAAGTGTATGGGTTGTACCTCCTGATAGTGGCCCTGACTGGAACTGCAGAGCTTGGGAATCGGCACATTGTGCATATGAGGGAGAATAACAGTCTCTCCTGTCAGAAAGGAGAAGTGGCAGAAGCTCTGTGTGTCCCTCATTGCCCCTCCTCACCTCACAGATTAAGAGCACCTGAGGCAGGCTCTTCACTCAGCGTCCATGTTGTCCTTCTTGCCATCATGGGGCCCCTACCACACCTGGTAATTCTGCCATTGCCAGTTTTACTGCCTTATCAGTGGCCTTGTCTACCAACATTCACAATGGAAAGTGAACAGCCCCCTCTCTTTTGATACCCCCCCCCCCATTTCTTTATTAGCAAAGTGTAACATGATTCAAAGGGGGTAGAGATGTGTTTATCTGATAAGCCATGGTCTTAGATGACATAAATGTCTTACAGAGAGGCTGGAAATATTTTTAGCTCCATTTCCAATCGCCATACCAACATCCAGGTGTGCCCATATTGAAAAGTAACCAATGAAATATAAGCTGGTGTGACAGTTGGTTTTGAAATATACTTCATCCAGCCTCTGTAAGACATGGAGAATCTCAGACCATGGCTGATCACATAAACACATCCTTCCCACTTTGCCAATGAACATTGAAATACATGAATTGTCCCCATGGCTGATGACAGCCCATAATTCACACAATTATCAGTGTATATAGCAGGGGTAGGCAAGGTAAAACTACAATACCCATCATGTGCCATGTCAGAGAATATACAACACACCAGCTAGAGTGCCAATGGCTACCTACCCCCTGAATACTACATTGATTAAACGCCTATAATTACTAAAAAAGTGTAAAATTATGAATCTGTCAACTTACCACCCATCCTCAGATGAAGAAAATTTAGTAATTCGCTACAAAACACAAGCCAGATACTGTAAACAGTCTCACACGGCTCCAAGGCAACTGCTCAGCTCGAAAACCTCTGCAGAAGTGGCAGTTGGAGGTAAAAAAAAATAAACAAGTCCTTTTTTTTTTTTTGTAAAACTTTATTTATAATGAACAAGGGGGGCATTAGATCCATCACATGAAGGGAAAGATCTTTAAATCCATTAAATTAAGTATTTATGTGTAAAATAATGACAAAATGATAAATGATCTTTATGATTCAATGTGTCACTAGCATTAACACAGCAGTCTTTGTTTCCTGAACCCCCTGTGTAACTTGGGTGTATTACCTGTTGGCCCTGCTGGTGAAATCTGTTATTTTTCAACTTTCTTTTACCAGTTTAAGTACCAGCCTGTAAGGCTTGGTTCACACCTACCGGTATGGTGCTTTTTGTAGAAACACACTACAGTTCATTTAACATGATTTCTTATGGGACACGTTCCCATCTTTGCTTTTTTCAGCCGCTGTGTTTCTGGAAAGGGTCAGGGACTTTTTTAAACACAAAACGGTGCTTTTTTTGCTTTTTAATTTCAATAGACTTTAATGGAGAAGCTGCAAAAAAGCATGTAGTGTGTTTTTGCCACAAATTGGCAGAGATTTTGCCACGTTTTTCATTTTTTTTTTTTTTTTCGTTTTTCATTCATTCTTTTATCTGCCCAACAGTAAATTGGCCAAATAAAAAAGCATCAAAAATGCAAAACCAAAATCGT
Source organism: Rana temporaria (assembly GCF_905171775.1). Taxonomy (NCBI): domain Eukaryota; kingdom Metazoa; phylum Chordata; class Amphibia; order Anura; family Ranidae; genus Rana; species Rana temporaria. The sequence continues at coordinate 249,986,128 of NC_053490.1, read as the reverse complement.
GGCAAAATTGAGTCTGCAAAAATTGCAAAAAAGTACTACACTAGCTTTATTACCAGGACTTTTTTCTGTGCTGTGGTAGTTTGACAATTACTTGGTCATGCCGCACTGTACCCAGAGGATTTTTTTATATATATATTTGAAACATAAAACACTCTTTTGGAGGTATTTATTAAACCATTTATTTTGTTTTATTAAATTTGAAAAAAACAAAATGGAGCTTGGTAATGGTGCACCAGATACAGTTCCTTTAATATATATAAATCATACACAGAGGGAGGGGGAGAAGGTGAAGGGGTAATGTATATGTCATATACAGTAGGAGGATGGAAATGAGGGGCTTATGTGCTGGATAATGAAAGTGAAGGATTTTATACAGGGCATAGTATGGAGATGATATGTGCGGGAGAGGGGCAGGGAATTTATTGTGTGGGGGGGGGGGGGGGAATTATGTGTGTTTGTGTGTGGAGGGGAGCAGGGGGTGTATTTTGTGTGTGTGTATATGGGGGGTGTATTATGTGTGTGGGAGCAGGAGGTATATTATCTGTATGTGGGGGGGGTGGATTATATGTGTGTGTGTGTGTGTGTGTAGGGGAGCAGGGGGTGTATTTTGTGTGTGTGTATATGGGGGGGTGTATTATGTGTGTGGGGGCAGGAGGTATATTATCTGTATGTGTGGAGGGGGTGGATTATATGTGTGTGTGTGTGTGTGTGTGTGTGTGTGTGTGTGTGTGTGTGTGTGTGGAGGGGAGCAGGGGGTGTATTTTGTGTGTGTGTATATGGGGGGTGTATTATGTGTGTGGGAGCAGGAGGTATATTATCTGTATGTGGGGGGAGGGGGTGGATTATATGTGTGTGTGTGTGGAGGGGAGCAGGGGGTGGATTATGTATGAGGAAGAGCTGCTCTGACTCTAGAATAGATTTGGCTTTGCTCCTCCCCCTGTGGTGGCAAATCCCCCCCACCCCGCACATAAGCAAAAAGTGATAGTTTTTCAGGAAACAAGATCTTTGGCCAATTGGTTGCAGAAAAGAACTGCGATTGTGACATGAGACAGCATGGTGGAGGGGAAACATGTCTATGTGTAGTGCACTCAGATTGGCAAATGCCGGGAGCTGGAATGAGCCTTCAGGCACTTGTCACCATGACACCCCCGGATCCGCGGGACCCCAGGATTTTATTTAAATCCTGGGACAGTATCTCGGGATCTAGGATGGTTTGGGGGTGGGGGGGGCGGGCTCTGGTTGACTATAACTAGGTTCTCTAGTTCAGCATCTTAGTACTCTCATCTTTCTGTACCCTTTATGAACCCCCCTCACAGTCTTCCTAATGACTCTCCCTTCTCACCCCAACCTCTCAGAGGAGGCCTGATCATCAACCATCGAAGACAGCACAGCCAACCATGCCATACACCCCTGGGATTGGGGAAACCAGGAACTCTAGTTAATAGTGCCTTCATATCCACTGAACGCTCAATATAGACTGAAGACATGACCTTCCATCCTCTAGGTGTCCAAGGTACTACACTACACAATGCCATGAATGCTGATTTGCTTTCTTTATTGGGGAAACCCACCAATCACAGATTGGGAAGCAATATAAGGAATGCCTTAATGTGTTCTCCTTTTCAGAAAAGGTGAACTAACACAGTTTACTCTTCCCACCCCCCTGATCTTCCTCCTCTGTGCAGGGTTTCTGGGACAAATCAGGACAATGCCCTGTGCCAATCAGAATCGCTCTGATACATTCTGGAAACTCCACACAAGGAAAAGTGGGAATTTCAAATCCCCGGACCACTGTACCGCCTGCATGCACTCTGACAGCTCAGCATCCACAGAGGTAAGTACAGTGGGAACTGGAGGTGGGGAGGGTGTACGGTGGTCACGGTGTAAGGGGCCCGTCCAGACACTGGGGCCCCTTACAAGTGTATGGGCTGTACCCCCTGATAGTGGCCCTGACTGGAACTGCAGAGCTCAGGAATCGGTACATTGTGCATATGAGGGAGAATAACAGTCTCTCCTGTCAGAAAGGAGAAGTGGCAGAAGCTCTGTGTGTCCCTCATTCCCCCTCCTCACCTCACAGATAAAGAGCGCCTGGGGTAGGCTCTTCACTCAGCGTCCATGTTGTCCATCTTCTCATCTAGGGGCCCCTCCCACACCTGGTAATTCTGCCATTGCCAGTTTTACTGCCTTATCAGCGGCCCTGTCTACCAACATTCACAATGGAAAGTGAACAGCCCCCTCTCTTTTGATACCCCCCCCCCATTTCTTTATTAGCAAAGTGTAACATGATTCAAAGGGGGTAGAGATGTGTTTATCTGATCAGCCATGGTCTTAGATGACATAAATGTCTTACAGAGAGGCTGGATATATTCTTAGCTCCATTTCCAATCGCCATACCAACATCCAGGTGTGCCCATATTGAAAAGTAACCAATGAAATATAAGCTGGTGTGACAGTTGGTTTTGAAATATACATCATCCAGCCTCTGTAAGACATGGAGAATCTCAGACCATGGCTGATCACATAAACACATCCTTCCCACTTTGCCAATGAACATTTAAATACATGAATTGTCCCCATGGCTGATGACAGCCCATAATTCACACAATTATCAGTGTATATAGCAGGGGTAGGCAAGGTAAAACTACAATACCCATCATGTGCCATGCCTATGGCTGTCAGAGTATATACAACACACCAGCTAGAGTGCCAATGGCTACCTACCCCCTGAATACTACATTGATTAAACGCCTATAATTACTAAAAAAGTGTAAAATTATGAATCTGTCAACTTACCACCCATCCTCAGATAAAGAAAATGTAGTAATTTGCTACAAAACACAAGCCAGATACTGTAAACAGTCTCACACGGCTCCAAGGCAACTGCTCAGCTCAAAAAGCTCTGCAGAAGTGGCAGTTGGAGGTAAAAAAAATAAACAAGTCCTTTTTTTTTTTTAAAAAACTTTATTTATAATGAACAAGGGGGGCATTAGATCCAGCACATAAAGGGAAAGATCTTTAAATCCATTAAATTAAGTATTTTTGTGTAAAATAATGACAAAACTATAAATGATCTTTATGATTCAATGTGTCACTAGCATTAACACCGCAGTCTTTGTTTCCTGAACCCCCTGTGTAACTTGGGTGTATTACCTGTTGGTCCTGCTGGTGAAATCTGTTATTTTTCAACTTTCTTTTACCAGTTTGAGTACCAGCCTGTAAGGCTTGGTTCACACCTACTGGTATGTGTTTTTTGGTGCTTTTTGTAGAAACACACTGCAGTGCATTTAACATGATTTCTTATGGGACACGTTCCCATCTTTGCTTTTTTCAGCCGCTGTGTTCCTGGAAAGGGTCAGGGACTTTTTAAAACACAAAACGGTGCTTTTTTTGCTTTTTAATTTCAATAGACTTTAATTGAGAAGCTGCAAAAAGCATGTAGTGTGTTTTTGCCACAAATTGGCAGAGATTTTGCCACGTTTTTCATTTTTTTTTTTTTTTTCCGTTTTTCATTCATTCTTTTATCTGCCCAACAGTAAATTGGCCAAATAAAAAAGCATAAAAAATGCAAAACCAAAATCGTGGCAAAATTGAGTCTGCAAAAATTGCAAAAAAGTACTACACAAGCTACTAAAAGCAAACTGCATAGGTGTGAACCGAGCCTAATACTGCTTCATTACCAGGACTTTTTTCTGTGCTGTGGTAGTGTTATACCTGAAGGGTTTCACATGTACTGGCACTTTAAGGCTGGCTCCACCCAGCAGTGATGACAAGGGTCAAGGGGTATAGTAGCCATCTTAGAGAGACCACATGTAAGAAGCAGAGATATGTATTGTCCTGAGATGCATGTTGCAGTGTACGGCCTGTACTGAATAAACATCCATTGTTCCAGCCCAGAGTCTTGTGTCCCTCACAACACAGAGGATATAACAGTGGCGACGAGGATGGGATTTATAAAGTGTCTATCAGTCTGAGAGAGAGACAAAGACATTGTGGATTGTCACCTGGATAAAAGCAATCACAGATCCCAGCAGGAAAATGTCATTAATCGGGACATTAAGTGAGTTTGATGGAGAACAGACATCCTGGAGTTCCTGGGTTGAGAGACTGGAACAGTATTTCAGTGCAAATGACATCCCAGACAACAGGCAAGTAGCAGTGTTTCTGACAGTGGTTGGGGCCAAAACATATGACACTCTGAGGGATCTGCTTTCCCCTGTAAAACCAGCAGCTAAGACATTGGCAGAGCTGCTGACACTGCTAGAGGATCACTTCCAGCCTAAACCATTAGAAATTGCAGAAAGATTTCGCTTCTATCAGCGGCAGCAGCAGACAGGTGAAGAGATTAAAGTTTATGTGCTCGCCCTTCGCAGACTAGCCTCTACCTGTTATTTTGGGGACTACCTACCTACTGCACTGAGAGATAGGTTTGTTATGGGACTGAATTGTGAGTCAACACAAAAGAGACTGTTAACAGAGAAAGACCTTACCCTTACAAAGGCAATTGAGATAGCTTCAGTGATGGAAATGGCTGTGAAAGATACAGAGGAATTGAACCCCCAGAGCAGAAGGGAAGAGGTGAAGCAGGAAGTTTTCAGAACAGTAGTCAAGCCAACTGTCGCAAACTGGAACTACAGACCCCCACCAAGCCGGGAGTCAGCTTGCTACCATTGTGGGAATACAGACCATGACCACAAAGTCTGCCGGTTTAAGGATCAGACCTGTCATAATTGCGGTAGGACCGGCCATCTGAAACGAGTTTGCCGTAGCAAGAAGGTGCAAGATAAACAACCTCTGAACCCCAAGACTAAGACATATATGGTGGGAAGATATACATCATCATCTGAGTCAGAGGATGAGCAAGTGCTCCACAGGTTAGACATACATCATATGCATTCAGCACCCTCTGCAATGACTGTAGATGTAACCATTGAGGGAAAGAATCTCAGGATGGATGTAGACACAGGAGCAGCAGTTTCAGTTATCACCCAGAAACAATGGAGACAACTTCAGACCCGAAAAACTGTCCGCCCAACACCAATCAAACTGCAGACATACTCAAAGCAGATACTCCACCCACTGGGTTACGCAAAAGTAAAGGTATTGTACAAGGGTCAGACAAAGAGACTGCCATTATATATCCTAGAAAATGGGGGACCCCCTCTCTTTGGGAGAGACTGGATTGCTCACTTTGGTATGCCAGACATCGCCATAAGTCCCTGTAACACTGTTACCATTCCATTAGGAGATAATGAGGGATGGGTGGTGTCCCTGAAGCAGCGGTTCCCAAAGATTTTTGATGACCAGTTGGGAAAAATAAAGCATGACTGTGTGAGACTCAAGCTGAAACCCAACGCTCAGCCTAAGTTCTTCAAAGCTCGGACAGTACCTTTCGCACTCCGAGCAGGTGTGGAAGCAGAACTAAGTCGGCTGGAGGAACAAGGTGTCATCTCAAAGGTAGAGCACAGTGAGTGGGCATCACCAGTTGTACCGGTAAAGAAATCGAATGGGGACTTGCGCATTTGTGGCGATTTCCGCATGGCACTGAACTCTCAACTGGAAATAGACCAGTATCCCCTACCCAGAGTAGATGACATTTTTGCCTCTCTTGCAGGAGGTCAAAAGTTCACCAAGCTTGATCTCAAACAAGCATATTTACAATTTGAGGTCCATCCTTCTTCCCGCAAGTTTCTGACCATCAACACCCACAAGGGACTGTATCAATATAATCGGATGGTGTTTGGGGTAGCCTCTGCCCCAGCCATTTGGCAACGAAAAATGGACGAGATTTTGGCGGACATTCCTTTCACTCAGTGCCTGCTAGATGACATGCTCATTACAGGACGGACCGACCAGGAACACAAGCAGAATGTGGAGCTTGTGTTGGGGAGACTCCAAGAACAGGGTCTGAAAGTGAACTTAGCAAAATGCCAATTCATGGTGCCTAAATTGGAGTTTTGTGGCCACCTTGTGGATGCAGAAGGTATACACACCACGGAAGCCAAGGTTGATGCTTTAGTCAAAGCTCCAGCCCCAACCAACGTCCAGCAGCTGCGATCATACCTTGGCTTGCTGAACTATTACCACAAATTCCTGCCAGATCTGGCACACACCTTGTTTCAGTTGAACAAGCTTTTGGAGAAACACTCCAGATGGGACTGGTCGGCTGCATGCCAACGTGCTTTTGAAGTTTCTAAGCGGAAGCTGTTGGCGTCACGCATGCTCGTGCACTATGACCTCCAGAAGCCTCTCACCTTGGCTTGTGATGCCTCACCCTATGGTCTGGGGGCGGTACTATCTCACATCTTACCAGATGGGTCAGAAAAACCAGTGGCATTTGCCTCCAGGTCTTTGACAAAAGCAGAAAGCAATTACTCACACATTGACAAAGAGGCTCTTGCGCTGATATGGGCAATTAAGAAGTTTCATCTTTACCTGTATGGTAGGGAATTCACCATACTGACGGACCATAAACCACTCCTTCAGATCTTTAGCCCTGACAAAGGCATCTCCCAGACTACTGCGGCCCGCCTCCAACGCTATGCCCTTTTCTTGGGGGCATACAGCTACAAAATTCAGTATCGTGGTCATGATGCCAATGCTAATGCGGACGCTATGTCCCGACTGACAGGGAGGTCCATGGACTCTTCTCCACCGGTCAAGAGTTGTCGTTACACCAGCCTGTCCTTCTTGTCTTCTGGGGAGATAGCAGCCCATACAAACAAGGATACTTTTCTGAAAACCATACTCTCCTGGGTACGTTCCGGTTGGCCTGCAACTGTCACACAGGAGTATGAACCTTATTTCCGTAGGCGTATGGAATTAACTGTGGCTGGCAACTGTGTTTTATGGGGAGACCGAGTGATCATTCCACAGACCCTCCGGAGACACATTCTGGACTTGCTACATACTGGTCATCCCGGGAGCACACGTATGAAACAAAAGGCCAGAGGCTATGTGTGGTGGCCAAACCTAGACTCAGATATCACAACATATGTGAATGCTTGTGCTGGATGTGCACAAACGGCAAGAGACCCTCCTCGAGGGTGCGTCCAGCCCTGGACTTGGCCCACGGTTCCTTGGTTTCGCCTACACTTGGACTTTGCAGGCCCGATCAGAGGACACACCTTCTTGATCATAGTGGACGCCCATTCAAAGTGGCCTGAGGTCATTCCTGTTACTCAGCCAACGACTAAGGCAACGGTTTCCATACTGTTACATCTCGCTGCTACGTTTGGATACCCCAGAGAAATCGTCACAGACAACGGTGCACAATTCACCAGTCAGGAGTTTCAGCATTTCCTGACTGCCCACAACATCAAGCACAAGTTGACCGCACCTTACCACCCGGCTACAAATGGTCAAGCAGAGCGGTTTGTGCAGACTTTTAAACGCTATTTCAAAGCTACAGTGGCTGCAAGTAAACAACAGTCCCTGTCACCCCAGCAGCTGGACTCCTTCCTTTCTGCTTACAGAAACACACCACATGCAACCACTGGGAAAACTCCAGCAGAACTCCTTCTGGGGCGGCAGCCATGGACTGTTTTGGATATGCTCCGCCCTCAAACAGTCCAGGAACATGTACTACAGTCCCAAGACAAGATGGTCAAACACAATGAGCTCCCCCGATTCACAGCCCAACAAAAGGTATGGGCCCGATCTTATGGGGCTTCCAACACCCGTTGGCTTCCTGCTGTCATTGCAGAGACCTTGGGACCCAAGATGTACAAGGTCCGCCTGGAAGATGGTTCCATTTGCAGACGTCATGCGGACCAACTGCGTCCTCGTTCTCAACTGCCCGAATCCCTGATGCCGGCTGAACCACCAGTGTCTCAAGGATCTGCTCCCAGCGAATCGGGATGCACGGAGACTGATGATTGCGGGGACTCTGAACTTTTGAACTCATCTCCAACAGAGCCCTCCAGCTCTGGTCCGGAGGTCTGTTTACCCTCTGAGCTGGGGGATCCCTTCTTGGCCCCGCCGGTACCCATTCCGGCCAGCCCTGTTTCCTCCGGTCCCGAATCGCTGGATGCCCGGCCTCAACGACACTGTCGCCCTCCTGACCGGTTTCAGTTGCAAGAGCGGTTACGAGACTTTCGACGGGGCCGACGGAAGTGATCCGATGACATATTAACCCTGCAACGGTTCCTGGAAGCTTGAAGTCCCATAATTCTCCTGTGTTTGGAGGACTGTTATTGGACAGCTATCAATTACTTGGTCATGCAGCACTGTACCCAGAGGATTTTTTTATATATATATTTGAAAAATAAAACACACTTTTAGAGGTATTTATTAAACCATTAATTTTGTTTTATTAAATTTGAAAAAAACTAAATGGAGCTTGGTAATGGTGCACCAGATACAGTTCCTTTAATATATATAAATCATACACAGAGGTAGGGGGAGAAGGTGAAGGGGGTAATGTATATGTCATATACAGTAGGAGGATGGAAATGAGGGGCTTATGTGCTGGATAATGAAGGAGAAGGATTTTATACAGGGCATAGTATGGAGATGATATGTGCGGGAGAGGGGCAGGGAATTTATTGTTTGTTTTTTGTGGGGGGGGGGGATTATGTGTGTGTGTGTGTGTGTGTGTGGAGGGGAGCAGGGGGTGTATTTTTTGTGTGTGTATATGGGGGGTGTATTATGTGTGTGTGTGTGTGTGGAGGGGAGCAGGAGGTATATTATCTGTATGAGGGGGGGTGGAGGGAGCAGAGGGTGGATTATGTATGAGGAAGAGCTGCTCTGACTCTAGAGTAAATTTGGCTTTGCTCCTCCCCCTATGGTGGCAAATCCCCCCCACCCCGCGTATATACAAAAAGTGATAGTTTTTCAGGAAACAAGATCTTTGGCCAATTGGTTGCAGAAAAGAACTGTGATTGTGACATGAGACAGCATGGTGGAGGGGAAACATGTCTATGTGTAGTGCACTCAGACTGGCAAATGCCGGGAGCTGGAATGAGCCTTCAGGCACTTGTCACCATGACACCCCCGGATCCGCGGGACCCCAGGATTTTGTTTCCTGGGACAGTATCTCGGGATCTAGGATGGTTTGGGGGTGGGGGGGGGTTCTGGTTGACTATAACTAGGTTCTCTAATTCAGCATCTTAGTACTCTCATCTTTCTGTACCCTTTATGAACCCCCTTCACAGTCTTCCTAATGACTCTCCCTTCTCACCCCATCCTTCCCACTTTGCCAATGAACATTTAAATACATGAATTGTCCCCATGGCTGATGACAGCCCATAATTCACACAATTATCAGTGTATATAGCAGGGGTAGGCAAGGTAAAACTACAATACCCATCATGTGCCATGCCTATGGCTGTCAGAGTATATACAACACAACAGCTAGAGTGCCAATGGCTACCTACCCCCTGAATACTACATTGATTAAACACCTACAATTACTAAAAAAGTGTAAAATTATGAATCTGTCAACTTACCACCCATCCTCAGATGAAGAAAATGTAGTAATTCGCTACAAAACACAAGCCAGATACTGTAAACAGTCTCACACGGCTCCAAGGCAACTGCTCAGCTCAAAAAGCTCTGCAGAAGTGACAGTTGGAGGTTAAAAAAAATAAACAAGTCCTTTTTTTTTTGTAAAACTTTATTTATAATGAACAAGGGGGGCATTAGATCCATCACATGAAGGGAAAGATCTTTAAATCCATTAAATTAAGTATTTATGTGTAAAATAATGACAAAATGATCAATGATCTTTATGATTCAATGTGTCACTAGCATTAACACCGCAGTCTTTGTTTCCTGAGCCCCCTGTGTAACTTGGGTGTATTACCTGTTGGTCCTGCTGGTGAAATCTGTTATTTTTTTAACTTTCTTTTACCAGTTTGAGTACCAGCCTGTAAGGCTTGGTTCACACCTACTGGTATGTGTTTTTGGTGCTTTTTGTAGAAACACACTGCAGTTCATTTAACATGATTTCTTATGGGACACGTTCCCATCTTTGTTTTTTTTCAGCTGCTGTGTTTCTGGAAAGGGTCAGGGACTTTTTTAAACACAAAACTATGCTTTTTTTGCTTTTTAGATTCGATATACTTCAATGAAGAAGCTAGAAAAAAGCATGTAGTGCGTTTTTGCCACAAATTTTGACACAATTTTGCCACGTTTTTCATTTTTTTTATCTGCCCAACAGTAAATTGGCCAAATAAAAAAGCATTAAAAATGCAAAACCAAAATCGTGGCAAAATTGCATCTGCATAAAATGTAAAAAAGCACTACACAAGCTACTAAAAGCAAACTGCATAGGTGTGAACCGAGCCTAATACTGCTTCATTATCAGGACTTTTTTCTGTGCTGTGGTAGTTTGACAATTACTTGGTCATGCAGCACTGTACCCAGAGGATTTTTTTTATATATATATGAAACATAAAACACTCTTTTGGAGGTATTTATTAAACCATTTATTTTGTTTTATAAAATTTTAAAAAAAAATGGAGCACCAGATAAAGTTCCTTTAATATATATAAATCATACACAGAGGGAGGGGGAGAAGGTGAAGGGGGTAATGTATATGTCATAAACAGTAGGAGGATGGAAATGAGGGGCTTATGAGCTGGATAATGAAGGTGAAGGATTTTATACAGGGCATAGTATGGAGATGATATGTGCGGGAGAGGGGCAGGGAATTTATGTTATGTGTGCGTGTGTGTGTGTAGGGGAGCAGGGGGTGTATTTTGTGTGTGTGTGTATATGGGGGGTGTATTATGTGTGTGGGTGCGGGAGGTATATTATCTGTATGTCGTAAGTCGTGCGCGAATAGCGATTTACGTCGTTTACGTCCACGTCTAAATCAATAGGCCCGTGCGGCGTACTTAGCCGCAATGCACACTGGGAAATGTAGGCGCCCGGCGCATGCGCAGTAACAAAAAAACTTCAAAAACGTAAGATCAAGCCTGCTTAACATTAAACACGCCCCCCTTTCACACATTTGAATTCGGCTCCCCCCTTACGCCTGCCCGCTTTGGGCTAGGCCACCGTATATTAGCAGGCAAGTACATTGAGAATCATGTACTTGCCTAGCTAACTTACGGCGGCGTAGCCTAAACAGGCTAAGCTACGCCGCCGCAAGTTTGCACCAATGTACCTGAATCTACCTAATAATCTTTGGCCAATTGGTTGCAGGAAAGAACTGCGATTGTGACATGAGACAGCATGGTGGAGGGGAAACATGTTTATGTGTAGTGCACTCAGACTGGCAAATGCCGGGAGCTGGAATGAGCCTTCAAGCACTTGTCACCATGACACCCCCGGATCCGCGGGACCCCAGAATTTTGTTTAATTACTGGGACAGTATCTTGGGATCTAGGATGGTTTGGGGTGGGGGGGGTTCTGGTTGACTATAACTAGGTTCTCTAGTGCTGGCTGATTCTTTAGGGGTCTTCAGTATCTTAGTACTCTCATTTTTCTGTACCCTTTATGAACCCCCCTTCACAGTCTTCCTAATGACTCTCCCTTCTCACCCCAACCTCTCAGAGGAGGCCTGATCATCAACCATCGAAGACAGCACAGCCAACTATGCCATACACCCCTGGGATTGGGGAAACCAGGAACTCTAGTTAATAGTGCCTTCATATCCACTGAACGCTCAATATAGACTGAAGACATGACCTTCCATCCTCTAGGTGTCCAAGGTACTACACTACACAATGCCATGAATGCTGATTTGCTTTCTTTATTGGGGAAACCCACCAATCACAGATTGGGAAGCAATATAAGGAATGCCTTAATGTGTTCTCCTTTTCAGAAAAGGTGAACTAACACAGTTTACTCTTCCCACCCCCCTGATCTTCCTCCTCTGTGCAGGGTTTCTGGGACAAATCAGGACAATGCCCTGTGCCAATCAGAATCGCTCTGATACATTCTGGAAACTCCACACAGGGAAAAGTGGGAATTTCAAATCCCCGGACCACTGTACCGCCTGCATGCACTCTGACAGCTCAGCATCCACAGAGGTAAGTACAGTGAGAACTGGAGGTGGGGAGGGTGTACGGTGTTCACCTTTTCATTTAAAAAAAAAAGGTAAACTAACACTTTAAGCAAGATTAACCACTTCCCTACCCGCCCATAGTCAAATGACGTCCACAGATGGGATCTCCCATCCTGGGTGGACGTCATATGACGTCCTGGGCTTCCCGGCCATCTAGGGGACAGCATCGCTCGGGACCCGGTGCGCGTGCCCGGCAGCCGATATGTCCGCCAGTCACCTGCGATTGCCTGTGATCACGACAGGACCGTGGATATGTGTGTGTAAACACACAGATCCACCTCCTGTCAGAGGTGAGGAGAACGATGTGTGTTCCCAGTACATAGGAACACAGATCGGTCTCCTCCCGTTGTGAAAAATAAAATATTGTGTTTTTTTCAAAATTGTCTTCTTTTGTTTATAGTGCAAAAAATAAAAGCCGCAAAGGTAATCAAATACCACCAAACGAAAGCTCTATTTGTGGGAAAAAAAGAACGTAAATTTTGTTTGGGAGCCACGTCGCACGACCACGCAATTGTTATTCAAATTGCGACAGCGCTGGAAACGAAAAATTGGTCTGGGCAGGAAGGGGGTGTAAATGCCCTGTATTGAAGCCGTTAATAACATCCCCCATAAATGATATGTAAACCATAACAATATACTTCTCTGTATATTATTCTCCGTTCCAATTAAATCTGAGCAAAAAAGATAGCACGACCCATTATAAGATAGAATTGCGTGATTCTGAAGGAATCGTGCAATTCTGCCTGATATTGGATTGTGCTAAAATTGCGACAAAGCACTCAACGTGCTTTTGGGTGCCATTTATTCTTGGTGCAGAACAACATGCCCAACAAACGTGCTTTTAGAAAAGGTGCAGGAGCGTCTTTGGTTCATTTCTCATGCATAAGGCAGCCCTTTCAAGTGAACTGCTTATCCTATGTGCAGTGCGCTGAAACACAAAAAGGTGCACATAAAAACTGAGCGCATGTTACTTCTACGGAAGTGTAAATACGGCCTTATTTGCACTTCCTTTAGGTCTGGTTATTATTGATAGTCCTTTGTGCTAGCCAGGAATCTTGTGTGCTGGTTACTTTATGTGCTGTCTGCCCGAGTTCACTGTTATAACGTATCAGTTATCTTTTTAAGCTACAAAACACCCCCCTTATGTTTTGGAGAGGGGAAGGTTTTATGCTGTTTTAAAACACTTTCTCTTCTACACTTACAATCCTGTTCCTGAGTTAATGCTTGTAAAATACTACAATCCACTCAATTACTGTAGTATATAATGTACAATGTGCATGTTTCTGTAATATAATTGTGCCAAATACCTACGTTATAGCACCACTCTGTGCTTCTGTGACCTGCTGGAGCTCTCTTCCCTGCATTTATATTACAGAAACACACATATTGAACATTATGTACTACTGTAATAGAGTGGATTATAGGATTTTGCAAGCATTTTAAACTAGGGCTTATTTTCAGGGTAGGGCTTATATTGCAGCCCTCCTGGAAAATAATGCTAGGTCTTATTTTCGGTGAAACACGGTAGCAGTGCAATCTTATGCAACATGTTATGCACCACAACGCATTGAAATTCATGTAAACTTGTCAAAACGCCACCTCTTATCCATAACAATATGTCAGAGGAAACTGATGCCTTTTTTGAAAAAATTTATGCAGAAAAACACACATACACACACATAAAAGTGCACAAAACACCCGGAAACGCGCCAGTGCAGATGCCATTTTATGCATGTTGTAGTGTGAATGCGTCCTTTGAGATGAACATTGGTGAAAACCATGTTGTAAGGTATATGTCAGGCTATCCACATCCTGAAGAAGCAGGCTAGACCTAAGAAATGCGTGGGTAAATGGGATATCCCAAAAGTTTCCTATGGGCAACGTTTTCCTTTTAGCACACATCACCAGTCTCCAAATGGCCAGTTCTGTTATCAAATAGTTCACCCAGATAGACAACTGTCCCAATCCCATTTACACGAGACCTTAGTCACTTACTTTTTTATTGTGTACATTTATACATATCAACTTGTGTAGCTGTATTGCACCATATTAAAGGGTTAGCAAATGTCTCTGCTGGTCAGCTTCTGTCTATTGTAGCAAAATACCCCTAATTCTGACCCTGGCACAGATGCCACATTTCAAGCTTTTCTAATTCCAGCACTGGACAGGTTTACTGGAGCATTAGAGCACTGATCAGAAATATAATCTGCCCAAGATGTGAAAAAGAAGAGTGGATGACAAACACAAATGAGAGTGTACTACATCAGAAATAAAGCTGAATAGTAGGAATTGGATGAAATAAATGAATGTATACAGTACACAGGTACTACATCCTAATGAGATCTCTTATTTTGAAGGTTAGTGGACTTACCTTGTATACTAAGTATAACAGTAGCACACTACTTATTTGAATGTGACACAGTATTGCGTTCAAGGGGTTGGTTACATAATTTTTTTTTTTTTTTTTTTTCCACTTCAGACTTAACCATTTACCGGAGGAAGGTGGCGAGATTTCCCCGCCATTCATTTGCCCAACAAATCTCCTTCTGGTTTTGCATCATATGTGGTAGTTTTTATTTATAAGTTTATATATTTTTTTTTTTTTTGTTTGTTGTTCTTCGTTTTATTCCTTTTTTCCCTGATCCACGAGGAGCAAATAGATACCTCAATTTCTAATGTAGGATTTTTTTTTATTTTTTATAAATAACACTTTAACCCTTTAGTGCCTTCGTGGCCCTTCAACCCCCCTCCCCTCCCCGCCCCCCTCCCCTCCCCCTGTACCTCCAGTTTCCTTTCTGTATCTTCTATTCAGTCTTATCTTCTATCTAGTTGCTTTCTTAAATTGTATCCCACCCTGGATATCTAAATAATCTTACATACTCAAACCCTATGCCCTATGCACCCATTAACTCCGCAAATACCATGGAATGTTTGAACTCTGACCACTTTGACCATGTCTTTTCATATTCCTCTATGCCATCTGTGTCACTTAGCCTTAAGGATTCTAAGTTTTGAATCAAGTTTATTTTGTTGCACCATTCTTTAATGGGGGGACTTTCCTTGTCTTGCCAGTGACTGGCTATAATGCCGCGTACACACCATCACTTTATGTGATGAAAAAAAATTACGTTTTTAAAAACGTCACTTTAATTGACTGTGTGTGGGGGAAAACGTCGTTTTATGTCTTGTAAAAAACGACCAAAAAAAATTGAAGCATGCTTCAATTTTATGTGTCGTTTTTCAAAAGTGCACTTTTTACTTCACAGAAATTGACCGTGTGTAGCAAAAAACGTCGTTTTCTAAGACGTTTTTTCATCCACGCATGCCCAGAAGCTACTTATGAAGCAAGCTTCAATGGTAAAACGTGGTGGAACGTAACCTCACTTTGCAAGAACATTGTGAGAAAAACGATGGTGTGTAGGCAACTTTGTCTTTGAAAATTGAAGTTTCAAAAATGTCATTTTTTACTTCACAGAAAGTGTCGTTTTTTTTCATCACATAAAGTGATGGTGTGTACGCGGCATTAGGCTTTTGGCAGCTGTTAAAAGATGGGGTATAAGACTTTTTTGATATTGTTTCATAGGTAGTCTGATCCTTTGATGCAAGCATCCCCATGGATCATCTGGAATCTCTATGTCCGTTATTTTAGTGATTAACTGTCTAATCCTTCTCCAGAACCACTTAATTTTTGGACATTGCCACCATATATGCGCCATATCTCCGATCTGTCTACATCCTCGCCAGCACATTTCTGAGGCTTCCTTTTTATATTTATGAGCCTTGTCTGGAGTGATATACCATCGCATCAGACATTTGTAATTTAGTTCAATTATTTTACTATTAGCTGACGAGGTGTGCACTCTTCTCCATATTTGTTTTAATTCGAGGAGACTCACAGAGGATCCCAATTCTTCCTCCCATTTTTTGATATATGGTGGAATGTCCAAGTGACCCACTTCTATTAGACATTTATACATTTTTGAGATAACTCCTTTCCCTGAATCCCCCTGACAAATTCTCTCCAGGGGACGTAGGTTTTCCACAGATCTATGTGGCTGTGGGAGAGCCTCAAAAAAGTGTTTTAACTGGCCATATCGCCATTCGTTTATCTCTATTACCTCCCCTCCGGCCTTCAATTCCTCATAGGTACCTAATTTGTCTTGCGTCATGACATCCTTCAGCTGAGCATTTTTTTTTTTATCCATTTCCCAGAAATTTTCTCTAACCCTGGTGTAAAATATTTTGAATCATTTAATGGCATAAATGGTGAATTAAAATCCCATTTTTCCCTCTTGTGAACTCTATCCCAGGTTTTGATAGCATGCCGTGTAATGCTATGTGATTGTATATCTAACTCCCTATATTTATCTGGAATCCAGATAATACTCCCTAAACGAACCTTGCTCATATGGTATTCCATGCTTACCCACCTTTTTTGCTTAGTGTCCCTAATCCAGTCAATCACTCTTGTGAGAATTACTGCTTCATAATAACTTCTGATATCTGGTGCTCCCCATCCCCCTTGTGTCTTATTTTTTTTTTAAAGTTGCCCAGCTGATGTGCGCTTTTTTACCCTGCCAGACAAATTTTAATAGAATCGTTTGTAGGGTCTTAAAGTACTTCTGAGGTAGAGCGATCGGTAACATCTGTATCTTATACATAATTTTAGGCAAGATTACCATCTTAAAAATATTCATTCTCCCACCCAGGATATCTGACCTGCACAGAGTCTACTGAGTTCTGTTTTAATATCATCCAGCAAAGGTGCGAAATTTTCTTTATAGATCCTGTCTTTTTTTTTTTTTTCAAATGTTTTTTTTTATTGTATTTTTCAAAGATACACAATAAAGCACAAATAAGAGTCATAACAATACAACAGTTTCTTAGTCATACTATGTGTTCAACAGTGTGCCTGGGTAGGCTTCAAATTATCATTTTACTAAACAGTAACCATATAGGGCCTTAGTCCAGTTGGATAGTGGTCAGATGCTTAAACAAGTAACTAGCAATCCCTGTTTACCCCAACGGGATCATGCTGTAAACAAGGGATTATGGCTCATTATCTTATATTATTTAATAAAATCAAAATTAACATAAAGGGGTATCAAGGGAAGGAGGGGAGGGGAAGGTGAGTAGGAAGTTATCTTTTACATCCGGTCTAGTTTAGGAGTGTAGTCGTTCAGGAACACACTTAATAATTATTAAAATTCTTCAGAAAATTTGAGGCCCTAGGATGAGTAATCCATTCATTCCAATTTTTAATGAATTTACTTATGGTTCCTTTCCTATGTGCTAACATTAGCTCATAGTGAGCCTGAGTATTGAGTCTCTGGACAACATCAGATAAGTTAGGTGCTAAGGTAGATTTCCATAGTTTTGTTATGGTGAGTCTCGCTGCTGTAAGGAAGTTGGCAACTATAGTTCTAAATTGAGGAGGATAGACATCTAGATTTAAACCTAGTAGGGCTAATTCAGGTGTGAGTATTTTTAGATTACCAGTGAAGGATGCGATAAAGGAGGATACATTATTCCAGAAGCTAGATAAGGTTTTACAATCCCAGAGGGTATGTAACAAATTGCCAGTGTGGGATTCACATCTCCAGCATATGGGGGAGGAGCTAGGGAATATTTTGGATAGTCTGTAAGGGGTCAAATACCAGCGGTTTAGTATTTTCTGGGCGTTCTCCCAATGTTCTACACATGCAGAAGAAGAACTGTTAATATGGATGGCTTTTTGCCATTCTTCCCATGTAAAAGTTTGTGATAGATCCTTCTCCCATTTAATCATATTTAAAGTTTTGGTTTGAATTGGAAAAGATGAAAGTAGTTTATATATATGGGATATGCCTCTCTTCCCACTTATTTTATAGGAAGTGAAGAATTCCCACAGCGCCCTAGGGAGTTCCACACTTTTCTTTGGGTCAAAGTTTTTATTGAACGGTTTGGCTATGAGTTTATTCGTTATTTTATGTATGTCATCGGGTGATAGCTGATCAAAAAAATTGATTCCCTGTTTGGACCAGGGTGTGGTAGTAATTCTTACTTTACAGTAATCGATTACTCCTAGTGGTATTGGCATTAGGACTGGGTTACATGTCGGCTGTAATTTTGTTAGAGCAAACTTCCAGGCTGCCAGAGTAGCTCTAATTGTTAGGAAGTTGGGTGTATTAATTTTTGGTAGAGCATAGCAGGCCATGGAAAGGGAAAATAGATCCTTCCCTTTAGACACTTCTCGTTCAATGTTCAACCATAATTTATCATTTGAATATCTGAACCAGTATCTCATTTGATCAAGGAGTGAGGCGAAGTAATATAGGCGTAAATCTGGGAGGTTTAGGCCTCCTTTAGCTTTAACCAATGACATAGTAGATAAAGCAATTCTAGGTTTCTTTCCCAACCAGACCAAGTTGCTCAATTTCGAGTTAATTTGTGTGAAAAATTTAGTCGGTAATGGGATGGGGAGGGAGCGGAAGTAATATAGAATTTTTGGTAACGTCTTCATTTTAAAGGCTGCTATTCTTCCAATCCAAGATAGTTGTGTCTTTTTAATAGACTGTGTATCTTGAGTGATTTGAGTTAATAAGGAGGGATAATTTGCTTCATACAGTTTATTGGGTGGGTAAGTAAGTTGAATCCCAAGATAGGTAATGGAGGGGTTGTCCCAATTGTAGCTAGATTGTTGTTTTAGTTTAACAACTAGGTCTGGCGGGATGTTCATAGGTAGTACAAAACATTTACTATGATTAATCTTATAATAAGAGACTGATCCAAATTTATCTAGGATAGCGGTTACCTCTTCTAGTAGTGTGTCGGTAGCAGATAAAGTTAAAAGAACGTCGTCCGCGAATAATCCCAATTTATGTTCTATTTGACCGACCTTGATTCCTACGATATTGGGGTTAGATCTGAGAGATATCGCCAGTGGTTCAATTGCAAATGAGAATATAATGGGTGATAAGGGGCATCCCTGTCTAGTACCGTTTGAGAGACTAAACTGTTTAGATATACTTCCCGATGTAAATACCCTAGCAGATGGTGTAGTATAGAGAGACATTATGGCTTCAAAAATAAATCCTGTGAGACCAAATTTCTTAAGGGTTTCCGCTACATATTCCCAGTGCACTCTGTCGAATGCCTTCTCCGCATCCAGTCCGAGAAGCAGAGAAGGCATCCGACCGCGCTCTACATGGCTAAGTAGATTAATCATCCGTCTGGTGCTATCCGGGCCTTGACGTCCCTTCACGAATCCAACTTGATCTGGTTCAATCAGATAAGGAGTAATTTCTAATAGTCGATTAGCTAGAACCTTAGCAAAAAATTTTAAATCAGAATTAAGTAGCGAGATAGGTCTATAATTAGTTGGAGAAGTTGGGTCTTTCCCTTGCTTTGGTATTGTGATGACAATTGCTTCAAGCATTTCCTTAGGGAATGAGCGGGTGTTGACAGCTTGATTAAACAATCTGGTTAAGTATGGAGAAAGCATATTTTCAAATGCCTTAAAGTATTCACTAGATAGGCCATCTGCACCGGGCGCTTTATTTAGTGGTAACATTGAGATTACTTTTTTGATTTCATTTACTGTTATAGGATCATTTAATTTTTCTAATGTAGCGGAATCTACTGTAGGGATGTTAAGTTTATCAAGAAATTGGGTTATATCAATTAGGGTTGGTTGGGTGACAGTATGATCTATTTTAGATTATATAGGCCCTCATAGTATTCTGCAAACGCATCAGCTATACTCTGTGGGTTATACAATACTTTTCCTGACTTGTGGTGAACAATTTCATGGATTTTCTGTTTGTTCTGTCTAATACGTAGTTGCATGGCAAGTAACTTACCCGCTTTATTTCCTTGGGAGTAGTGGTTTAGTTTTAGTTTTTTGAGGTATTTTTCATGATCAGAGATCAAAGTCGCTCTAAGCTCGTGTCTGGCTTCATTAAGTTGTTGGAGGAGGAGGATGTGTTTGGGGGCTAGCTTGTGTTCCTTCTCTAATTTGTCTATTTTCACTAATAGATTATTTACCTCCTGTGACCGCCTTTTTTTTTCCCTAGACGTCAATTGTATCAGCATTCCTCTGGAGAAAGCTTTGTGGGCACACCATATACTAGAGATAGAGACTTCGTCGTTGTCATTAAATTTAAAATATTCTTCTAGTCTTTCCTTCATCTCTGCCAGAGCTCCTCTATGTGACAAAATATATGTATTGTTCCTCCAAAGAACATGCTTCGAATTTTGTTGGGCTAGATCAATAATTAAAGAGATTGGAGCATGGTCAGACCATGTTATGTTATGTATATGGGCATCTGTGGTTTTCTGGAGGAGAGCTCTGTCAGTGATGAAGAAGTCGATCCTAGAATAGGATTTATGGACATTTGAATAAAACGTAAAGTCCTTTTCTGTTGCGTGGAGACACCTCCAAGGATCATGGAGGTCTTCTTGTGAGAAAATGTTCTTCAAACCTCTTCGTTTGGATTGGATCCCTTTAGTGGTGTCCAGAGTAGGGTCCATCGTTGCATTAAAGTCCCCACATAAGATAATATTGTCTTTTTGTATTTTCTTTGTTATTGTGATAACTTTTTGAAGGAATTGTTGTGGGTTCCTATTTGGTGCGTAGATATTGACTAATGTTAGTATTGTATTTTCAATCTTTGCAACCAGTATTACATACCGACCTTGTTGGTCTATTTTTGAGTCCAAAAGTTGAAAGGAGATTGAATCCTTGATGATCGTCAGGACTCCTTTTTTTTTTCTTACTGTTGTGAGATGCGAAGATATGCGGGAATTTAGGGTGTGAAAATTGAGGAGGGTTGTCTCTTGCAAAATGCGATTCTTGAATGCAGAGTATGTCGCATCCGAATTTTAGGGCATCATTCCATAGGGCTTTTCTTTTGAAGGGGCTGTTGAGGCCCTTCACATTTAATGAGAGTAGTTTTAGATTAGGCATAGCGAATAATTTTCATATAGATGAATTGTATATGTATCGAATGTAGTAAAGGCAAAGCGTGTCCATCGACTACATAACTTCCATGAAAAAAGAAGATTGTATGATATTGCTTGTGAGGGGGGGAGGGAAGGAAATTAGGATCATGGTCAAAAACAGAGACAAAAACAAAAAATAACATGTAAAAACAAGCGAGTTGTCGAGCAACTCTTGTGTGCATAAATGTGTGCACTCTCGTTGTGGGGGCTTTGTTAATCATAGATCAGGGGTTCAGGATAGGGGCTCCCTGGGATTCATGTGCCTGAGGAACTTAGGCCATGATAAACTGGAGAGAAAAGAGACAAGAATTTTTATACCGGCGGTTGTGTCATCCATGACTGACTTTCCAAGGAGCGGTCAGTTTTTCTTTGGTGGTTCCATCGATCGGGGTACTTTCATCATTTGGGAGTAGATTCAATTTTTTCAGAATCTTGAGGCCATCTTCCAGTGTGTGGATTGTATGAGACATGTTATCTTTTTCCACAGATAGTTTGGTTGGAAAACCCCATCTATAAATTAATTTGTGGTTTCGAAGTATTTTGGTGATCGGATTCAGGTTTTTCCGCGCCAAGATAGTAGCTTGGGAAAGATCGAGTATAGGATAATTCCCGCGTAGGGGTCTGGTAGTGGTGCATGGTGTCTTGCAAAATGCATTAGCATGTCTTTTGTCTGGAAAAAATGGATCTTGGCGATCACATCTCTCGGAAGTTTCGCTGCGATGTGCGAGGGCTTAGGAAGTCTGTGAGCTCTGTCGATCACTAGATCTTGTTTTTGCAATGAGGGGATAAGGTCCACGAACATTTTTTGCAAAAAGATTCTTAGGTCATTATTTTTTACGTTTTCAGGGATGCCGCGGAATTTAATATTGTTTCGCCTAGACCTATCCTCGAGGTCTGAGACTTTAAGCTTCAGTTGTCTGACTTCTTCCTCAAGAGCAAAATGGTCATCAACTAATTCATTATGGGCGTCAGTGAAGTCAGTCATTTTGTTTTCAATATAGTCCACTCTTTCACCCAAATCTCCTATTTCCGCTTTAGATTTTTGCATAAATGCTCTCATGTCATGTTGGATCGCTCCATGCAATGATTTTAGCATTTCCTTCATATCAGTGTCAAGCATTGCTTTGCCAGAGGTGGGAAAGGAGTCCAATTTTACCTCATAGGGGTTAATATCAGCATCAGAATCACAGTCTATTTCAATGTCACTTACTTTATCTCCAGATGACACTTTTCTCCTTTGTTTTACAGGGCTGATGAAGTCTGATTCAAAGGCTTCATTTTGTTGTTCCTTCTCAGGCTGCTGCAGCATCAGAGCCTGTGTCTTTCTCCTCACAGAGTTGCCTGGCAGCTGGTCTGTGTGTGTGAGGGAGGAGGCGCCATCTTTTTCCTGAGGGGATTCAGCCGGACTGATAAACAACCCCAATTTGCGGGGTTTCTTGCGGGAATTACGTTTCTCCATAATGCTGGAGATGTTCTCTGTCCTCTCCGGATCGATACTGTGTCCTCGGGCGCGCTTTTCTTCGCTGCTAGCCGCTTCAGGAAGGTATTAGAACATGGAGCTCTAGCAGTGAGCTTCCATACAGATTCCCTGCTGGCCACGCCCCCTATAGATCCTGTCTTTTGAAGTGGCTATTTTTACCCCTAAATATTTTATTTCCTTTTTCCCCCCACACAAATGTAAACTCCTTTTGAAAGGTGTTTTGGTCATTCTTAGCTATATTGATAGAGAGAGTTTCAGATTTAGTTGGGTTCATTTTAAAATTAGAAAGCTCTCCATATTTTTTCATTAGTTTTAATAAATTTGATAACGTTGTTTTTGGGTGTGTTAGGTAGAACAGGATGTCATCCGCGTATGCCGCGAGTTTGTGTTCCTCACTTCCTACTTCTATGCCCTTTATGTCAGAATTCTTCCTTATTCTCCTAAGAAGTGGTTCTAATGCTAGAACAAACAAGAGGGGGGATAGGGGACAGCCCTGTCTTGTGCCGTTATGGAGTTCAAACGCCCCTGAGAGGATCCCGTTAATTTTTACCCTGGCTACAGGTTTATTGTACAGTGCTTTGATCCAGTTTAACATTTTTGGGCCTATTCCTATTCTCTCTAGCGTCTTATATATGAAGCCCCAGGCCACTCTATCGAACGCTTTTTCCGCGTCTATCGATAAGAGTAGGCCTGGGGCACCGCTATCACTTATTTTCTGAATGGCTAGCAACGTTCTTATCCCATTATCTCTCCCCTCCCGTCCTGGTACAAAACCCACCTGGTCAGGGTGGATCAGGTCCTTCATTATACCTTTCATTCTCTCTGCTAAGATTTTGGAGAAGATCTTAGTGTCACAATTTAGTAAAGAAATTGGTCTATAATTCGCACATAATGTGCTATCCTTCCCCTCTTTCAAAATTAAGGTGATAGTAGCTTCAGTAGCTTCTTTACTCATGTCCCACTTCACACCTAAGCCATTAAAATACGAACACATTTTCGGGGCCAAAATGTCGATAAACTTTTTATAATATAGCACCGTTAAGCCATCCGGTCCTGGGCTCTTACCGTTTGGCATGTTTTTAATTATTTCTCTGATTTCTCTTTCTGCGATCGGAGCTTCTAGCTTGTTGAGATTATCTTCAGAAATTTCATCCCACTCTATTTCCTTTTTTTTCCTTTTAATCTTTGCTCCTCCAGATTTTCCTGGGGGTTGGGGTTGGTTACATAAAAGGAAAGTTGGGGAAAAAGGTAAATAGGGTATAATGTGATGCAAGGGAAATACACTATACTGTTAGTAAGAGGAGACAGTATCAGGAAGAGCAGCAGAAGGTTCACAGAGACACTTATGCCTCGTATACACGATCGGAATTTCCGATGGAAAAATTTAGACAGAATTTTTTCATCGGATATTCCGACCGTGTGTATGCCCCTTCGGACTTTTTTTGGTCGGAAATTCTATTGGAAATTCCGTTTGTCTGTATGGAACTCCAACAGAGAAAAAAACATGCATGCTTGGAAATAATTTGACGCATGTTCCGAAGCATTGAACTTAATTTTTCTAGGCTCGTCGTAGTGTTGTATGTAACTGCGTTTTTGACGGTCAGAATTTGGTGTGTCCGTGTGTATGCAACACAGCTTGAACGAAATTCCGTCGGAAAAACCTGTTGGAGTTTATTTCGACAGAAACTCCGATCGTGTGTACAGGGCATAAGGCATTTAAATGAACTGTTTTGGTGGTCATAATATGTCTCATGGCACACTTTAGGCATGATCCCTCATACCTTCATTTTTCAATTTAATGAGGACTGTTTACAGTATGTTAACTTACTGATGTAACTTTTTCCAGCTAAATACTCCAGATAAACCAAAAGAAACAGGGCTATATGACTTCACCAGGAAACTGTGGAAAAGTCTCAATATGTGCTGAGATGGTATAATCAGAAATACACCTTTACTGCTGAGTCACAAAAGAGGTGCTGCTATTAATTTTGTGTGTCCTTTACTTTAAAGTAGTAGCTTGGACATTCCACCATGTTGTCAGACGGGTTTACAGTACCCTCTCAGCTCTTTGTCTATTGTTTTTGATCAGATTATTTTAATTGAAGTTTTACAAATTGTACAAGATACAAACATACAGTAACCCTCTCTTACCCTAAAACATCCCCTTCAGATACTGTATTAGGCTAGGTTCACATATTGAAAGTGGTGTGGGAGTACCAGTAAGAAACAAAGGGAAAAAGTCCCTGACCCTTTTTTGAAAATACAGCCGCATGGAACCCAAAGCACCTTGCAGTTCACGCACCTGAAAATTTGCTGCATTTTCTGATGTGTAGGGGTGACATTAAGAATGAGGAACTAATGCCACCCCCACACGTCTGCTAAAGTGCAGCGTATTTTGGTTGTGGGTGCAGGAACTCGTGCGATTTACCTGCATTCCTGCACCCACAATAGTGTATGTGAAGGATGCTTCAGTGTAATTCTCCCTGCTTGGTTAATGCTGTGTTAGAAGGTGATTTCATGTGTGACTCATCTCTCTGTTAATATGTTAAATAAGGCTAGCTTTTGAAAGGCCTTTAATTGTGTGATAACACTGTCTAAAACCTATTGAGGCTCAGAGGTGTGAATAGGTGTCAAGCGGCATGCGGAGACGAAACGTCTGCCTAGGAAACTCAGTGTGTGAAGGTGGTTTGTTTGATGCCATTAATTAAGGAATGTGCAGTGATTAGACATGATAATTATAGGCTGGTGCCGACCTGTCTAGAATGTTGTAGTAATTAGCCTTAGTGCGTGATTAGGGGGGTGGAGATCTCATTGTTGCTTTAATGCCTGGTACTGTATATAAAGCTGAGAAGAAACCATTAAAGTCTGTCTTGTTCCAGCAGTAAGCGTGACCCATGTGTGGCTTATTGGGTGACTCCAGGAATATCCCTCCTCGTGGAATATTGGGGTGATTTTCTTTATGGGGAGAAGGGAAGACTTTGACGGGGATATCATTCTAATACCGTCACAGTGTAAACCTAGCCTAACAAACCAAGAACACGGTTGCCTGTTTGATTTTACAGACAGCAAAAATAACATGGCGATTTTGTCAAAGACATATATGACATTATGCCATATAGAAACAAATGTATATCATGTTAATTTGCATGTATAACCATTTAGTGTATACACTGTATCAAGTGCGATTATGTATAACATACATGCATCATGTAGATTGTGAGCTCTTACAAGCAGGGCCCTCCTAACCCTCTTGTATTGTAACTGTACTGCGTTTGGTGGAAGGTGCACGGATTAAGATTGTTTACCATACCTAACACTACTGTACTCCTCTACATCACCTCATTCCCTATATGAACAATATATGGAAGTTATGTCAAATTCAGAGTTTGACTAAAAGCGCTGCTACAATGTTACTGAGGACTCTATTCAATTTTGAGTGTTTTTAATATTGTTTTTATATAATTTAGATATATACTTGGGTTAAATAACCTTGATGATATCTTCCGTATTTCACCTGCAGTCCGTGGAGCGCACGCGTCACTTCCGGTTAGGCCACCGAGGTCATGGTACTGACGTGTTTTGTCACTTCCTGACTTCGGCTGAGGGCGCCCTCTGACAAAGTCAGACAAGGTCAGGAAGTGACAAAACAATATTATA
This sequence comes from Rana temporaria, assembly GCF_905171775.1. Classification (NCBI taxonomy): domain Eukaryota; kingdom Metazoa; phylum Chordata; class Amphibia; order Anura; family Ranidae; genus Rana; species Rana temporaria. The sequence goes on along the minus strand of NC_053490.1, from coordinate 249,959,996 downwards.
CTATGCGGACAATTAATTTTTTCTACATATGACTGCTGAACCCCCTGCATAAGTGTAATCAGTCACTAACTGAGTGGAAAGTACAGCGGTGGATGATCAGTGTGCTTAAGGTGCATCTTATTCAGAATTTTGGTGAGTGCATCCCCTAGAGGGGAGACCCCCTCACGCGGTGAAGTTTTGGTGGAAGGTACACGGATTAAGATTGTTTACCATGCCTAACACATTCCATGTATGAACAATATATGGAAGTTATGTCAAATTCAGTGTTTGACTAAAAGCGCTGCTACAATGTTACTGAGGACTCTATTCATTTTGAGTGTTTTTAATATTGTTTATATATATGTATGTATATATATATATATATATATATATATATATATATATATATATATTTTAAGTAGCTGCTATTTTATCATTTTTACAAGTCAGCATTGTATATGATTAGAATTTTGGACATTATATATATATATATATATATATATATATATATATATATAAAATTTTTGCTCATAAACCTGAATTGTTTTTCCTGAAGCGCTGGGCGGTGCTTTGGTAGTTAGGGTGATTTTAAGCATCTTTATCAGAATATTTATCTAAATTGTTAACTGTAGGGGAGCCAGGCCTAGGGAATCCAGCAATATTTCCTAAATTTTACCCCGAGTAGCCTTTATGTTGATATGGGAGTTTTTCTCATTGAATGATAACCTAATAAGCTTTATTCCATAGATCAAAAGTAGGCAGAGTTTTTATTGTGGTGACAATAATCAGCTAATATTTCATTCATAACAATGTGAATAGTATAGATCTGCAGCAGACAATCACAACCAGTTTGTAAGAATGCTTTATTTCTACAGGTATATTAAAACAAAGGGAAACCAATTCAAATGAAAAAGTACATTTAATACCCACAGATTAGAAAATATACAATTTACAGTGTTTGATAGGACCTTGTGCGTCATGACATATATATAAAGCACCAGACATGTCAAATAAATTTCTACAATTTAAAAAAAAAATGACACGTGCGAACTAGAAATATGGATATTTTGATATGCTTTATAAATAATCAAGCAGGTGTATTTCATAGGGTAATGTAAACTGCAGCGATTACAGTATGTGCTAAGTGCAGTAATGGCTCACAGTCTACTGTAGTTGGGTGAGAAAAACATGAACTCTGGTTGCTGTGGATGACCGGATTTAGCACATATTGCACTTTACACTATTAAATAAGGTTGTATGTTAACAAAAAAAAGGATTGTCAGAATTCCTACATTTGGGAAACCACAGGGAATTGTGGTAGTTGGTATAGCCTATTCATGTTTTTTTTCTTTTTTATTAAGAAAGATTATTAGAATGTGTGAGACAAGTTGAATCTATAAAAAAGCTTGAAAAATTGTCTATCACTTTATAGTTTCTTGACGTGTATTTCAGCACTATTTGTTTATGTGGACCTGTCAACATTACCTGTTGTGTGCAAGGCCAAGCCTGAGAATGGTTTTAATGCCAATGCTGTCTAATCCAAAGAACCGCTACCTTTCCAGTAGACATTCTGGAAACACTCAAGCCCCATACACACTATCAGTTTTCCTGATGGTTTTCTCTTCAGGTTTACCAAAACCATCTAATATGAGGTCAAACCTTAAGTGTTTCAATTTGAATGCAATCAGGCAGGTCCTTGTACTACATGGTTTTGGTAAACCTGAAGAGAAAACCAGCAAGAAAACTGATAGTGTGTATGGGGCTTAACAGTATGACATGGAATATAAGGATTTAACTAAGAGTAAGTTCTGTAATTAGTTTGGAATTAGATAGCAGCAGTACCTACCATTCTTAGTTATGCACCAACATAAAATACCTAAATAATATATTTTTATATATAGTCTATTACATATTAATTTATCCCTATCAAATTACACATAGAGGAAACCTAACACCAGCATACATACATACACACATTTGCAGCTTATCAGCTTGTCTGGCCTGATGCAGACATGGACAATAAAGCTAAAAAGGAATGCCTGCTCAATACTTGAGATGACCCCAACTAGATCTTATGGTTTGAAATTGGTACGAGTGGACTGTGACTGCCTATGCCTACATGGTGATAATATCATTTGATTTCCATGCCATGCCTTTCAACATGAAAGATCATAATAAGATATTTATACAACCCAATTATCCCCCACATTTTATTTTGTTCAGTCAGACCCAAATTGGCCTAATTCACTATGCATAAACACCTTTATAATTATTATGAAGTCATTTAAATTCTGCTCAGAATTACATTGTCAAATCTTTAATGTATTTATATTAGAATACAAATACATAGTTATCATGGATGTAATATACACATTTCATCCATATAACAGATCTGTAATTTAAGTGCTTTAGTTTATGTTCATAATTTTTGAAAATAAATATAATAAAACATCAATGTATTTAAAATACAGTTTGCTGTATGGGATAGCTCAAGTGATTTCTATTACTTTAAGTGGAACTTCACTAAAAAGTTCTTTCTCCTCCTCCCCCTTCCAATTCCATTTTTGGAATTGGTTTTGAAAAGTACATGCTTCCACTTCCTGGCCGATCACCGCAGCGGATCCACTGGAAGTTCTCCTTCCTCCCTCCCACCCTGCCCACAACGTTCTGGGACATGTCACAGGTCCCAGAAGGCTGCAAGACCATTCACAAAGTGAAGCCACAAGGAGCCACAGCTGGCTGTCCAAAGTTAACATGCCAGTACCGGGGACTCTAATGCCGCGTACACACCATCACTTTATGTGATGAAAAAAAATGACGTTTTTAAAAACGTCACTTTAATTGACCGTGTGTGGGGGAAAACGTCGTTTTATGTCTTCTAAAAAACGACCAAAAAAAATTGAAGCATGCTTCAATTTTATGTGTCGTTTTTCAAAACGTCAACTTTTACTTCACAGAAATTGACCGTGTGTAGCAAAAACGTCGTTTAAAACGACGTTTTTTCACCCGCGCATGCCCAAAAGCTAGCTTCAAAGGAAAAAGTGGTGAGAACGTAACCTCGCTTTGCTAGAACATTGTGAGAAAAACGATGGTGTGTAGGCAACTTCGTCTTTGAAAATTGAAGTTTCAAAAACGTCATTTTTTACTTCACAGAAAGTGTCGTTTTTTTTCATCACATAAAGTGATGGTGTGTATGCGGCATAAGACTTGTGAGGAACTGGCTCAGGTGAGGATGGTGCTGGATCCTTGGACAGATGAGTGTCTGTTTATTAAAAGTCAGCAGCTACATTTTTTTTTTTATTGCTTCCGACTTCTAATTTTTCCAAACATGACTGAAACTTATTTTTTAAGAAGGAGCTGAACTATGGGATCTGAGCCCAAAAAGTCAGGCCGATGGCAAAGGACTAGTCACCTGTATTGCCTGCTTGTCTTCTTGCAGAAGATCTTTCCCTATTACTACTGGCCATATACTCTTTAAAGTCTAACTTCAGCAGACTTATGCCGCGTAGGCTCCATCAGACATTTGCTGTCAGAATTTCCGACAACAAAAATTTGAGAGCTGGTTCTCAAATTTTCCGACAACAAAATCCGTTCTCCGTTCTGAGTGTGTGTAGACAATTCCGACGCACAAAATTCCACGCATGCTCTGAATCAAGTACGAGACGGAAGCGTTCGGTCGGGTAAAACTAGCGTTCGTAATGGAGATAGCACATTCGTCACGCTGCAATTTATTAAATCTTTTAATGCAGCACAAAAGGCTGAAAAGCACTAATCGTCTCTCACCAAACTTCTACTAACACAAGATTAGCAGAAGGAGCCCAAAGGCTGGCGCACTTGGTATTGAACTTCCCTTTTATAGTGCCATCTAACGCGTTGTACGTGACCGTGTTCTTGGCGATTGGAATTTCAGACAACATTTGTGCGACCGTGTGTATGCAAGACAAGTTTGAGGCAACATCCGTCGGAAAAAAATCCACGGTTTTGTTGTCGGAATGTTAGATCGTGTGTACGCCGCATTAGAGTGTAACATACCATATTGCTAAGCAACCCACCCATTAAATGTGAGTCTCAAGTTTTCATCTTTTGTTACTCTTATTATTATTGATTTAATTGGAACTAATTATTGTGTTTTTTTCAAAAATGTTGCAGTACCTGTGTGCATTTTTACTATGCATGAGTAAAATGGCTGCAACTACATTTCTGTATGAAGAAATATGGTGGAGTGGAAATATTAAGAATAAACCGTAGAATTCTGACATGTAAACTGTGACACCACATGTCTAAGACAAACAATACATCTGCTCTGGAAAACAAGACAAACACAAGAGCAAAAAACATACCTATTATCAGTTGCTGTTGTTAGTTATTCAAGTAAAAGTTAGTAATTAAAAAATAACTAAAACTCAATTAATTTTGATTGGATAAAAAGGTAAAACACTATAAAATGTTTACAGGTGCTTAATGTACAAAAGACTGTGCGATGAATGGCTTTCTTGCTACATAATAGAAAACTGTGATAGGCTACTGGACATTAGTAAATTATATCATTATGATTCATTTTAATACTGTCACTGTCCAGTTCCCTGAGAAGCTCTTCAAAGTCTGTAATGTACCACTTGGCCTTTTCCTTGACTTGTTGCCTGATCACATTGCCTCCAAATCCAATGAAACCATCCTAATATACAAAAAGAAAATGTTAATTTATAATGCCTGGCGCATCCATTTTGAACATACCAAATTAATGTCATGCACATTCATTGCAAGGAGGTATCTTTCAATGTAGTAGAAGCACTGACCGGAAGTTAGATGAAAAATTTTAGGCTGTTATGTCTCAAACAGAGAATCAAAAATCTAGTTTGTCAGCATACAGTGTATATATTTAAGAATATATATATATATATATATATATATATATACAGTATATATATATATTAGTGCTGTCAGTTAAATGCGTTATTAACGGTGTTAACACAAACCCATGTTAACCCCGTAAATTTTTTTATCGCGCGATTAACGAGGCGGCGTTCGGGGGTTATACCGGGATGATGCCTGCAGCCGCAGGCATCATCCCGGTACCGTTGTTTAGAGCGGGCGATCGGCTATCCAAACATAACAACCGATGCGGCTAAAAGCCGCTCGGTTGTTATGCCGGAGGAGCAGGAGGGGACATCCCCCCCCTCCCGCCGCCTTTCGCCGCTCTGACCGGGCCTCCCGTCCCACCGGGAGACCCGATCCTCCATCCGGAGCCTTCTGTGTCCAGGCGGAGACTGACACTAAGCCGTGAACGGCTTTGATTCAGTCTCCGCATTGAAACCACGGAAGCGGCGTCATGACATCACTTCCGGGTTTCTCGGCTGCCAATGGCGCCGGATTTAAAAAAGTACACAGTATTCAGAATCGCCGTTTTCGGCGATCTCAATACTTTGAAGTGCAAAGGAGGGCTCGGAGGTCTTTTAGACCCCGATCCCTCCATAAAGAGTACCTGTCACCACCTATTGCTGTCACAAGGGATGTTTACATTCCTTGTGACAGCAATAAAAGTGATCAAAATGTAAAAAAAAAAAAAAACACGATTTAATATTATAAAAAAAAATAAATAAATAAGAAAACAAACAAAAAAATGTTTTAAAGGGTGAACCTCCTTAATCGCGCGATTAATCGTGAGTTAACTATGACATTAATGCGATTAATCGCGATTAGAAATTTTAATCGCTTGACAGCACTAATATATATATATATATATATATATATATATATATATATATACAAAGTACAGTTGCAGTTTCTGCTATCAAAAATGCATTATCTGAACAATCCAGGAATAAGTACCCTATTGATCAAGGCATTCTAGGCCTAGACTTCACCTATTCAGACCTCCTTCTAGGCAGTAACCTTTCTCCTATACTAAAAGTAGTTCATCCAGTTTTTAAATCTCATTAGCACAGTGTCATGTGACTATTTGGTTACATTTTATGTGTGTGTATTAATACCCCTCCGAAATATTCTACATTTGGTCATGTTACAACCAAAAACGTAAATGTATTTTATTGGGATTTTATATAATAGACCAACACAAAGTGGCACATAATTGTGAAGTGGAAGAAAAATTATAAATGGTTTTCCAATTCTTTTACAAATAAATATCTGAAAAGCGTGGCGTGCATTTGTATTCATTCAGCCCCCTTTACCCCTAACTAAAATCTAGTGAAACCAATTGCCTTCAGAAGTCAACAAATTAGTAAATAGAGTCCACCTGTGTATAATTTAATCTTAGTATAAATACAGCTGTTCTGTGAAGCCCTTAGAGGTTTGTTAGAGAACCTTAGTGAACAAACATCATGAAGGCCAAGGAACACACCAAACAGGTCAGGGATAAAGTTGTGAAGAAGTTTAAAGCAGGGTTAGGTTATTAAAAAAATATCCCAAGCGTCTTACGGAGCACTGTACAATCCATCATTCGAAAATGGAAAGATTATGGCACAACTGCAAACCTATCAAGACATGGCTGGCAAACCTATCTAAACTGACAGGGCGGGCAAGGAGAGCATTAATCAGAGAAGCCGCCAAGAGACCCATGGTAACTCTGGAGGAGCTACAGAGATCCACAGCTCAAGTGGGAGAATCTGTCAACAGGACAACTATTAGTCATGCTCTCCAAAAATCTGACCTTTCTGGAAGAGTGACAAGAAGAAAGTAATCGTTGAAAGAAAGCCGTTAAGAAGTCTTGTTTGAAGTTTGTGAGAAGCCATATGGGGAACACAGCAAACATGTGGTAGAAGGTGCTCTGGTTAGATGAGACCAAAATTGAACTTTTTGGCCTAAAAGCCAAACTCTCTGTGCGGTAGAAAACTAACAATGCACATCACCTTAAACACACCATCCCTACCGTGAAACATGGTGATGGCAGCATGAAAAAGTATACAGACGAATGGTTTTCCCGCCAGGATCCTTTCCTGATGGGGAAAAAAAGAGATCCTTCTCTCTTTTTTTGTCCGGCGGTTTTCCCGTCGGAAATACTGCGATGGAGCATACACGGCTGGAATTCCCGGCCAAAAGCTCTCATAGCAGTTTTCCCGTCTGAAAAACCGGTCGTGTGTACGATGCATTAGAGTGTGCAAAAGACTAGAGATTGGGGCGGAGGTTCACATTCGAGTAGGTCAACGACCCTAAACATACCGCTAGAGCTACAATGGAATGGTTTAGATCAAAGCATATTCATATGTTAGAATGGCCCAGTCAAAGTCCAGCCCTAAATCCAATTGAGAATCTGTGGCAAGACTTGAAAATTGCTGTTCACAGACGATCTCAAACCAATATGACAGAGCTTGAGCTATTTTGCAAAGAAGAATGGGCAAAAATGTCGCTCACTAGGGGCCAGATCCACAAACGAATTACGCCGGCGTATGTATGGATACACCGCGTAATTTCAAAGTTCCCCCGTCGTATCTTTGTTTTGTATACACAAAACAAGATACGACTGAATGAGGGATCGATCCGACAGGCGTACGCCATCTTAGTACGCCATCGGATCGTAGGTGCATATTTACGCTGGCCATATTTAGGTGGCGTTTCCGTCGAATTCCACGTCGAGTATGCAAATTAGCTAGATACGGCGATCCACGAATGTACGTCCGGCCGGCACATTTTTTTCCGTCGTTTCCGTCGTATAGTTACCCCTGCTATATGAGGCGTATCCTATGTTAAGTATGGCCGTCGTTCCCGCGTCAAATTTTGAAAATGTTACGTCGTTTGCGTAAGTCGTTCGGGAATAGGGCTTTGCGTAGAATGACGTCACCGTCGTAAGCATTGGCTTGTTCCGGTTTAATTTCGAGCATGCGCACTGGGATACCTCCACGGACGGCGCATGAGCAGTTGAAAAAAAACGTCATTTACGTCGGGTCAAGACGTATTTACATAAAACACGCCCCCATCACATACATTTGAATTGCGCGCCCTTACGCCGCCTAAGTTACGCTACGCCGCCGTAACTTACGGCGGAAATTCTTTCAGGATATAAGGACTCCTCCTATAACACCTGTACTGCACTTTCAGAGCTCCCTGTGCACATGTATTTGTTAATGGAATTTCCTACTTATGCTTTAAAAAGCAGTACTGCATTATCCCATGACAAAAGTATTGACCAAAGTATTCCCGTCTCCAGGCCAAATATTATCCTTATAGAGACATTATTGTTAATAATTATAGCGGTAATAATGATTCATAAATCTAACTCCTACCAATAATTTAATTTAATGGTAGATGCATTTTTTTAAGCTAGCACTGCATTTTTACAATAATATATACTGTAACATATGAATTTAAAAAAATGTATATATATTTTTAGAACACCAGACTTACAGCAGGGGGACATGCTTCCATATCTGTAGCACCATCTCCAATCATAACGACATTATAAAAACCATACTTTTCCTTGAGAAGGCCAATTACTTTTCCTTTACCACCAGATTCTGCAGTAAGCTGTGTTTCATCAAACCCAGCATAGTCACCTTTTAAAAAAAAAAAAACACAAAAAAAAGTTTAACATTTGCATTAAATGGCAACAGAACTGATTTTTTTTAAATTGTGTTTTTCTTATTCAGTTTTATTGCAGGTTTCCAGGAATATAAGACCAAGCATGAAGTCATATGCAAAGTGAGACAATGAGTGCAATTTAAGAATATATAACAAATATTCTACAAGGGCAATACAGATTAAGGAGACCGAAAAGAAAAGGCTCCAAAAAATTGGATAAATGGGAAAGCGGGAGAGAAGAGCGAAAATAAAAGGGGAAGGGGGGTAGGGAGAGAAGGGAAAAGCGTCTAGATCTTGTTAAGGAAAGAGGAAGGGGGACCCCTGGGGTTGCTGGGACCCAACCACCCAGTGCAGGCAGGAGTATGCTAAAATTATGGTATTTAAGAATCATGGTTCCAAGAGAGAGGCATCAAAATTGGGCACCACATCTTTATCTAGTTTAGGATTCTGTCCAGTAAGGTTGCTTCAATTTTATTGTGTATCATAGCTTTAGTTATTATTTGCTTAGTGGCCAGAAGACAAATCATAGGTATTTTCCAGGCTCTAGCAATGAAGTAGTCATTTGAAGTAAAAGCTTTAGACCAGAATGTTGGCACAATAGGGCGGGTCCACCAGATTTCCTTCCTATCATTCGTGAGCTCTAAGGGTTTCGGCATCCCCAAAAACACAAGGAGGGACATATTTGGGACAAAGTACCATTTACTGAGCACCTTGTAAATGGTCTCCAAAGCTAAAATGTGTTGTAAAGCCGATATGGTGGACCGCAATATTTCGCTCCAATCTTCATCTTCCAAGGAGACCTCTAAATCCAAGGTCCATTTGCTAGATGGTAGAGTTTTCTTATTCTAATTGTGTTTTTGATTTTGCATTTAAAACATTTAGAACATTTTATATGCAGTTAACTCCCAAAAGCTATATTATACAGTGCTGTGTTCCACTGTTAACAAATGTATTCCATATTTAGGGCAAACACATATTGGGGGTTATTTACAAAAGTCAAATCCATTTTGCACTACAAGTCCACTCGCTGTGATCTGAGGGGGACATGCTAGGAAAATAAAAAACAGCATTTTAGCTTGCACATGATTGGATGATAAAATCAGCAGAGCTTCCCCTTATATCTACTGCCACTGCACTTAGAAGTGCACTTGTAGTGCAAACTGAATTTGCCTTTCGTAAATAACCCCAATTTACATATACATATATATATATATCACGTTTTTTTTTTTTTTTTTGGTGCCGGACCGCCCTTGGGGGGTGCCGTTTCAGTGCCGTGTCACGCGGGGTGTTGTTTGTTGCCCCCCCTCAAAAGAAGAACCCACCATCTATATATACCAGTGGCGGCTGGTGGGTTCTTCTTTTGGGGGGCCAGAAACAACACCCCCCCAGTGGTGTAGCATGGCACTGATACAGCACCCCCTGTGGGCTATCTGGCACTTACCTGCTCATGTGGCAGGGCTGTAGTGTCCTCTCCTCCTTTCCTGGAGTGCAGGCAGCGGCCGCAGCAGCTCCAGTGTCTGCTCCTCCAGCTTCCTCTGCTGTGTGTCTCCTCTTCCCCCAAAGTGCTAGGCATCCAATAGAATGGCCTCACGCTTTGGCCATTTGGGAAACCGGTCTCACAGACATGCCTTCTGATTGGCGGGGAGGAACTTTAGTGTGATGATAATGAAAATTAATTCGCTATGGTCACACAACTGGGTGGCTTTGGAGAACAATGCTCGCCCCTCCGAGGCCACCCTTTTTTGAAGCTTATTAGACCCTCTGGCTCTAATCAGGTGCTTTAAAAAAACACCCACCCCTCATTGGAATCCATGGTCCGGCGCAACTGATATGTAGATCAAGCAGTTAGACAGGTTAATTGGTTGTTCTGCGAGCTGGTCGGTAAGTAGGCTTGGTTTTTCCCTGGGCATCCCCCAGGCTTTGTTGTTACCTGTTTTTTTTTTTTCAATTTCTTTATTTTTTCAAAATAAATTTTCCTCTTCATTTGTACAAAACATGGGAAATAGCAATCATCTTAACAAATATAAGTAAATAAATCCAAATACATTCCAAAGAATTTAGCATAATACAATCTCTCTATTCACTCCTCTCAAGAGAGGAAGAGAAGAAAGAAAGAAAAGTTGTTACCTGTTTTAGCCTTCCAATGCTACTTACTGCGATGGCTAGCTATAGATGGGGGCGGTGGACAAGTTTATGTTTTACCTGTGGTGCTTGTATTGGTCCAGCAGCGCACCAACACCTTTGCAGCCACTGGGTGTTTGGTGTGCTCCTGCACCTTTAAGGAGGGGTGGCTCCCCTTCAGTCCACCTGCCCTCATCTATCCATCAGAATGCATGTGCCTACATTGTGGGGACACTCATATTTTAGTGTTAGGACCACAGATTCCAGGGTGCCTTTGCGTGGCTCTGTGGCTCACGCATGCGTTTGCAAATGCGTGCGGACAAAACCCCTGTTTTTAAACGCATACTGTTAGACAGGTTAATTGGTTGTTCTGCAAGCTGGTCGGTAAGTAGGCTTGTTTTTTTCCTGGGCATTCCCCAGGCTTTGTTGTTTTGTGATATGTAGAACAAGGGGCCCGATGCATGGATAGGTGAGGCGGCGCCTGTGTGCCCTCTATGGACAGACCACCACTGATATATACACACACAACACTACAAACAAATATAAGATGTTTCCTGATTTAGAAATTATTCTATTTATTCTAATGCTTTATTGGTAGGACAAATACTTTCATAATTTCTCATTTCTGGTTATTGGTAGGACAAATAAGTCAGGTCCCTATGCTGCTATGGATTGGTGTCAAGAAAGGAAAATTATAGTAAGTATTTGATCCAATTTTAGTTTTAAACCTAATGCCAACATAGCAGCTTACACATGATAATTGACAAGCTTAACAGGGAGGGCTAAAACTCATAATCAAAATTTATTACAATGGACATGGAAGCCTGGACCGTCATTCTGTCAAAGTCCACTGATGTACAGTAAAACCCCATGCGTCCGGCCCCCTAATGTAAATGCAGGGCACCGGATGCATGGATTCCAATGGGGAAGGGGGGGTTTTGAAGCACGTGATTAGAGCCAGAGGCGCTAATAGGCTTCCAAAAAGATTGGGCTCACGGCACAGAGCACTGCACTCTGAGCCCACACAGTTGTGTGACAATATCAACTAAATATTTGCTATTGTCACACTGATCCTCCTACCAACCAATAAGAAAGTGGGTCCTGAAACCTGTCATCTGATTGAGTGAAAGGACAAGGACAGGTGATCTTATTGGACACCTAGGATGAGGAGGGAGGAGACACACAGTGGAAGCCGCCGTGATGCAGAGGAGGAGGTGACGTGATAGAAGCCGCCACCCGTAGGAATGCAGCCTGCCCGTAACCTAGATTGGGTAAGTGCGGGGCTGGATGACCGACCGCAAGGAGGATGGTGGGGTGCGGGTGACCTGACCAACTGACAGCGGGGGGAGCGCTGTCCGGGGGGGGGGTGTTTGTTTGCCGCCTCCCCAAAAAAAACACCAGTCGTCAGTGGTATGAGCCTGTGGTTGGAGATAGAAGGGAGATATATCATGTGTACGGTGCCATGTTGGCGCCAGGAAAAATAATTCTAAATCCCAAATAGGTCGGTCAATACAAGAAAAAGAAACTAAACATGTTAAAAGGTTTTAGAAATGAAATGTGAAATACATAACTAACCATTGAAGTAGAACTTGAGTCTATTGGCATAAACATTACTCAGAGGGATTTCCACCTCTGCAGCTACATGCTCCACAATGCTCTGAAATCCTCCTGATATCAGGAAGACCTGTACATTTCTTTGCTGCAGGCGGTGAATCAGATTCCTTATATGGGAAAAAGAAAAGGTATTCTTTTACAGAAAATAACACATGGCCTAAGAATCTCAGTTTACAAAACAACGTTTTAGGAACTAGGATCAATATTTGAAAATTGGAGCAAAACGGAAACCTTACATATAGCAACAATCCAGATGATATTGTAAATGAAAAATATGAAACCTAATCAGTTGTTATAGGCAGCAGCACCACCACCTATATTCCAGTTTCCCTTCCATCACTTTGCAGAGTTATACTGTATATACAGTATCTGGTCATGTAAACACATACTGAAAAAAAAAAATTTAAGGTGCATGCTGACTTCTTCTGAAAATGCTATTTGCCTGTCGTTGCTTACATTCCAATCTTGTGGCTTCCGTTCTTAAAGGGGTTGAAAAGGTTCGTGTTTTTTCACCTTAAAGGGGTTGTAAAGGGGAAAAAATGTTTCCCTAAATAGCTTTCTTTACCTTAGTGCAGTCCTCCTTCACTTACCTCATCCTTCAATTTTGCTTTTAAATGTCCTTATTTCTTCTGAGAAATCCTCACTTCCTGTTCTTCTGTCTGTAACGAAACACAGTAATGCAAGGCTTTCTCCCTGGTGTGGAGAAAGCCTCTTGAGGGGGGAGGGGGCGAGCAGGCAAGTCAGGGCGCTCTCTACTTTGCAGATAGAGAAAGGAGCTGTGTGTTAGTGGGCGTCCTGACACTCCTGCTCGCCCCCTCAAGAGGCTTTCTCCACACCAGGGAGAAAGCCTCGCATTACTGTGTGGAGTTACAGACAGAAGAACAGGAAGTGAGCATTTCTCAGAAGAAATAAGGACATTTAAAAGCAAAATTGAAGGATGAGGTAAGTGAAGGAGGACTGCACTAAGGTAAAGGAAGCTATTTAGGGATTTTTTTTTTACCTTTACAACCCCTTTAATGCATCCTATGCACCACTTCATAACCCACCATTGGGAAAAAATAACCTCCATACCTGCCTCCATGCCATTGAAATGCCTCTGCCTCTCTGAAGATGTAATGCCACATGCCATATCCCAGTCCTGTCATATATTGTCTTACCCATGTATACCATATGCCTAAATATCTTAAGCTTAGTCAGTGTAGGCTGGAATTCCACTTTATATGGTGTCAAATTAGAGCTGCGCTTTAAAACTCTAATGCCGTGTACACGCGATCGGAATTTCTGACAAGACAACCTTGGATTTTTTTCCGACTAAATGTTGGCTCAAACTTGTGTTGCATACACACGGTCACACAATTGTTGTCTGAAATTCCGACCGTCAAGAACGCAGTGATGTACAACACTACGACGAGCCGAGAAAAATTAAGTCCAATGATTCCGAGCATGCATAGGATTTTTGTGCGTCTGAATTGCATACAGACGATTGGAATTTCCGACAAGAACTTTTCCCGGCGGAAAATTTGAAAAAAAAGCTCACATCGAACTTTTCTTGCCGGAAATTCTGCTCGTGTGTACACGACATAATAGTGCTGAAGCGAAATTCCACTTTAAGTCCATCTAAAGCCCAAACCTTTTGTTTAGTGTTGGAGAGAGCAGAATGGTTAAACCCCTGTAAGTTTTGTTGTCTGCATCGCCTTGGGAGTTTTCCTTCCTCTTCCTGTCCTGGAGACACAACAGGAATTGAGAAAAAAAATCTCTCCACAGTAATTCGTCCCACCTTGTGTTCTCATGAGAACTGTGAAATTTTGGCTTGATGGTCACTATGACAAATACAGATAATGAATCTACCATATGGGGCCACAGACAGACATAGAAACCTGAAAGAGGTAAAGAGGTTCTAAACCTTCGCCAGTAGTCTAAACTGAAACTAATAAATTTTGCAAATGTAAAGCAGAACTCCAGCCCAAACTATTATAGTTTTTTAGTAGAGTCCCCACTCTAGATTTTTATAGCCAGGTTTTATTTCTGTCCGGTGTCCCCTTTGGGGAGATTCATTCCGACTTTCTTTCCTGGTGACAGCTGTCACCAAAACAGGAAGTGAAGTGAAAATCTCCCAATTGGAACATCTGTGTCATTGACAACTGTGAAATTTGGGATATCTCCCCCCACCTTGGATAGATTTCAGTTTACATCCTGTTTCTTGGGAAAAGAATAGATGGGACATCTCCTGTGTGGGGACACAGACAGAAATAATAAACAGAGAGTGCTTCTAATCTTTCCCCTCTCTATCAAAAATAAGGGAAAAAGATGTGCTTAGGGTATAACCTTAAAGGGGAGGTTCACCCTAAAAACGACTTTCTCTTATTACACTGGCCCCCCACATTACAATACGATTATGCCTATTAGTTTTTTTTTGATGCTGTACATACCTTGGTACAGCTGCGTCACGATTGGCGAAAGGAGCCTAACGGCGAGTCGGCGCTATACTGCGCCTGCGCATCGCCGGCTTACGCGACAGGGGGGAGCTTGTTTTTTGTCAAAACGTCAATCACCAGCATGTTAGGAACGCCCACTCCCGCGGGACTCGCAACCCGGAAGCCACGGGTGAATTAGCTGTACCAAGGTATGTACAGCATCAAAAAAAAACTAATAGGCATAATCGTATTGTAATGTGGGGGGCCAGTGTAATAAGAGAAAGTCGTTTTTAGGGTGAACCTCCCCTTTAAAGTATAATTGAAGGCAAAACTTTTTTCTTTGTTTTGGATAGAGTGTGGAGGGATTAGAACACCTGCCAATTTTTTTTTTCGTGCCAGTTTTTACTCTGTTAGGGAGATTCACCCTCTTTTTTAGTCCAGAGCACCTTTTGCGATTCGGCACTGCATCGCTTTAACTGACAATTGCGAGGTCGTGCAAAGTGGCTCCCAAACAAAATTGGCGTCCTTTTTTCCCCACCAATAGAGCTTTCGTTTGGTGGTATTTTATCACCTCTGCGGTTTTAAATTTTTGCGCTATAAACAAAAATAGAGCGTCAATTTTGAAAAAAATGAATATTTTTTAACTTTTTACCATAATAAATATCCCCCAAAAATATATAAGAACATTTTTTTTCCTCAGTTTAGGCCGATACGTATTCTTCTACATATTTTTCGTAAAAAAAAAATCCCAATAAGCGTTTATTGATTGGTTTGCGCAGAAGTTATAACGTTTACAAAATCTGGGGTAGTTTTATGGCATTTTTATTAATATAATTTTTTTTTACTAGTAATGGCGGCGATCAGTGTTTTTTTTCGGTACTGCGACATTATGGCGGACACTTTTGACACATTTTTGGGACCATTGGCATTTTTATAGCGATCAGTGCTATAAAAATGCATTGATTACTATAAAAATGCCACTGGCAGGGAAGGGGTTAACACTAGGGGCGGGGAAGGGGTTAACCACTTAAGGACCGGACCAATATGCTGCCTAAAGACCCAAGGTGTTTTTACAGTTCGGAAATGCGTCGCTTTAACAGACAATTGCGCGGTCGTGTGACATGGCTCCCAAACAAAATTGGCGTCCTTTTTTCCCCACAAATAGAGCTTTCTTTTGGTGGTATTTGATCACATCTGCGGTTTTTATTTTTTGCGCTATAAACAAAAATAGAGCGACAATTTTGAAAAAAATGCAATATTTTTTTACTTTTTGCTATAATAAATATCCCCCAAAAACATATATAAAAAAAAATGTTTTCCTCAGTTTAGGCAGATACGTATTCTTCTACCTATTTTTGGTAAAAAAAAATCGCAATAATCGTTTATCGGTTGGTTTGCTCATAATTTATAGCGTTTACAAAATAGGGGATAGTTTTATTGCATTTTTTTTTTTTTTACTACTAATGGCGGCGATCAGCGATTTTTTTCATGATGCGACATTATGGCGGACACTTCGCACAATTTTGACACATTTTTGGGACCATTGTCATTTTCACAGCAAAAAATGCATTTAAATTGCATTCTTTATTGTGAAAATGACAGTTGCAGTTTGGGAGTTAATCACAGGGGGCGCTGTAACATTTAGGGTTCACCTAGTGTGTGTTTACAAGTGTAGGGGGGTGTGGCTGTAGGCAGGGATGGACTGGCCATTGGGACTACAGGGAGTTTCCCGGTGGGCCGATGGCTCAGTGGGCCGGCTTCAGTGACAGCGGCCTGGGAGTTTCTCACTTCTGCCTAATCTTGTCCCATAAGGGGGTCACCAAACTGATTCTTTGCCCCGGGAGAAATAATGTCTAGCTTCCCCACTGGTACTGCCTCCAGCCGTTCTACTCTAATAAAGTAAAATGGCTAGTGAAGGGGGAGAGGGGACTTGGGAGGTGCGGGAGTTGTCTGGCTGCTGTGGGAGAGACCTGTCAAAGTGGGCCAGTCTGGATGAAGTCCAGGGCCAAATTTTTGTCCCAGTCCAGCCCTGGCTGTAGGACTGACAACATCGATCGAGTCTCCCTAATAAAAGGGATCACACGATCGATGCGCCGCCACAGTGAAGCACGGGGAAGCCGTGTTTACACACGGCTCTCCCCATTCTTCAGCTCCGGGGAGCGATCGCGCCGTCGTCCCAGATCGCTCCCCGCGGGAACCCGACCGCTGCATGTCGCGGGGGGGGGGGGACCCCCGACCCGCGGAAAGGCAGGGACGTACAGGTACACCAATGTGCCTGTACGTGCCATTCTGCCGACGTATATGTACATGCGGCGGTCGGGAAGGGGTTAAGTGTGTTCCCTGGGTGTGTTCTAACTGTAGGGGGGTGGACTCACTAGGGGAAATGACTGATCGCTGTTCATACATTGTATGAACAGACAGTCAGGCATTTCTCCCCTGACATGACCGGGAGCTGTGTGTTTACACACACAGCTCCTGGGCCCCGCTCTGTAATGAGCGATCGCGGGTGCCCGGTGGTGATCGCGACCGGGCGCGCGCGCGGAAGTCAGGAGCGAGCGGGGGGCTAGTGGCCGCTTCGAGAGCCGATGTTATACTACGTGCTCTCGCGCAGGAGAGCCGACCTGCCGCCGTAGAACTGCAGTGGCTGGTCGTTATGTAGTTAAAAGGGTTGTATTTATTTTCTAAATAGGTTCCTTTAAGCTAGTGCATTGTTGGTTCACTTACCTTTTGCTTCGATTTCCCTTTTAAATGTTTTTTTTCTTTGTCTGAATTTCTTACTTCCTGTTTCTCCTCAGTAAGCCTGCCCCTGTTTCGTCACATTCGGCTATCCATCACATTGGTTGCGCTGAGAAATTTTGTACTGCGCATGCGCGATGTATTCCAAAAATTTTGCGACAATACGGAGCAGTGAAATCGTCAGATAATGTCACGGAAGTGACGTTAAAGACAATACAAACACTGCGCTATGCGTTCCAACACTAATACTTCCCTAACAAGAATCTTGCACGGTACAGACATGTGTAAAAGTGGCGGGAGCGCACACAGCTACAGCTGAATTAAATTAAGGTTCTATGATTGGTTGAGGCTGGCCACGCTCTTGCAATGCAACAATACAATACAAGTGGAATGCATTTTCATGTGTCTGACGTCACTTTCCTCACACTATCTGACGGTTTTTGTGTGCTGTTTAATCGTAAAAGTGTTGGAACGCATATGGGGGCGTCACGCATGCACACTCCAGCGGGTAGCCAAATGTGATGGGTCACCATATGTGACCAAACACCCCCATGTTCTGGCTGGGGGTTAGTCAGCCAGAACAGCTTACTGAGGAGGAACAGGAAGTGAGAAATTCAGACAAAGAAAAAAAACATTTAGAAGGGAAATGGAAGGAAAAGGTAAGTGAACCAACAATGCACTACCTTAAAGGAACCTATTTAGAAAATAAAAAACAAACCTTTACAACCCCTTTAGTACCAAATAAATTAGAAACAAACATATAGCGAGCCTTCATACTTGGAGATGAAACGCGAAACACAAATTTCATGCAAATAAAGTATAATGACATGGGGAGGAATTCCTCTAATAACTACCACATACATTTGGTGCATTTGATTAGTTCTGCACTTCCTCCATGGCCTTTGGACTCTGCTATTCTCTGTGGTATTAGTACAGACCTTGCTCTAAAAAATAAACTCACTTTATTCCCTCAGTCAGACTTGGAGGATGTTCGGTTATCAAAGCTTGCACTTGTTCCCTTGATGGACGAATTAATGCAAGTCTTTCCGTTAAAGCAGCTTTAAATGTAAGTGATCCTCCCATTGCTTTGCGAGTCCTTTAGAAACAAAATATTAAATGGTGATAGATAGATAGGTAGAACGATAGATATAACAATAGATAGATACCGTAGATAGATAGATAGATAGAAACATTAATGGCCCATTCACACACAGGGCCGTCTTTAAGGCAGGCCAAAAGGGGCCCTATCATTGTTGTGGGGCCCAAAGCAGCTGCTTCATACTTGCCAACTATCCCAGTTTAACCACTTAAAGACCTTAGGTGTTTTTCAGATTTGGTGTTTGCAAGACTAAAACGTTTTTTCCTGCTGCTAACACCCTAGAGAATAAAATGGCGGTCATCGCAATACTTTTTGTCACACCGTATTTGCGCAGCGGTCTTACAAGCGCACTTTTTTTGGAAAAAAATCACTTTTTTGAATTAAAAAATAAGACAACAATAAATTTGGCCCAATTTTTTTATATATTGTGAAAGATAATGTTACGCCGAGTAAAATGATACCCAACATGTCACGCTTTAAAATTGCGCCCGCTCGTGGCATGGCGTCAAACTTTTACCCTTAAAAATCTCGATAGGCGACGTTTAAAAAATTCTATAGGTTGCATTTTTTGAGCTACAGAGTAGCTCTAGGGCTATAATTATTGCTCTCGCTCTAACGATTGCGGCGATACCTCACTTGTGTGATTTGAACACCGTTTTCATATGGCGGCGCTACTCGCGTATGCGTTCGCTTCTGCGCGCGAGCTCGTCGGGACGGGGCGCTTTGAAAATTTTTTTTTTTGTTTTTCTTATTTATTTTTATTGATTTTATTATTTTTTACACTGAAATAAAAAAAAAAAATGATCACTTTTATTTCTATTACAAGGAATGTAAACATCCCTTGTAATAGAAAAAAGCATGACAGGTCCTCTTAAATATGAGATCTGGGGTCAAAAAGACCTCAGATCTCATATTTAGACTTAAATGCAAGAAAAAAAAAATGACAACAAAAAAATTGTCTCTTTAAGAGGCTGGGCGGGACTGACGTTTTGACGTCACTTCCGCCCAGCAGAGCTATGAGGACGGGTGGGGGCCATCTTGCCCTCACTCAAGTCCTCGCTCTCCAGGCGGCAGCATCCGATCTCCACCACCGCTACCGACGGCTACGGTAAGCGGCGGAGGGCGCGGAAAAGCGGCGGGAGGGGGGGGCCTCTCCCGCCACCGATAACGCCGATCTCGCGGCGAATCCGCCGCGGAGACCGCCGTTATCGTTTACACGGCCGCCCACAGAAAATATGGATACCTCAGTTGTGGCAGCGGCTGCTGCCGTTACTGAGATATCCATATTTAAAAAGAGGACGTACATTTACAATATGCGGGTCTTTAAGTGGTTAAATTCCCTTGTCCCTTGAAGTTTTAGTCCGGTGCTGTGTCCTGACATCTCAGTTTAAAGTGCTGCTACTAATGCTGCCCAGCTCTGCCCTATTGCTGTGTACAGATGACTCACCTGCAGACCCTGTGTAAATAACCGTCATTCATATGCAAATAACAGGAGCATTCATATCTAAATAGCGGCAGCCGGCGGCATTGATATGTAAATAAAGGTGGCATTCATATGTATATCATGCCCCTCTGCAGTGAGGAGATAATGTGCTGTAACCTCTAGCAACCAATCAGTGAGGTTGCTAGAGATTACTGTACTTAATACTGTACAGTAATCTCTAGCAACCAATCAACAAGTAGAAATCATGTGCTGTAACCTCTAGCAACTAATCAGTGAGCCGTAATGTGTGCTGTAACCTGTCAGTAAGTGGTAATGATATGCTGTAACCTCTGGCAACCAATCTCAATGGCTGCCTGATCTGATACGGTAAACTGCTTTTAAGTCTAGCTGATATTTATTGTATGTCTTAGAGCATGTGGAGAGCGAAATTGCATGGGGGGAGGGCCCCAAGATTTTTTTTGCCCAGGGTCCAATCAATATTAAAGACGCCCCTGTTCACACATTTGTTTTAACGTCCAGATTTTGACCCAAGTTAATGCATGTGAACAGGTTTACCATTAAAGTGATTCTAAAGGCTGAAGTTTTTTTGTCAATCACAGTCAGAGGGAAGTGAGCAGGGGGTGGGGCTAAGGCCTCGTACACACGACCAAGTTTCTCGGCAAAAACCAGCAAGAAACCGGTCGTGTGTACACTTTTCGACGAGGAAACTGTCGAGGATCTCGTCGAGCCAAAAAGAGAGCATGTCTTCTTTTTTCTCGACGGGAATGGGGAAATTTGGCTCGCCGAGATCCTCAACAGCCTAACAAGGAACTCGACGAGCAAAACGATGTGTTTCGCCCATCGAGTTTCTTGGTCGTGTGTATGAGGCTTAAGACGTGCTCTGTGTATCTTAGGGACATACAGAGCGAGGCTTTCCAGCATGCATGAGTGCCCCCTTAACAAGTGGCTTGCTATGGGGGGCCCTCAGCAGGGGGGAGAAGCCAGGAGCATCACTGAGAGACCCAACAAGAGGAGGAACGGGGCTGCTCTGTGCAAAGGATTGCACAAAGAAGGTAAGTACTGTATTACATGCTTGTTATTTTATTTTTAATTACCTTTAGTATCACTTTAATTTACGCATAGTTGTGAAGCCAGCCTTTAGATTCACATTGTATACTGCTAAACATGATTAATTTCACCAAGTGTATGCAACAATGTAGTTCCTTTGTCTATATCTTTAAACTAATCCATATAATTAGCCTATTATCTAGAACTGCTACTGAACTAGTTTCTGCAGGTTTCCTTATAATTATCCCAGTGTGTAGCCATATTCTCATAGACACTTTATATTGTAAACCCTTATATATCAGTCACCTTGTTCTTGCTTTTTTTTTTTTTCACCTAATTGGCTGTTATGGACAATGCCGGTAATTAAAGGCGGTACCATGACATTAGTCATAAGTGTCAATTTGTGCACAATGCAGGATTATACCCTTCATGCGTAAAACTGAAAATAATTCAAATTGCATTGCATTTTCTAAATGCGTATGGTCACTATAAAAAATAGATAGATAACCTTGCCTTGTGGACCAAAGTGTGTAACCGCACACCAAACTTACAAGTGGTTTATAACGTTAAAGTTGTTCTGTAAAGGGAAACTTAGAATAAAGTGAAAACGCTGACACTGAGCCAGCAGCCTTGTGTCTGAATTCCTCAGTTACTGTGAGAATAGAATGAAAATGTTCCCATGGCAATAACATGACTTGTAGCTGGGATTATGCTCTGCATTTCTTGGCAGTCTGCCTCATCTACTCTGCGCAGTCATGCCCACAGAAAGAAGAGGGCACAAGTGTCAGCTTCCAGCAGCTAACAGTCACATGGGTATATTTAATATGTAAAACTACTAACTGCAGTCTATAGGAATATACATACTGATTGTCCACCTAATGTTGAGTAGGTCCGCCTTTTGCCACCAAAACAGTCCCTCTTGCTGCCAAATAAGCCCTGATACGTCAAGGCATTGACACCACTAGACCTCTAAAGGTGTGCTGTGGTATCTGGCACCAAGCTACCAGTAGTAGACCCCTTCTGCTTTCAATAAACACGCTTCATGAACAACATGTTCACTTGCTGCCTAATATATCAAACCCACTTTCAGATGCCATTGTAATGAGATAATCAATGTTATTCACGTACACCTTTCAGTGGTCATAAAGTTATGGCTGATCAGTGTATATACAAAGCAGTGGTATCTCTCTGAAGCAAAATGAATTCCAGGAATTCAACCATTTTGTTAAATAAATAATATGACTTAAGTCCAAAGAGGTGCTTGTCACTTCCTGGAATTATCTCTTTATTTTATATCTGTTTTATGTTGCTCTGAGAGGATAGCTATCACTACATCTCTGGTGCTCCAATGCTGGACCTTCTTGCCTCAGCTCAGTCACATGCAGCTGCTGTGCCTGCTGCTCCCCACCTCCTGTCCAATCACAGAGCACTTTTTATCATGTGAAGTTATTCACAAAATACAAAGGCTTCTGTGAATGGGTGGCAGAGGGGAGTAGCGGACAGAGCTTCTGTGTGTTAGAGCCCCAGAGTGTAGCAATAGCTATCCTTCCAGAGCTCTATAAAACTGTCAGATGCACCTTGTTCGACTTAAAGGGGTTGTAAAGGTACATGTTTTTTCACCTTAATGCATCCTATGCATTAAGGTGAAAAAACATCTTACGACCCCCAGCCCTTTATTTTACTTACCTGAGCCCTGGAAGTCCCGCGTCACGAACGTGCTCTTCCTCTGCCCGTCTTCTCGGCTCTTGATTGGATAGATTGATAGCAGCGCAGCTATTGGCTTGCGCTGCTGTCAATCAAATCCAATGACACGGGCGCCAGGGGGTGGGGCAGAGTCCTGCAATTGGCGGCTATGGATGCCGAATACAGGACTCGGGAGCGTGCCTCCAAGGTAACCCCCTTGGGAGAGTGCTTCCCAGAGGGGGTTATCAGAAGTGGGGAGGAGCCATAACAGCCACCGTGGGACCCCAAAAAACAGGACAGGAGGCAAAACGAGCTGCACAAACATAAGATGTTTTTTTTGTTGTTTTTTTTTTAACCTTTACAAACACTTTAACTTGTGGCAAGCCAGCACATTTTACTAAGTAGTTGAATTCCTGCAGTTTAGCTTTAAACACCCATTAGGTGCTTTTTGCTTGTGTCTGTTAATGTCAGTGCTGTTGAATATTGAGTATTTGAATATTGCTCCTCCTGTAATAGGATATTATTAGGATTTTCCTCAGAGAATTTATATGGTAACTGACTTTCCTATTAATCTTATTATCCTTTTTTTTTTAGCAGGGGTACATTAATTCATCCACGTAGTATTGGTTATTGGTAAGGAAAAAATGGTATGAAATGAGGTATGATTATGTACAAAATACTCTAATACTGAATTACACAAAGTTAGCACATCCTAGATACAAGGACATTGAAATGCATATGACCTGACAATTATGAAGGTTCTAGTTGGGAAAATATACTTACATCTCTGCCACTGCATCTCCCACACCACAGAACTTTGCCAACTCATCTATGCCCTCTTCCTTAATAACGGTGCTATCCACATCAAAGCAGACTGCATCTGCCTTACGGAAGAGTTCTTTCAGCTGTGACAGGGAAGACATACTGTGGTGGTGCGCCCTCCTGAAATTAAACAGCAGGATAAGCATTAAAAAAAAACGATATATTTGAATTCAATTAAAGAGGTTATTTAAATACTGAAAAATATATTGTGTACTGGTTGTCTACTTTAATGTTTAAGTAAACCCCACTATTGTTTTCAGCCAAGGAAGCTGCCATCTTTGCCTCTGTTTAATCTACAACTGCCATGATGCTGTGCGGATGTGATCAGTTATGGCACCAGCCATTGGATGGTTTGACAGCTTGGTTGAGAGCACAACCAATAGAAATGTGCTAGAAATGAAACCAATTTATGATGGGTTTACTTCCGCTTTAAGTGGCCCAGAGGCTCCAAAATAAAGTCTAACTGAACTTTTAATTTGAAGTAGTTCTTTGTAAATTGTAGTTGATTTAAAGGGATGCTTTTACCACAGTGTCACTTGTAAACAAAGCCCACACTTTAAAACCTGATTCACACCTATGCATTTTTAGTATACAAAATAAGGTGCAATCAGCGCAAATATATAGATCAAAATATTTAAAATAATGTGTTAAGTGAAGAAGACCCCCAGGGTTCGGATCACAAGTAATGCCGGCTGAACACTACAGGATAGTCGCAAAAATCCAAGGAGATACAAAATTATAGAAAATTTAGTGCAGCGCAAAACTAAGGCAAGTGAAATACTGATATGGTAGTAATACTGGTATAATGAGTACCAGTAAACTTATATATGTGTATATATATTGTTTAAAAAGTCCAAGAAAAAGAAATTAAATAAAACTCAAAGTCATAGTCCCAAATCCACAGGTGTCAAAAATTGAATGAAGTAGATATAATCAATCTCCACCACGTGATTAACCACCAGACATAAAGTGATCCCTCCGCCGTTAGAGATGGCTACTCTCACCTTCATGTGTGGACCACTGAGTTAACAAATGGTCAGTAAGGCAGGTATCACAATAAACAGGAACCAGGCAGGTGTATCAGATGCTCATTAGGCAACCATATCACATGAAACCGATGCATGGAAAAGATAATCACAGACTAAGTGCTCTCTGTTATATTAGGTAGATTTAATCATAAGTGTATACAAAAGTCAGGCTACTCACATTTGGCCAGACTAAAAACGGCTTTTCAGAAGAACAGTTCAAGATGTGGACGGCAGATGAGCGACGTGGTGTGCAGGCTCCTGAACCCCCGGACACGGCGTTGCGTTGTATCAACTTGCCCGCCCCGCTGAGGAAGTTGATACAACGCAACGCCGCGTCCGGGGGTTCAGGAGCCTGCACACCACGTCGCTCATCTGCCGTCCACATCTTGAACTGTTCTTCTGAAAAGCCGTTTTTAGTCTGGCCACACAGTGGTTAGGACCAATGAAACTGAACCTCGGTCCATTCTCATCGGTTTTGTCCGACCGTGTGTACGGGGCCTCAGAGATATTCCACCTCAGGTTATCATCATACACCTGGAAGAGCAGCTCTTTTTCTATGCAGTGGACTCTTGCTCTTTTGTGTGAAAGCAGTGATCTCTCTTGAAATGTGTTTCCTGAGTCAGACCTACAGCTCTCCTATCAGCAGCGAGCACAAGCTTTGATGGCAGTCTATGGATAGTAAAAAGCTTTTCTACTATGGGCTCTGATGAAGAAGGACATAACTTCGAAACGTGTCAGCCAGCAGGGACCCTGGTGAGGTCCTCCTGAAGCTAGAGGCTTTGGAAAAGCTGGGAAATTGTAGCTACACACAGTGGCTGGATGATTGCTTTTGCTATCATTGTTTGTGAGTAGCTATATTTTATCAATAATAAAATTGTAGCTGGTTAATGCACTAGGCCAGTGCGCCCTCTGTTTTTATCTATTCCCCATGCTTTTCTGCTAAGGCTCTGGTGGCTTTTTAAAAAAAATTAACTGTTAAGCCTCATACACAAGATCCAACTTCCATCCAACTTTTTTGTGGATTTTGGTCCAAAGGGAGTTGGCCGTGAACTTGTTCTGCATACACACGGCCCAACATTTTAAGCCAACATTCACCAAATCAAGTCGTTTTTCAGCTCTTTACCCCACTCTTTGGGCATCTTCTGCTATTGTTGTCTGATGTTTAGCATTGGTTCTGAACATGTGTGTTTGTACTTTGGATTTTAGTCGGACATAATTGTGTACACACGATCACGTAACAGATTTATTGCCCAACAATTAGTGAGCATGAACAGCCAACTTTTGTTGTCGTTAATTCAGCCAGGAATTGTGTGATGGAACATACACACGGTTGGATTATCCGACACAACATGTCCATCAGACAATTATGGCCATAAAGTTGGATCGTGTGTACGAGGCTTAAGGCTTTGTACACTTTTCAATTGGGTGTACCTGAAAAGTATTTAGCTGGTGTTCACCAAAACTTCCATTGAGCTTTAAAGGATTACAGTTTGGAAACAAAGTGGTGGTAGATAAGCACACTGGGGCTGATTTTGTAAAATTCAAGAGTGCAAAATCTGATGCAGCTCTGCATAGAAACCAAATAGGTTCAATTTTTTGAGCTGAAATTAGAAGCTGCACCAGATATTGCACTTGCAAGTTGTAGTAAATGAACCCCAATGGTGTTAACAATGGGTCAAAGGGGGAAACTATATAGTCATATAGTTGGCAGCAAGGAATGGATGATATTTCAAAACGGACTGTAACCATTAGTGGTAGGATGTGTAGGTGTTACTTAACTTCTTAAAAATATTCCGTATGATCTTCCCCTTAACATGTATCCTTAGATCTGCTGCAAGTGTATATATGTCCACAGAGTAGCTAAGGAAAGAATTACTGACATCCCTGACATGCCTAATTGTAGGGGAAAGAGTGGTAGGTGCATAGGTGTGCGCAGGGGGTGTGCCTGGGCACACCTTAATCACTCAGTGCGGCGCAGATTACCCCTGCTGATATTTCACCAAAGCCACCCAATGGGGCTCATAAAAAAATTGTAGAAAATAATACAAAAATAAAATAATTCAATTAAAAACTACTGACACCAACCTCTGCCCTACTGACATGCCCACTGCTCTACTAACATCGTCCATGCGTTAATACATGTTCAATCTTTAGAAAAGGGACAACCAGGGGGGGTCGGCTGTCGGCTATAGACATGCTATGTGTAATCAGCCAGATTTTATATCTGAACCTATTTTTTATCTTGTCATGATTTTTTTCATTCATTTTAGCAAACCCCACAAGTTACCAATCACACTAAACAAACATACAGTATATCACACTTCACAGAATGCTAGACGACAGTTTTTCAAGTCATTCAGTTGGGAGTAAAAACAACTTTGATTGGACAAACAGACATGTGAAATATAGACTCAAGCATAACACCGGCCATAGACGGTTGGAATCACGGCTGGTTCAGTAGCAACTGGCCAAGATTCGAACCGTGTATGGGCAGGATTTTACTTGCGATCATCGTTAGCCACTAGCAGTAAAAAATGTCCTCTCCCGTTGGGGATGGATTCCCCTGCAAACCACCCAGGGAGAATACAATGGCTCGGCAAGAAGGATTCCTGCATCAACACTATTTGTCCCCATTGGGCAGATTAACCACTCTGTTGTACTGTCAACAAGTGAGGGATAATGCAACATTTTACAGGTGTTCCAAGAACAAGAGATGGGCAGATATCTACTAATTTTCTATTGCATCTCTGGGACGTGAAGGGAATAAAAATGTTCCCAATGGTACATACAGCAAACCCATTACTACTTTATTCAAAGCTAAAAAAAAAAAAAAAGGGTTGGCTATACATAAACTTTAGGTCTCCTATGTTTGCTTATGTCTGTTGAAGGAGTAATCGACATGCACGGATCTTCATGAAGACTGATTTGTAGACATATACAGTACAAGTAACCATATTCTTTCACCATTTGCTTGCTCATTCTATGCAAATGAAAACATATATTTCTTTTACCTGATATGTGTGCACATGGACTAATTGTCTGTCTGTAAGAGAAAACAGTGAGAAAAATTAAATTCAGCTCAGAAGGTTAAACTTTACATGCATACTGTATATGCAGAATAACATTTTAAGGATGATTTACTTATGGATGTATTTGAATGGGAAATCACTATATCTATAGCAGTGCTTTTAAATGTTTTCTGGTAAAGGGAGTACTGTAAACCATGTCACAGATGCTGGACCGCCTATGCCTACATTCTGCCCTGTACAAAACAATAATTTGCCATGTAGGGCAAAGCAACTGGTTCATTTTAATGCCCCCCATCCCAGCTGCAAATATTTACCTTTGTTTGGTTATCCTGCGGCTTCAAATAGCTGACGAAAAAAAAAAAAAGTAATCTTCTGTAAGCTCAAGTTGTGCTTCTACTATGGAGGCTCTTATAAATTTACAGAGTTAATACTGTAGATAATAATGGGGTGCCATGGAATGGCCTCTGCAGCTCACACATGTATTTGCAAATGTATGCTTACTAAGCTCCTGTTTTGTAAAGCAAATTGTTAGACAGGAGAATTTGGTTGGTTGCAGGCTGGCTGGTGAGTTGAACTGGGAATATTCTTAGGTTTTATTTGACATGCATTGCCCTTCCAAGTGCTCCTTGCTGTGAAGGACAGTTATTGGTGGGGGCAGTGACCAGTTGATCTCTGAAGAGATCTGCAAAAATTGTATTTAGAAGCACCGTTTTCCACAAAAACATACACTGAGTGTTGTACCCAGATACAAGAGAGCATCTGGCAGTATGTTTTTTAAAGTTTAAATGCCTACTAATAGTGGCAGGGGGAGAGGGGAGGGGAAGAGAGGACACAGGAGACAGATGGAAGAGCTGCGGCTGATGGAGGCATGTAAACTGACCACAGTGTCAGGACTCTGCAGCCATGATAAACCGTGGTCAGTTTATAGAGGAGAGGGTAGAAACTGGCAGGATCTGCCAGGTATTTCAGGTGATACAAGGGGCCAAATTACACATTACAAGCACTGTGCTGTATAACAAGCTTTAAAGGAACGGGATCCATTTTTCTTTTTTAGGTTACCATATGCTTTAACCACTTGACAACCGAGGACGTCATATGACGTCCTCGACTTTGTGCGGTGATATCTGAATGATGCCTGCAGCTACAGGCATCATTCAGATATCACCATCTTCAGCCGGCAATTCTCTGCACGATAAGAATGATCAAAGCGGCAATTCCGCCGATTGATCGTTCTTATAGGCAGCGGGAGGGACGTCTTCCCCCTCCCGCTGCCTACCAGTGCTTCTCCAGGCTCTCCCGTGCCATCGGGGGCCCGGAGAACGAATCGGCCGGCGCTGGCTGGGAAGCATAGAGATGACTGGTGACCAGATGGTCACCAGTCATCTCTATGACCATCGGAGGCTCGGGCGCGATGTTGTGACGTCACGCCTGGATACCCGGAAGTTAACAAAGCCGCAATCGCGGCTGTCGGCATGAGATCGGTGAATTTCTTTTCACGATCTCATGCTTGTAAGCCTGGAGGAGAGATGTGGGGTCTCTAAAAAAATGAAGTAAAATTAAAATATTTTTTTTTTTTTAAACGCCCCTGTCCCCGGTAGCTCACACTCAGAAGCAAACACGCATGTAAGTCCCGCCCACATATGTAAACGTCATTCAAACCCCACATGTGAGGTATCGTCGCGTACGTTAGAGTGTGTGCGACAATTCTAGCACAAGACCTCCTCTGTAACTCGAAAATAGTAACCTGTAAAATAATTTAAAGCGTCGCCTATGGAGTACCGAAGTTTGCCACCATTCCATGAGTGTGCGCAATTTTAAAGCATGACATGTTAGGTATCTATTTACTCGGCGTAACATCTGCTTTCACATTATACAAAAAAATTGGGCTAACTTTACTGTTTTGTTATTTTTTTAATCATGAAACTGTTTTTTTTCCCCAAAAATACCGCTATTTATTTATTATTAGGGTGTCTGCTAAAAAAAATATATAATGTTTGGGGGTTCTGATTCATTTTCTAGCAAATTTTTTTTTGATTTTTACATGAAGGAGAGAAGTGCCAAAATAGGCCCAGCGGACAAGGGGTTAACTAGTTGCTGCCAGCCCACCGTCAAATGACGGCGGGGTGGTGCGGCTCTCGTTCTGGGACGCCGTCATATTAGTGCCTCCTAATCAGTGCCCATAAGTGCTGCCTCATCAGTGCCCAAAAGTACCACCTCATCAATACCCAACAGTTCAGCCTATCAATGCCTTTCAGTACTGCCTCATCAGCGCACATTAGTGAAGGCGAAAAATTACTTAGTTACAAAATTTACTGACAGAAACTAAGTATGAAAACATAATAAAACAAACAGAAGTGATCAAATACCACTAAAAGAAAGCTCTATCTGTGTGAAGAAAATTATAAAAAATTGTTTGGGTACAGTGTTACATGACTGCGCAATTGTCATTCAAAGTGTGACCGCGCTGAAAGCTGAAAAATGGCCTGGGCAGGAAGGAGGTGTAAGTGCCCTGTAGGCAAGTGGTTAAATATCTTTCAGATTCCTCTTGAGAGTCCCACATTTTAACCGTAAAGGGTGCACTTCTTTTTCTTTTTTCTGGTTTCTCACTTTATCTTCTTTTTTCTACTTCTTTTCAGAATTCTCTTTATCTGGATTGGTTTAATTTTTTTTTTTTTTTTCAAAATGTTCTTCATGGTACATAGGCTGACAAATGACGAGTGGTGTGCGTTAGGAGAAAGTTATTGGCTTATATGGCAGGTGTGTTGCACACCATAAGCGACCTACTGAGCCAGGGTTGTTGTCCTGCCCAGGTCCGGATTTACAACTTAGAAGCCTATAGGCAGAGAATTCCGAAGTTCCCCAACCTCATGATAAATTACCACAAAATTTCAATAAAAAACACACTAAAATGTATTTTACTGCAAACAAATGCAATAAACTACCCACATGTTTGGTTAAATGTAGAAGATGAGGTTGCAAAGAGTAAACAATTACCCAACATGTCAAATCTTATATTTGTGTGCACCTCTGAAATGGCGACATTCAGTACCCTATATTTTCTATAGGGGACGCTTCCAAAGCCCCTATAAGTCATCAGTGTAGTGTTATAGAGGAGGCCCTGTGCTAGAATTATTGCTCCCGTTCTGGTGTGTGCAGAGATATGTAACATGTGTATCGCAATCAATGTCTTCATGTGTTGCCCCCGATGTTTGCGTTTACGTTTGTATATGTGGGGGTGGGGGGATTTTGTGTGCTTGGGTGTAACTTTATTTTTTTGCAAACAGGTTTTTTGAATGAGACAAAAAAAGATCCTGCTTGTCTCCTCTGGGCTCCACTGGATGTATTGCAATGCACATTACATTGCAATACACGGGGAAAAGTGACAGGGTGACCCGGAAATGACGTCATACACATCACTTTGCACTTTCTGTGTCACCAACAAGAAGGGGAGGAGACCGGATGTGTGTCTGCTGTTCTCCCTCTCCTCCACCCGCTATGTCAGTCCCTGGCTCGCAGATGGGGGGGCACCGGTACAGGGGTGTATGGATGCTTCCACCTGACAGGCAAAACCTTTTAGATTAAAAATATCTCTTCAAAAATGACATTTTTGTTGCAGGGGATGCCTAAAATCTGACTTGTATCTTAATGCAGATGTTTGGGAATATTGGTGAGCCAATCAAACAAGCAGGAAATGATGTTTCTGGGGGTCTTCGGTACACATTCTGTCTACAAAACAACCCCAGGTAGCCATATTGCATTGCATTCTCAGAAAATTACAGAGCTAGAAAGGAAAGGTCATTTTTAATAACATTCAATTACAATATGATTAGTGTCGCAATTGTATACTCTATATAATTTTTTCCTTATCTGCTATTCTTTTCCCCCCCACGAAAGTGGAGTTGCCCTTTAATAAAAATAATTGGAAACAAAACCAATCCGCTTCCAGGTTTTATTGTCAAAGCTCAATTGAACAAGCTGAAGTCAGAAACTGGTACAGCTTTGCATGGTAGCCAATCAGCTTCTGAGTTTTCCAATTTTAGTAAATACCCCCCATATGTCTTTGGGTAGTTGATTGTTAGGGTAATTGAAACATTGTTTCTTAAGTTTTTTTTTTTTTTTTTATACAGGAAGCCTAAAGCATTTACAATTTGATTACACTGATCATTAGTGTTTTCAACAGCTGGCTTTATGCTATTGCATAAAGAAAAATAAAATGGCACAAACGGACATTCCAAAGTGTGATGACTTTCTAGTACAGTAAAACCTTGGTTTGCGAGTAACTTGGTTTGAGAGCGTTTTGCAAGACAAGCAAAATGTTTTAATATATTTTTCCTTGATATACAAGCGATGTCTTGATATAAGAGTAGCATCTTGATATAAGAGTAGCGTCATGTCTCAACTGAGTATAAAAAAAGAAGAGAGGCGCCTCTAAGTGTAGCAATATGGTTACATTTAATGAAGGTACAACATTTAACAACTTATTGCTACACTTAGAGTCTCCTCTCTTCGCTTTTATATTCTGTAAAAAAAATGCTTTGATATACAAGTGCTCTGGATTACAAGCATGTTTCTGGAACTAATTATGCTTGCAAACCAAGGTTTTACTGTACTATATTTTCATAACTGATTATCTGCAGGGTTGGTGGAATGTACCAGATGTTAGCATTGTGTAACAGCAATGTTTGCTTTTCTAACATCTACAGTGCATGTGCTATGAGAGTTACTGGCTTATATGACATAATCTGTTCATTTTTCCTCTCCATGGACATTGCAGATAGTAGAAGGTCATAACAAGTAAGCATTATATTCCTTCAAGAAAAATAGTTCTCTTTGCAAATGTAAATATATATATATATATTTTTGTATTATTCATTCAGTAAAATACACTGGATAACCTAAGAAATAACAATTCAGAAAAATCCAAAACATAGGACATAAGCTAATGTAACATGGACTTTCAACCTTTTAATCCTTACTGATATATACATTTTATACTTGTTACATATCTTTCTGCATATGAGTAAGCAGCTCCATATAGGCTAATAAAAGGAAATGTTCCCAGGTTATCTATGGGGGTTGATATACTGAAGGCAAATAGACTGTTCACTTTGCAAGGTTATTTTTTTTATTTTTTTATTCTCTTTTTAAATATTTTATTGAAATGTTTAGAATTAAATACAGAACAATAAATATACATAAATCATAGAATTCATATAATATGTAAATCACATAATATACTTCTCAAACGGAGAATTCAAATATTGTATAGATACACACAGGCCCAGATTCTCAAAGGGCTTTGAATCAAGCACTTGCCCGTAAAACTTGCGGCGGCATAACGTAACGTTTTTTATAAAAAGGACAGTGTCAAAATAAATAATTAAATAAACAAGGAAAAAAAAATAAAAAATTTCAAAGCGCCCTGTCCCACCGAGATCGCGCACAGAAGCGAATGCATACTTCAGTAGCGCCCACATATGAAAACGGTGTTCAAGTCACACATGTGAGGTATAGCCGCAAACGTTAGAGCGAGAGCAATAATTCTAGCCCCAAACCTCCTCTGTAACTCAAAACTGGTAACCCGTAAAAATTTTTAAACGTTGCATATGGAGATTTTTAAGGGTAGAAGTTTGTCGCCATTCCACGAGTGGGTGCAATTTTGAAGCGTGACATGTTGGGTATCAATTTACTCGGCGTAACATCATCTTTCACAATATAAAAAAAAATTGGGCTAACTTCACGTGTGTCTTATTTTTTATTCATAAAGGTGTATTTTTTTTTTAAAAAGTGCGATTGTAAGACCGCTGCGCAAATACGGTGTGACAGAAAGTATTGCAACGACCGCCATTTTATTCTCTAGGGTGTTAGAAAATATATATATATATATATATATGGGAAAACTATATTTTTATGAATGGGAATTTTGAACCAAGTATTTAATATTTTGTATAATGTGAAATTTAATACAATTTTAATAAAAAAAAACGTTATTTTAAAAATGACTGTAGACTTCATACACTTGCAATTACATTTTGTTTTGGCAAATACACATCTGCCATAGCTGGAACTGTGCCAGTTTAAATGTTGGGTAATGTGCCAGACATCCAAGGTTTTTTTCTACCCTCGAGCAGTGTTATGTGGTGCGTCGGCATTCCATTATCTACACATACTAGATATGATAAAGCCTTTCCTGTGCAGAGTGCAGCTCTGAAAACCTTGGGCTCTCCTAAAATACCCGCTAGGTGCCATACAACTGTAAAATGTTATTGGAGAGACTCTCTAAAAAAATTCATTCCTTTAGATATTATTCTGATGACAAACATATCTGCTAAGGAACTGGTCATTTTTTTTTTCAAGGGACAAACTCGAGATATAGTTGCATTTTATTTCAAACGCCAAGCCGCTGAAGCCTGTTGGAGCAATGGAATTTGTTCATAATATTTTTAGATGTTTGATATATGACTTAACCACTTGCTTACTGGGCACTTTCACCCCCTTCCTGCCCAGGCCAATTTTCAGCTTTATTTGCTGTCACTTTTTAAATGACAATTGCATGACAGTTCAACACTGCACCCAAATTGCATTTTTATCATTTCTTTTTACACAAATAGAGCTTTCTTTTGGTGGTATTTAATCACTGCTGTTTATTTTGCTATTTTTTTTTAAAAAGACTGCAAATTTTGAAAAAATAACAGTTTCATAGTTATAAAATTTTGCAAAACTGTAATTTTTCTCCTTCATTGATGTGCACTGATGAGGCTGCACTGATGGGCACTGAGAGGTGGCGCTCATGGGCAGCACTAAGGGAACTGATAGGCGACACTGATAGGCAGCACTGGTAGGTGGCAGTGATAGGCAGCACTGATATGCACTGGTAGGTGGCACTGGCAGGTGGAACTAGTTGGCATTGCTTAGCAGCAGTGGTTGCCCATGTGCGGGACCGATATCCCTCTGACAGAAGCTGGCAATCAGCTTTTTCTTATTCTCCACACGTTATCAGCGTGAGGAAAAAAAAAAAAAAAAGCTAATGATCAGTGTAATCAAAAAGAAGCTTATTACGATCTTCTGTTTACATCACGTCATTAGAAATCATTGGCTGACAGCTGATCACATGATAAGGAACCGGACTTGGCCCCTTACTCCGATCTGTGATCAGACGAGTCTCATTGACAGAGGCGGCTCATGCACAGCACCTGTCATGTCCCAGAAGACTTTGGGAGGGGAACTACCACTTCCGATCGCCTAAGGCGATGAAGTGGGAGCGGGTACCTATCAAACTTGGGTACATGCTCCCCTCCTCCCCAAAAGCTTTGACAAACAGGAGCTGGGGAGAAGGCCTAAGGGCTGGTTCACACCATAAAAACGCAGTCCAAGTCCACTTCTGCATGCAGGGTGGATATAAATCAAGAATTTAAAAAAATATATAAATATATATATATATATATATAATTTTTTTTTTTAATCGATTTTTGGGGGATTTTTATCAAATTTATTTTAATAAAATGCTTTTGGAGTAAAAATCTATCTAAAGATAGTTTTCTATTTAAAGCGGGAGTTCACCCATTTGTAAAAAAAAAAAAAATCTCC
The DNA here is from genome assembly GCF_905171775.1 of Rana temporaria. Taxonomy (NCBI): domain Eukaryota; kingdom Metazoa; phylum Chordata; class Amphibia; order Anura; family Ranidae; genus Rana; species Rana temporaria. Next base: position 249,924,861 of record NC_053490.1, on the reverse strand, counting down.
CCTTAGCTTCCTGCTCGTTCGGTCTAGGGGAATCGGCTATTTGTATTGAAATATGAGCAGTACTTACCCGTTTTCGAGCTGCATCTTCTTCCGTCGCTTCCGGGTATGGGTCTTCGGGAGCGGGCGTTCCTTCTTGATTGACAGCCTTCCGAGAGGCTTCCGACGGTCGCATCCATCGCGTCACTCGTAGCCGAAAGAAGCCGAACGTCGGTGCGGCTCTATACTGCGCCTGCGCACCGACGTTCGGCTTCTTTCGGAAAATCGTGACGCGATGGATGCGACCGTCGGAAGCCTCTCGGAAGCCTGTCAATCAAGAAGGAACGCCCATTCCCGCAGCCCATACCCGGAAGCGACGGAGAGGATGCAGCTCGTAAACGGGTAAGTACTGCACATATTTTAAAATAAATAGCCGATTCCCCTAGTAAAAACGAGCAGGAATCTCAGGCTAAAAAGTGCCCTCTAAGGGTGAACCCCCGCTTTAAGATACATTAATAATTTAGTTTATTCAGCTTAGTTATGTAGCATGAGGCTGTATATTCTACAATATTTATATTTTTGTTTTGGTAAACTCATTCAATGAATCCAAGCTCTGCAAGCTGAGATAACATGCACTGCATTGATGCATTCACACAATTTCACAGTAACATGAGATAAAACAAAGTTCAGGAATATTCTTTTATCCCATTGTATTGCAAATTTATTTACACTGTATGATTAAATTGGTTCTGATATTGCCGTTTTACTAACCTGACAGCTTATTATTCTAAATAGGAAACCTTCATTTTCTTTGCAAATATTAAAGATTCCAACTACAAGTGAGAATAAGTCCTTACATTTAAAGAGCACCTGTCATTTCAGACCCATCATGGCAGCGCTTGTTAGCGGGCATCCACTCACCTGCTGCTGCCACGTCCCTCACCTTGTTGTGTCACTGCCACATCACCAGCCATCACATTAAAGTGAATGGGACTGTCGGTGAGTCAACAGCGGGTCAGAGGAGGAGCCACTGATGGACAGAGATGACAGATGCTCTTTAAAAATTGTGATTTAAATCAAGTCTTTTCACTAGTGATTTAAATCAAATCCACCCTGTCTGCTTGTGCTAGTTTTTAGTATGTTCTGACACGTTTTTGATGCATTCCAGATGCTTTTTTTTTTTCTTTTTTCACTGTACTGGGGTCTGGTGCATTTTTGATGCATGTCACTGTCAGTATATTCTGGTGTGTTTTTGATGTCCTTTACTGTGTTCCAGTACAGAACAGTGCAGGAAAAATGCAGCATGTTCTATTTTTTCCTGGAACTGATTACACTGGTATGAACTTTGCCATTGGAAACGTTATGACCTACTTTCCATGTGTTTTTGATGCAGAAAAAAATAAAAACGCACTGGCCTGCATGTGCTGTGAACTGGCCCTTAAAGCGGAACTTCCCCATTTGGGTGGAGCTGTGCTTTAAAGCGGGAGTTCACCCATAAAACAATTTCTCCCCTTAGATTCCTGCTCGTTCGGTCTAGGGGAATCGGCTAGTTGTATTAAAATATGAGCCGTACTTACCCGTTTTCGAGATGCATCTTCTCCGTCGCTTCCGGGTATGGGTCTTCGGGAGCGGGCGTTCCTTCTTGATTGACAGTCTTCCGAGAGGCTTCCGACGGTCGCATCCATCGCGTCACTAGTAGCCGAAAGAAGCCGAACGTCGGTGCGGCTCTATACTGCGCCTGCGCACCGACGTTCGGCTTCTTTCGGAAAATCGTGACGCGATGGATGCGACCGTCGGAAGCCTCTCGGAAGACTGTGAATCAAAATAGGAACGCCCAGTCCCGCAGCCCATACCCGGAAGCGACGGAGAGGATGCATCTCGTAAACGGTAAGTACGGATCATATTTTAAAACCAATAGCCGATTCCCCTAGACAAAACGAGCAGGAATCTAAGGGGGAAAAAGTGTCATGTACGGGTGAACCTCCACTTTAAATGGGACATCAGAAGTAATCTACAAAGCGATGGATTTACTAATTGGAAAATTAGATTTTTACGGGGTTGATTTACTAAAGGAAAAGGGGGGGGGGGCTGCACACTGATTTTTTTTTTTATATTTTATTTAACCAAAAAGGCAGTAACAATAGCTAGTTAATAATACAGAATATAAGTATAGATGGTTCAGTGTAAACCCAAGACACCTTCATGCATAAGACCTTTAGAACCACTTTGATGAATGTGGTGAAATTTCCCTTTGTAAAGAGTAGCAAATCACGTGCAAGGAGAATGAAAGAGAAGAAATAAGTATATTGCTTGCGCATGATTGGATGATGAAGTCAGTAGCACATCACCCTATTCACTAAGCTCTGGGAAAATGACCTTCTAAAGTAAACAGACTATTTGCTTTTGGAAAAATCATCTCCAATAATAATAATATACATACATTACTGCTACTTTCCATGCTGAGACAATACAATGTATATTTTATAAGAGATGCGTGTTGTTGCTTTTGTCAATGCAGAAATGTGAAAGCAGAAATCAGTGGAATAAAATGATGCCTTCTTATATAATAATACACAACATATGATGTATTTCTGTGAAGTCTTGGCTGCCAAGTCTCTAGCAGTCTTCTCGTAGTGAATGATTGGTTTGTGAAGTCGGGGAATAGTATGTGATTGGTCGGGGTCTCCGCTCGGATGACAGATGATGAGTGTAGGGCTCATGATTGCATCAGCTCTCTCCCTTCAGCACCATTAGATGAGCCTCCAGTAGGCACCCACCCATCATACACACTATTCCCGGCCCATTACACTACATATCTATGTGTGAGCTCTCATACTCTAATATTCCGAGGAATTAGCAATGAATGACTTACAGTGTCAGCCGGCTTGTAGCTCCTCTGTCAGTTCTCCCACACAAGTCCAATGTGCACAGACCTTTGCCTCAATTCCTCTACAACACAACCTCGCTCACCTGATTACTAGTTCTAACGATCCTGCTGAACCAGCTCTACTCGGGTGGGAGGTGATTACTGTACACAGCACATTTCTCCGCCACACCATCCAATTACTCCGGACGACCTTAAATCATGACGTCACTGGAGCTGGGGGACGGGGCTCTGCTCACGTGACCCTGCTGAAGCCATCGGCGGCCATGTTGGAAATGGACGAGGACTTATTCTATTGCTCCTGAGAAATAATACTACTACATGATGGACTGTAGACAGGGAGTGGAGTGAGGACAATGCCCACCACTTGTGCAGCATTTGGGTGTTCTAACAATTCTAAAAGAGACAGTCATGTTACGTTTCATAGGTAGGTAATACATACATGGCTCTGTCATCATCTGTCATTATACTGCTGCCTCACAGCCAATCACATTCCTTACCTGACTTTATTCTATTGCCCCACAGCAAATCAGATTAATCAATGATGAATTTTACTAACTGTGGGGGAACAGTATAAAGACATTGTACTGTTCCTCCACAGTTAATAAAATTCATCATCTGTCTTTATAATGTTTCCCCACAGCCAATCAGATTCATAATCTGCCTTTATAATGTTTCCCCACAGCCAGATTCATCATCTGTCTTTATAATGTTTCCCCACAGCCAATCAGATTCATCATCTGTCTTTATAATGTTTCCCCACCGCCAGATTCATCATCTGTCTTTATAATGTTTCCCCACAGCCAATCAGATTCATAATCTGCCTTTATAATGTTTCCCCACAGCCAGATTCATCATCTGTCTTTATAATGTTTCCCCACAGCCAATCAGATTCATCATCTGTCTTTATAATGTTTCCCCACCGCCAGATTCATCATCTGTCTTTATAATGTTTCCCCACAGCCAATCAGATTCATCATCTGTCTTTATAATGTTTCCCCACAGCCAATCAGATTCATCATCTGTCTTTATAATGTTTCCCCACCGCCAGATTCATCATCTGTCTTTATAATGTTTCCCCACAGCCAATCAGATTCATCATCTGTCTTTATAATGTTTCCCCACAGCCAATCAGATTCATCATCTGTCTTTATAATGTTTCCCCACCGCCAGATTCATCATCTGTCTTTATAATGTTTCCCCACAGCCAATCAGATTCATCATCTGCCTTTATAATGTTTCCCCACAGCCAATCAGATTCATCATCTGTCTTTATAATGTTTCCCCACAGCCAATCAGATTCATCATCTGCCTTTATAATGTTTCCCCACAGCCAATCAGATTCATCATCTGTCTTTATAATGTTTCCCCACCGCCAGTTTCATCATCTGTCTTTATAATGTTTCCCCACCGCCAGATTCATCATCTGTCTTTTTTAGTTTTGCCCCACAGCCAATCAGATTAATCAACTGTCTTTATACTTTTGCTGCACAGCCAATTCAATTCATCATCTGCCTTTAGAATGTCCCCCCACAGCCAATCAGACTTATCATGTCTGTATACTGTTGCCCACAGCCAATCAGATTTATAAAGTGTCTACACTGTCGCTCCCCTGCCAAAGATTCATTATCTGCCTTTATAATGTCCCCCCACATCCAATCAGATTCATCAACTGTCTTTATACTTTTGATGCACAGCCAATTCGATTCATCATCTGCCTTTATAATGTTCCCCTACAGCCAATCAGATTCACCATCTGTCTTTATACTGTTGCCCCATAGCCAGACTCATCCACTGTCTTTACATGGCCAATTAGATTAATAATCTGCTTTTATAATGTCCCCCCACAGCCAATGAGATGCATCATGCTTTTATACCGTTGCTCCATGGAATATTAGGTTTATCATCTGCCTTTATAATGTTCCCCCACAGCCAATCAGATTCATCATCTGCCTTTATAATAATGCCCCAGTCAGATTCAAACTTTTTAACGTGATATTAAACCCTCAGTTTTCTAAGAGCTTTCAGCAGCTGATTTAAAAGTATGGCTAAAGATTTTAAATTATTATTTTTTGGTCAAACTTCTCTTGTGGGTCCCAGGAGTGCACTTACTTTTGTTCTCCTGTGACCCAGAGTCAGCTGATAGCGGGCAGTTTCTATCTATCAGCTGAGGAGGCAGGGCCCCTCCAGGCTCTGGCAGGATCCTAACATAACTGTCGGGATCCACCCAGCTGCCTGATTGATACCCTTTTCCAGTCTGGCACCAGAGCTGGTGACTGACAGAACTGAGCAATCAGCAGTAATGAGTTCTCAGTCTTAGAGCAGATGTGGGACTAATGCTGCAGCATAGAGGCAAGTGTGTTTTTATTTTATTACCCCATACTTATTCTTGAAACAATTACAGAATATGTAACTTATCTTTTAATCCTCGCCTGCGTTCCAGTTTAAGTTGATGCCATGACCTTTGCCCCAGATCTCCTAGTTCAGGGTGGCTCCTCGCTCTTGCAACATCTTATGGAGTCACCCTCGCTGGCAGGGACTACGGTTGTCTCCCTACACTGCATGCATCAAGGAAGATCACAACCCCATAGTCTATGAAAGGATTTCTCACTCTTTATTCCAGGGATTCTCAAACTACGGCCCCCAGCTGTTGTAGAACTACACATCCCATGAGGCATTGTAAAACTCTGACATTCACAGACATGACTAGGCATGATGGGAATTGTAGTTCCTGAACAACAGGAGGGCAGTAGTTTGAAGACCCCTGCTTTATTCAGTCTCAGCACCCTTTAAAATTCTTGAGGCACCCCATTCAAAAATGGAAAAAACTAAACTACTGTAATAGTTCTGTTAAAAAAAAAAAAAATACTGTAATAGTTTTACATAACGTAGCAACATTTACCCACATAGGACACACAACCTTAGAGGTGATTTATTCTTCCAAAGCACTACTACTGACTGTATTCCAGCATTTCTCTTCTCCCTGAATTTCTCTCCCTCAATTAGCTGTGACCCCAGTGCTGATTGAGGGGGACAGGGGAGAGACAGAAGCCCGTCTTCCTCCTTACTAACCGATGACTTCATTGGTTGTTAGGATGCGGGCACCATGAGAACCTGTGGCTTTGTGTAACTAAAAGGCAGGGTCCACCCACTGCATGGTATACCATTTTACCAACTACCCCTGAAAAAACATGAAGGTATCCCAATTGAAAAAGGCTGGTCTAGGATAGTAAGGCACTCCCCTAATCCTCCCTCCTTTGCCCTATCCCTCCTCCAAGCTGAGACTGTACTGCCCACTGTGAAAACAGGAAGTTCAGGGAAGCAGCACTGGCCAAGCAGGGGCCAACAGCATTGAAAATTGTAAAATGCAAGTGCTGAGGTAAAAAGTTTACTGATCAATATTTACTTTTTAATGTGCTAAATATGTTAAGCTAAAAACGTTGAGGGTTTAAATAAGGAATCTATTACCCAGCATCAGGTGCAATGCACATTCTCAGCTACTGCATCTTAGTAAATACTAAACCATGTCCCAAATCATTTACAATACATTAAAGCATACATAAATCATAAAACAGCACTCCATCCTAAGTTCCTAAAATCAGATAACAGAAGAATAAAAAATACATTAGTACAATAAAGAAAAATGCATAGAACTGCTCTCCACCTAAAATCATATATAGCATCTAAATATTAACTGCTGGCAATTAGCAGTCCCTTCTGTCCTACATTAGTGTCACACATTATACGTTATATTATATATTACAGGGTCAACAGATTTTGGGGCGTTTCGGAAAGGTGGTAACACCAAAAAGGCTGTGATACAGAGATATCGGGGATCGGCATGATTTTGGGTGGAGCACAATTTCATGGATTGGAGCACTGCCATATGATTATTTATTTTTTTTGCACGTATTTCTATATATTTCTGTTTATTTTTAGCTGCATTTTTGTTAATGATTTTTATGTATTGTGTAGGACTTGGTACATGGTTTAGTAGTCAATAATATATTTAGCTGTGCATATTTGTCAGTTGATAACACACCACTGGAGAATCAGATTAAAATGTTTCATCTTCAGTCATTTCTCACCCTCTTGTCTTGAATTGTATTATAACTGTACTTTTATATTGTGTAGCACTTTACAAACTGTTGGCACTATATAAATACTGTATAATTATTTCCTTCTGGTAAAAATATGGCCTTGCTATAGGGCTGCAACTGCGCTGCATGGTTTAAATGCTTGTTTTTCTAGGGAGCTGCAAAAAGCCTCCCCTCCCACTGCATAACTAGACTGGTCCCTAGGATCTGGTGGTCACAGGTCCTCTGATGTCATCAAGTCTAATGCAGGTACAGACCACCGCTGAAATGTAGGGGAGAAGAGTAGAGAGGCAGCTGCCAGGTAGTGGGGACTAGGTAAGTAAAACTGCTTTTTATGGGCCGCTTAATAAGCGTTTATTGATCGGTGTGTGCAAAAATTATAGCGTTTACAAAATAGGTAATAGTTTTATGGCATTTTTATTAATTTTTTTTTTTACTAGTAATGATGGCGATTAGCGATTTTTATCATGACTGCGACATTATGGCGCACACAATTTTGGGACCATTGTAATTTTTACAGCAGTGCTATAAAAATGCACGGATTACTGTGAAAATGACACTGGCAGTGAAGGGGTTAACCTGTAGGGGGCTCTGCAGGGGTTAAGTGTTCCCTAGGAAGGGATTCTTACTGTGTGGGGGCGTGGCTTGTGACATCACTGATCGTGATTCCCTATGACAGGGATCAGACGATCAGTGACACTCTCACTAGGAAGCACGGGGAGAGGTTTGTTTACACTTACCTCTCCCCTTGGTGACCCGATCGAGTCCGCGGAGCTCAGGACCGGGTCGCGAGCACGCCGCCCGTGACCCACGGCTGGGATCCTAAAGGGGATGTACCTGTACGCCCTTGTGCCCAGCCGTGCCATTCTGCCGACATACATCGGCATGTGGCGGTCCTTAAACCACGGGTCCTCTAACTTTTTAAAAAGGGGGCCAGTTCACTGTCCCTCAGATTGTTGGGGGGGGGGGCAGATAAATGCCCAGCAACGCAGCCTCACCAGTGCCCAACAATGCAGCCTCACCAGTGCCCAGCAGCACAGCTAGCCTCTCCAGTGCCCAGCAATGCAGCCTGACCAGTGCCCAGTAATGCAGCTTTCTAGTGCCCATCTATGCAGCCTGACCTGTGCCCAGTAATGCAGCCAGTCTCTCCAGTGCCCAGTAATGCAGCCAGCCTCTCCAGTGCCCAGTAATGCAAGCAGCCTCTCCAGTGAATAGTAATACAGCCTGACCTGTGCCCAGTAATGCAGCCTGTCCAGTGCACAGGGATTAGAGAGAGAAGCATCGCTGGACTTACCGATATCAACAGGCAGCCACGAGGAGAATCCTTGTGACGCTTTCCCATGCTGAACAGGCTCTCTGTGTCTCCGCCCCCACCCTGGACAGTGCCCAAGATTGGTCCAGTTTCCCTCTATGAAGCGGGGTCTGCGGAGAATGGATCTCTCTGGGCAGACCGCACGTTGTGGGGGCTCCAGTGCCTGAAAGGCCAGGCAAAATATCTGGCCCGCGGTCCATAGTTTAAAGACCCCTGCTTTAAACTGACCATAGGTGTAACTCCATTGTATAGGAGTTATATTGTTTTTTTTTTAACAGAGATGTTTTATTGAGAGAACAAAGCAGGTTACATTGTCACAGAGAAATATAGGTACAGTCAAATACAAGAGAAAAGTTACAGGACCGCCTCAGGAACTTAGAGCATGATAAAATACTAAGTGTAGTACCATATGAGGGGGAGATACATCATATCCCAAACCCAACCAACCCCCCCCGAATCCCAAGGGACAAAACAAGAATTCATACCAGGATTCATACCCAGCCCCCGCCCCCCCCAGGGCCGCCTGAGGGAACAGAAGTGGGAATAGGATAAAACAGGCTCCCCCCGGAGGGGGGGGGGAAGGGGCGGGGGGGGGGGGGGGGGCAGAGCAGAGCGAGTGATAATCACACGTCACCGATCACGTGAAACATCAATTAGTGTTCAGGTACAGCATAGTATACGGACCACAACCCAACCTCAACCCCTGGCATCAATCCACGCAGACCACACCTTGTCAAACTTTGCTGGGCACTGTCTACTTAGGAGTTATATTGTTAGCGGCCAAGAGGAGCGCCACTGGACCTGAAAGAGGGAGCAGGTGAAATGGTGGCAGCATTAGATGAAGCAACGACTGGAACTTGAACCTATTACCACAAGCAGGGCACTTCAAGAGGTAAGTGCGCCCTAATGTGCAAGTATTCTGTACATTGTTACACATTACGGCAAGAACCCACTTAATCCATGCTAAATTTAGTTGCGCTTTACAGGATGCATGTAACAAATTGGATTTATCAAGGGCTAAGATAATTTTTTGAAATAATTATTAACAGCATTTCATCATACCACCCCTATGTCACCCAGAGACGCAGTTTTAGCCCTAATTCACACTGGTGCAGTTTAACATGTCAAAGCAGCGGCATTTGCTGCAATAGCACAGTCCTAATCAAAAAGTAGTTTCTGTACCATTTGCGATTTTGGAGCGTGATTTACATTGACATTTGTGCAGAAACCTGTCTCTGTAATCACGGCCAAAATGGGGACTGACAAGCAAGAATAAAATTGTGCGAGTTCAGCTCAACTCGCACAGCTTCATTCCCGCAGCCCAGTGTGAACCTGGGCTTAAAGAAAGAACCACAGCACTGGACGGGGGACAGCAGCATCTCCTTAAAGTATTTCTAAAGCCTAAACATTTTTTACCCAATGCTTTTCTTGCATAAAAGGTAAAATAAATAATTACGCAAAAAGTATTGCCCCCTCATCCCACTTACACGAGTCCTTACTCGATGCATGGCTGTGATGGTCTGCAGCAACTCTCTCCTCCTGCTTGCCAATCAGGTTTTACTGAGGCAGCATGAGCCATTAGCTCTCCCTGCTGTCGATCAAACCAGTGAGCAGGGCAAGATGAAATGTCTGTGTCCAAAGAGACAGTACAGCTCGAGATCAAGCCCACAGGTGTGCCTTGCTAGGAAGCTCACTCCTATGGTGCCAAGAAGAGGAGCAGGGGCCTGAGAGGATAGGCGCCGCTCTGTGCAAAACCCACGGCAGGGTAGGCAAGTAGAAAGTTTTTGTTTTGAATGTGTTGGTAGTCTTTTTTATTGCTTTGATAATGGGAAATATCCATCATGTACCCGAGTAATAAAACCTAATTTATTTCTAATATTAAAAGTAAAAGAGCTTAAACTTGAACAATACTGTTTTTAATAAACCAACACATCAATATCTGGTTCGATGGATGGAGCTGCAATTCTCAATGAATCCTGAAGGGGGATCATCAGATAATTTGGATTAAAATTTGCCTTGCATGTGCTTCAACCTTGAAAATAGTTGCTGCCAAGAGACACGATTGTGAAGATTGACATTTTTCTTTGGGAAGATCCAGTAAAACGACATTGTCAAATTTTAGGCTGCATGTGTTTGCTAAGTGTAAACACATTTGAAAAAAATAAATAAAAAATACCGGTTGTATTTATGCAAGTACACGGAGGCAGCCATGTTAGTTTATTCTGCTCTGCTCCTTCTCACAAGGAGACCATGGAATGGATTTACTACTAATAGAGGGGTGTCCAACCCAAAATGATAATAAAAAAAAAAACATCCCCTTTTAAATTGTACGATTTTGTATTCATAGCCATCTTGGGCCGCAGGTTTAGACGGGTGATCTGTCTATCAAAGTGCCCGGACAAAGGGAGGTGCTGTATATGGCAGCAGGGAACACATAACAGCTTTCATTTTAATAGCCATGTACCCCTGCGCTCTAATCAACCAGGCGGCAGCCGCTCTCCTCTCTTCCCCTGCACTGAGAGGGATGCAGGCTGCATTGGTGGAAACGGATGAAGTTATTAATATTTATTTTTATAACTTAATTCTGCATAAAACATTTAAGAGTAATTTCATGAGATAATTTATGAGGGCGTGTTCAGGGGCGGAGCAACAGGTGGCAAGTAACCTTTGAGGCCTGGCTAGTAGCTCAGGACTTGAAATTTTAAGCCCTGCTCTAAGGTCCTTAACTCACATTCATGCATATACTAAGACCAATTTTGACAGGATTCAATTAACCTACCAACATGTCTTTGGCGTGGGGGGGGACCCACACAGGCAGAACATACAAACTCCAGGCAGGTAAGTGTCCTGGTTGGATTTCTACATGCACCTTATATGTAAAAAAAAAAAAACAACATGATACAATCCATTTCATCAACACCGTTGATACTTTGGTAATGACCTTGTCAAAACATTATCTTTACTGTACCATTTATTTCTGTCAGATTTCCATCAAACCCAGAGAGACGAAAATTTTGGCTGAGCCTCCTTAATCGAGAACACTTCAGCCCAAGTCTGCACACCTTTTTATGTTCCAAACATTTTGACGAAGCATGTTTTGACAGAACAGGCCAAACCGTGCGTTTGAGAGTCAATGCTGCACCCACAATATTTATCTATCCCAACCATATGCTAGAAAAAGTAAGTATCGTGTACAAGAAATTGTATACAAATTGCAAACTGAATACTGGTATTAAAGGCTTTTGCACTACAACTTGCAGGAGACTAAAAAAAAAAAGTTCTTAAAGCTAGCACATATTATGGTTAGAACATGTACCGCAGGCAAAATGAGCAATTTGAACTGTAATACCCAGGAAAAAGGATTCCTCAAGTCACTTAAATATCCAAGTGCCAATTCATCCATGTAGAACACAAATTCTGATTACCCTTGATTCGCCTTTGCAGTGTTATATTGGCCATATCAAGTTTGTTTTTTAAATGAAAAACTGTGTGTAAATATTAGCTTGAGCTATTGAGATTCATCAACAAGTTTTGATGGTGGCAATTAAAAACATGGAACGCAGCATTGAGGTCCAGCTGCTGGCTGTGAAATTATAAAATATGGTTAACAATATTTCATATTTATCTGATTGAGAAGTGGCTGCGGCAGCACCCTCTGCTGGCTGAGCTATGGCCAGCTGTCTTCTGCACCTTCAAACTCACAGCAAAGCTGCTCCAGAAGAACAATCCACATATTGCAATACCAAGGTGAAGATGCCAGCACAGCTCATCTGCAGATATACAGGAAAGAAGAAAGTCTAGAATTTGCTGCATTTCAACCTTTATTGAAGCTTCTTGTAAAAAAAAAAAAAAAAAACACATCAGTGTAGGGTACAGTGAAAGTTTAACGCATTTCACACTACAGTTCATGCCTACTTGTAAGCGCCATCTGTAGCACGAAACGCATTACCTTTCACTGTCTGTTTTTACAGGCTGATGGTCGTTCTAACCCCCCCCCACCACCATTTTTGCATGTATGAATCTCATTTTCTATTGCTCCCTTTGGTAACTTATCCATGGTGCCCAGAAAGCAGGTGCATTCAAGTATATGCAATTTCTCATTCTGTTTGCACAATCCAACTTTCAATGGGAGGGGGGGGGGGCCTTCCTAATAAAGGAATGTGTAGCAGTTTTGTACATATTTGCACTATGGTCAGGAGGGGGTACTTACTTTCATGAAATACTTTGGATTCAGGCCTTCCTTAAATCTCTGTACCAATCTTGTTATTAGTTTTACTATTAACAGATCTCTACTTCAAGTAATATACAGTGCAGGGAAATGTGTGTGTGGTATAGCTGTTGGAACACAACAGGTGTACCCAAAAAAAAGCCAGGATGGCACTAATAAAATAACATTTGTGAAACAAGATGCAGACTTAATACAAATTACATATCTTTTAGCAATAGATTAGGGTGACAGGTGTGAAAACTAATAAAAATGTATTTTGCCGCTGCCAAATTGTAGATCTTCACAAAGATCTTTCACACTGGGGTGCTTTGCAGGCACTGAAAGAGCCGCTGCTGTCTCTCCAGTATGAAAGCACTGAGGGCTTTCACACTGGATCAGTGCGCTAGCAGGACAGTATTAAAAAAAAAAAAAAAAAATAAGTGCTGCTAGCAGTATACTGCTCCTGCCTATTGAAATGAATTGGCACTACGGCTATACCGCTGGCAAAGCGCCGCTGCAGAGGCGCTTTGCGTTGGTTTTAACCCTCTCAGCCGCTAGCGTGGGGGTAAAAGCGTCCTGCCTGCAGCCGAATAGTGCCACGAAATTGATGGTAAAGCAACGATAGAATTAGCAGCGCTTTACTGCCAATGCATTAACCGCCCCAGTGTGAAAGGGGCCTACATCAAAGCTCACAGGGCCTGACCAGTGCTTACTTCCCTTTATTCCCTGTGTTATAGTCAGAACAAAGTTAAAGGAGCTACCAATATTAAACTTATAGAAATGTACCGTATTTTTTGCACCATAAGACGCACCTAGGATTTGAAGGAGGAAAACAAGAAAAAAAAAAAAAATCAGAACCAAATGGTGTACCAACATATTTACCAGTGCCCATGAAATGCAGCCTGAACATTGTCATTAACAAATAACATTTAATTTAATTAAAAACACAGTCCACTTTGCTGCAAATATAGTCACTGGCTGCCTGCAGGAAAATAAATGATCTATCATTGATCAGTGTACTCTGTACAGCTCTGCACAGCACAGGGAAATGCATTGTTTCAAATGATTTCAAGGTAAAACTGTGCTACTCCTCAGTGATGAAGAGTGGAGAAAAAGGTTGGAAACATGCACAAAGAAGGAAGGAGAGATTGTCCCTGAATATGTGCTCCTGGAAATGAAAGCCAAAATTCATTATCCCGGCAGCGGAGGGGCCCAAAGTATATTCGTTCAAGACGCAGGGACATTTCCCCCCACATTTTTGGAGGAAAAAAAGTGTGTCTTATAGTCCGAAAAATACGGTAAGTACCTGGTGGTCTGTCTCAATAGGCTCACCTTAATACTTTGTCACACACCTGAACAATACAGAGATCAGGACAGTCAGAAATATTTGTGATCGGTCATTTTTTTTCTCAAACACTGAAAGAAGTCAACCAGTCGATAAACACATTTTAGGTCAGCAATGTTGGCCTGTTTTTTACTTTTTCGCACCTTAGCTCTGCTCTTATTCAGCCACCACTTTTTTTTTTTATTAAAGTGCAATTTGCCATAAAAAGGGAAATTATTTTTGTTGCACCTAGCAACCCAGTTGCTGGGTGTACTGAATTAATCACTAGCTAGGGTAACCTACTAAACACTGGGATGCAAAGGAGACCCGACACCCAGATCATCAGAACACTTTCTTTCCAAAAGGGCCCTTTCAATTGCTGCCTATGAAAGTCAATATTAATCAATGATTGGAAATTAGACCCAAGTAATCCCTATCATTTTTGTGTCTACAGATAGCGCTTGTAAAGAAAGCAGCCACTACAAAATTAGGCCAGCAGCCTCTACCACTGTACCCTCCAGACAGCCAGAAACAAACAGCAACTCACTATGATCATGCCTATTGCCTTCCAAGTCCTGCTGAAATCAAGAAAAAAATCTGGGAACTTGAAAAGAAACTGGAACTTGCACACAAGAAAATAAAAATATATCAGCAGAGGGAACGCAGAGTTAAGGGAAAATGCTTGCTAGATGATATTAATCCAGATTTAAACAAGGGGTCAAGAGCCACAAATCAGAAGGTGGTATGTGAACAGCAGAAAGAAGAGGCCAGAACAAATCTTAGGACAATGGTATAAAAGGAAAATGCCTATTTATACTAGAACTTTCCAATCCATAGTGAATTCTTCAGGAATACTACAATTTTATATGTAATGCCCACTTTGCATGTAGATCCTACTACAAATTATTCCAAACAACGAGGGCCCTGCATCTCTGTGCCCCTTAACCACTTACCTCCCAAGCCTATTCTGACACTTCATATACATGTAGGTTTTTTTTTTTTTTAAACTAGACAATTACTTAAAACACCCAAATAAATATCTCAAAAGTATTGCCTGGTGTCTGCATAGACTGAGAAGTGATTCATGCAGATTGAGGATGATTAAAGTACAGAAAGTTTTGCTTGGTTAATTTTTCATTTCAGAGGTTAACATTAAAATTCAGTTATGATACAATAAATTATGGAAAGAAATTAAAGTGGCGAGTGCGAATGCATGAATTTTATTTTAGGTAAGGGCAAACATGTCTTCAGTTTCTGCTGTATTTGGTTTCCATTGTACAGTAGCTGGAAAGAACTCCGTTAAAATAAAAACCGGCAAATGAATCAATGTGAAAACAACTCGTACCAATTAACCCCTCTAGTTTAAGCTAAAATGCCCAGAGCAAGTTAAGCAGCAGCCGTATGCGTCAGATAACTTTTTTTTGAACATCAAGCCTGAGAACTAAAGCATATGTGCATCCCTAGTTCTCTGCACCAAGGTTTATATTGCACTGCACACACCTATAGCAAGACGTGACCCATTTATCCCCAAAACTTCCCAGAGGGGGTTATCTGAGGTGGGGAGAAGCTGAGACAGCCACCATGGGACCCCAGAAGACTGTTCGAGGCCACTCTGTGCAAAATGAGCTGCATAGTGGAGGCAAGTACGACATGTTTGTTAATAAAAAAATAAATAATCTGCAAACCTTTAGTGTCCAAGAGCTCCAAAAATTACTTTTGGTAAGGACTGTGGAAAGCCAGTGTAACGTGTTAACACTTCTTTGTGCTGCCCTTTGCAGTACATATTCTGCTGTGACTGTATTGTGTCAGTTAGCAAACCACTTCTGGTCTCAGCATGTGATTAAAGTAGCTGGCACGAAAGACTACAGAGATGAGATGTTTAATTCAATTGAAATGCAAAAGGACCTTGAAGTAGGCTTATTGTACCCAATCTCTTCCATTCAGCCACTCACCAGATATCAGAGCAACTCACCAGATATCAGAGCAGCGAAATGAAGGGAAGTCCTTCCAGCCAGTAAGGCCCCTTTCACAATGAGTAGCATTTCAGCGCTAAAAATAGCACATATATAATGCCTGAAATACTCCTACTCCAGCCTTCTCTATGTGAAAGCCAGAGGGCTTTCACATTGAGGCGATGCGCTGGCAGGACAAAAAAAATAAATAAATAAATCTCCTGTAAGCAGCATCTTTGGAGCGGTGTGTATACCGCTCCTTCCCATTAAAAACAATGGGACACCGTGGTAATACGCCTCTGCAGCGGCGCATTGCCGGCGGTATTAACCCTTTTTCGGCAGCTAGCAGGGGTTAATACCACACCGCTAGCGGCCGAATACCGCTGCAATACCAACGGTATAGCGCCGTTAAACCGCCACCGCACATCCTGTCCCAGTGTGAAAGGGGCCTAAGTGCGAGCACTGGTCGGATGCCAAATTTCCACCATGCCTGTTTGACAGAAGCTAGTCATGAGACCGCCTTCTGTCGGAAAGGGAGCTGTACACGCAGGCCGAAAGTCGGACTGTTCCTGTTGAACCAAAGTCTTTGCCTGTTTTTTCACCTGTGCGTACCCAGCATTTATATGGACAACTGTATACTGGTAACGTCTGGCTGTACCCAGGGTGTACAGCATCTTGTAGGTAAGCCCCTGCGGAAAGTTACTGTACAGCCTAGAAAACGTCAAATCTATAAAGTTGGTTACAGCCAACATATTGTCAAAAAGGAAACCACAAAAAAAAAAGATAACTGCATTTTTTTTTAATTCAGTACAAAGACTGGAAGGGCTAACTTGTATACTTCAGTGCTATAAAAAAAATGAAATAAATAAAAATTTGAAGGTTAGGTCAAATTAACTTCAATAGGTGCTATTGTTTTACAGTTTTAAGTGACATGAGATTTTGAAAACCGGGTTGATTTGCAGAACCAGTGAACTTTTGCAGGATGCCCGAAATAAGCATATTTACTCCATTGTTAAAGTTGGGGGAAAAGATGCTAAATTCAGCCTTTCAGAGATGACATTCCTGCTCTCATAATCTCATCCACCAAAAGGATATTGCTTGCGATTACAGTGCTGAAAAAGAAACAAGAGTTATCCTACATTAGTAAAGAAAGGCTTTTACTGTCATTCTTGAAAATTCTTTACACTCTCTGTACAGCCAGTTACATTACATGAGTCTTAAAGAAAAGGTTTACAATTGTGAGATATCCTTCTAAATGTTGAAGCAATCTATATATATATATATAAAACTCAACGTATGTATGTTCCAGCATCACGTCCAAACGGCTAAAGATATTAACACGAAAACTTGGCACACATGTTACTTATATGTCAGCAACAAACATAGGATAGGTGGTTTAACCCTTACCCACCCCCATTTGCCATGGTCGGGGTTTTCCTTTAAAGTCCCATTCAACTCTATGGGAAATACATGTTACTTCATAACTTCCAAACGGCTGTACATATTTCGATAACACTTGGTCACATGTTACTTATATGTCCACTTAAACTATAGGATAGTCAATTTATCCCTTAACTACCCCCATTTGTGAGGGTCGGGGTTTTTGTTTAAAGTCCCATGCAAATCAATGGGAAATGTATGTTCCCACATAACTTCTGTACGCCTGGAGATATTTCAATAATACCTTGTACACATATTACTTATATGCCAAATAAAAATATATGACAGTTAAATTAACCCTTACCTACACCCTTATATAAAAGATGGGCATATTTATATTACTATGATTTTCCTCCCCAAAAGGTTAAGATAGGAAGACCGGGCAACGCCGGGTATTCAGCTAGTCACGAATATATAAAAAAAAATTATGTAAAAACACACTAATGTCTTTACATGGACTACAAAACACAAACATCAGAATTACCAGGAATGAAGAAGCTGTTTCTTAACACTGTAATTGTCCCAAACTCCTGCCTCTGAAGAAACCATTGGTTCGCCTTAAAGAGAGAGGGGAAAAAAATAAATGTAACTTTTGGGTAGAGGGCAATAGGTTGGAACTTGTAATATTTAATTGAATTCTTTTAAAAACAAAAATGGTTTCTAAACTATAACAGATAGGTAAAAAACTGGGGAAACAAAGATATAATTTTAGAGACAATACTATGATGGTCAGGGGATGCTAGCAAGTTTATCAATTCACCCTTGTGGGTGCACTGTTCTTTACACTGTTAATGGTGCCTACATGCCAATGACGACGATATGAATGAATGTTAACTCACTAAGGAAGTGGTTAAGATTTAAGGGATACTTCTGTAGCACAGGGATACTTGTAAACCAGCAACCGTGGTAGCTGGGAAGAAATAACGCTACAAATCTGAAACAATGATTGCAGTTCTCTTTAACCCCTTCGTTACTAAGCCTTTTTCTCACACTTGGCACTTAAAAATCTCCATCGGCGACATTTAAAAATGTCTACAGGTTACTAGTTGAGTTACAAAGGAGATCTTGAGCTAGAATTATTGCTCCTGCTTTATCAATTGTGGCGATACCTCACATGTGTGACTTGCGTATGTATTCGCTTCTGTGCGTGAGCTCAGAGGGACGAGACGCTTCACATTTTTTTTATTTTAACTTTACACTGTACCTATAAAACAAATACATTTGGATCACTTTATTCCCATCACAAGTAATGTAAACATCCCTTGTAATAGAAAAAAAAATGCATCTTTAATGCGAGATCTGAAATCAAGACCTCAGATCTCACATTTACACTTAAAAGCAATAAGAAAAAAAAAAAAAAATAAGAAGTTGACGTCGCTCCAGTCCCCCATGGCATATAGTCAAGTGAGGGCCACAATGCCCTCACCCCACTTCCTGCCCATCCATCCCAGGGATCTGATGGTTACCACCGATTCCAACAGCTCCGGTAAATGACGGAGACACCCATGAGGTGGCAGGAGGCACCTCTCCTGCAGCCCATAAAAGTGATCTTGTAGCAAATCCGCAACTGACACTACTTTTATTTTTAAAGGATCGCAGGCCATAGATAAAAATAACAGGGTTATGGCAGCTATCTGCTGCCATAACAACGGTAATTTAACATCAAAGTAGCAACATATATCCATGGTGGGTGGTCCAAAAGTGGTTAAAAAAACAAACATTACCTGTGTTCAAGTCTACACCAATGAGTTGGCCTGTTTCAGCATATTCTGTCTGAAGTTTTACCAACGTCTCCTGTGGGTCATATCCTGAATTATGAGCAAGAACCTTTATAGAAGAAGGTCATAAAGAAAGACTGTCATTAGTACCAATAGAGATTAAGCAGCATTACAAATCCGAATTACAGCTTTTATAAAGACGTAAAGATTAGATCATAGTACTTTAGATATGTACATTTACTCTTGCCGATGTCATCTTTAAAGTGGAACTTTACTGTCCCAATAAACAGTGATCATTTTTAATCCTCATGTTGCTAGTATTAGTAAATAGATAGTAAAGTAGATCATGTTTGTTTTAAACTTTTGGTTTATATTTCTTTGGTTACTCCCTGGTTTAAAAGTAATTTCTCAACAAAATAAAGCATGGAGACATGAATGGATAGGGGAATGTGTAATAAAAAAAACAGAATTAAATAAATAGTGTTTTTGTTTTGTCGTGATCAGATGCAGTGAAGATCCGCTTTAATGTGCTAAAAAAAACACTGTTGGACCTACCACTAACAGTATTTCCAGGACAGCTATGAGAGAGATGATTGGCTCTGCCCTCTACAGGAAACACAAATCAGATACAATTTAAAAAGGCCCCTCCCTTTCCTCTAACCCTCAGTTTAGAAGATCAAGTAAACCTCCACCAAAAGTGCACTCGGCAGAGGAAAAAAAAAAAAAAAAAAAAAAAAAAAAGGTCGACCAGTGAAAAGAAGAATAGGGTGGGAATATAAAACGCTGTCCTGGAAGGTTCCTGGAAATACCATTACCGGTAAGTCCAACGGGGTCCCCCCACCTTCCAGGACAGCTACTTTCCTACCAAAGGGGAGGTCCTGGCTGGAAAGCATCTGAACCCTATAATGTTTGACAAATGCATGAGGAGGAGGACCAGACAGCAGCTTTAGAAGTTTCCTTCCATGGTGCCCCCGCTCTTTCTGCCCATGATGTGGCCATGAATCTCGTTGAATGAGCCCTAATTCTAGGAGGGATGCGACCTGACGCTTTGCATGCTTCACAAATGGCTTTCCTAATCCACCTAGCAATAGAGCTTTTAGACGCTTTGGATCCCCTTCTTGGGGCCACTGAACACCAACAGTTGGGAGGAACTCTTAAAACCACTGGATTTCTCTTGGTAAAGCAGAAGATATCCCTTTACATCTAAAAAGACAATCTTTCTTCCTCCGTATTCTTGGGAGAACTACAGAAACTAGGCAGTACTACCTATGAAAGTTTGAAGCACTTTGGGCAAATAGAAAGGACCAGGCCTAATCACTACCCTGTCCTCTAGAATGCTCAGGAAGGACGACAGATCAGAAATACTTCCTGACGCAATAGCCAAAAGGAAGGAAATGTATTTTAGGGAAGCCTTATGCAAAGGCTCAAAAGGAGCCCTTGTTAGAGCATTTAATACCAACGACAGATCCCAGGGATCCCATGTTTAATGAGCTTGGGCGCCTGTCTAGATATGGCTGAAAGGAACCTCCTGACTAAGGGATCTTTCGCTAGTCTCTTACTGAAAACAAAGACAGGGCCGCAACCTGAACCCTAAGGGTGCTGACAGATAGTCCTTTCTCTACTTCCTTGTGCAAAAAGTCCAATATACAGGGAGTGGAAAAATAATCTATACCGGATTTTCTTTGCAAGGAAATAAAAAAAAAAGTTTTCCAAACTTTCCCATAGATTCTTCTTGTGACCAACTTAAGGCTGCTAAGGATTGTTTGAATAACTTTCTCTGAACACCCTCTCAACTGCAAGATGCGCAGCCTCCAGGCCGTCAAATGGAAGGCCTGAGGGTTTGGATGCAACACTGGTTAGTGAGTAGATCCTTCTAATCTGGAAAGGGCCAGGGAAGGTCCACATAGAGGGTCTTCAGAGAGGTAAACCAACTCCTCCTGGGCAACCAGGGGGCAATCAAAACAACTTCTGCCCGGTCTTGAATAATCATCCGAATTACCAGAGGCAAGAGGGGAAAACGGAGGGAAAGCGTAGGCCAGAGTGAAATGCCATGGGAAGGAGAGAGCATCCGTCCCCAAGAACTCTGTCTCTCCCTCCAGAGAGAAGAACGCTGGCAGTTTTCTGTTGACTGGAGGCAAAAAGATCCACTGTGGGAAGACCCATCTTAGCACAATTTCCTGGAACGTGCCTTGATGTAGCTCCCAACAGCTGGAACTGATGCTCACTCTGCTCAGAAAGTCCACCAGTGCATTCTCTGACCCCCTGATGTGGACTGCCCTGATAGAAGTGACATTGATCTTTGCCCAGGACAGAATCTGTTGTGTTAGCATTAGAAGTGGCTCCGAACGAGTCGCCTCCTTGCCTGTTCATTGTCTGATAAAATTAATGGGTCCGAATAGACCCTCGTTTGCAGAGCAAGAAGAGCTTTCCCCACAGCTGGTGGTTCCCTGAAATTTGAGGAACGGCCTGCCTCTTCTGGCAACCAGGCTCCCTGGGCCTGCCAGCTGAGAGAGTGCACCCCAGCCCCATAGACTTGCGTCTGTGGTGACTTTCACTGGAGCATGTTGTGCCCAGTTCTTTCCTCCCTGCAGGTGTTCCTGCTGCTCCCACCAGGAGAGATTGAGAAAATCCTCTTGGCAGCTGCACCAGCTGATCTAGAAAATTCTTCTTGCGCTCCCAATGGCGTAGGAGGAACGTCTGAAGGGGTCTGGAGTGCAACTGAGCCCATGGCACCCCTGGGATGGCTGCAGTCATTAACACCAATAACTGCACGATACGCAAGAGACTCTTGAATTCCAACACCTAACGTTTGAAGAATAAAAAGGAATTGTCGGAAATCTCCACCCATTCCTTGAAGAAATGGGACAACCTTACCCCAATTCTGGCGTCCCAGGGGATTTTTGGAAAAGGCTGAAGGAGCAAAGAAAGAGTCCCCCTTTTTGCTTATCTTCGTTAAGACCACTTTTTATTCGCCTGTTGGTTTTAAAATTAACCTTGTTCTGGAAACTGCAAAAAGGCTTCTTATTCTGTGGCTTATTTCTTTGAGAAGAAGGGAACCACTTACTCTTCTCAGAGGAACGAGCTAGGACCTCCACCAAGGAGGAACTGAATAAGAGCTTGCCTTCAAAGGGGATGATGCAGAGTTTTTGGAGGTAGAGATCACCCTCCCAAGATTTGAGCCAGATAGCTTATCTGGCTGAATTAATGAGAGCAGAGCATCTGGCTACAGCCTTTACGGAATATGCAGCTGCATCAGCCAAGAAGGCAGCTGACTTGGCAATGAGTGGGAGGGACTCCCCAATCTCCTCTTTGGGGGTGTCAGATGAAAGAAGATCATCCAGATGCTGAACCCATACATCCAAATTCCTAGCCTCACAGGTGGATGCTACAGCTGGACCCAAGGAGAAAGCTGAAGCATCCCAGGCCTTACGCAGCAAGCAAACGGCCTTCCTGTCCATTTAATCTTTCAGGGCCCCCCCGAGTCTTCAAAGGACAGGTCTGACCTTTTGGACACCTGTGATATAGGGCATCCAGTCTAGGACATTTAAAATTTCCTCGAATTCAGATTGAAAAGGAAATCTTTGTGTGCCCTTTAGACTGGAATAACCTCTCAGGTTCCTTCCACTCTGCAAGAATCATATCCTTAAGTGACTGGTGCACCGGAAAAGCTCTCGATTTCCGCCCCTGTAGACCCATATACATTTTATCTCGTACAGAATGGACCAGCCCTGCTACTCTATCATTAAAGGACCGGAAGGAGGCCACAACCTCCATCATGGAAGACATTAACTCTTTTAAAGAGGCAGTCTCTGAATTGGCTCTGAGTGGAATACAATCCTCACAAAATAGTTTATAACCATCAGAGAGCCTGGCCCTACAGTTCCCGCATTTCTTCTTCACTGGTTTGGCCTAGAAAAAAAAAAAAAAAAAAAAAGCAGAAAAACAACAACCATAAACAAAAACGGTCCATACAGAAAAATGTCCCTCGCTGTAGAACTACAGACAAGGGCTTACCTTTGGGGTAGTATGGGAGCCGGAGGCTGCAGCTGGTTCAATCTGAGAGGATGCTCCATCCTTAGACCTATCCTCAAGCTCCATCGGGCGAGCTGAGATCATCCGGAGAAATAGGCTGCTGTTGTCCTAATAGAAATGCGCCTGTCTGGCATTCAGCAGACTGGTCCCTAGGCAGCATGTGCTCAGTGTATAGCGCCGTGCTCCTTAAAAAAAAAAAAAAAAAAAAAAAAAAAAAAAAAAATGGTGCCCGGAAGTGCCTCACGTGACTTTCGGTCCCGGGGGCCATCTTAGTACACCTCAGCGAAGCACGAGGAGGACAAGGTTCCACACAGCAGAGCTGGGGAAAAAACCTGAA
This sequence comes from Rana temporaria, assembly GCF_905171775.1. NCBI lineage: Eukaryota > Metazoa > Chordata > Amphibia > Anura > Ranidae > Rana > Rana temporaria. The sequence continues at coordinate 249,901,582 of NC_053490.1, read as the reverse complement.
GGAAGTTGCCACAAATTCCTCAGCCAGGTAAGCAAGTACCTCTGAATAGGGAACCCTTCTGGACAGAAATCCTCCTGGGAGTACATGACTTAAAAACACCCAGGACTTGGCCACAACTAGTCCTGGATGACACCTGAGAAGGGGGGGTCCACCAACCACAGTTACCAGACCCAAAAAATACTTAGAAAGTGTTGGTGCTTCGAGGGTCTGGAAACACAAAACAACTGAGGGTTAGAGGAAAGGGAGGGGCCTTTTAAATTGTATCCGATTTGTATTTCCTGTAGGGGGTAGAGCCAATCATTTCTCTCAAGTAGCTTTCCTGGAAGGTGAGGAGGGAAAAGTGAAATGGAGCCAATGCGGCTGAAAAATGGTTGATTCTCAATTAAAATTACAAATCAGTAAAGTCAAACAAATTTTCCATCAAATGGCTTTAACTTCTTATAATGTTGCATCTTCCAGGAACCTAGTTGCTTTGGGCATGAGCAGCATTACATACCATCTTTCACAAATGAGTGTTTGACTACTGTATTAAAGCAGATCTTCAGTCCCACTTTTGGCCAGGCTTCACACACCAGTCTCTGGTACCATGTACAGATGTGCCAAGACCAGGAAGGTTTCTGACTTGCATTTTGCCAGTCTGCAAGTGAAAGCCCACACATGCGCAGATGGCTGGGAAATCAGCATGTGGGCAGATGTGCTGCAGGGCCTATGTAACCCTATGTAATTCTGTTACTAAAACTTGAACTTCCGACAACAAATATTTACCTTGAACATGGTATTTGGGAGTTTAAACTTGCCACATTTCAATTATCTTACATGGCAAATTGTTCTAAGTATTAATACCACAAAAAAAAAAAAAAAAAAAAAAAAGGAGGATATAACCTACCAAAAATGTTTTAAAATAGAAAGCCATTTTATGACAAAAAAAAACAAAAAGGAGGTGCAGGGAACCAACATATTGTTGCCATCAACACCAATATTCTTATGCTAGCCTTGGAAACACAAAACACTTCATCAGTACCTTGGGAATGATGAGAAGAGCATCAGCGAAAGCTTGCACACCAAGCTGGGCTCGTCCTTTCACATTAGGCTTGTGCTTGACAAGAGCAGCAGCTATAGCAACTTCTAATGCACCTGCACCAGCCACAACACATCCTGTTCAAAGAAAGATAAAAAGACTTGAAGTGGATTCATGTGCTCTGCATGTAACATGTGAAAGTGAAATGACTACCAACTGTTGTCTTGTAGAGTGAACAGTATTACATATACACTCAATTTTTTTTATATATGAACCTTAAAATATAAGCAGTGGTTGTAAAGGCGCAAGTTTTTTTTACCTTCATGCATAGAACCTTTTGTGTGCAGCAGCCCCTCTTTAATACTTACCTGAGCCCCACAATCCCCTCAGCCATATATTACACTCCTCCCAATAGGCCAAGACAGAGCAGCGTTGCCATTGGCTCCCACAACTGTCAAAGTTAATCAGGGGAGAGAGGGGGCGGGGCCAGGTTGGGGCTCAGTATCTGAATGGATATACGGTGCACAGACTCCGATAGGTGAAAACCTATAACAAGCTGCTTGCTGAGGGGCACCCAAAAGGGAGGGAGAGGCCAGGAGCGGCAAAGCGGGACCCAAGAAGAGGATGATATGGGCTGCTCTGTGTAATTCCAACCAACATGTTTTTATTTGTTTAAGTGAGCCTTTACAATCACTTTAAAACATGACATGTTAGGCATCTATTTACACGGCGTAACATCTTTAACATTATACAAAATAAAAAAAATTAGGTAGTTTTGTTTTCTTAAAAAAAAAAAAATAGAAATTATATTATATATATATATATATATATATATATATATATATATATATATATATATATATATATATATATATATATATATATATATATATATATATATATATATATATACACACACATACACACACACACTATTATATATAACACATATACATACACACTCATTTGAAAGACCATGCAAATACAGTGACATAAAATACTGCAATGATCGTAATTTGTCTATGGTCTCTGCTAAAAAGTAATACTGATTTTAACTTGTAAGCAAAAGGTGTCAGAAAAGGGCTTAGGCGTGAAGTGGTTAAAGAGAACAGTGATCATCTTTATTTCAGATTTGTGGAGCCATTTCTTCACAGCTACCACAGTTGCTAATTTACAAGTATCTTTGTGCTACAGAAGTGCCCCTTAAACCCCCTCAGTGAGAATTTCAGGATTTCCCCACTTATTACTTAGAAATAAAACATTTGGATCATGCAGTTCTGCCTATAAGCATACATTAGATCCGTCACTATGTACTGTACTTATGAATACGTGCCCGTGAATGGTTATTTTCACCAGACGCAGAGGAAAAGGACAGTCATTAATCTTGCACAGATTTGCTGCCAAGGGTGCTATATATCACACTTGGGTGTTCTCTGTGCTTTACATAAAATATATAGATAAGTAGAACTTATTTTTAAACAGATGTTACAGATCACTTTAAAATTCCAAGTGCCTCCACAAATACAACTACCCCACGTTATTTTGAAAAGGACTCAGAATACTTGGGTTAGCAGTGTAGGGGTCCCAAAAATATCCACCCAAACACTTTCCTAATGCACACACAAGAATACCAGCTGTTCTGAAATGATGGGTGCTGTAATGACCATGGGCTGGAAATTGGATAATGAAAGTGAAGAAAATGTCCTCAGCACACCAAGGATTCCTCAAAAGGGTCCAAAGATTTATTTTGTGGTCACATGATAGATAGTTATACAGATGTATGTATATCACGTGACCACGAAATAAAGCTTTGGACCCTTGTGCCGATGACATTTTCTTTACTTTAAAAATATCCACCCCTGCCATTCTTGATTGAACAGAGGATCTAAAAAAGCCACTGCCTCACCTCATTCTAAATTCAGTAATTTTGTATGTTTTGAAATGTCACCCCATCTCTGGCTCAGTAGTCAGTTTGTGTTATTATGAAGACGGAGAAAAGAAAAAAATAAAGAAAAAAAGTGACATACAAGAAAAAAAATCTGCATGTTCGATCCCTTCGACACACCCTATATGGAAGGGGGTTTGATTTGAATGTTGATATAAAGGGTATGCACAGCTACAATCCCCCATTGCTGCTGCACATATTCCACCACTTGAAAATAGTGAAGGAGAAAGAGAATGAAGTACAGGACACAACTGCATTAGCAGGATATCAGCTGCGAGAACCATACAGGAGTATGACCAGTGGTCATTTGTGGACATCAAGTGGATGCCCGTAGAACGTATAATTTTGTGGCTAGCATCTGCTTTTGCCGTGATGAATAGAGGGAAGGTGGCAAACTGTTTTGTGAACACTATGGGACTACACAGTCTATAAAGATTAGTAACCTAGTTAGAGCTAGAAATTTACCAGCTAGACCTGTATAAAAACGTATTGGCCACTGTAATGCAAGGACCTACCTAAACATAATTGTAGAAAATTGACCGAATACACCCTAGCATTATATATTGATAAGAATCTCTCGGGTTCTCATTTATTATAAAGGTGCACAAAAATGTTGTATCCACATCCTTCAGAATTGTAATCTGATGAGTTCCTGTAAATAAAATATCCGAGTCTGCTATAGTTTTTATAAAATGATCTGATAGGTACAGGTTCCATTTTATTTTTGCCATGATTAAAACTTGGAAACAACTTACCATCTTCAATTGCATTTTTAACAGCTCGCAAGCCATCCCTAATGGCATCTTTTATTTGAGTTAGGGTGTGCTTATTAGGCCCCTTAACAAGCAAGGTGACAGAGCGTGGATGGTCACATTGTTCTATGAAAGTAAACTTCTCCTCACCCTAAAATGAGAAATTCATTCCATTAAAAAAGTTATGCATATGGGAGGCAGTAGATCCTGGCATGTAACCTACCACTTACCATTGTATACTCATAGACAAGACCAGCATGTCCTAAACAGTCTGGGGTGAGGTCATCAACTGAATTCATTGCACTGCCACCACAGGCCAATGTTAGTCTAGACAAAAAGGTTAAGGTCAATACAAATGTATACAGAAACAATTGCAATAACATTAAACAAAATAAAACACTTTAGTTAGTTCACCTCTCCATATTTCTCCTCTTTGCTCTGCGGAGGGCAACAATCCCCTCCTTTGCAAGGGCATCCAGGGAAAATGGGTCTATTCCCTGAAAGGAAAATAAAAAACACCTAGATTAATACCAGATCAAATTAAACTTGGGAATATTTGATACATTTGCATATACAAACAGTAGTAAAAATATAAATTTACATAAAAAAAAAATAAATAAATAAATAAAACTTACAGAAAACATGGCACAAGAAAGACTTTACAATGGGGCATCGATTTAACAACATTATTCTAAAAAAAAACAAATTGAAAGGTTGGGGTAAAACAACAAAAGTATTGAGTGGGCACTGTTAAAGTGGTTGTAAACCCTTAGACCACTTTTACCTACAGGTAAGCATAGATTTAAGGCTTACCTGTAGGTGCAAGAAATATCTCCTAAACCTACATGGTTGAAGAGATATTTGCAGAAAAGACTGCACCTCTTGCAGGGTGTTTTTTTTGTGTGAGGGTTTACTTCCTCTTTAAAATCTTCATCCTGGAGGCAACTAGATTATATGTCAGGCAAGTTAGGAAATATAAAAACAGAAGAAAAAAAATAAAAAAAAATATGGTTAACTAAAGAGGCAAGATGGTAAAGAAAGGGGAGGGGGGGTAAAAATCTGCATATAGAAGATTCAAGGAAACAGAAGGTGTAGCGGATAGAGAATAGTATAAAAATAGAGGGAGGCCAAACATTATCAGTGCCTTTAAAAGCACAGAAAGGAGGAGAAAATTGATAAATAAGGGCACTCTTTCACACTGCCAGCGGTAAAGTGTCGCTTTACTGTGATTTTTGCGGCTGCTAGTGGAGCACTTTTAACCCCCGCTAGCAGCCGAAAAAGGGTTAAAATTGTCCACAAAGCCCCGCTGGCCCATTGATTGCAATAGGCAGTGGGCGCTTTAGGAGCAGTGTATTCACCCCCTGAAAGGTGCCACATGCAACACCGGAGGGGGGGGGGGGGGGGGGGGGATTCCAAAAAGTGGAAGTTCCATTTTTGGGTGGAACTCCACTTGTTATTTAGCATTAAATTTCACCACGCCATATAATGTCACTGTGTGCACCTAATTTCTTTGCAAACCCAGTTACCACCTCGTAAACCGTGATATCATCAATAAGCTGTACATGGTCTTTGCAGAAAAAACAACTCTGGGAGGTACCAGCAGGCCCCACCAACTACTGGCTGCCTGCAGAAAACTACAGGAGGGACAGATACAAGATCCCAGTCACCCTGCACAATGAGAGAGTACAACAGTGACCATTTTTTAATACAGGAAGCTCCTGCAGAGGCAAAGTGTACACTGGATTACCGCACAGATCTGAAATACAGAAAGCGTGCCAAGAGTCTAGAAAGAAAAAACACATGGATCAATTTTTTAGCCTAAATGTTTTTTTCTTGGAGTAAAGCTTAAAAATATTTTGTCCTGCTTTTACTCACTAAGCCAGGGCTCGACAAATCCCGGGCGCCAGGTCGACTAGAAATAGGGTCCTGGCGACTTGGCTTGGAAGGGGGGGCAAAAAAAAAATATATATATATATTTTTTTTTGTGAACTGGCGCCATCTGGTGGTGAGCCGTTGGTATTACAAGTTAAGCATTACAAGTTAAACAGCAATTCTAATGTAATTTTTCACTATTTTCACTGCCATCTTCTTCCCTCTAATTAGAACCCCCAAACATTATATATATTTTTTTATCCCAACACCCTAGAGAATAAAATGGCGATCGTTGCAATACTCTGTCACTCCGTATTTGCGCAGCGGTCTTGCAAGCGCACTTTTTTGTTGGAAAAAATTACACTTTTTTTAATTAAAAAAAATAACAGTAAAGTTATCCCCATTTTTTTTATTATGAAAGATAATGTTACGCCGAGTAAATTGATACCCAACATGTCACGCTTCAAAATTACGTCCGTTTGTGGAATGGCGTCAAACTTTTACCCTTTAAAATCTCCATAGGCAACGTTTAAAAAACTCTACAGGTTGCATGTTTTGAGTTACAGAGGAGGTCTAGGGCTAGAATTATTGCTCTCGCTCTACCAATCGCGGCAATACCTCACATGAGGGGTTTGAACACCATTTACATATGCAGTCGCTGCTCACGTACGTGTTCGCTTCTGCGCGCAAGCTCGTCGGGACGGGGCGCGTTTTCTGGCTCCTAACTTTTTTAGCTGGCTCCTGGATTCCAAGCAAATTTGTCAACCCCTGCACTAAGCAATATTTGCATCTCATGTGTGCTTTGCATGTTATTTAGATTTATTGTCATCTCAGTAGACCCCTCACACCAAAACGCAAAATATGCGTTTTTTGTTTTTTTTTTAGGAGCGGCTAAGCAGATCGGCTGTGATTACAAGCAACGAAGGAGAGATTTGGGGTTAGCACAAGACCTCCTCTGCAACTCTAAACTGGTAAACTGTAGAAATTTTTAAAGGGTCGGAGATTTTGAAGTACCATCCGCAGTGGGTGTCGCCATTCCACAAGTGTGCGCTATTCCCCCAAATTACCTACCTGAGCCCTTTCTCTCCCCAGCAATGTCCACAATCCCCTCAGCCATATATTACACTCCTCCCAATAGGCCAAGACAGAGCAGCGTTGCCATTTGCTCCCACGACTGTCAAAGTTAATCAGGGGAGAGAGGGGGCGGGGCCAGGTTGGGGCCCAGTATCTGAATGGATATACGGTGCTCTGACTCTGCTTGGGTGAAAACCTATAACAAGCTGCTTGCTGAGGGGCACCCAAAAGGGAGGGAGAGGCCAGGAGCAGCAAAGCGGGACCCAAGAAGAGGATGATATGGGCTGCTCTGTGTAATTCCAACTATAACAAGTTTTTATTTTTTTTAAGTGAGCCTTTACAATCACTTTAAAACATGACAGGTTAGGCATCCATTTACACGGCGTAACACCTTTAACATTATACAAAATAATTAGGCTAACTTTACCATTTTGTTTTCTTCCAAAAATAATCTCTATCTATATAGACACACACACACACACACACACACCTGAAAGACCACGCAAATACAGCGACATAAAATACTGCAATGATCGTAATTTCTCTATGGTCTCTGCTAAAAAGTAATACTGATTTTAACTTGTAAGCAAAAAGTGTCAGAAAGGGGCTTGGGCGTGAAGGGGTCAAAGAACAGTGATCATCTTGATTTCAGATTTGTGGAGCCATTTCTTCCCAGCTACCACAGTTGCTAATTTACAAGTATCTTTGTGCTACAGAAGTGCCCCTTAAACCCCCTCAGTGAGAATTTCAGTATTTCCCCACTTATTACTTGGAAATAAAACATTTGGATCATGCAGTTCTGCCTATAAGCATACATTAGATCCGTCACTATGTACTGTACTTATGAATACGTGCCCGTGAATGGTTATTTTCACCAGACGCAGAGGAAAAGGACAGTCATTAATCTTGCACAGATTTGCTGCCAAGGGTGCTATATATCACACTTGGGTGTTCTCTGTGCTTTACATAAAATACCAACTTTGAAATGTTAACTCACCTTCTGGTTGAGCACAATGAAGCCTTTGCCAGAATCACCACACACCTTCTGTTTCAAAGCTACGATTTTTTTTACCCTTTCCTGAATGAATTGCCTTTCCGCTTTAACAAGTTTCTCACGCTCATCTGCACTTTTGTAGAAGAATCCAGAGTTTACTTCCCTGAAATGACAAAATGTGACAATTAAAAACCAAAAAAAAAAAAGACTTCATCTTTTCACAGGCAGGAGGTATTTAGCCAAATACTATGTATTGTTGGAAATTGCAGCTTTACAGCAACTGTACAATTTTAGACAGATGTTGCAAGTTAACTGCTTGCCGACCAGTGCATGACTATATACGTTGACAGCATGGCACGGACAGGCAAGGACGTGTATATACACACACACACACACACAGACACATCACAATTAAGGTTGTGGACTAGAGCTGCAACTAACAATTATTTTCATAATCGATTAGTTGGCCAATTGTTTTGAATCGAATAATGGGTCAATAACCAAAAAAATAAAAAAATACTGCGATTTGCATTTTTTTTGCCCGATTTGTTGTTTGGCAGATTAAAAAAAACACAAATGCTTTTTCTGCAGCTTCTTCATTGAAGTATATTGAACTAAAAAAAACAAAATGGCAACGTTTTGCGAAAAAAAAAAAAAAAAAAAAAAAAAAGTCCTTGCCCTTTCCAAATACGCAGCAGCTGAAAAAATCATGGAGGTGAAACCATGTAAATGAACTGTAGTGTGTTTCTGCAAAAAGCACAGAGGTGTGACCCCAGGCCTGAGATGTTTAGTAACATAATGGGGTTAAAAAAAAAAAAAAAAAAAAAAAAAAAAAAATTAGTACAAAAAGAGCAAATATTCGCTACGGTAAGGGGTTAATTTTTTTACTGTGGAACAGTGAAAGTAATATTTACAGTACAGATTTGCCATTTTTGTACTAAGGGCTAATTTTTTTAACCCCATTATGTTACTGGCCGATTAATCGATTATAAAATTAATCGATTACCATTTTCATAATCGATTAGTTGTTTCGGCCCTATTGTGGACATGCGCTCGACCGCGGCCTCGATCGCCGCGGGGATACCCGCGATAGCCTCACGGTGAGGAAGAACGGGGAGATGCTGATATAAACAAGCATCTCCCCGCTCTGCCTAGCAACAATGACTGAGCACCGCTTCCTGTAATTGGAAGTGGCGATCACCGTCTTGTCACACATAGCCCATCCCCCCTACAGTAAAAATCACTTACTAGGGCACACTTAATCCCTACAGCGCCACCTAGTGGTTAACCCCATTCACTGCCAGTGTCATTTTCACAGTAACAGTGCATTTTTATAGCACTGATTGCTGTAAAAAGGACAATGGACCCAGAAATGTGTTAAGTGTCTGATGTGTCCACCATAATGTCGCAGTCATGATAAAAATTGCCGCCATTACTAGTAAAAAATTAAAAATTAAATAAAAATGCCCTAAAACTATCCCCTATTTTGTAAACGCTATAACTTTGTGCAAACCGATCGATAAAGGCTTATTGCAATTTTTTTACCAAAAATATGTATAATACGTATCGGCCCAAACTGAGGAAAAAAAATGTTTTACATATATTTTTGGGGGATATTATAGCAAAAAATATTTTTTTTTTCAAAATTTACTTTTAGGTTTATAGCGCAAAAAATAAAAACCGCAGAGGTGATCAAATACCACCAAAAGAAAGCTCTATTTGTGTGTGTGGGGGTGGGGAGAAGAGAGAAACACGTCAATTTTGTTTGGGAGCCATGTCGCACGATAGCGCAATTGTCCGTTTTGCAGAATCCCAAAAAGGGCCCGGTCATTGACGCAAAGCAAAAAAGTAGCTCACATGCCACGCTGGTTGCAGTAATCTTCTATTACATAGAACATTCATTTCGTAAGGAAACATTTTCATATGGATTGTATTAATTGCAAATAAGGAATATCAGAGCCTAAACCAGATTAAATTAAACTAACTTCTCAGTTCAAAGCCATCACCATTTTTGTAATGGCTCATTTTTGGCATTAACACAGTAAATATTTACTTCAACTAATAAGACCTCATGCACACTGGACATTTTTACAGCTGCTCTTTTGGGCATCTCTGCCCCCTCGTGACGTTAATAATTTATATTATGTGTTATTTTTTGGTGAATGAGTAGAGGTACAGTGTACACCATGCTCAATTACATGGGGGATAGTGACATTCATTAAAGCGGTAGTTCACCCTCGCTTACATCATTTTTCCATCGAGACAGGCATTGTAGCGCGAGCTACAGTATGCCTGTCCCGATTTTTTTACCCCCGTACTCACTGTGTACTCGTACATTAAAGATTTCGGCTCCCGCGGGGAATGGGCGTGCCTATGGAGAGGGAGGATGATTGACGGCCGGCCCTGGCACGTCACTCTCCCCGAAGACAGCCGGAGTAGGTCTCGGCTCTTCACGCCGCCTGCGCACAGGCTATGCGCAGGCGCCGTGAAGAGCCAAGCCTATTTCGGCTATTTCCGGAGAAGCGTGACGCGCCAGAGCCGGCCGTCAATCACTTTCCGTCTGGATTGGAACGCCCATTCCCCGTGGGCAGACGGAATCGTCTAGGTCGGATTAAACAGTGAGTACGGGGATAAAAAATGTAAGACCGGCATACTGTAGCTCGCGCTACGATGCCGAATTTTATGATAGAAAAAAAAAAATAAAAATAAAAAAAAATTTTTATTCTAGGGTGAACCCCCGCTTTAATGCTACTAAATAGTTTTTCGTTTTCTTGTGTGCATGAAGCCTAAAACACCGCTCAGCTCCCCTCTTAACTCCTCAGAAACAGAACAAGAATTCAATTGCTATTTTATATAACTGTTAGTAGAGACACACACACACAGAGGCGAAGACACACAGAAGAATGCAAGACACACAGAAGAATGCAAGACACACAGAAGAATGCAAGAGATAGAGGAACACCAAAGCAGAAGCTAAACGAAATTCAAGTTAAAGCGGTTGTAAACCGCATAAACTTTTTTTTTTTTCCCCCAAACCTGCAATGCAAAAGGCATAATAGGCTAGTATGCACCGCATACTAGCCTATTATGAAATACTTACCTCGGAACGAGGTGTGTACCACTTACCTGGTCCACGCCGAGCAGGATGTCATCTTGCTCCGGCGTGTCTTCCGGGTATCGCCGCTCCAGCGCTGTGATTGGCTGGAGCGGCGATGACGTCACTCCCGCGCGTGCGCGCGGGAGATTTAAAATCGGCAGGGTCCGGCGATGCCGGTCCTTCAGCCGTGGAGTCCCCCCTGCGCATGCGCCGCCCGCATTGCGGGGGTAATATCTCCTAAACCGTGCAGGTTTAGGAGATATTCTCCTTACCTACAGGTAAGCCTTGTTGTAGGCTTACCTGTAGGTAAAAGTCCAAATAGTGGGTTTACAACCACTTTAAGCCACTATGCACAGGACAGGAGAACCAAGACCAAGCAGCATGACATACTGTTAGTGCTGATAAGAAATTGGAGCACAGAGCTGAGTGAACAGGCACGAAAAGGAGTGTGCTGTAGTATGGACAGCTGACGGGACCTCCAAGAGAAGCCAATGCAGATACTGTGATGACAGTGATACAAGGATGCGGGCAAGTTTAGTGGACACTGAAGAGGAAACGTGTAGTGGACAATAGAGAGCAGTAACAGATTATTTTTTTTTCCCCTAGAGATGTCAACACTGTTAAAGGAACACTAAAGGTTTGTTTTTTTATTAGATCAATTGATTGCTGTAAGCTAGAGCATTTAAATATCACTTACCTCGTTTTTCCTTTTGACCTCCAAAATACAGTAATCCAGGTTTGAAAATGCAATTTCCTGTCTCTCCTCTTCTTGCTTTCCACCAGCATCTGAGCCATTTTGCATGGTGGAAGGCAGAATGTGCTCACCCCCTCCCTATGACTCCAGCCCTGCGTGAAGATGCTCTCTTATCCCTCACAGGCATGGAGGCTAAGCCTAATGGGAACTGTAGTTCCCATTAGGCCGTGATGTAGCAAGAATGAATGCGCACCGCAAACCAGGAAGTCAGTGAGAATAATGATTCAGGAGTGACGGAGGTGAATAAAACAGCTCGATTTCAACAGGTATCAAACTAGTTCTAATGCAAAACATTACTTTTTACTTTATCAGCTACTGTCAGACTTTAAGAGGAAAATATTTTTGTCTTTACAACCCCTTTAAGTGAACAATGTATGTTCTGGGGACCCATCAGATATGTAAAGAAAATGTCCGAAAGTGGTCAGTTCTAATATAGTGCATGCACTTTACAGTCACATTCACGTCTGATGGTAGAAGCCTACAGCAGTGAAACTGAAAAAAAATATTATATATTTTTTTTATACTATATAGGACGAATTGGTACTCATGCACTGCAAGCAGCTGGTCTAGACTGGTTAGAGATCTTTATTTGCTCTAAACATTTGCAAGGGAAAGGAATTTGTCTCACCCGTTGGCAGAAACCTCCAGCGAAAACAGGATATTGCAATTTTTATTTAGAATACTTCTATGGTGCATCTATACACTTATAGCAGGCATTATACCCAGGGACAACATGAATGAGCACTTACGTTTTTTCATATTCTAGAGACACATTGCATGTCAGAATGAATGCATCTTCAACTCTCTTTTTCATGTCTGGATGGCGAGCCCCATGATCAAGTACTAGTCCTCTTATAAGCCTAAGGAAAGAAACAAATCCAGTCTGAGAAAAGACAAGTTAAACAAGCAATGCATAATAAACGTATACTAAATGAGAAAAAAAATGTACTCAAGTGTGCAGACATGCTAAACAGAATGCCATAGCAAAGCACAGTTGAAGATTACTCTAGCATGGTGTCTGACTGCAAAAATCACCACACGATGATGCAGAATTCATCCATGCAAGCAAAAAGAAAGAACTTAAAGCGGGGTTCCAACCACAATTGGCATTTTTTGCATGTCCTTTCATCATGCGTTTTTATAATATAAATCCGGTCACACAACAAAACAGCCCAGTCATGTGTGAACTCTGGAGCAAAAAGCCCACCGGCCACCCCAGGAGTCATGGGGTATGTCGTGGCAGACGCAGCGCTTAGCCAAGGTGTGCTCCCGCTCGATGGCCGGACTGGGGAGACTACAAGGATCTATATATCCAGCCTGTCGCCAGCCGGCAGTTGAGCCACGTCCTTCTCTGCTAGGCAGAAAAAAAAAACTGAGGCTGCAGGGAGAAGGGTTATGTCCGGAGGGACCGCCCTGGGGCAGGGCTGTTCAACTCTGTTAAAGCAACATGTATTTAAATATCTAACATGTTCTGCCTAGTCCTCTTCTATGAACAGGAACATAACCCACTTGTCAAGACTTGAGAAGGCTGTGTCCGTCCATGGACGATAAGAGAAATTTTTTAAATTAAGTTTTATTACATTATATCAGTGATTGTTAACTTGTGATCTGCCCAGCTTTTCTTGCTCATTAGCCATCCTTGTTAGTGTATTTTATGTGGGGCTCAAGACAATTCCTTTTCTTCCAATGTGGCCCAGGAAGGTCAAAACTTTTGACACCCCTGCTTTAAAGAGCGATGTAAAAAACCTCAGATTAGGAATTTTGTCATTAAAAAATAAAAGGAAAAGTTTACCATCAGTGTATACTACATACTAACCAAATAACAGTTGCATGGACAAAGAAAATACACAACAAAATAATGTTACTTCATTCAGCAGCAGAGCTCACCAACGTTAGCACTGTCCAAATAAAAGCTCTACTTACGTGGTGTCACTTTCGGTTTTATGCTTCATCTCCATAATTTCAACCATGTACAAGTCAATTGGCTCATTATCTTGTCTTATGGCAAGAACAGAATCCACAACTGCCTGCAAGAAAGGCAAGAGCTGAATAAACCCTTCCAAAAGAGGTTACAGCGTACCAGTTTGGGGGGGGGGGGGGGGTCCAATCACAGTAAAAGCTGAAATCTAGCTACACAGATTGAAATATACCCTAAATGTTACACAAAAAAAAGATTAACAGCATAGATCTATAATAAATGCTCATTTTTTGCATGCATTATTTTTTTTTAAATAGGGAGCCTGCAAAACATTGCACCCATGATCTGTTGATCGAGAGTGCAATGTCAGGCTCTTGCAGATTCTCAGTACAGCTGTCTGCCTGTACCTCCCATATGGGCAGACCGTTCCTAAACTACAGGAAGAATGAGCGAGCTTTGGAGGCGGCTCACCACTGCTCTCGCAATCCATTGAACTACAGGACATCTGCCGCAGAGGTAGACGGGACTTGTAGTTAATTCATTCACAGAACTCATGGAGCCCCACACAACCATGCAGTTTTTAAATGAGACAGCGGGTGCAGAGAGGGGATACTTCACTCACTGATAAAATAAGTGATCGAGAAAAAGGGGGGGGGGGTGTTGCGGGGCTGCTGTATTAGTTACATGTTATACCCCAAATACGGATTTAACATGTAACTACAGATGAACTTATCCTTTAAACACTGCAGCAGTGAGGGTGCCGAGACTGCTGTCCAACATGCAAAGCAATAGTACCCGAGACTACTAGGCACCATATTTTATTAGACTAAAAAGGATAAGTTCACCTTTAACATATTGGGAGGACGAGGACGGAGGAGGACCACACAAGTGGGAATGATCACCAGCTGAAGACGTAATTTCAGAAATCTAGTATACTGCTATGATTCTGTGCACACTACAGTTCGTACATTAAAATTTGAACATAACACTGGACCCAGATTTTAAACACAAAGTTAAGATCATAGAGGGTTATGTGAACAGATTTTTGTATCAACTAATTACATTTACCTCAGTTAAAATATCAGCCAACTCAGCATGGACTTTGGTGCGAAGTGATGTCCGGGCCACATTGATAAGTGTCTCTCTATCCATCTCCTTAGACACCTTGACCTCATCCAAAACTTTAAGTGCTTTAATTTTTGCAGCTTCAAAACCTTCTGTGACAATTCTTGGATGAAGACCCTTAAAAGCAATAATAATCTTTGGGTTAAAAAAAAATGTAAATAAAAAAAAAAAAAAAAAAGTACAAGACTAACTGTTGTTGAGGCATAATTGCAACACCTTTCTCAGGACCGCCAATGTGTGTAGTACCTAATCTACAAGACATGAATTATGCTTATAACAGGCTATTCTTCTGTCAGTCGATTTCTAGCTCCTGACAAAACAAATAGCCATTAGGAAAAGATCTGACTCAGTACAGTTCATTCATAAAGTATTCAGACCGCATCTTCACTTTTTAAATTTTGTTACATTGTAGCCTGATGCTACAGTTATGTGCATTCATTTTTTATTTTACATTAACCTACACTCAGTACCCCCATAAAGACAAAGTAAAAAAAAAAAAAAAAAAAAAAAACACTGAAATACTGCATGTACTTAAAGCAGAGGTCCCGCAAATTTTTTTTAATTTTTTTTTTTAAAAAGCCAGCAGCTACAAATACTGCAGCTGCTGACTTTTAATAAATGGACACTTACCTGTCCAGCATGCCGAAAAACGCAAGTTCCATTTTTGGGTGGAACTCCGCTTTAAGTAGTCAGACCCTTTACTCAGTACTTTGTTGAAGCTCCTTTGGCAGAAATTACAGCCTTTTTTGGGTATCACCTGAAAAGCTTTGCACACCTGGATGGGGGGCATTTTCTGCTATCCTATGCTTAGGATCGTTATGTTAGGACCTCAGACTGGGCTGAATGTTCTTCTGAGAGCTGTGCAACAGGTTTTTAATTGAGGATATGTCTGTACTTTGCTTCATTCAGCCTTCCCTTATGAGCCATGCCCGAATTTCGTCCAGACATAACATTTAGAATTAAGGCCAAACAGTTCAATCTTGGTTTCATCAGACCAGAGAACATTGTCCCTCACAGTCAGAGTCCTTCAGGGGCTTTTTTTTTTTTTTTTTTTTAAAACTCCAAGTGGACTTTTGGGTGTTTTGCACTGAGGAGAGGCTTCCGTCTTGCCACTCTGCCATAAAGCTCAGATCGGCGGAGAGATGCAATGATGGTTGTCCCATCTCCACACATGAGCTCTCAACTCTCTTACCAAGGCCCTTCTGCCCAGATTGCTCTGTTCAGACAGCCAACCAGCTCTTGAAAAAATGCTGGTTGTGACAAACTTCTCGTTTGAGAATAATAGGGGCCACTGTGGTTTTGGGAGCCTTCATTGCAGAAGAAATGTTTTGTAGCCTTCCCCAGATCAGTGCCTTGCAATAATTCTGTCTGAACTCTGCAGGCAGTTCCTTCTACCACATGGCTTTTGCTCCGATACAGTATGCATAGTCAGCTGTGAGGCCTTTTATAGAGGGATGTGCCTTTCAAAGCATGCCCAATTTACCATTGAACTCCAATTGAGGTGTAGAAACATCTTGGCAAAGATCGAGAAATGGGAGGAACCCGAGCTAAAATAATAAAAATACATATGCAAATGTATTTAAAATTCACTTTTCCATTATGGGGTTATGAGTGTAGATTAATGAGAATAAAACATTAATTTAAACAAGTATCAGGCTGCAATATAACACAGTGCTTTTGAGACACAGAAGTAAAAAGAAACCAACAATTTGAAATCAACATGAAAGGAACAACACTGGTGTGACAAAACATTGTACCTGTGCAGTTCAAACACTTCGTTATTTCCAAATTTAAAATAAACTTCACTAAATTAGAATGAACATTTTTCATCATATGCATATCACACAATACCTCAGATATGTAAAGGTCTGCTTGTTTTAAAAGTTCTCCAATAATCAGAACATTAGAGGTGGTTCCATCTCCAGTAATGTCATCTTGTGCCGTAGCTACTTTAGCTATCAGAGAGGCTGTCGGATGCTGAATTTGCTAGAAATTAAAAAAAGAGGAATTCACTTAATATCATAGTTTATTGCAACAGCCCAATACAGAAAACTTGTGTACTTTATAGCCTTATGCACTTTAATAGGATCTGAGTTTCAGTAAAAAAGCATATATCCATTTATTGCACAAGGTCATTTGTGTGTACATTTGATATTACACCAAGTACTTCAAACAGTAGCACATTTAAAGAGGAAGAACACACTGCCTCTTTTTCTGGTCACCTCCAAAGTAAAAAAGGCATCATGCGCTAGTAAGCATCACATACTAGCACATGTGAAACCTACTTGCAAACAAAGCCTTCATCTTCCCCCGGGGAGGTCGCATCCTTCTTCGCACGTCTTCCTTCCGGGTCCACGTACCCTGGTTGTGCAAATGGCCAAAACCGCGTGTACTACCACGCGTGCATGGGAGCTGCCGGTCACAGCACAGTGCTCTGAAGAAACAGCACAGGCGGCCATTCCTTCAGAGTGCATGCGCCGATTAAGTCATCAGCGCCGTATACAGTAAGCATCTCCCTAAATAGTGCAACTTTACGAGATATTGACAGAACCTACATGCAATCCTTATTATAGGCTTGCCTACAGGTACAAACATTAGAAGGAAGTTTACTTACTGTGCAGTGCATCATTTTTTGGGTTTGAGTATTTTGTTTATTGAGTATTTAGGTATTTATGGTGCACCAGTCACTTATATTTGTGATAAAGAGCACAGGCCTAGCAACTGATGACTTTTCTCTCCAACAATGGGTGGAACAATACCCACCTGTTTTCACTGAACACCAACAGCTTTGAACTGGTCCTGTAACATCCTTTCCTCTGCACTAGACCTGCTCGGTTGGCCAATCAATGAAAATAGTTAACTATTTTCATAAATCGATTAATAGTTTCTGCCCTATCTTGCAATCTTACTGTATGCTTTCTATGTGGAAGAGAGATATAGATTAGAAAAAAAAAATAATATATATATATATATATATATATATATATATATATATATATATAGAAAGAAATTATTTTAGAACTTTATCCACCTTTGGTGTGATCTATAAAACTGTACAACTCAATTGGAAAACAAACTGAACTCTTTTAGGGAGATTAACCCCAAGTAAAGCATGGAACACAGTCAGCATCAAATGGAGAAAATATGGCACAACAGTGACATTACCAAAAACTGGACGTCCCTTTAAAATTGATGAAGATAGGAAGAAAACTGGTCAGGGAGGCTGCCAAGAGGCTTACAGTAACATTAAGAGAGCTGCAGGAATATCTGGCAAGTACTGGCTGTGTGGAACATGTGATAAAAATCTCCTGTATTGTTCATATGTCTGGGCTATGGGGTAGAGTGGCAAGACAGAAGACTTCTTACAAAGAAAAACATTCAAGCTAAATTTTGCAAAAACACATCTGAAGTCTACCAAAGGCATGTGGGAAAATGTGTTATGGTCTGATGAAACCAAGGTGGAACTTTTTTGGCCAAAATTCCAAAGGATGTTTGCCACAAAAACAAAATTGCACATCGCCAAAAGAACACCATACCCACAGTGAAGCATGGTGGTGGCAGCATCATGCTTTGGGGCTGTTTTTCCTTAGCTGGAACAGGGGCCTTAGTCAAGGTAGAGGGAATTATGAACTTCTGTTAGAAAGTTGCATGTCATCTTTCAGCATGACAACGACCTAAAGCATACATCCAAATCAACAAAAGAATGGCTTCACCAGAAGAAGATTACAGTTTTGGAATGGCCCAGCCAGAGCCCAGACCTGAATCCCATTGAAAATCTGTGGGGTGATCTGAAGAGGGCTGTGCACAGGAGATACTCTTGCAATCAGACAGGTTTGGAGTGGTTTTGCAAAAAATGGGCAAATATTGTCAAGTTGTGCCATGCTGGTAGACTCTTACCCCAAAAGACTGAGCGCTGAAAAAAAAAAAAAAAAAAAAAAAGCCAAAAGGTGCTTCAACAAAGTATTAGATTAAAGGGGGTTGTAAAGGATTTTTTTTTTTTTCACAATAAGCATCCTTTACCTGCAGAAATTCCTCATTGTTCGTTTTTGCTCAGAAGTTGCTCTATTTCTCCTCTGTTCACTTCCTGCTTGTCTGATTTTACGGACCACCGTGATGGGAGACTTTACTGTGGTGGTCAGCAACGTGCTCACCCCCTCCTGGGAACTACATCTGTGTGGCAGGACGCTCTCTACGTGTTAGAGACTTCAAGGAGGTGTGAATTACTGGGCGTGCCACAATTCATACTGGGAAATGTAGTTCTTACATGAACGAGCGCCGCAAACCAGGAAGTGAATGAGAGAACAGAAACTAGAATGCCGGAGGTGATATAGATGAAGGAATTTAATAGGTATTTACTCGTTTTTTATCAGAATCATTACATTATTCTGTCTGTCTACCTTGCAGACATTAATTTTAGGCAATTTTTTTTTTCCTTTAGTGACCCTTTAAGGGTGTGCACACTTATGCAACAATATTTTATTTTTACTTCCCTGTGCCTAAAAGATTTCAATTTGTTGTTCAACTGAGTTGTACAGTTTATAGGTCCCATTAAAGGTGGAAAGAATTCTGAAATGATTTATCTTTGTCTTATTTTTTGACATCACAGAAACCTGACATTTTAACAGGGGTGTGTAGACTTTTTATATACATTGTAAGTGGAATGTCAGATCTTGATGACCATAAACAATTCTTCAGGGCCGCACTGCAACAAACTTACCATTTCATGAAGTAAGACATTTCCATCTTTGGTAAGCTTGATGTCACCAGATCCAGAGACAAGCCTGAAAAAAAAAAAAAAAAAAAAAAAAAATTGATTACTGCTTTAACCCAAGTGACTGAAAACAAAAACAAACAAATAAAGTAGTTATGTGAAGGCCTCCCAATTTATTTTTTACCCTCCTCAGGACGTACAACCTCATAACTGAATCTCAACCAACATCGTTTACATGCAATACCATTCGGCGAGCACCGTCATAGCTAAAAAAAAAACATTACCAATGAAATCTCAAGCCTAAAATGTCCTCACAAAAAAACTCGTCTTAAAATGTTGCATTGTTTGTGTTGACTGTTCCAATTACTCAAATTGAATACAAGGTAGAAGAGCCTCCAGACATACCACAAATTAAGCCAGCAAATGCCAGTGATGGACAAAATAAATGGTGATTGAATTCCAAAGAGAGAGGACCTATGGCATCCAGCACAGTACAGATCTGTAGGGACAGGTGTCTGTGGGATATGAGAAGGGGGTGAGGGCATGGACTGTGGCAAGTGTGCAGCGATGCTGCTCATCACAGGACCCTGAAGAATGTGGCCATCACATTGGGGGGAGTGTACATTATTCCTTTACCTTTTCTGAACTTTTTATCTACTACATTTGTCAGGTCGCTTTAACGGACAATCTGTAAATGGGAGCTTATCCCTTTGATATGCAGATGAAAAAAATGGATAAAAAAGTAAAGCCATCCATAACAAAAATTCTTAAGAAAGGGAAGTTTGGCTCATTTCTCTAATTATTGGGTGAAATTGTTTTTGACAGCAGTGAAGAGAGAATTCAAAAATGGAGGGAAAAGTTTTCTTGCATGAATGAATTTCTAACAGTGTATGCTACTTTCATTTGGTAAATCCATTTATTTCAAAAATTAAAGTTTTAAGCAGGTACCATGTGATTGATGTGGGCCAATCACAGATCACAAGCAAGCTCTTCACAAATGGAAACCATTCACGACAGTTTGTTTACATTGTTATCACATGTTAGCTTTGACCAATCATTGTGATCACTTGATACTCTGTACCTGGTAATTGTAAGCCGCTGTATCCAGTTGACACATTGGTCACAGGTGTGGTCTGCTGCGCGCCCCTAAGCCAGACAGACTGGATGATGTACATGTGCATCATCCAGTCTGCCCGTACCGAGGGCTGTCCAAAAGTAGCTAAACATGGAATGAGGCTTTAAAGCAAAACAAAAACCTCCTATCCTTTATAGCCAAAGAAGCTGCCATCTTAGCCCATCTGATATGCAATTATGGTCCTGCACATATGATCAGCTAGAACTGTCATTTGATTGCTTTACAATTCAGTTGAGAGCACAACGGTGACAGTTCTTCACGGCATGCCTGAAATGTATATATTTTGGGAAACTGTTAAATTGGTGGGTTTAGTCCTGCTTTAAGGACCAATTTACACTGCCCCTCTGAAATTGCTGAGCATCCGAAGGGATTCACCACTCTGAGCGCTGTGTTGCCGCTGCACTAGGGGGCAGTGTGACGCACGATTAATTGCATTGCACCTTTTTTGTATTTATTTTATTTAAAGTGTACAAAACATACACTTAACCCATTGCAATGTCGGGTATCGTAGTGCACTTGCCAACATTGCAGTGTGATACGAACCTATGCACTGTGGTAAAATCTTATAGCATGGGCTGTGGTAAAGTGTGAATGGGACACATAGGAATTGTTTCCTGTGGTGACAGATGTTTTACAATGCAATAAAACATCTGTCACAGCATATAGTGTGAATTGGCCCTAAAGCTCAGCACAATCTTGTATGAGCCAACTGTCACTTGTTCTAACTAAATCAAAAATACAATTTCAGAAGCAAGTCTAGGGAATCCGATTTCTCAGTCTCACTTTAGGGAGTGTTCACACTGCTACCCATGGAGCAGTTAAGTGTGTGGACACCAGTGTTTTGAGCAGGAGCGCTGTGCAGTAGGAGGAAGTGCGATGCGCATTTTATCGCAGTTTTTTAAGTGAATTTTATGAAACAAGCACACAAATCAACACTTATTCATTACCACTGCACAGCAGCGTGGTGCACTAGTTGTACAGTGACATACTGGGCCATCCAAAGCAGTGCAATGTTATGCCAACATGTTACCCAATATCCCACAGCATTCTGATGTGAACATGACATACAAAAAATGACCTGCATTTATCCATGAGGAAAAACTTAGGGTAACTGTACATAGTGTGAACGGGTCCTTAGTTCACACCACATGCAGTCCAGTGCATTTTTGTTCTGGATCAAAAACACATGGCTAGTAAGTTATAAGGTTTTCAATGGCTTAGTTCACACCAGTGCATTCCAGAACAAAAAGTGGAACATACTGCATTTTTCTGCACTGTACTGGAACACAGTAAATGCACTGGAACGTCCTTATTTAAGGTCAATGAGAAAAAAAAAAAAAGAGGGGCTAATACAATGGACCAAAGCAAAAATACACCAAAAAATGCACAAGCAGAAAAGCATTGGAACATCCGGTCTGCGTTTCTATGGTGTGAACTGGCCCTTAAAGGGGTTGTACATTTTTTCCCCTAAATAGCTTCCTTTACCTCAGTGCAGTCCTCCTTCACTTACCTCATCCTTCCATTTTGCTTTTAAATGTCCTTATTTCTTCTGAGAAATCCTCACTTCCTGTTCTTCTGTCTGTAACTCCACGCAGTAATGCAAGGCTTTCTCCCTGGTGTGGAGAAAGCCTCTTGAGGGGGCGAGCAGGAGTGTCAGGACACTCTCTACTTTGCAGATAGAGAAAGGAGCTGTGTTAGTGGGTGTCCTGACACTCCTGCTCGCCCCCTCAAGAGGCTTTCTCCACACCAGGGAGAAAGCCTCACATTACGGTGTGTAGTTACAGACAGAAGAACAGGAAGTGAGGATTTCTCAGAAGAAATAAGGACATTTAAAAGCAAAATGGAAGGATGAGGTAAGTGAAGGAGGACTGCACTGAGGTAAAGGAAGCTATTTAGGAAAAAAAATGTTTCCTTTACAACCCATTTATGGGTTTTACTTCTTTATTCCTCTGCAAAGTAAAAGCATAATGGACTAGTATGCATCGCATCCTAGCCTATTAAGTGCCACTTACCTGCAAACAAAGCCCGCCATGTCCCCGCACTCCAAAAAAACAATTTAGTTGCCTTTATTGGTAAAATATGATAAAAGCACTACAAGTCACAGCAAAAATAGGACAGTTGACACGTTTTGCACTAATGCTTAGCTATGACTAAGCATTAGTGCAGAACGCGTCAGCTGTGTGTTTTATTTTTGCTGTGACTTGTAGTGCTTTTATCTCATTTTACCAATATAGGCAACTAAATCGTTTTTTTTGGATTGCGGCTGCCCATATACATCCTTTCATTTCCTACCCGCGGAGTGAACCGCCTGCGATTTCAATGCAGAACTTGCCCTTAGGAGTAAAGAACCACCAGGGGCAGACTGACCATTGGGACTCTCAGGCACTGCCCGAGGGCCCCATGCCACTAGGGGGCCCCATCAGGGTTGCCAGGCTCAATAAAACCAGGGTCAGTATGTAAAAATCTGTGTTTTTTTTTTTTAATCTGTCCCGGATATGTCCAAAACCGACATGCGTGATGTGAAAATCCTGAGATTTTAGCTGCCCTGCCTATGCAATGCCTCCTGGCGTGGTGGCAATCTATAAGCCCCATAATCTTCTATTGCCCGGGGGCCCCATGAGTTGTCAGTCCACCCCTGAGAGCCACTATAGATAAGTGACTGCTATTGGGAATCACAGGAATTAAATCCTATGACACACATGTCCAGATCAGAAACAATTGTATCAAATTAGACACTGATCGCTTTGTCACACCATTACACCTAGGATACTTAGGAGGAAATCCACAATCAGCACCGCTAACGATAGGATTAGTAGCCCTTGTCAGCAGCACGTGGTCTCATACACTATGCCCATATATGGCAGCTCCTCTATCCCGCCACCCCTGGCGCCATGAACCCCCATACCAATGGGCGCTGTCCGGTCTATAGGGTGAAGACCACTAAGGCTGCGTGCGCACACATAGACGGCCGAGCCGGGTCCCCTATACATACATACACACAGCGCTCTTACATCTTCATGGTCCCCTTAGGCCCGAGGTTGGTCCTCAGCACGTCCTGGAGGCCGCGGGCCGCACTGATATTCACCGCGAGAGCCGCTTGGGCTCGGGCCACTTCGGCTTTCGGGTTTAGGGCTTTGACGGCGGACATGATTCAGACTCGTGTGAGACACAATGCGCAGAACCCCTCCGTCACTCCACGCCGCGTCTGGCCCTTCCAGAACAATCTAGCATGCTCAGCCTGCACACACCGCCCTGCGCCAAACCTCATTGGCTCAGCAGCCGCCCGTGCTTTGTCATTGGCCGCCTTGTTCTCGTACGTCAGATCATCTCGCGAGATCTCCATGTAGTTCGTTATCTGTTGGAGGAAGTAACAAGTGAGCGTGGTTACTGAGGGAACAGGCAGGAGCGGCGAAATAGAGCAAGTCATGGTGGAGGTACAGGCCCGAGTTATTGTATATATGAGGGGGCTCCAGGTGTCATCTATACTCAACTGGGGTCTCCAAACTTCCTAAACCAAGGGCCAGTTCTCTGTCCTTCACACTTGGGTTCACAATAACAATGCATTTTTATTCTGCATCAAAAATGCATTGAAAGGCGTTTAAAATGGATTCCAATGGCCTCAGTTCACACCAGTGCAGTCAATAAAAGTAGAACATGTTACACATTTACTGTATAACACGCGTCAAAATAAAAATGTGCTGGAATTCACACACCCTCAACTGAGATCAGGGGAAAGAAAGGCACTGAACGCATCAAAAGAGCGAATGCAGAAATTAGGATCGGCAACTGACTGTTCAGGGTGCCAGACTGTGGTCAGTGCAGGTAGAAAATACCCTGCTGTCACTGGGAATAAACAATGCCACGTGTTGGCGTCAGTGGGTGGCATGATGCCCCGTTATTGGTATCAGTGGGTGACATGATGCCCCGTCATGGGTATCAGTGGGTGACATGATGCCCCGTCATGGGTATCAGTGGGTGACATGACACCCCGTCATTGGTATCAGTGGGTGATATGACACCCCGTCATGTGTATCAGTGGGTGACATGACACCCCGCCATGGGTATCAGTGGGTGACATGATGCCCCGTCATTGGTATCAGTGGGTGGCATGGTATCCTATCCCTGGTGTGTTGTGGAAATATTTTAAGCTTCACCTAAAAGCAAATAATTTTGTTATGGTGAAAAGCACAATTACAGCTCTTGTGTAATACTGGGAAAGCGCACTTGTATATCTCCAAGTAACACAGGCAGACGCTAGTATCACATTGATCCTTCCTAGCAGCATCTGCTCTCTTTAGTTATAGTGTACAACATGAATAACAAAAGGAAGGTGGTGGCTTCAGAATCGGCCAATCAGACATTTGTATTCCTTCAAAAGAACCAATCAAACAGGAGGAGTTATACAAATCCTCAACCAATGACTAGGGCAGTGTCTGTGAAGGGTCAGTATGTATGATTTCCCGCCCCCTGTCAGTGTAAGCCATGCTCTCCAGTAAGACAAGGTAATCCACATGGCTGGCCTTCTTGAACGCTGCCCCAGACCATAACGCACCGTCTCCTGTTTTTACTGTTGGCGTAAATTCTGCATTCTTCAGTGAACAACATATACCCGGATTATTCTACCATTCCGGCGATCCCTCCATAAAGAGTACCTGTCACCATTACTGTCACAAGGGATGTTTACATTCCTTGTGACAGCAATAAAAGTGATCAAAATGTAAAAACAAAAAACACAATTTAATATTATAAAAATACATAAGAATTTTTTTTTTTTTTTTTAAAGCGCCCCCCTTCCCACGAGCTCGCGCAACAAAGAGAATGCATACGGAAGTCACGCCCGCATATGAAAACGCTGTTCAAATAACACATGTGAGGTATCGCCGCGATCGTCAGAGAGAGAGAGCAATAATACTAGCACTAGACCTCCTCTGCAACTCTAACCTGGTATCTATTTACTCGGAGTAACATCATCTTTCACATTATAAGAAAAATTGGGCTAACTTTACCTTTTCATTTTTTTAAAATTCATGAAAGTAAATTTTTCCCAAAAAGTTGCGTTTAAAACACCACTGCACAAATACCGTGTGACATAAAATATTGCAACAATCGCCATTTTATTCTCTAGATTCTCTGCTAAAAATATATATATATATATATATATAATGTTTGGGGGTTCTAAGTAATTTTCTAGCAAAAAATATGGATTTTAACTTGTAAACACTAGGAGAGCTGTAATTGTGCTTTTCAGCATAATGGAAATATTTGCTTATAGGCAAAGCTTCTAATATTCCACAGCAGGTGCCAGCGGGAGGATTAGTGCTCCGTTGGCGTCAGTGGGAGGAATAATGCACCATCGTTGGTACCAGTGGGAGGAATAGCACACCATCGTTGGCATCATCAAGAGGAATAATGCACCCTCGGCGTCAGAGGGAGGAATAGTGCCCCGTCGATGGCGTCAGCTGGAGGAATAGTGCCCCTGTGTTGGCGTCAGCAGGAGGAATAGTGCCCCATCATTGTCGTCAGTGGGAGAAATAGTGCCCCACCATTGGCGTCAGCGAGAGGATAGTGCCCCATCCTTGGCGTCAGCAGGAGGAATATTCCCCCCAGTCCTTGGCGTCAGCGGGAAGAATAGTGCCCACGTCCTTGGCATCAGTAGGAGGAATAGTGCCCCATCGCTGGCATCAGTGGGAGGAATAGTGCCCCATCGCTGGCATCAGTGGGAGGAATAGTGCACCCTCGCTGGCATCAGTGGGAGAAATATTGCCTTAGACTTGGCATCAGTGGGAGAAATAGTGCCCCATCACTGGCTTCAGTGGGAGAAATAGTGCCCCAGTCTTGGCGTCAGTGGGAGGAATATTGCCCCACCGCTGGCATCAGTGAGAAATATTGCCCTACCGCTGGCATCAGTGGGAGGAATATTGCCCAAGCGCTGGCATCAGTGGGAGGAATAGTGCCCCATCTCTAGCATCAGTGGGCAAAATATTGCCTTAGCCTTGGTATTAGAGGGAGAAATAGTGCCCCATCACTGGCTTCAGTGGTACAAATCTTCCTACATAAGTTGTACCTGTTTGTGGGCAGTCTACTCTTCTCTATAGCCATTTAAAGTAAGGTGACCAGATTTTTTAAATGAAATCCGGGGACATATTTTTTTTTTTTACTTGTAATGGTGGGAATCAGCGAATCTCTGTCCATCCCTGCTGCCCGCCTCACAGCCTGTGAAGTCTTAGGCCTCGTACACACGACCGAACATGTCTGCTGAAACTGGTCCGCAGACCAGTTTCAGCGGACATGTTCGGTCGTCTGTACGTCCGACCGGACAATTTTCCGGCGGATCGGACAGGTTTCCAGCGGACAAATGTTTCTTAGCATGCTAAGAAACATGTCCGCTGGAAGCCTGTCCGTCGGACATGTTCGGTCGTCTGTACGACTTACCGGACATGTCCGCTCGGCCGAAAGCCCTCGCATGCGTCAAAGTGATTCGACGCATGCGTGGAAGCATTGACCTTCCAGGGTCGCGCACGTCACCGTGTATCCTGTACGCGGGGATTTTGGTTTGATGGTGTGTACAACCATCAGACCAAAATCCGGCAGCGGACATTTCTGATGAAAACGGTCCAGTGGACCGTTTTCATCAGACAGTGCGTCCGTGTGTACGAGGCCTAACTCTCTGGGCCCCGGCTACTACTGGGTGGGGAACGGAGGAAGATCACTCCACCAGGGAAGGGAAGGAGATAAACAGGCAAGCGGCTGGCCGGGACTTGAGCCAAGGCAGAAGAACATGTGAGCGGAGCTGAATGGGCATGCACCCGAAACTGAAGACAACCAGCACATGATCATCAGAAAGGGGCACGGATAATGGAAAAAAAATACACCCCCTAAGCTAGTAGGAGCAGGGGGGAAGGGGGGTGTAATTCAGATATATTTTTTTTAAATTCAGCACTGACTGTCTTTGAAATTGCCCCAGCCTCTGTTCAAATCCAATCTGGGGACAAAACCGGGGACAGTGTCCTCAATTCGGGGACTGTCCCCGGATACCGGGGATGTCTGGTCACCCTAATTTAAAGTCCAGAATTTTTAAGGCTTCAGAGTTCAGACAAAAAGGAGCCGGAGAGATGGTTACACTGCAGAGGTCAGTGAGGAGAGCCCTGAAAGGTAATTGGTGGGAAGGGACACAGGAACAGAGCCGAGGCTGTCAATCAGCTGGAGCTCCCTCCCGTCACCTTTTTTTTCCTTGGTGTCAGGAAAACTTGTCAGAAGTGATGCAAGTTGATAGCAGAGGAAGGAAGCAGCACACATAAATTACACTTTGTGCTCAAGCCTGAGACAAATACACATTATAGAGGGACATGCTTTGTTCATATTTCATGTCTGAGGTTTACAACCACTTCAAGTATGATACAAATTAACTCTATCCTACCTATCAAAGATGACAATTTAAATCCATTAACATTTGGCACTTTATAAAAAAAAAAAAAAACATTCTTACTTGAAGTTCTCTCTACACTGCTTTTCTCCAGTGCCATCTTACATTGGGATCCAGGACAGGCACACGCACATCACCGGTCCCATAGACCTGGCACAGTGCCCTGTGGTATGTCAGCGAATGTGTCAAATACACCACACATGCACAGAAACGGCTTGGGTATCTGTCAGTAATATGCAGTGTGTCTGCAAAAGTGCAAGATCTCACAACCTGCCCCATGGGATGCGTGATGTAGACATCCTAAAGGCCCATACACACGATACGAAAATCAGACGAAAAATTGGAAATGCAGAATTTGGGAACGTTAGTATGGTGCTTTGGACAGCCGATTTTGCTTTTTTTGTCAGACAAAAGCTGGATGTGCAGACTATACAATTCTTGTCATACATGAACTCAACATCCCATTTTCGTTTAACCACTTCAGCCCCAGAAGATTTTACCCCCTTAATAACCAGATAATTTTTTTGCGATATGGTACTGCGTCGTTTTAACTGACAATTGCTCGCTTGTGCAACGCTGTACCCAAACAAAATTTTCCCACAAATAAGAGTTTTCTTTTGGTGACATTTGATCACCTCTGCGGTTTTTTTTTTGTGCTATAAACAAAAAAGACTGACAATTTTGAAAAAAAAGCAATATTTTTTACATTTTGCTATAGTAAATATCCCCCAAAAAATAAATATATATAAAAAAAATGTCTCTCTCAGTTTAGGCCGATATGTATTATTCTACGTATTTTTGGTTAAAAAAAAAAATGCAATGAGAGTATATTGATTGGTTTCCGCAAAAGTTATAGCGTCTACAAAATAGGGGATAGATTTATGACATTTGTATTAGTAATGGCGGCGATCTGTGATTTTTATCAGGACTGCAACATTGCAGTGGACAGATCGGACACTTTTGACACTATTTTGGGACCATTGACATTTATACAGCGATCAGAGCTAAAAATAGCTATTGATTACTGTATAAATGTCACTGGCAGGGAAGGGGTTAAACACTAAAGGGCGATCAAGGGGTTAAATGTGTTCCCTCTAACTGTAGGGGGATGAGCTACCACTGACATGACAGAGATCACTGTTTCCAATGACAGGGAACAGACGATTCCTGTCATGTAACTAGGCAGAAGAGGTAAATGCCTGGTTTACATAGACATATCCCTGTTCTGCCCCACCTCACTAGATCGAAGGCCACCGGCGGACATCGAGTCCACGGGACCCACATACATGTGCCCGCTATACTGCTTTTGCGGACTGACGTACAGGTACGTCAGTTTTCACAGGAGTGCCATTCTGCCGACATATTGTCATGAGCCAGTCGGCAAATGGTAAATTAGTACGGATTTCGTACGGGAAAAAAAAAATCGTAAACGGAAGACTACGCATGCTCAGAAACAAAAGAATACATACAAAACTAGTCAACACATTACATCACTTCTAAAGTTGCATTCTGTGATTCGAGAATTTACGTATGGTGAGACTAGCATGCAACAAAAAAAAAAAAAAAAAAACGGATATTCGGTCGTGTGTACGAGGCTTAAGGGGTAGTTTTTCAGATCACATGCATGCGCAGGCAAGCTGCTGGGTCTCTCCCACATAACTGGCAAGAGACCTGAGCCATTTCTGCTAATGCCTGGGGTCCGAATTTGTCATTCTTGCTTAGGTGAGGACTAAGGATACAAATTAAACAAAATAAAACATGGTAAAAAAAGTGTGTTGGGGGAAGCAGAAGAGAGGAAATAAGAGAAAGGGATAAAGATGTGCGGTAGTGTGTTAAAAATTGCAAATACATGGTACTGCAGTGTGGTACAACAATAACCTGGAGTGAATGGGGCCCCAACAATTTTTTGTTTATTTTGAAAAACAGTTTAAATTATATATATATATATATATATATATATAAAAAAATCTGACAATTGTATGCATCCCCAACAGTGTTCTACAGCTTTCCTGCTAGTCCCATTTAGTACAGCTTGCCCTGTTAAAGAAGGGGGTAGAATAAAAATCCACTGGCAGGATCAATAATTCAAGGGGATCTGATGTCACAGCATCCATTTCAATTTTATAACATCAGCATTGTAATTTCAATTCAAACAATAGTTCTATTTGACAATTCATGTAAACATACTTAAAAAATCTCCTTTTATGTTGTGAGCGCTGCCTGTCTGCTGGCTGTGTCTTTTGCACAACTTCCTGGAATTCCTGCATGCTTTGCATCTTCTCCTCTGCTATTAATTTTCAATTTATAACTATATATCCCATGGTACCTTCCTGCCTGCAAGTAGTGATTCTTGTACTGACTGCTTCCAACACTGAAAGTACCATGATCTTAAAGGAGAAGTCCAGCCTGAGCTTGTTTGGCTGGGCTTCTCCTATGGGTCACAGGAGTGCAATTCCTTATGCACTCCTGTGACCCGTTTTCAGCAGACAGCGGGCTGAAGTCCGCGCTCTTCTGACGTCACTGCAATCATGCCAGGCACCGCATCTTCACCATAATGAAGTCTGGATCCACCAGGTGCCTGGACTGATAGACTGATGCTCGTCTCAGCCTCTCAGTGAGCCACGAGAGCCTGAGTCGGCCGCTCCCTGCTCAGCACTCCAGTGGGCGAGGAGGAACAGAGCAGGAGAGCTGCTGATTGACAGTTTACAGCTCTCTGCGCAGGGGGGGGGGGGGGGAGGCTGTGAGAACGGAGCCATTGGCGATGTTCGATTGCTTCGTTCTCAATGTGGAGGTGCCGGAGGACCGAGGCTGCATCCAGCTAGGCAAGTATGAAACTGGCAAAAAAAAAAAAAAAACATTCTTCTCTTTTAACCACTTCCGGACCGCCTTCTGCACATATACGTCGGCAGAATGGCACGGCTGGGCACAAGCACGTATATATACGTCCTGTACTTGTACCCAGCCGAAGGTCCGAAGCTCCGGGACCGCGGGTCCCGCGGACCCGATCGCCGCTCAAGTGCGGCGATCGGTCCCCGGAGCTGAAGAACGGGGAGAGCCGTGTGTAAACACGGCTTCCCCGTGCTTAACTGTGGCGGCGTATCGATCGCGTCATCCGCTTTATAGGGGAGACACGATCGATGACGTCACACCTACAGCCACACCCCCCTACAGTTGTAAACACTCACAAAGTGAACCCTAACTCCTACAGCTCCCCCTGTGGTTAACTCCCAAACTGCAACTGTCATTTTCACAATAAAGAATGCAATTTAAATGCATTTTTTGCTGTGAAAATGACAATGGTCCCAAAAATGTGTCAAAATTGTCCGAAGTGTCAGCCATAATGTCGCAGTCACGAAAAAAATCGCTGATCGCCGCCATTAGTAGTAAAAAAAATAAAAATGCAATAAAACTATCCCCTATTTTGTAAACGCAATAAATTTTGTGCAAACCAACCGATAAACGCTTATTGCATTTTTTTTTACCAAAAATAGGTAGAAGAATACGTATCGGCCTAAACTGAGGGGAAAAAAAAAATTATATATGTTTTTGGGGGATATTTATTATAGCAAAAAATAGATTTTTTTTCAAAATTGTCGCTCTATTTTTGTTTATAGCGCAAAAACTAAAAAACGCAAATGTTATCAAATACCACCAAAAGAAAGCTCTATTTGTGGGAGCCACGTCGCACGACCGCGCAATTGTCTGTTAAATCGACGCAGTCCCGAACTGTAAAAACACCTTGGGTCTTTAGCCAGCATATTGGTCCGGGGCTTAAGTGGTTAAATGTGGAAGAGACTCATCAGACTCTCCTCCATTCATAGTTTGCATTACAGTCAGTGAAAGCGATGAAAGAACGTTTCGCAGTGGAGGGGGAATGAGGGCAGGTCCTCGTTGGCATCTCTTTCACAGAGGACCCAAAACGATTAATTAACCCTGCAGAGCTGGAAGCTAACATGAAGAGGATGAGTTATCCCTGCAGTGAAGATTTCTCCAGGACCCAGCTACCTGCACAATATGGGATATCCTCCATTACAGGTACACTACAGCTATAAAGTTTTTATTTTTAGCTAAACGTCAGCTTTAAAAGTAGGCTTGCTAATCTATGCTTACTTATTGCAGTTTTAACGCATATGTGCATTGGCAAATAGGATGTGCTTTAATTCGCCACACGTGTCCAAGGGTGGCAGAGTTGTGTGTTCCCAGTACAGTGACCAAGCCGAAAAAAAAGACAGCACTTGATCACCCCAGGGGCCAGCAGGACTGACTCTCAATAATGGGACCATTAACAACAGTCACAATAGACAGATCTTTCTACCATCTGGGCATAATAGTTTAATTAAAAGGATGCCAGGGCTGGGCAGGAAGAGGTTAATCATTATGCCATTTCCACTACTGGTACCCTTATAGATTAGAGCAGTGGTGGTCAGCTTTATTAATATAGGGGGCCTACTCAAGTGCGGCCCCAGGAATCACTAAAAGGCCACAAATATTTAGCAAATGTAATACTACAGAAATCAGAGACTGTATTCATGCAACAGGTCTGAGTTGCGGTTTGTTGGAGGCAGAGGGCAGGAATAAAGAATATGTTGCATGAGACTGATGGAGATCACTGCTATTACAGCCACTTTACAAAACCATGCTTCCACAGTTGTGCTCCCTAAGGCCCCTTTCACACTGGGAAGGTGGGTGCGCGGGCGGTAAAGAGCCACTTTACCGTCAATTTTGCGGCGCTATTCGGCCGATAGCGGGGCGCCTTTACCCCCGCCAGCGGGCAAGAATGGGTTAAAACCACCGCAAAGCACCGCTGCAGTGGCGCTTTACCGGCGGTATAGCCGGGGTGCCCATTCATTTCAATGGGCAGGAGCGGTATACACACACACCACTCCAAAGATGCTGCTAGCAGGACTTTTTTTTACTGTCTTGCCCCGTCCTGGGGGCTTTCACACTGGAGAAACAGCAGTTTCTCAGTGTTAAAGGGGTCTAAAGCCCACTTAAAAAGCACTTGTGCCACAGCAGGATCCATTATAAATGCACAGAGAAAAAAAACACAAAATGAAAAATAAAAAAATAAAATAAATGGACAACATAGAAAAATGTGAGTGTAAAAGGAAATACCCCAATCCATTTACCTAAAAGTCTGTTTAAAGAATATTGTTCCATCACTGGCCCGGGTAAAGACCATGACAAAGGAAACCAACTACTGTCTGTACATGCAGCTCTGGAGACACACAGGGCCACCCTCAGGGAGGTACAGCCGATACAACTATAAGGGGACCCCAGGGCCCGTCCGGGAGCCACGTTGTGAACCATAGAAACAATCTTGCTGCTCTCTGTGTCATTGAGCTCTTTACTGCCAACTCTGGCTATGTGCACCCCTTTGTGTGAGCTACCTGTACTGTGTCAGCAACATGTTCGCTTTGTGAAAACGAGCTGGGAGTCTGGGACTAGGTAGGAAGATTTCCATTTACAAGTAGGAGCCGTGAAGGAAAGGGGCCATCTGTGTACAATGAGGGGCCAGAGGATTGTGTGTATGTGCAGGGCCGACGTGTATAGATTACACATTATATATATATATAATAAAAACACACACACACACACACGTGGGGGGTGTTGACATACAGGTGTGAGGAGGGCTGGAATATATACAGGTGTGGGAGGGAGGCTGATTATATATATATATATATATATATATATATATATATATATATATATATATATATATATATATAAAAATAAATGAGATAGGATTGAGGGGGGAGGGGGGCAAGTGCATACAAGTGAGGTGGCCGGAATATGGATTCGGTGGGATGGCCCGTAGGCAAGCCCTGGGGAATGTTGGTGGTCAGGCTCGGTGGGGCCCAGGCCTAAAGCTGTGTAAAGGGGCCAAAACATTTCTGCCCTGGAGACACAGGTTGGGCACCAGAGGATAAGAGGCACCTTGTAGTAGTACATGGCTTCCCACAGCACTCCTGGCTCCTCCACTTTGACCAGTGACCCCAATAAGAAGCACCTTGCTATGGGGGCACTGGTGTGTGCTGTGCTGACTCCCAAGCCCTGCTCTATGCACCCATAAGACAGAGCAGCACCTCGACCTGAACCGTCGCTCTCTACTCATTGTCTCACAGGCTGTGATTGACAGCAGGGGAAGCCAATGGCTCCTGCTGCTGCTACAGGGGACAGCCAAGGCTCTTGTGCACATCACTGGATCGAGAGGAGGCTCAGGTGAGTATTAGGAGTCTGGGGGGGGGGGGGGGAGAGCAGCACACATGCATTAAGGTAAAAAACTTTCAGCTTTTACAACCACTTTAAAATTATGTTCCATGTAAAAGCAGAATAATTCAAAACATCATGTCAAATAAAACTATTTTATTGTCATCATTTAGCAGAAAACCCAACATATTGTATGTTTATACACATGATGACATTGTAACCGTGTACAAATATATTTTATGATGCTCATTACATTGAGAGAGAGTTTTTGTCTTTTCCCCCCACCAGTCACCTGATAAAAGCAGCCAGTCTTATCCCAGTGACCAATTTTGAAAAATCAGTTTGTAGTCTATAGCCGAGCGTGAACTGTGCCATTGCTGGTATTCCCGTAATTCACCAGCTTTGCTGTCATCTTTAAATGTAAGACAATAACAAACTAAGAACCGAGATTAAATTAAATAATAAACAGTCCTCATAAAGAAGGTAAGCATGATTTGCACATGAATTAATCCACATGATCCAAAAGTACTTGGCTATGAGTTTGTAACGTTTCTCCGCTTCATATATCTTTTGTAACCAATTTTAAAATGGCAAAATATTAACTGCACAAAAACACAATATTCGCTGCTCAAATGTAACATTACAGTTGCAATAATATGGGATAAACAGTACAATAGGACCAAGCAAAGAAAGTAATCAAACTCAACTGTAGCAATGAAGACTGGAGAGACCTGGCAGGCACTTTTTTCCCAAGTTTTAATGAGACCAGAACACCTGCCAAACACCTATGCATACTGTTGAAATAGTCATATGTGAACTGCTATCTCTACTTAGTGATTTGTAATTCTGTTCAGCCAATCTTGTTATGTATATACCTCTGCCACACTGCTTTTTCCTAGTTGCGTTTTAAAGTCCTGTTCTGTCACTTGCCTGTTCAGTGGAGAATGCATTAGCAAGATTCACACTTTGAGTCATTGTTCAGAAGGTAGGCAGGTGCTTTTTGACAGGTAAAGCTTTTCAGATACATGTAGCTCAGCTGTTGTATGTGGTTGTCTGCCTGAAGTTATTTTAAATAGTATGCCATCTGGGGACAATGTGAAAAGTCTTTTGGGTATTTTCTTTGTGAAATTTAAAAACTGAAATTTGATAAACATTTACTCCAACCAACAAAAGGTTTGTATATTAGCGTCCAGAATGTCATTATCAGAACTACTCTCTTCTGTTGGCTGCCACATCTGTTTGTCTCCTAAAACTGAAGGGTAAGGAGGTGGGAACGTCTTGGTAACTGCTCTGCTCTGAGTTGTGGCATAAAGAATTAGGACTGCACTTTCACAGAGGCAATTTGATGCCCACTGAAGTTCAGAGCCCTGGAGGAACGTTTGTGCATGAAAGATCTCAACAGCTTCTGTAGTGAACGCCAACTGTAATTACTGCTGTAGCACCTATCAGAAAACACAGCAATCCACTTCTGTCTCCCCTGAAATGTGCTGCAAATATTACATATTGGGCCAGTACATAAGTCTGTTGTCCAAATGTGGATTAGAAAATCTAACAGTACCAAGATAAATTGAGATTCGTAGTGTCAATTCACTTGCTCCACGATTCATGAAATACAGTTACCAGCATATACTATGTTATCTGCTAATCAACAGACAGAAAATGGAAGCATGTATGACTAACCAGAAGATGAATGGGGCTTGTGTAGCGTCCTGCACACATCAGTGCCCTGAACTTCAACGGGTACCATAACTGGTCTGTAAACATTTAGGACCAGTTCACACTGCCCGACACACTAAACTGCAGTGATTTAGTGTGTGGGAAAAGCTCTGTTCTGGCAAGCTGGCTGTAAGGGGAGGTGTGATGCGCATTTCATTTTGTATGAACTTTGATGTGCACAAAAGTTACACCTCATTCATGTCGCTGTACAGCAGTGTGGTGTGTTGCACTGCTGTACAATGACATACAATCATGTCCAATGTGCTGCAATAAAATTTCAGCATGTCTGCATTTTATTGCAGCTCACTACACCACACCTCCAGGGCATGTTGCAGTGTGAATATGACACATAGAAAATAATTGTTATGTGTGTCCTAGTGGTGACCTGTGTTCTTCCAGTGTGGTAAAAAGGCAGGTCACTGCAGTATATGTGAACAACGCCTCAAAGAACCCCATGCAGAAACTGTAGCATTTAACAATGTATACACATGTATCAAATCAGTCTTTACTGTTGTGCGATATGTAAATTTATGACTTTATGTTGAGCATTATTCCAGTGAAGAATGTGGAGAGGAACCCTGAAAAGCATATGCCTTAATGGACTTGATATTTCAATAGTTCCCATAACTTAGAAATTTTACCTCATATCTGTACATGATTGTACCCCAATGCAAATTTAGAAGAGCTTTCACTGGTAGTGAAACAAACAACACTATTATTACGAAGAAAAAACAGAATGCAGTACATATCAGGTGTCCCTATGGACAGTGGTTATTACCAGATCAATGGTCAAAGAGAAATGAAAACGGATATGAAAACTGGCCAGCATACATAAACACACAAAGAATTATGAATTACACTAATAATTCAAGGAAATAGGTCTGTTTTGGGAGTTTGTAGATGTTCATTCATTGCTGAAGTAATCCACAGATACATTTTTGTCAGTCGAGGCACCAGGTGGACATAGTGGATTACTGTAGAGGAGAGCTTTTCAATGGGATCATAATTCTGGATTCCATCTCCTGTATAAGGGGAACTAAAAAAATAAAAAACACAACAAGTTAATAGAGTGGAACCGTTTCCACTTTGGTGACAATAATGCATACAGGAATATGGGACAAAGAAAAAGATCATCAAGTTCATTTTTTTTTTTTTGCATACACTTGTGAATATACGCAAAGCCACACTGCCCCACCTCTGTGAAGTCTGTTGCCAAATCACAACCGAGTTCTCACTTATGGGACATACTAACTATATATAAACACATTTAGGTAAAAATTATATATATATATATATATATAGACACAGGCACAATTTTTTCAGGTATGTACCAAAACATATTCATGCTGTAGCTATATAATGGATATGGGCTGAAAGTGAACATGTTCGAGTTTAATTTGAGGGTATATACATCCAAATCTGAGAAAGGGTTCAGAAATTACAGCTCTTAAGAATAGCCCCCCCCCTTTTTTCAAGGGGGGCTACTCCATTATTTCTTCATCAACTAAGCAGGTAAAAGGTCTGGAATTGAAGCATGGCATTTGCAATCTATTGGTGTGAACCTAAATCATGCGCTCAAATAAGCTGTCCATGCAAGTGAAACAGACCATTGTAAGGCTTCAAAAACAAAACAAATCAGAGAAATAGCAGCAACATTAGGAGGGGCAAAAATATATATCAACATTCTGAGGAAAGTAGAACGCACTGGTGAGCTCAGCAACATAAAAATGCCTTGACTTCCATGGAAGACAACAGTGGTGGGTGATCGCAGGATCCTCTTTATGGTAAAGAAAACTCATTCACAACATCCAGACAAGTGAAAGACACTCTCCAGGAGGTGGGTGTATCATTGTCAAAGTCTACAATCAAAAGAAGACATAAGGAGAGCAAAAATAGAAGAAGGTTCACCACATGGTGACAACCATTCATAAGCCTGAAGAATAGAAAAGCCAGATTAGACTTGGCCAAAAAACATATTTCTTCTTTTTAAGAAGAAGGACAGACCAGTTCTGGAAAAGCATTTTTTGGACGGAAAAAACCAAGATTAATCTGTACCAGAATGACGGGAAGAAAAAAAAAAAAAAAAAAAAAAAAAAGTGTGGAGAAGGCTTACTTATGGTCCCTTGAAAAAGAGGGATGGGTATTCTCAAGAGCTGCAATTCCTAAACCCTGCCTCTGATTTGGATGTATATACCCTCAAATTAAACCTGAGAGTGTGCACTTTTAGCCCATATCCATCAACTACAGTATAAGTTTTGGTAAATACCTGAAAAAAAATAAAATAATTTTGCCTGCGTCCAAATATATATATATGGATGGATGGATGTGTGTATACGAGAGCAGGAGTCTTCATTATTTTTATTTTTTTTCTCAATCACTGATCCAGAACAAGCTTGCAGCTAATAAAGTTGGAACTCTTGTTATATAGATTCAGCGGTGCAGCAGACTCTCTCACCTTAGTCTGCTCACCCCAGGGATAGTGATACCACCAGCTACACCCTGAGCCGCCTCCTCACATAATCCAGACGCGTAGCCCCCGGGGGCAACTCGGCATTCCCTGGCTTGGCGGCACCCCCCCTGATACACCATTCACCTGCCAGCTGCACATCAATCCCCCTCGGACACCAGCAGGACCCCCCTCTTCCCTAGGGCTTGAACCGCATCCCCGTAGCTACCGGCGCACGCTTCCTAGGAGTAGGACGTGTGGCCCACGGGATGTAGATAGGTAGGGCCCCATCCCCCCCCCGATTCATCGCCGCGACCGAGTGGCCCCCCGCCCCTCCCCTCCAGATACCAGCCTGCTACCCCCTGTAATTGGGTCACCTACCACCATCGCCTGACTCAATAACTACCAGTTGGCAATCCCTGCCCCCCCCCCTCGAGGTCACCACCTTGGCTCTTTGCAGCCGGAGTGGTGGTCATCTTGCGACACCCTAGCCCCACTCCCCCTTTCTCAAATACCATTTGTACTTGATCCAGGGTTCGCCCGATCGCCTCTCAAGGGGTCAGGAAGGAATTTTTTTTTCCCTGTCGTAGCATATTGGCGTAGCACGACCAGGGTTTTTTTTGCCTTCCTCTGGACCAAGTCAGGACCGAGGATTAAGTTAATCCTTGATAATCCCCCCTCCCTCCTCCCCCTGGTGTTTGGCGACTATGGTTAATCTGCAATATTCTGCAGAAACCATTGGGGATTTGAGGCAATTTGCCGCAATACTACCAGCCATCACTAAAAAAGCCCTAAGAACTGAGCGACTTTTGAGAATCGATCGACGATCGACTATCAAAAATCTCAGCCGTTTACCCCAGCCTAAGCATATATCATGTGCTTTGATCAACACAAGATCGGCAGTAAAACACCGACTGGAAATCCATGATTTCATTCTACAATACGATTTAGACTGCCTCTTTATTACAGAGAGCTGGCTTACAGCCGACTGCAACACCATTCTAGGAGAACTGGTGCCAGAAAACTATCGTATCATAACTGAAAACAGAATAGGGCAAAGAGGAGGAGGACTGGCGGTGATCCATAAGACTCATCTTGCAATCACTAAACCTGTCCTTCAAAACCCTCTTCCATTCATGGAAACCCTTACCCTGCAACTACAAACAAACTCCCAGGAGACTGTCTGCATTCTACTCTGCTATAGGCCACCTGGCCCAAAATCGCAGTTTCTCCCATCATTGACGGACTTTATCTCCACCTATACCCTTAACAGCAAACACTTTTTGCTGCTCGGGGACTTCAATCTCTGGGCAAACTCCCCGCAAGACCCCGTTGCCGACGCCTGCATTGATCACTTCGAAGGATTAGGGCTACAACAACTAGTATGTGGGCCCACACATGTTTCAGGTCACACACACACACACACACACACGATCTTATTTTCAGACAAGATCTGGAAATAAAAATCTTGGAAAATGAACCATTGCCATGGACAGATCACCATGCAATCAAATTCATTATTTCCGATTTCCCACCCTTAACTAAAACATCAAATCCAGTGATAACACACTGGACTAGATGTCAGAAGAAGCTCCACTCGGAACTCTTCAAAGCCACGTTAAGGAAAAAAATAAATACAATTCAGCCACATCAAACGGCTGAAGAAACACTGGATTCCATAAACACAGCCCTATTACAGTCAGCCGACTTAATAGCGCCGAAACGTAAAACCCGCATCCGGAAAAATAACTCCAGCTGGTTCAACAACCAACTGGCATTACTGAAGCAAGAGCGTAGAAGGGCGGAAGCCGCCTGGAAAAGAAGCTCTTCAGATGAGAACCTCATCGTCTACAAAGCAACAACAAGAAAATACCACAAAGAAATCTTCAAAGCCAAGAAAAACTATTTTTCCGAGGCTATCAACAGCGCCCTGAATCGCCCACGCGAACTCTTCAAGTTGGTCACTCAGACCATGAATCCAGGATGTCTTGAAGCCCCCAATTCGGACTCACAAGAATTTTGCAGTGAATTGTCGGATTACTTCATTAATAAAATCGAGGGGATCCGACAAAGCATTCAGCAAAATAATTGCCCCCTCAACCCTCCCCGTAATGATTTACACAATACCTGCAGTAATTCACCACAACCAGGTAAGTTCACGCTGGAACCTATCTCTATCCATGCCACAAAAAATATCATCGGTACTCTGCGTAACAGCACCGCGCCTAATGATATCATCCCCACTAAACTGCTGAAGGAATGCGCCGACATCCTGGCACCTCCTATCACGCAGCTTATCAACCAAACCTTCAGGGAAGGCATAGTGCCCTCCCAATTGAAGGAGGGTATAATTCGACCCATCTTGAAGAAACCCAACCTGGACCCCAAGGACCCTCTCCACCGTCGTCCAATAACAGGCCTAAATGTACTCTCAAAGGTAATGGAAAAAGTAGTGCTGCAACAGCATCTAGATACCCACAACCTACTTGATCCATTTCAATCGGGATTCCGGCCTGGACACGGGACAGAAACCGCATTGCTCAAAATATGGGACGACGCTCTCGAGGCCGCAGACGAAGGAGAATCTTGTCTTCTGGTTCTGTTGGACCTAAGCGCAGCCTTCGACACAGTAGACCACAAGCTTTTATTGACTCGGCTAGCTGAAGTAGCCAGAGTCGCAGAAGGCGATTTATCTTGGTTCTCCTCTTTTTTGGAAAACCGATCGCAAATAGTGAAGTTAGGACCTTTCACTTCTGAGAAACGCACATTATCGTGCGGAGTCCCTCAAGGATCCCCCCTGTCGCCGGTGTTATTCAACATCTATCTTCGCCCTCTTTTTGAGATTATTAGCAGTCAAAAACTGCTCTACCACTCATATGCAGACGACACGCAACTATATTTCCGTATTTGCAATAAAAAGGATCATCACCTCAATCTAGAGACATGCCTCTCTTTGATAGAGGACTGGATGACAAAGAGTTATCTTAAACTCAACAGAGCGAAAACAGAACTTCTCCTGTTTCACGCCAAACGTATGAATCAACCTGCAACAACTTGGACCCCCCGCCCATTCTGGGCAAAATCATCACCCCTAGCGCCAAAGTCAAAAGTCTTGGGGTCATCTTTGACTCCTACATGACAATGGATGCACAAATAGGGTCAGTAGTCAGCGGATCTCACCATCTGCTGCGCCTACTACGCAGACTTACTCCTTTTATTCCCAAGGAAGACATAGCGGTCGTGGTGGGAGCC
Organism: Rana temporaria; assembly: GCF_905171775.1. Lineage (NCBI taxonomy): Eukaryota > Metazoa > Chordata > Amphibia > Anura > Ranidae > Rana > Rana temporaria. The sequence goes on along the minus strand of NC_053490.1, from coordinate 249,860,140 downwards.
ATTGTAAACTCCAGATTGGACTATGCAAATGCCCTTTACCTCGGACTCCCCCAAGTACCAAATCGCTCGTCTACAAGTCGTTCAAAATACGGCCGCTAGACTTGTGACTGGGAAAAAACCTTGGGAATCAATCTCACCTTCACTGAGAACCCTTCACTGGTTACCAGTAAAAGACAGAATCACTTTTAAAGCACTCTGTCTAAGGCATAGATGTATCTATGGGAATGCTCCCCATTATCTATGCGAAAAAATAAAAGCTCATAATCCCAATCGCGTTCTGCGATCCACCAATCAAAATCTCCTCCAGATACCGAAAGCCAACTACAAGTCCAAAGGAGAAAGGAGATTTGCGGTCCAAGGGCCTAGACTATGGAACGCTTTACCAACCAGCATTCGGTTGGAGGAGAACCACTTGGCGTTCAGGAGAAAGATCAAGACTCATCTCTTTTGATACCAAAGGAGACAGGAACAACAAGCGCCCAGAGGCGATTAAGTTCACATGTGTTGCGCTATATAAGTTTTCATTCATTATCTAGAAGCAGCCCTCTTCTGAAAGTTACAGCCACCTACCAGAAGCCCACAACTGCTCAAGGCAGCTAAATACCTCCAATGTGTATCTGCACCAATTTCAAAAAGGAAACAATGGCATTGCGATTTTTTACCAAAAATATGTACAAGAATACGTATCGGCCTAAACTGAGAAAAAAAGTTTTTTTTTTTATATCTTTTTTGGGGGTATTTATTATAGCAAAAAAATATGGATTTTTTTTCAAAATGGTCGTTCTATTTTAGTTTATAGCGCAAAAAATAAAAACCGCAGAGGTGATCAAATACCACCAAAAGAAAGTTCTATTTGTGGGGAAAAAAAGGACACCAATTTTGTTTGGGAGCCACATAGCACGACCGCGCAATTGTCAGTTAAAGCGACGCAGTGCCGAATCGCAAAAACTGGCCAGGTCCTTTACCTGCGTAATGGTCCGGGTCTTAAGTGGTTAAGAGCGGTGTATACACCACTCTTAAAGCACCCCTGCCCAAGCGCTTTTAACCCTTTTTCAGCCACTAGCAGGGGTTAAAAGCTCCCTGCTAGCGGTCAAAAAGTGACGCTAAAACTATGGTAAAGTGCCGCTAAAAATAGCACTTTACACCGACGCCCAGGCGCTGTGTGTGTGTAAAAGGGCTCCAATACACTGCAGAGGTCTAAGCTTCCTTTGGTTTACCTTAAAACCCTTAATAGACACCACAGCAAAACATGTGGTTAAGACCCAGTGGAGTACTAAACATTGCCACATTTGTATGGTAGGTATACAGTCAAAAAACAGTCATAAATAAGAAGAAACAGACTTTCTGGATATAAGACTACAACCATTAACCAAGGCACATCTTTTCCATTTTCCAAAATGTAAATATTACAGTATGTTTAAAGTTTATGCAAGGTATTTTGTCATCTCTTACCTGTGTAGTAGACACATTCATCCCAGCCATCTTTCTGCCAGGCTGAATTTCTAATGTCATCCCTGCTTTGTAAATCTTTGTAAGCTAGAAAGAAATTATAGTAGCAGGTAAGAACACAACTGCAGCCATGTTCTAAACACACTAACTGAATGATTACACTAACAAATTTAAGGAGTGTGGAGAACAGGGAGTTCTGGATAACAAGGAGACTTTTACGAACAGTACATGACTGGCTCTTGAATGTGATTAATTCACCACAGCAGCACTTCAAAAAGAGGGAAGTGCGCTCTATAGGAAAAACAAAGCAAAGAAGGCGCTTCTAAGTGGAGTAATAAAACACATTAATGACAAGGAAGGGTTAAAAACACTTACAAGATGGATGTGAAAAACAGGCATATCAATAAATCCATAATGTCCAACAGGATACCTCCTGGGAGTAAAGACAGCTGCAGGTGGAAGTTCCAGCTGACCAGTGGTGGGAAACACTGTGTTTCTGATCCAAGATGGAGAGCTGAGATTGGTTTGAAGACCGAGTGACTGGACATTGCCTTGAGCCCTGGTTCACACTGGGTACGATTTGGAACGATTTGAGATGCGATTTGACATGTCAAATCGCATCTCAAATCGGCGGCAATTGTCGGCAATGGCACTGTCCTAATCAGTGCGACGCCGCATCTGCGATTTCAAAAAGTAGTTCCTGTACTACTTTTTGCGATTTCGGGCCGTGATTTACATTAAATTGCGGCCGAAATCGCGGCAAAATCGCAGCCGCGAAATCGCGGTAAAATCGCGCATTTTACCGTGATTTTGAATTCGCAGCAGTGTGAACCTAGGCTGAAACATGTCCTGCCCATTCTGACATCACTTCTGGTTGCCTGGATTCCATGCTGGTCCTGACAGCACGGCTCTCCATCCTGGATCAGAGACACAGTGTTTCCCATCACTGGTCGGCTGGAACTTCCACCTGCAGCTGTTTTTTATTCCCAGGAGGCATCCCGCTGAATGCTAGGGATTCATCGATATGCCCATTTTCACTTTCATCTCGTATGTGTTTGTAACCACTTCAGCCCAGAGCCTCTTTTTGACATTTGTTGTTTACAAGTTAAAATAGTTTTTGTTGCTAGAAATGTACCTAATAATTTTCTCTCTCTCTAAAAAAGAGGAGATTATATATAGTTTGGGGGTTCCAACATCCTAGAGAATAAAATAGCAGTTGTTGCAATACTTTGTCACACCGTATTTGCGCAGCGTTCTTACAAGCGCACTTTTTGTGAAAAATACACTTTGAATAATATAAAAAATAAAAGAAAACAGTAAAGTTAGCCCAATTTTTTTTTTTTATATTGTGAAAGATAATGTTACGCCAAGTAAATTCATACCAAACATGTCACACTTCTACCCTTAAAAATCTCCATAGACAATGTTTAAAAATGTCTACAGGTTAGCAGTTTTGAGTTACAGAGGAGATCTAGGATAAGAATTATTGCTCTCGAATTTAACGATTGCGGCAATACCTCACACGTGTGGTTTAAACACTGTTTCATATGCGGGCGCTACTCACATATGCGTTTGCTTCTTCACCTGAGCTCGTCGGGATGGAGAGTTAAACCACTTGCCGCCCGCCTTATGCAAAAAGACGTCGGCAAAGTGGATTCAATATCCTGAGTGGACGTCATATGACGTCCTCAGGATATTGAGCCGCTGCGCGCCCCCGGGGGCGCGCATCGCGGCGATCGTTGTAGCAGGGTGTCAGTCTGACACCCTGCAACACCGATCTAGGTAAAGAGTCTCCGACGGAAACTCTTTACCACGTGATCAGCCGTGTCCAATCACGGCCGATCATGATGTAAACAGGAAAAGCCGGTAATCGGCTTTTCCTCACTTGCGTCTGTCAGACGCGAGTAGAGGAGAGCCGATCAGCTGCTTCTCTGACAGGGGGGGTTTGTGCTGATCAATTATCAGCACTGGACCACAAGGGATGCCACTAAACCACCAGGGATGCCACTAGACCACCAGGGATGCCAATTACAAATGGATGCCAATCAGTGCCCACAATGGATGCCAATCAGTGCCCACAATGGGCATCACTGATTGGCAGGCATTATTGTTTGGCACTGATTGGCATCCATTAGTACAACACATACATTCGTGCCACCTATCAGTGCCCATCTATGCCCATCCATGCTGCCTATCCGTGCCCATCCATGCCACCACAGTGCCAACTTATCAGTGCCCGTCAGTGCAGTACCATCAGTGCCCATCCGTGAAAGAGAAAAAAAAAAAACGTACTTATTTACAATGTTTTATAACTGAAACAAAAAAAAACTTTTTTTTTTCTTCTAAATTTTCTGTCATTTTTTGGGCAGAAAATAAAAATCCCAGGAGGTGATCAAATACCACCAAAAGATAAAAATTTCATTTGGGTACAGTGTAGCATGACTGCGCAGTTGTCATTCAAAGTGCAACAGCGCTTAAAGCTGGTCTGGGCGGGAAGGTGTATAAGTGCCCTGCATGGAAGTGGTAAAAAAATAAAATTTGAGTCACTTTTATTCCTATTACAAGGAATGTAATCATCCCGTGTAATAGAAAAAGAGAACAACGGGACCCTTAAATATGAGATCTGGGGTCAAAAAGACCTCAGATCTTATATTCACACTAAAATGCAATAAATAAAAAAATAAATAAAAAAAAAAGCCCTCCCATGCTATGAGTGAAAAACTTATATAGCGCTACACATGCGAACTGAATCGCCTCTGGGCGCTTGTTTGACCAGTTCTCCTTTGACCTTAAGAGATGGGTTTTGATCTTTCTCCTAAAGGCCAAGTGGTTCTCCAACCGAATGGAGGTTGGTAAAGTGTTCCAAAGTCGAGGGCCTTGGACAGCAAAGTGGAGCCGAGTGGGGGGCCATCTTCCCCTCAGTCGACAGCCAGGCATCCACAGAAGACGCGATAGTCCCTGCCGCCACCGTCGGGTTCATTAAGCAGCGGAGATGACCGAAGCATGGCAGGTGGTCACCTCTCCCACCAACGATAAAAGTGATCTTGCGGCAAATCCGCCACGGAAACCACTTTTATCTTTGAGAAAACGCACAGTGCCATAACCCCAGTAATTAGCGTCAAAGTACCGGCGTACAGGAACTTTGTTTTGCGTGGTGGTTAACCCTTCCTTGTCGTTAAAGTGTTTTACTGCACTTAGAAGTGCCTTTTTCTCCGCTTTGTTTTATACCAACACATTTAACCACTGGTCAAGGCCAAAGTACACACACACACACACACACACACACACACACACACACACACACACTTTCAATTTGCTGGAACATTTGGACATATTTACTGCCTTGATGCAACAGACAACAATAATGAAGTGGCATCAGGCAGATGTCGGTTGCCTGTCTAGCTATAATGGAGCATTTGAGGCCACAGTGAAAAACTGGTAGACTACATGTAACATTAAAAGGGATGTGACTGTTTGGAAAATGTGTACTAGTGGGCAGGGTGGTCTTACATGGCCTTCATTCTCCATCAGACAATATTAGACAGATCCACCCTCTTGCACAGTGCACTTGGCTTATATTGAGGAGAACATCACAATTTCAGCTAAAAATTAAGCCAACATCTACCAAATACTACTCCTTGTTTTTTTAAATAAAAGGTACCGTTAAACCATAGAAAACACAGCATTTAGATACAGATCCTTTGAATGCAATGTGTTATCAAATGGCTAAAATCACTGGTAACATCATGCTTTAACCCTTTTACTGCACCTATATGGAAACTACGCTGGCAGCTTTGAGGGTGGGGGGTTTACACAAATTCCTAGGAGCTGCAGGGAATGTGTGTAAATCAATGCGGTGTCTATGCAGCGGATTGCTTCCACACACCACCGTTATTCATGCCCTCCCCCCCTCCTTTTAGACCACTTAAGTCTCATTAAAGAGAAATTGTCACCAAAGCGCACATTCAGTTCAGATCATACATTAATTTTAAAGAAATAGAATTTGTGGACTTAAAGAGGTAATTAACCCAAAAGAAAACATTTTTTATTTTGCAGCTGAACAAATCTTCGATGTGGTAGCTGCATTTGTTTTCTTTTTTTAGGCTTTAATATTTCACCTGGTGATCTGGCCAGTTAGTCTGTTGTCTTTCAACAAAACAAGCTGTCCAATAGATGTATCAGTTATAGGGTTCAGACAGACAATTTACTACCGACAGGGGTGGTGCTTTAGTCTCGGACAGGTTTTTATTGCGGTCTGTCTAATGCTGTGTTACTAGAACCCTTCCACTGTGAACTGTGATGTCTTGGAGTGGAATTTGGCTCAGTCCTGAGAAGTAAAAAAAGTATTTCACTTTATGGGGTTTGTGCCCCACAGTCACTGAAATTGTATAGACTACCATAAAGAAGCCTTTAGTTGTACTTCTATTTATGGAAAACATCTTTACCCCATAAATGATGGACCATATACAGTTGTCCAATCTGTGAGAAAAAGCCAGCCACAGCTTCACTGCCATCCTGTCGATACCTTATGGCTCGAGCCCTGCCAAAAGAAATAAAAATGCAGGTGAAATTATAACCGCTAAAATATACATTACATTATTCAAGTCTGCATTCATAAACGGCCCTTACCTGTAGCCATGTTCAGATTAAGAGCAGTTAAAATTTACTGCAGTGTATTAAATTCAGTTCTGAATAAAGGGTTCATTTAAAGCTCTGCACAGTGTCAGAACTGAACATTTAAAGTGAATTTTCCAAGCGAACAGAACATGACAATGCTAATTTTTCTATTGGATTTAGGAACTCATAAAAAAGGGACCTGAGATTAATTTGCTATGCTGTGAAAGGAACTCACTCAAAAAAAATTACATAGAAAGGTGCAAGCAAACCATAGACACAAATGCCAACATAATTGGGAGAAAAATAAATAAATTACAAACTTGATTTCAACAGATGAAGTATAGAACTAAAAGACCTAAATCTGCAAACCCAGAGGAACAGTTCATTTGTTTGCATTGTAGATGATTATTTTTACTTTTTGTATAGGTTCATTACTCTGCTAAGCCACTTTCAAAACTCTGAAAATAATCTTACAGTTTATAGTAATGCTATTTGAGTTAGAGCCCATTCACACAGGGACGACTTTGGATCCGACTTCAAGTTGCCTTAAGTCGCACTGCATGAGAAAATCAATGGAAGTGAATGGAGCCATCTTAATGTACACTACTGCAGTCGCTCCGACTTCAGAAAAGGTTCCTGTATTACTTCAATCCGACTTGTACCCATTGATTTCAATGGAAGTCGCCTCAATAGTCAGATCACTGTCATAACAGAAGCAACAATACAGGAAGAGAACATACATTTCTCAGGCAAACCCCCTCCCTCCCACAGAGCGGATTCTTATTCGATTGGCCACTGGAAAGCCTCCTGTCCTGGAGGCAACTTGAAGTTGCCTTGTAAGTTGCGCTGCGATTCATACTCAAGTAGTGTCCAAGTTGCCTCCCAAAGTCGCGCTGGAAGTCGTGTTGCTCCTGTCTGAATGGGCGCTTAATATTTGAGAAGATGCAAATCTTCAGTTTGTAAAAATATTTAGTGTTTTGTCAAAACTTGCTCTTTTTGTATCAACAAGTCATGTCATTGCTAAAAAAAAAAAAAAAAAAAAAAAAAAAAAAAAAGAGAAGGATTCATCCACTGATATATTTAGCCATTGGTGGCTTGGAGTAGGCACCAGTGGATAAGAATGCCTCAAAAATAACAAACGTTAAGCTGCGCTAAAGCTTAAACTTTTTTTTTTTAAGTTTTGGAAAAAGTGGGGATGCGTTTGCAACGCTGAAATTTTTTGCTGGATTTACCGCTGCCTGTGACCCAGTCACTGACATTCATGCTCTATATCTGTCTTAGTAATTATTGTCATCAGGACTGGAAGTGGTGGAAATTTCTAAATGTTTCACTGGAACAAGAATAGAGGGATGACCAGAATTGGGTGCACTTGCAGTGATAGAGTCTAAAGGCCCGTACACACGGTCGGACTTTTTGCCAACAAACTTCAAAATTAGCAGGTTTTCCAAAAAAATCGGACCGTGTGTACGATCCATCGGATAAACTTTTTAGTTTTCATCGGACAAAAGTTCGCTCTGCAAACAGACAAACTTTTCGGCAAGAAAGTCCGATGGTCCAAAGTCGGACAGTGTGTACAGAAATCAATCGGACTTTTGTCCCAAGTACAAATACGCATTCCTAGAACCAATGTTAAAATCAACCAACAATAGCAGAAGTTGACCAAAGGGTGGTGGGTAAAGAGCAGAAAAGTCCTGCCGTGTGTATGCTATGGGTGTGCCCAGCCAACTCCCTTCGAACAAAAATCCACAGAAAAGTTTGTTTTAAGTCCGACTGTGTGTATATGAGGCTTAAGAGAGACATTCAGTCAAGTTGAAGAGATTTGATCTTAGCTGTTGAGTCTCTGGGACAGGAGTGGACGTGAAATCTCCTGAATAGCACACCGCTAGCAAAGAAAAACCTGATGGGTTTTAACCCTTCTCTACTCTATCCGAAATAAAAATGTAGGCCGCGATTCAGATACATTGTCGTATCTTTAGTGCGGCGTAGCGCATCTCATATGCGCTACGCCGATGTAACATTGCGAGGCAAGTACTGTATTCAGAAAGCACTTGCTCCCAAAGTTACGTCGGCGTAGCTTAAATGGGCCGGCGTAAGCCCGCCTAATTCAAATAAGCAAGGCAGTGGGCGTGTAGTATTCTAATGAAACGTGACTCCATGTAAATTAAGCGCCGAACGAACGGCGCATGCGCGCGCATGCTCAGTATCACGTCGAATTTACTCCAACATACGCTGGCTCAATGCCTATGACGTAAACGTAACCTACGCCCATTCACGTACGACTTACGTAAACGACGTAAAAAATCGACGGCTGTTCCGACGTCCATACTTTGCATTGGCTGTGCCTCATATAGCAGGGGTAACTTTACGCCAAACGCAAGCCTTACGTAAACGGCGTAGCTAAATCCGACGGGCGCAAGTACGTTCGTGAATCGGCTTATCTAGGTCATTTGCATATTCGATGTGTAAATCAACGGAAGCGCTCCTTGCGGCCAGCGTAAATATGCACCCAAGATACGACGGCGTACAGCAACTTATGTCGGTCGGAGGAAGCCTTATTTCAGGCGTATCTAGTGCTGTGAATAAGGGGCATAGATACGACGGCGTATCTGGACACTTACGCCGCGTATCTGTAGATACGCCAGCGTAAGTGTTCTCTGAATCTGGGCCGTAAAGTTTAACTTTTACAAATACATCTGAATCAAAACCATATCATTTCTTACTACTATCTAGGTTAAGGATTAAAAGGATACCATTATCTCCAATTTTCTCCTTAAAAAAAAAAAAAGAAAAAAAAAAAAAAAAAAAAAAAAAAAAAAAGTGCCTTATCCCTCATGCACACTGGGTGTCAAAAGATCCTCTTTAAGAGCATTTGGCATTTTTTTGATGTCTCTAAACGCCCCTCTATGTTAGCCTGTGGGTCCATGCATTTACAGGCAGAAAAAAACAAAAAAACAAACAAACACACCACACACGATTTGCATGTTCAGGAGAGAAGCATTTGAGCAGAAAAACACCCAATGCGTATAAAACGTGCCTAAATGTGTTTAGCACTTAAGAATTCATTCATTTCAATGGCCAGAATAAATATTATAGTCAATGAAATAAATACCCAAAAGCTTGATGCACCTAAATGCTTTTGTGAAACACGGCTTTCTGTGCGTTTAAGAGCTGCCTTTCCCCTGCCAGGAGAAAAGGCATTAAGAAGAGTTGGGCAAACACCAAGTGTGCATGAGGCCTTATAGTATACAAATACAAGTCTAACAGGTTGTGTCCTTACCAGTGATTTCCCCATTCAATCATGGTTCCAGGCTGGAAGAGAAAAAAAGCATGTCCCATGTAGCACAATGGAAATGAACGATAGCTAACAATTTAACCTAGCTACATCGATTTTATTTAAAATTACAAAATGTTTTACATAATTGCAGCCAGATACAGGTGCCAGAAAATAAGTATGATCAGCTATGCCCCAGGCTATCTTCAGGTTCTGCTACTGGTAACTGCTAACCCCACAGTATTTTACTTTCATTAAATATTACCTTACTACATTATGCTGAATTACATTAGCAATCACAGAATTCTAGATATAATTCAAAGGGAGTTTGAAACTCCCATTTCCTCAAACTTTAGCAAGATCCTGTTTAGGGTACAGAACTCATACAGCTGTCACCAAGATGCTTGTATGACAATACGATTTTAAAGTTTGGCCTTGTCTAGTTTTAAGATAGCACTGAAGATGGCAGAGGACATATTGGAGGATACCTACTAAGTGGTCCAAGGAGCTAGAGCGGCAGAACTGAATTGAAACCTGATGTATTTACGAACATAGTAGATACTACCCAACAGTGGAGATTTAGTATGGTGTGAAATTGAATTTTTAAGTGTCTGAACATAAACGTAAAGGTATCCTGGCATCACAACCATATTTTTTTTTAAGTTGCATCTCTCGTGCTACAACGATTTCTATGAAATCTAGCATTCTCTCGGCTCACCAACTTTCTAGCAGATACAGCAAAATCCCAGTATTTGTGCACAAGTAGGTTTCCCAAATCCAAAAGTAGACATATTTGCCTGCAGACACAATATTATTACATGAAAAACCATGGACTATTCATGTATTTTCATAACAAAAACAACCTACCCTCAGTTGGTAGGACCTCAGCTCATATATGTTGGGCCCTTGCCTTGGGACAGGTTCATTCCAGAAGCTGAACTCCAGAAGCAGCTGATTTTTACGAGACAGCAACATGTTGCCCCGTTCTTTGCGAAACTCTGTGAACTCCTTTGAAAGACGAGAAATCACAAAATAAAGATGTAAATAAAGGCAAGAAAAGGGCATCCAATAAAAGTGGAGGCATCACTACGTGAATAATGTAATTTACTGACAAGTCAGGTTCTCGCTTATATTTAGCCAACTTTAGAAAAGACCCGTTGACATCTGAAATGGGCACTGCAAAGTATTAATTTTTTTCTACAAATCCGGTATTATTATAATACAGTACAGGATTGATATAGCACCAACAGTTTACGCAGCACTTTACAATATAAAAGGGAGACAATACAGTTACAATACAATAAACTACAACAGGATTAAGGGGGGGGGGGGGATCACTGTAGTTTACAAAAAGGAGTCTATGGTAATTGGGTACACCTGTACTGGGTGCTTGCAATATTACTTTAGGAGCAGCGCTGCATAGAGGACACCTTAAGGTGCCATAGCATACACTTATTGTGACAGCTCACTCACCTTCCCTAAAAGTTACCAGAGGTTCCAGTGAAAACTACTTTTTATATGGGATCTTGCCATAGGCCTTGGCAAACCCCGCCAATGACAATGATCAGTCCTGGCGATAGGGTGGTCAAGCACCAAACGCTGTCTTGTGGGAGGAGACACATCCCCCTGTTAATAAGTTCAAGCTCTTATAGCACTGGAAGTTAAATGTCACAATTGAGGTATGCTCTGGCACCTTTTGTTGCCAGCTATACCATGCTGGCCACAGTCTGCACTTATTTTAGGTATGCTGTAAACTACCTCTGGAAATGATCGAGTAAACTATAGGATTCCACTTTTTTTTTTTACATACATAAGCTCCGTCAAGTGCATGTTGGACAAGCTTCTTTTATATCGCGAGTGAAAACACAAAATGTATTTCAATATATAATGTATTTATTAATCCAATGCCAGCATATCTATGTTATGTGTTGTGAATGTTTTTATCCCATACATTTACTGTTACTGATTGTTTCAGCACTGTAGAAAGAGAGGAAATGTAGGGCTATAGGACTAACATTACACACAAATACCCGAGGAAGGAGAACTTAACCTAAAAGAGAAGTAATCTCACCAACTTTCACTATATAGTAGTAACTATAGGTAAGGCTTACCTTGTTTTTTCTGAGTTTACTCATCACCTCTGTCAATGCTGGATATCCTCCCTCATACCTCCACAGGTGAACTGTAATGTAACAAAGTCATGAAAGTCTGTGCACCATTCATTCTTTCAGGGATTATAAAGAAATAACATTAACCCACTTTATCCATTATTGAGAACTTTGTGTTTTTAAATGTTATTTCATTAAACAGTTTTAGAATGTATTTGGTGTGTACCATTTTTTTGTAAAAGAACACAACAATGCGCCATAGTGTCTTACCATGCGTTGTGATATGCTGCAATGCATGTCAAGGTGCGTTGGTGTGCAATGCAGAACGAATAGCACCAGACCAATGCACGGCAATGTGCCCTATTGGGCCCTAACAACAAAATTACTAGAAGGCCAATGGAATATTGTTGACTATCCCTCCTCTACACTGAAGCTGGCTCTGGGAACCCATCATGTAACTGGACCAAAGCGCCCTCAGCATTGCAGAATGGGGGTGGGAGTAGATTTAGGTATAGTTAGGATTTGACTGGAAAAAAGTGACACAGGGCCAGAAGCCATTCTGAGACAATGGGTTATACATTCACCTTCAGGAGAGTTAGACACTAGGAACAAAAAAAAAATGTTGAACAAGTAAAATAACCCCTCTCACCCCAATCATGCTTCGGTTTTGTGGCAAAGCAGCAGTAGGAGTGATTATAATACAGAGGGTGGGACTTGTGGCCCCTAAAGAGCCCCTTTATTTATTGTTAATTAAGGGACACAGGAGTCCCATAGAATTCTTAGACTGCAATGTCCCAAAGCAATACAACCGAGTGGTGGGCAACACAGGAAACACGCCAGTAAGGACCTTACTTCCAAAGCTTTTAGCAGCGGAGGCCTAAACATCTATCTGGTAAAACTTTTAGAACATGAGACAAGACAACTGACCAGGTGGCTGGATCCTTTAAACTAATGGGAAGAAGGATTTCCCTGACTCAAAGGGTTTGTAAGCCACCAAACCAGGGATAGTTTGGTCTTAAGTGTCAGGCACATGACTGTTCAGAGATTGTAAACTATTGTCCCACATAGCCAGAATTTAGAGTTGCAATTGTCTAGCTTGGGTGAAGGGGAATGCCTCAAGAGGGCCACCATCAGACCCAGGACTCTACTGCAAAAGCAGAGTGTAAGACGGCATGAAGACTGCAAAGTCCAAACATAGAAACAGGAGTTTCTCCTGTGGCAGTATCTAGAAGGAGACCTAGACACTCAAAGCGATGGGTAGGTTCCAGTGCCGACTTCTGAAGGTTCAAGATCCAACCAAATCTTTCGAGAGTCTGAACAGCTTGGTGGACATTGACAGATACGATCTATGTTGACCGTTCACTCAGTGAGAGTTCAGCCAGGTATCCCCAAATAGAATGCCATGTGAGCATAGAACAACTAGAAAATGAGCCAGCACCTTGGTGAAAACTTGAGGTGCATTGGATAACCCAAAGAGAAGGACAACATACTGGTAATGTTGGATGCCCTGAGCAAAATGTAGCAAGCATTGATGCACAGGGAAGATGTGGACATGCAGGTAGGCATCTTGACGACCACTGAGGTCAGAGTCTCCCAGAAAAGGGGAGGCAAACGCCAGGACAGCATGGAGGTCTGCTTATCATTGCAGGGACATTTGCTATGAGACATCATTACTGGGGTGGAGGTAGAGTTTAAAATTCTAGTTTGTATTCCTTCTCTCATGTGTCCGATATGCTCAGGTGTTTTTGAAAGGCCAACAGACATCCCCCCAACTCTGGCAAGTGTGGCGTTTCCTCATTGTAAGGAGGACTTGAGTGCACATTTGGAAAGTTTTGGTCTCTAAAGCTAGATAAAAACTAAATTTTCTGTAGCCTTTTTCCTTCAGATTTACCAAAAACATGCAATATGAGGTCAAACCTTAAGTGTTTCAATTTGTATGCAATCAGGCAAGCCCTTGCACTACATGGTTTTGGTAAATCTAAAGGAAATTTGACAAACAAAAGTTGTATAGTGTGTATGGGATCCAAGTCATGGACGTGGGCAAAGAGAGACAGTGTTTAGTTCCAAAGGAAAAAGGGATTTTTATTAACAGCTTACCTGTAAAATCCTTTTCTTGTAGTACATCACGGGACACAGAGCAGCATAGCCATTACATATGGGTTATATAGTGTACCTTCAGGTGATGGACACTGGCACTCTCCGACAGGAAGTTCCCTCCCTATATAACCCCCACCCATAGTGGGAGTACCTCAGTTTTGTAGCAAGCAATATGCATCCCAAAATTCCCCATAAGAGGGGTGGGAGCTCTGTGTCCCGTGATGTACTACAAGAAAAGGATTTTACAGGTAAGCTGTTAATAAAAATCCCTTTTTCTTTATCGTACATCACGGGACACAGAGCAGCATAGCCATTACATATGGGATGTCCCCAAGCAATGCTCCATGAGGGGAGGGAGACAACCAGAAAAAACCAAACAAGAGGTGCCACCGGACAAGAGGAGATTAAACTGCGGCCCGCAGTACCGCCTGCCCAAAGGCTGAGTCAGCGTTCCTCCTAACGTCCATTTGATAAAATTTTGCAAATGTGTGGACAGATGACCAGGTTGCTGCCCTGCAGACCTGAGCCATAGGGACCTGGTGATACGCTGCCCAAGAGGCACTTATAGCTCTAGTGGAATGAGCCTTAACCGATAAGGGTGGACTCTTCCCCTTCAGGCCATAGGCCTGAATAATCGTCTGCCTAATCCACTTAGCAATAGTGGCCTTAGACGCTGCCTGGCCCTTCTTGGGCCCTTCCGGCAGAATGAATAAGACGTCCGTCTTACGAATCTGGGCTGTAGCTTCCAAGTAAATCTTTACAGCTCTAACTACATCCAAGGAATGTAGTAACCTCTCTTCCTTAGAAGAAGGCTTTGGAAAAAATGATGGAAGAATCACATCTTGATTAAGGTGAAAATTTGATACCACCTTAGGCAGGAAGGACGGAAGCGGCCGCAAAACGACCCTGTCCTTATGCAATAATAAATAAGGTGCCTTACATGACAAGGCTGCCAACTCCGACACCCTTCTGGCGGATGCCATGGCCACCAGAAACACTAGTTTCCTAGTCAAAAGGACCAAAGGAATCACGGACAAGGGCTCAAAGGGCTGCCTTTGCAAGGCCGATAGAACCAAATTTAGATCCCAAGGATACAGGGGAGCTTTAATCGGGGGATTCACCCGAATAACACCTTGTAAAAAGGATTTCATTAAGGAATGGGCAGCCAACGATCTCTGGAAGAAGACCGACAAGGCAGACACCTGCCCCTTGATTGTGCCGACCGCCAAACCTTTTTCCACTCCCAACTGTAAAAACTCCAGGATTCTCCCAATAGTATATTTGCGGGGATCCCATTTCCTGGTTTCACACCAGGTAATATAGGCCTTCCACACCCTATAGTATATTAACCTGGAAACTGGTTTTCTTGCGTTTATAAGGGTAGAAACGACCTGCCCTGAAAGGCCTCTGTTTCTGAGAATCAGGGACTCAGCCGCCAGGCCGTTAAATTTAGGGCCTGTAAGGCAGGGTGGTAGAATGGCCCTTGTGAGAGGAGGTCCGGACGTAGAGGGAGGACCCAAGGCTCCTCTACGGTCATCCTTTTTATCAAGGAGTACCAAGGTCTTCGGGGCCACTAGAATCGCTGGCTTGCGTTCCCTTTGAATTCTGTGAAGAAGACGGGGTAGCATCCGTATTGGAGGGAAGGCATAGATCAGCGCAAACTGATGCCAAGGACACACCAAGGCATCTGTCCCGCAGGCCAATGGATCCCTCGTTCGAGAGACAAAGTTTGCTACTTTGGCATTGAATCTGGACGCCATAATGTCCACCTCCGGAGTACCCCACTTCCGGCAAATGACCTGGAACACTTCGGGATGGAGGGACCACTCCCCTGGGGACATCTGTTGGCGGCTGAGGAAGTCCGCTTGCCAATTGTCCACCCCGGGGATAAAGATAGCTGAGATGCAGGGGACATGGGCTTCTGCCCATGAAAAGATCCGATCTACCTCCCTTTGGGCTGCCTGACTCCTGGTGCCACCCTGGTGGTTTATATAAGCTACGGCAGTGGCATTGTCGGATTGTACCCTTACTGGGGAGCCCTGCAGAACCTCCGTCCAGCCCAAAAGAGCCAACCGAGCTGCTCGGATCTCTAAGACATTTATGGGTAGGGCTGATTCTGCCCTTGACCATTTCCCCTGTAGGGTTAAATCGTCTAGGACTGCACCCCAACCTGATAGGCTGGCGTCCGTGGTTACTATCCTCCATGAGGGGGGATTGAACGATCTTCCTTTCAGAAGATTTTTTGTGACTAGCCACCAACACAGGCTCTGCCTTACCGCATAGGGAAGGGAAATGGGAAGATCCAAGGCCTGGAGTCTTTTGTCCCAGGCCGCGAGAATTGCTCTCTGTAGCCTCCGAGAATGGATCTGGGCATAGGGCACTGCCTCGAAGGTGGCCACTAGCTTTCCCAACAGGCGCATGCAGAGGCGTATAGATGGCCTTGTGCTGCTTAGGACTATGTGGATTAACTCCCTTATCGAGTCCACTCTGGACTGGGGCAGGAAGATCCGTTGTTGTCTTGTATCTAAAATCAGACCTAGATACTCCAACCTTCTTGTGGGCTGTAAAGCCGATTTGTCCCGGTTTAGAACCCAACCCAGGGACTCTAGGCAGTTTACTGCTAGCAACACTGCCCGATTTAGACCGGCCGCTGAGTGGTCGACTACCAGAAGATCGTCTAGGTAGGCCATGATCAGAATGCCCTGTTCTCTTAGGATGGCTAATACGGGGGCCAGGATCTTCGTAAAAACCCGAGGGGCCGTGGCTAGTCCGAACGGAAGAGCCACGAACTGATAATGCCGATAGTTTAGGGCAAAACGCAGATACCTGTAATGGCCTGGGAAAATCGGAACGTGCAGGTATGCGTCCTTTATATCGATGGAGGCCAAGAACTCCTTTCCTTGGAGGGCGGCCACCACCGAACGAATGGACTCCATTCGAAAAGACCGGACTCTTAAAAAGCGGTTTAATAACTTTAGGTCCAGAATAGGCCTGACGTCGCCGTTTGGCTTCGGGACAACGAAGAGGTTTGAGTAAAACCCTTGTCCTTGCTCCCCTGCTGGTACTTCCATAATCACTCCTTGAGACAGGAGTCGCTCTAGGGCAGACAGAAGCGATGCCTGTCTCTGAGGGTCGCCTGGAAGTCTTGACATTTGAAAGTGAGGAGGGGGGAACTCCCGAAACTCCAGCTTGTACCCCTGAGTTACTGAGGACAGAACCCATTGGTCGGTAACTTGGGCCCCCCACAACTCTGAGAACAACCGGAGTCTTCCCCCCACTCGAGAGAGTGGGGGCGCCCCTTCACAAGGCTGCCTTAGGGGCAGCCTTAACCGGCTTACGGTTCCACGGTCTCTTGTTCCCTGCAGCTTGCCCCTGGGGCCTGTTTGCAGCTGCGCGTCCAGGAGGCCGTCGATACTGCCTAGAGAATGAGGGCCCTGGAACTGGAGAGGTTGGGCGCTTAAAAGAGGGACCTCGGAACCTTTTCTTAACCGGCAAAAGGGTGCTCTTACCACTAGAGATATTTTGAATATATTTGTCAAGATCTTCTCCAAACAATCTCTCTCCTTGAAAGGAGAATCCTGTAAGGAGTTTTTTGCAGGGGGTTTCTGCAGACCAGTTCTTTAACCAAAGTAATCTTCTCATGTGGACCAAATACAGGGATAGGCGGGACGCCTGTTGGATTGAATCCTTGATAGCGTCTACCGCGAAACATAAGGCTCTAGGTAGATCGGCTAGGTCCTGAGCCTGTTGAGCCGGGAGGTCCTTTAGGGCCTGCTTGGCCTGGTCTTTTAAAGCCTGGCAGACGCCAATGGCAGCTACAGCTGGCTGGACCACTGCCCCCGCCGTGGAAAAGGATGCCTTTAGTAAGGTCTCAAGCCTTTTATCCACAGGATCTTTGAACATGTGAATATTGTCCACTGGACATGTTAAAGCTTTATTGACACATGATATGGCTGCGTCAACAGTGGGGACAGCCCATTTTTTTGAAAACTCCTCCTCTAAAGGGTACATAACTGCGAACCTTTTAGGAGGCAAAAAAATCCTGTCTGGCTTAACCCAGTCCTGAAATATCAGGTCCTTTAACAAAGGATGGACCGGGAACACCAGGTTGGCTTGGGGCGCTTTTAGGGAGCCCAATGAGGACACAGCGGAGGCCAGAGGCTGAGGCAAAGGCATTTTAAAAGCTGACCGTACCATATCCGTTAAGGACTGAACCCACAATTTTTCTGCGTGAGAAGCTGAAAAAGGTTCTTCTATAGTAGAATCTTCAGAACCCAAATGGTCCAGATGATCCTCAGCCTGGTCTCCTGTATCTTCCAATTCCTCAGTGGAAAGGACATCTTCCTCAGGAGATTCAAACCTGGGAGACGGGGACCTAGCCCGCTTCTTCCCGGATAAAGAGGCCGTAATAAGAGCGGCCATCCTCTTTTCAAATCCACCCAAGGTGGAGGCTAACATCTCTTCCGTGACATAGGAAGGAGTTGGTTGAATAGGGCCCGCCATAGCACCTAGCAACCCCGATGGCTCACCCAGGGCAGCAACCTCCGGATCCTCCGGGGAGGTAGGGGCAGGTGGATTCTGGGAAATATCCTCCGAGCCCGATGGGGAACCCTTCGGCTTTTTAACACCTTTAGCATTTTTAGCGTTCCCTGCACCCTTAGGAGCCATAATAACAAATCTGAGATACTCCGCTAATATACAACTAACTGTAATAGCTGGAGAAAAACACACATTTAAATAAATGAGGAAAAAAAAAAAAATTTTAGGCTAGGGTAATGTTAGACAGAAACTAAACTTCCCAAAACCTAACAAGAGATAGCAATATTGAGCCCCAAGGGCTTAATCATATCCTAATATTGCTTCCCTTAATGCTGGGCTAAGAGAGTACCAAATACTAAGTACTCTGACTGCTACTTAGTACACCGGCTTTTCAGAGAAAATATGAGCTTAAACAGCTCTCAGGAAGCAGGAAGAAGAATCCATGTGGGGAGAGGAGCCCGGGAGCTGCTGGAGACACACAGACATCAGGAAGTAAGTAATTTAAACCTGACATGCTCCCTTTTACATTTCATGGAGCAAAACACCTTGTAGCAGCAGCAGCAGTCTATTAGCCCAGCCAGAGGAACAGTATACCTGGGTGTTTGAGCCATCCAGTCATGCAGACTTTGTGGTTTCTCTTTTAGCCCATGCACAGAGGCATAAAAAAGGCTTTTCCCCAGAGTCCCCTGTGGGGAGCCCACTGACAAACCAAGTTCCGTAGGCCCCCCGCTTACCTTTCCACGCCGCAGGGTATTGCTCATGCAAGAGGCCCAATCTTCCCCCTTCACCGTGGGTATGGTCATAGACCTTCAGGGACCGGGGTCCAAGTCAGGAACACCACACACCTGGACCTATACAGCACTACTGGCAGCAGGTATTCATAGGTTAAAAAAACCCAGTCCTGGAACCCAGAGTCCAGCCCTCCAAGGAGAGGCATTATAGGCAAAACCCCATCCACGAATTGGGGCCCGGGTACCGTCCACTTTGGCTATGAAGCACCTTGGACGGATCCGGTCGGCTGGCCCTGGTCCCAAGGACAAACTGCAGGCACAACCTTCAACGTGCACCAACACCTAAGACACTGGCGAAAAAACTGAGGTACTCCCACTATGGGTGGGGGTTATATAGGGAGGGAACTTCCTGTCGGAGAGTGCCAGTGTCCATCACCTGAAGGTACACTATATAACCCATATGTAATGGCTATGCTGCTCTGTGTCCCGTGATGTACGATAAAGAAAAAAGGTTTTCTGGAGTTAAGCCTTTGCTTTCTTTTGCTGGGGCAAAAGGGGCAGTAATGAGGAACAGCCAATCTGGAAATCGGTCTTGGCTCTGCACTGAACAAAGTAACTTGATTGAAAAAAAAAAAAAAAAAAAAAAAAAAAAAAAAAAAAAAAAAAACAACACTGTGGTTGCTTTTCTCCACAGTCTTCCATTCTCACAAAAAACTAGCTTGGAAGGTGTTATAATGCCCGTTTAACTTTTTTGTTGTTGTCATTGCCAGTATCCAATTCTTCAGAAGTTGTCAGTATAACTCAGTGTCTCAGAATTACTTCTGACCATGTGTACCTTAATCAACAATTAGACAAGTTTATACTACTTTACACATGTCATGTGAACATTTCAGGGGCTGGCAATGAAAATAAAAATGCTAGCTGCCCAACAGTTCTGATCCACTAGTCCCTAAGGTGTCCTTTTATGAAAAGTGTGGTAAAATACCGCTATTCATTTCCCAGGCATTTTAGGGGAGATTGCTCTCCTCTGAGTGCCCGTTTATGAAGATATGTAGATCAGTTCTCATGTTGAGATGAGGAGCAATCTACAAATGCCTGGAAATTCCTGAGAACGGCTCCTCTCACTATAATCTCACGTGATGTAGCGGTATTACAGTATGAGGAAGTGAAAAATACAAAAGTTGAACACGAATCAGCACACATTATACACCACATATTAATAAAATAATAAAGTTACATTCCCACCAAACAATATACATTAACCTTATTAACCACTTTACATCCGAGGACATCCTCGGCTTTGTGCAGCGATATCTGAATGATGCCTGCAGCTACAGGCATCACCATCTTCAGCCGGCGATTCTGTGCAACATAAGAACGATCATAGCGGCGGTTCCGCCGCTTAATCGTTCTTATAGGCGGCGGGAGGGGACACCCCCCCCCTCCCGCCGCCATCCGGTGCTTCTCTGGGCTCTCCCGTGCCATCGGGGGCCCAGAGAGCGAATCGGCCGGCATTCGCTGGGAAAGCATAGAGATGACTGGTGACCAGATGGTCACCAGTCATCTCTATGACCTTCGGAGGTCCGGGCGCAACATTATGACGTCACGCCCAGTACCCGGAAGTAAACAAAGCCGCAATCGCGGCTGTCGGCATTAGATCGGTGAATTATTTTCACCGATCTAATGCTTGTAAGCCTGAAGGAGAGATGTGGGGTCTTATTGACCCCACATCTCTCCATAAAGAGGACCTGTCACAGTGATTCCTATTACAAGGGATGTTTACATTCCTTGTAATAGGAAATAAAAGTGATCAAAAAATAAAATAAAAATGTAAAATAAAAGTGTTAATAAAAAAAATGAAGTAAAATAAAAATTAAAATTTTTAATTTATTTTTTAAAACGCCCCTGTCCCTGGTAGCTCGCGCTTAGAAGTGAACTTGCATGCAAGTCCCGCCACACATATGCAAACTCCCTTCGAACCCCACATGTGAGGTATCGTCGCGTGTGTTAGAGCGTGTGCAACAATTCTAGTACTAGACCTCCTCTGTAACTCGAAAATAGTAACCTGTAAAAAAAATTAAAGCGTCGCCTATGGAGATTTTTAAGTACCGAAGTTTGGCGCCATTCCATGAGTGCGTGCAATATTAAAGTGTGACATGTTAGGTATCTATTTACTCGGCGTAACATCATCTTTCACATTATACAAAAAAATTGGGCTAACTTTACGGTTTTGTTATGTTTGAATCTATGATTTTCCCCCAAAAAAGGCATTTGAACAATTACTGCGCAAATACCGTGCGAGAAAAAAAAGTTGCAATGACCGCCATTTTATTCCCTATGGTGTCTGCAAAAAAAATAATAATATATATAAATGTTTGGGCAAACACACACACACACACACACACACACACACACACACACACACTATAAATTCCTAACCTGCTCATTTTAGGGTGTGTAATAGTGGAGATGATGTGTTCTGACTGTAGGGGCTTGTGTGTGAAGCATGGAAGTCAAAACACTTCCTTCTGTCTCCACAATACTCAGCCAGCTTTGGCTTCTCTCTCCGATTCTCCACCTCTGAGTTGGTGAATCAGAAAGTGAGAATTCTGTCACAGATCGCCATTGAGGTGCTGAGATCGCACCTTCATAAACTATCTGTTTCTGTGACAGTCAGTTACAGAATCTCACTGTGCTGCGATAATCAGTGGAGAACATGTTCTCAGCTGATTACCTCAGTTTCATAAACTGTATATGACCTGAGATGAGCAGTGAGAGTCGGGATCACAAAAGGACACCTTAACTTTAAAATCACTGACCCTGAACAAACATGCACAATAAGAAAGCTAATACTCCTAATCTGCATACCGATTCCAGGTCAGCTTATTGAAGTAAGAAAGACAGAATTTTGGACATATTTCTAACATTTTATCTGCTTGTTCCTTCACATTTTTTTTTTTTTTAATTGTGTTATAATTTTGCAGATTTGCTACTAGTAGTAGCAACTCCATGCTATGACACAATGGAAATACATTGTTTTCAAAGAGATTGCCAATTTATAGGCTCGATTTGTTTGGAGAAGAAATAAAGCACAACCACTGTAAAGTACAGCAAAGCAGGAAGAGCATTTATATGCAACGTGCATGAGGCTCCTCCTCGTACAGTCAATCACAAACTGTACATAAAAACAAGGTGTTCAAAACATTAATAGACAGACATTTTACTGCTCCCCAACTGTTACCACCTTTAGCTGCAGAGACAGCAGCCACTGGTATACACATGCCATGGCCACAGCAGTATTTAAACCTCCCACTGCTTTTGATGGGCAAAGTGCCCTGAAAACACAACCTAATCAAGTTCTTGGGGCTGCTCTGCAAGCACCCTGTAACAGTGGGAGACTGCCCACATTACACTAGCGCAGGTTTCAAGCAGGAGGTGAAGGGGTGATATAATGCCTCCTCACCACCCACCTGTTAAATGCGCTCTTAAGAGCGATCCACATTAGTGGCTAGTGTGAATAACCCCGTAAAGTAGCACTTCGCATTAGAGCACACCACTATGTTAAGCATTTGGTTTTTAAATGAGCAATTCAATATTAAGTGATGCCAAGAGGCTTGCACTTGCCTGCCTGATCTTGTTCTCCATACCATGTATTCCACGTGCCTACAAGCGTACAGGGATACTCGTCACCTGCATGGATCTTTGGCAATACCTCTTCGCTTAAATACAACAAAGGTAAAACAATTTTACGTTAGATGATTACAGCAATTATGGAGCACTTCGTAAACAGTTGAGTACATTTGTTGACGGTTTTATTTGCGCTAACCGTTTATTTTTATTTATAAAATAATATTGCGAACCCCTCCATGATCAGAACAAACTGTACACAGGTTAAAGTGATATTAAAAGTCTCACCTTTTTTTGTTGTTTAACAATGACAAACATGTTATATACTTACATGCTGCCCAGATCCTCTTCTCATGTCCCGTTGGCACACCTGGTCCCTCCCTCCTGCCGATTGCCCCAACAACAATCAGCTTGCTATGGGGCACCCAAGCGGAGCCGCTGCTCTGTGCCTATTCAGACATGGAGCAATGGCTTGGACCCGCCACCCTCTTTTTTCTCATTGACAGCAGTGGGAGCCAATGGCACACTACTGCTGTCTCAGCCAATGAGCAGGTAAAGTCTCAGACAGCCGAGACTCATTCAATAGCACTAGATCTAGATGGGGCTCAGGTAAGTATTAGAGGGGCTGCTGCACACAGGTTTCTTAATGCATTAAGATACAAAACCTCCTGCCTTTAGATCCACTTTAATTAGCACTTGTGTATAAAAAAAAATATATATATATATATATATATATATATATATATATATTCAATTGAGGCACATATAGGAGAGAAAGGGGAAAGAAAAACTACAATAGTGTAGTTCCACCTTTTACCATGTACCCCCCAGTTTAAAACATCCCATAAGGTAATGCTCGTACAGGAGATCACATATATATGAGCAGAGTAAGGAGAAGATATCACCAGTTCACCGCTGTCCTCCACGTCTAGGGGCAGCGCGCGTGCTGTACAGCGTTTGTATTGATGCACGGTGATTGGTCAGCGGTGGAATGCAATGGAACGAAATCTTCTTCCTTCCTTGTGGTGGTGCCGTTGTAGCCACACTCTGACGCGTTTCGTCACTTCCGACTTCGCCCTCTGCTGAAGTCGGAAGTGACGAAACGCATCAGTGTGTGGCGTGGCTACTTTTTGCCGAATCGCAAAAAGTACTCTGGTCTTTGACCTGCAATATGGTCCAGGGGTTAAGTGGTTAATGGGACTTTTTTTAAAAAAAAATATTTTTATTAAAATTTTCTTTATGGTGGTCATCACTAGAGAGAATATTATCACATACTAATTGGATGGTATATGGACTCTGTTTATATATGCCACTTTTTAAAAAAAAAATGTTTTATGGTATACACATATGTTGATGATTTGTCATTTTGATTCTCGTTATAAGAATCCTTTTCACATTTAGCGCTACACTTTTCCACGAAAGGCAAGTGGTTATGGACTTATCTTTGTGGTACAGCAAAGGCTCATGTACATAGTTTATTTTTTTTTTCTCATGAGCGCCTTTTCTTCATTAAAGTCATTGCGAGTCCACGCAGCTTAATAGCACAAGAAAGCCAATTGCAACCAGTGTCCGGAGTTTATTTACATGAGCCCTTACGGTTAGTGTACATGGGAATTTCATATCAGTATGAAGTAAGTTTGATTGTAAACTGCTTCAAGAGATTCAATGAAATATTCAATTATTGAATTCCACATACATCAAAAAATGTTTCACAAAATGATGTCAGGTGAGCCACCAAGGCCCATGTATACTGGCTCTAAGTGATGTTAACTCAAGTAAGAGCTCAACAACATCAAACACAGAAGGGAGTCAAATGTAGTATTTCACACAGTTTCTTTGAGTTGCATTGCCTCTCGATTGCTTATGTAGCTGCTTCTGAACTGCTTTTGAAGAGGTAAAGAAGCAGTTCAGCCACAAACCTACGCCTGTGTACATGAGCCCCAAGCCATCATGTGGGTAAATAAGACTAAATTCTGAACAATAGCAGACTTACCAAAGTTTGTTGTAGGTATCTAGACATTCTGGCTTTACATTGTGAACTGTAACAAAAAAAAAAAAAAGTTCAAAGATTAGCTACAAAGCAGATGGTCCCAATGGACTTGCAGCATTCCACATACATATTTTTCATAAATGCTTACAATATATATTTGGAAATAAAAGGACAGTTATATAGATCTCCCACTAAAAACACCCATACCACTCCAGGTATGTATATTTGATATTTTAATGGTGGACTCACAAGGGCCTCGGCCTCCATGACATTGGCCACTTTTTCACCCATCATGGCCCCTTCACCTTTCCCACTGTGTTTCTAAATTAGAGATGCCCTTATTTGACCGATTTTATTTCTCTTAAAGGTTCATTTTTTCAACACAACTCAGGCGATCCCCCTTCATTGACTGCTTATGAAAAATTGTGTACTAAAGTTTAAGGCTCACAGGGAGGTATCTCCATGATTTATGCGCCACTGCTTTTCCATGCTTTGCAAAGTGTCTGGCTTCTCTATCCTGCAGTAACCTCATATTGCTCTACTGAAGGACACTCCGCCTAACCCTGTGCAGAGTTTGGTCTGCTTCATTCCCCCTGTGGCTAAAATTACAATTACGGGCGCGTGGAAGATGGCTTCAATACATCATTTAATGCATAAGGTCTCCTGGATTATGATTCATGAAAAATTGCTAGCCTTATTCATGACAAACTCCGTTCAAGCAAATGTGTGCACAGTAGGCAACATATGTGAATGTGCCTCTTGCTTTATCTCAGGGGATTGTTTAGTTGATGCTTTTCTCCAAGCCCTGTGAACCTTGGGCCTCGTTCTCTCTTTTGCCTTTCTGCCATTTCCTTCTCTTTTTGTCCTCTGTTCTTGCATATGAATAATTTTGTGCGCATCTTCCTCATAATGTGCTAGCAGCATTCTGGGCATAGTGGTTCCCTATTTCTTAGTCTGTGCCATTGTCTGATATGGTGCATTTTATGTTAAATTGTAAGTTAACGTGTTACATATACATGAACATTATTCCGTGTTATTCCTACTCTTTGGCATTTTATATTTTGCACTGACTGGTGTTTAAGGAACCTTTTGATTTTGTTTATTCTCTATGCCTGACACAGGTGACTGTAGGCTGTATTCTCTTTATATGATGGCTCCTTGTCTGTGCAATTTAAAAACTTATTTTGATGCCAATCACAAATAAAAGACTGTTGCAAGGGAAAAACTCCCATACCCAATCCCTGCTTGGAATTTAAGCAAGAATGTGGGGCCGTTGGCAAGGATGCCAAACCAAAGCGATTAGATTAGTATAAAAGTAAACATTTGTCATATAAAAGGGGTTTGTACACATCTTGACCAATTAGCATGTTTAATAAGAATCCACAGTATAAAAGTATAATGCAAAAAAAAATGGTGAAAATGTCCTGGAAAAAAGTATTTAAAAGATAAGTGCAGGTTTCCTTTAATATACCTAGGCACTAACTGCTAACCATTAAAAATCATCAGCAATTTGAAACTAACTTTTGATTACTAAGGTTGTCTTTTTTGCGAAAGAAGTTACATCAGAGGGTATTTCAGGAACTATTCAGGTCCCTTTCACGTGGGCGGACCAATCGGGTCCATCTGTCAGTTTTTTAGGCAGACCCGATCAGACCACCCATTGCCCTCTATGGAAAGGTGGATGTCAATGGACACGTGTCCGTTGACACCTGCCAACGTCCGATACTGTCCACTAAAAACAGACAGATGTGGGATCAGTTTCTCACCTGTGGACTTAAGTAATAAGTGGACTTATTATACACATGTTTTCATTATTTATTTTGTTGTGTATAAGTTTGCACATTTTTAAGTTTGTTGTAAGCTCTGTGTTGCCCTACATAACTTTTGTAGGGGTTTACAACTTTGATAAATAACAAATTGTTTCATGACAGCAGCAATTATTTCACTATTAATTTTAGGGCAATGCGTGCGTCACTCATTTATATAAATAGTGTGAACCTAGCCTAATATTCTCTGTGTCCACATTTTTATATGCATATGACATATCTTCTCGGATCGCTTCCGATGTTTGTATATTTTAGAAAAGTCAAATGAAAAAGAGAACATAGCTATTTAATATTCCCATGTGTCTTGCTATGTGGAACCTCGGTTTACGAGTAACGTGCATTTTGAAAGACTAGCGACTTTTTGTTTTAAATTCTGACTCGGTTTGCTAGTGTTGTCTCGCAAAATGAGCAGAATTCAAGCTAACGGGGTGTGCAGTACTGCATTTGGCCTGGAGTGCAGGGGCGACATCAGCCAAGCTGTCCTTGGACCTTTCAGAGTGTCTCCTAAGCTCTCCGACGCCCCCCACCTCTGTTCACATGCAGTATTGCATGCCATTGAAGTCAATGTGGAACAAATTATTTTCATTTCCATCGACTTCTATGGGGGAAACACGCTTTGATATGCGATTTGAGTGCTTTGGATTACGAGAATTCTCCTGGAATGGTTTATGCTTGTAATTCAAGGTTCCACTATACTATCAAAATGAGCTCTCTACCATAGAAACAGACAAAGGACTGTAATAATTACATTGTATTTTGTAGAGGTTGCTGGTCTCCCTCTTGGCCAGCAGATTTGAGTGTGCATCCTTGCGAGGATCGACCTTGCGCACAAAAAGGGATCTGAGCCAGCTGTCTTCTTTGGCTTTCTGACTAGATGATGCAAGGCCCCTGCAGGAAGAATACATAAATAAGTAAATTATTTTAAATGTCTTTACAGATACCTATACATCACATATCTCTACTGCTGCTGAAGTAGTTAAGAGTTGTAAATGCCAGATAGGCGACACTGATGAAGTGCAGATTGGCAGCACTTTTAGGACTGCCCTGATAATCAATGCCCTGGTTATCAGTGTACATGTCCCTTTTACAGAAGCTGGTTATCGGCTCTCTACTCCCTTCCTCATGCTGTCTGTTTTAAAAATGTTCGTTTGTTTTTGTTTGCTGTTACAAGAAAATTTGAAGAAGCAGGATGGAAAACTTTTCTTGAAGGAATTTCAGTGAACATTGTTTTAGTTCAAGAAAGTCCATTCACTTCAAAATTCATTGTCAAAAGAACAAATGTTTTTTGAAGTACGTTTGAACAACATTCAGCAGGTCACTAAAAAGGTATTGAGAATGTTCGCATGAATGTCCATTAGGAAATCTACAAGTGTATGGCCAACTGTACTCTTTCCTCCTGAAAGCATATTCAGAGTTAGAATATTAGCACTGTGGAAAGCAATAAAAAAAAAACGACAGGCTCAGTGCTGACCAGATTCTCCCTTCTAGTGTGAGCGCTGCTGTACAGGGGACAGATTTAGGCAATATTACTAGTTGTATGCAAACACAAGTTTTTTTTATTTTTAAATACATAACTGGATTAATTGGCGTTTGTCTTCCTGAAGTTTATCTTAAAAGGTAATGTCTATGTCGGCTCCGAGTTCATCTTTAAATAGCTGTAAAGGTGATGTGCATATAGTAACAGGGTCACACTACATGAATGTGACACCGTTTGACCTTACTGTTACAGCATGTAAGGGAATGACAGCAGACTGACATTAACGTAATTCAAAAGTAATACCAAACTACTCATTTAATAAATCCATTAAAATGCACAGAATGCCTTGTCACAAGGCAACCAAAACTGTGACTGTACTAAGCTGATAAAACCTGAAAATAAACATTTATAGCACCTCACTGTTATTTGCATTGGTTTTCTTGTTAGAATTCTAAAAGGGTAATTACAATAAGAGCGCACATTTAATTCTTGCAACACATACCCCTCCCAAACAATTTTGAAATATGCACTAACCTAAATTAAGACTTCACAGAAATGATTTGCCCAATGCACACAGTTAGGCCCCTTTCAGACGGACGGATAGAATGGTGCTTTTAGCTGCGGATTTTCTATTTTTCTACCGCAGCTAAAAGCACACAATGTTTTCCTATGGCCCCATTCACACACAGCGTTTACGCACGATTACGTTACATGCGGTTTGGTGCGAATAGAAAAAATAGAATTGAATGCGTCCAGGTGCGATGTAGCGCAGCTATATGCACATAACCGCAGGTAATCGCAGTCTTTTTTGTCAACTGCGGATAGCAGCGTTTTAGAATTCAAGGGACCCAAACAAAGAAAAAGAAACAAATGGTTGCTATGGAAATGAATACCGCAGCTAAACGCAGCCGCAGTTAAACGCACGTAAACGCATGTAATCGCAATGTGCAAATGCAGCTAATCGCAGTGCCTGGAGCCTTGAATTTCACAAAACATTTGTAGTGCTTTTAACTGCGGCAAAACAGCCGTCCGTCTGAAAGGGGCCTTACTCACTCATCTCACTCCTCCAATTCAGACTGGGCATGTGATGGGGAAGAGATGGAGTGAGATTATAGAGGGTTACCAGGAGTATGTTTTGTTTTATAACTAAAACAGTGGGTGTGGGGGGGGGGGGGGTTCATTGCTGTCTATGTCCTCGCAAAGGTGATTTTAACTTACTCCAGATGACAGGTGGCACCAGACTTAAAAGCAGAGTTCCAGGTATTTGTATGTTTATTAAAAGTCAGCAGCTACAAAAAATGTAGCTGCTGACTTTTAATAAACAGACACTTACCTGTTCCACGGTCCAGCAATGCGGCGAACGGAGCGTCGCTCCTCTCCGCTGGCACCTCCATTGTCACTTCGGGCACCCGACCATGACAGCTTTCGGCTTCACGGCTGGGCACTCCCAGAGTGGACAGGCGATCGCCTGGGACCTGTCACGGGTCCCAGGCGATCGCCTACAGGGAGGGGACACCTAAGGCGAGAGGAGTCGCCGTCTAGGCGGTCCCTGGGCGGAAGGAGGAAGTGGGACAGGAAATCCTAGTCCTACCGAAGCCCCCACTTGCCCCCCCAAAAAAATTACATGCCAAATATGGCATGTAAGGGGGCGAGGAGTGGTTAAAGCGGAAGTTCCACTTTTGGGTGGAATGCGGCTTTAAGAAAAGTACATTTAGGATAAATCATCCTTATGGGAACAGCACAGACATTTCAGCAACAGTGGCTGCAATATTTCTATCTTCACAAGAACTATTTAAACCAGATTTCAGGTTCAAAGCTAGAGGATCCAGATGCAAGACTACTTGTACACTAGCCTATCATAGAAAAAGCACATATGAGTCAGGGAGACTGCGCACCCCAAAAATACAGTTTTTTTTTGCAGTGAGAATGGACAAATATCTATTATATAAAAAAAAAAAGTTTATTTTATCTACTAGAAAAAGTTCAGTTGTACAAAATAATAGATAGATAATTTTTTTTTTAAGATAGCTAAAAACGAATGAAAACAAATAAATGAAATGTGGCTAAAGGCGGGTTACCGCGTTTAGCATTATAAAAAGTCAGAAAATTGAGCGTCTGAACTATTTTTTTTTGCCTTAAAAAAAAAAAAAAAAAAAAAAAAAAAAGCGGCCTATAAAACTCCACTGCTTAAAAATGACAGTAAACGAACATGTGTACATGTACACATAAGATAACATTGAATGAGTTGAGGGGCAATTGAAAAAGTGTCCAACTGCCTCTGAACGTCCGTTTAGCAGCAGCAGTGTACATGGGGCCTTATAATAGATATTTATCCATTCTTGCTGCTAAAAAAAAAAAAAAAAAAAAAAAAAAAAAAGGGCGGGGAACTTTTCCACATTTACAAGGTACACTCGCCTTCCCTGACCACATCCCCGGAAAAATGTGAAACGCTGCAAAAATACAAACCATGTTTTCACAGCGATTTGCATTTTCCCACGGCTGCCAGTCAAAACATTCCTATCCTGAACATGATTCTTCCACATTCAGGAGAGGGTGGTTTAACCTCACCTAAATGCAGCAGCTTCTAAACTCTGCTAAAAGCCTGTGTGTACATGGACACGTAGGCTTTTATGGGGTGGAGTTCAATAGCTTTGGCAAAAAAATGCCAAAAGCTCCTAAACTCGAGTTTAGGAGCTGCCAGTGTAGGCTAGTAGAACAGGCTTTAATGGAACATGATCTGTTTTATTTTTTTGGGGGGTTAAAATGCTTTAAAGCTGAGCTCCAGGCACACACATTTTCATCTATAGATGGTCCACTATAGCCATAAAAAAATATGAATCCACTTTGAATATGCATTATGCATTTTCAAACCCAGCTAATACTTTGTGAAAGTAGTGGTGACATCACCATTATGCTGTACATAGCCTGAGCACAGAGCAGAGATATGGGAGGGACCCAGCAGGCTCCACCCACTACAGACTGTCTGCAGAAAACTACAAGACCAGTCACCCTGCATAAGAAGAATGAGCAGCAGTGACCAGTCTATTACAGGAGGCTCCTGCACAGAGAAGTATCATGTTGAGTGAAGGCACAAATCTGAAAGAAATACACAAAGCACGGCTCTTGTATGCAACCAATATTGCCTATCCAAGACTTCAACTCTGGGCAGTGATAATTAAAAGTAATGCGAACAGCATTTTTTGTTTATAAACCAGCTATACTTACCTGCTCTGTGTAATAGTCGTGCACATAACGACCCCGGACCTCCCCTTCTGTGGTCCCTTGCCAACAATCTTAGTCCCTCCTCTTCTCCTTGTGCCCCCATAGCATGCTGTATCCAGCCATAAACCATATAACTAAGAACATCTCTGTGTGTAATCTATTGTGATTACAGTATATATTGCTCTCTCAAATAAATCACAGAGACTAATTACTGCATGGTTGCCTAGGTGGTAAAACGCAGTGCAGTTTGAGCACATTAGTAGTGACGCTCCAAGAGATGAATACTGGTTAAAGATAAACAGGATCCAATTGGCTTCACTTAAATTGTAATTACTCTTATTAACACTTATTTGTCTGATCGTCCTGTTCTGTATAACATGAGTTACGGTAGAAAAACATCCTGAAATAAAAGGATATGGATGGATTATTTGTTTACTATTAGTACAGAACCTTCATTTTAAGCAAGGTATTCTTACCTTCTGGGCAATGTCTGTTCTCACATCACATACACTGCCCAGTTTTTCAACAAATAAATCAGGGATCTTCAAACTACAGCCCTCCAGCTGTAGTGGAACTACACTTCCCATGAGGCATTGTAAAAATCTGACAATCACAGACATGATTAGGCATGATGGGAATTGTAGTTCCTGAACAACTGGAGGGCCGTAGTTTGAAGACCCCTGATAGATGTTGTCAGGTGTCATACACCAATCAGCCATAACTTCAGGTGCTGAAGAACAGGGAGAGGTGAGTGTAAACACCTTCCCCGTTCTTCTCTGTGGCAGTGTCACTGATCATCTGTTCCCTGTTATAGGGAACAACGATCAGTGACATCACACCTACAGCCACACCCCCCTACAGTAAGAATCACTTCCTTAGGGCACACTTAACCCCTTAGCGCCCTTATTGGTTAACCCCTTTACTGCCATTGTCATTTTCACAGTAATCAGTGCATTTTCATAGCACTTTTTGCTGTGAAAATGACAATGGTCCCAAAAATGTATTAAAAGTGTCCGCTATAATGTCGCAGTCACGGGAAAAAAAAAATTAATAATAATAATAAATAATAATAATAATAATAATAATAATAAGGCTTCATTTCCACTGGCGTTTTTACAGCCACTGTTAGCCTTTTTTACAGCTTAAAAACGCCTGGCCATGTTTATTTTGTAAAAAAAAAAAAAAAAAAAAAAAAATATTTTGTGAGCAGCTTTAAAAATGCCGCGGTAGCGTTTGAGCGTTTTCGCACATCTGCCAGTTTTACAGCTCTACTCTGGAGCTTCAGAAGGCCCTGGTCCTGCGTTTTTTTTTTCAGCTCAAAAACGCCTATGCCATTTGCAGCTCAAAAACGCCTATGTGGGCATGATGCCATAGATAGAATAACATGGACAGGCGTTTTTAAACTGTAAAAAACGCTCAGAAAAGTGGCTGTAAAAACGTCAGTGGAAATGAAGCCTAATAATAGCTGATCGCCGCCATTAGTAGTAAAAATAAATTATTAATAAAAATGCCATAAAACTATCCCCTATTTTGTAAACACTATAAATTTTCCGCAAACCAAAAATAGGTAGAAGAATGCGTATCGGCCTACACTGAGGAAAAAAAATAAATTTTTATATCTTTTTTGGGGATATTTATTATAGCAAAAAGTTCAAAAAAAAAATACATTTTTTTTCTAAATTGTCGCTCTATTTTTATTTATAGCGCAAAAAATTAAAACTGCAGGTCAAATACCACCAAAAGAAAGCTCTATTTGTGGGGGAAAAAAAAAAAAAGACGGACGCCAATTTTGTTTGGGAGCCACGTCGCACGACTGTGCAATTGTCAGTTAGAGTGACGCAGTGCCAAATCGCAAAAAGGGGTTAGGTCCTTTACCTGCATAATGGTGCGGGTCTTAAGTGGTTAAAGCAAGAAATATACAGCTATATTTTAACAAATTATTTTACTAATTATTGTAAAAAAAAAAAAAAAAAAAACGGATTATTCAGCTGGATTCAATAAGTCAGTGGTTTGCAGATTGTGGCTCCTTGATTGCCTGGGTGCACTATTCCTCCCACTGGTACAAGACACTATTCCGTCAACTGACACCAACAACGGGGCACCGTTCCTCCCAACGGCACCAACAATGGGGGATACTTTTCTTCCTAATGGCACCAAGGGGGCATTATTATTCCTCCTAATGACACCAACATTAGGGCACTATTCCTCGTCCCTTACCAAATGTGGTAATGTTTACTCCCACCGATGTCAGGGAAGTTTCCACTCCAACTGGCCGCTGTGTGGCCCCCTAAAAGTCTGAAGAACAAATAACTGGTGCTTTGTTTATTAAGTCTGGAACCCCCTGGCACAAAGTAGTTGTATGTTTTACTAACACAGGTCAAAGTCGCAAAACTGCGTTCAGGCGTTTGTTTTACCTTCCATCACGAAAAGGTTAAAAGCCTATTGAGTAAGAGGGACTCATGCTTGTAGTCCAGTGTATGCTTCAGCCCAATAATAGGAGGTCCATGCCTCTGTCCAGACCTGGGGCTGGAGGAATAGTCTGCAGGAAGCCTGTGCACTGGTTGCAATGCTCTGCACACTTCAATGTACAAACCTACATGCACTTTAATTTTTGTTTGTGGATTCCATTTTTGTTGGAAGCGGTGGAGTAAAGCTGAGGGAATAGTGTGTAATAGAAGCCCCCCTTGTATGAGGAGTATGGTGAAGGGTTCCCATGCTGTTCCCATACAGGGTAAGGTATCCCTGTCATGTCAGTACATAGGAGAGGAGAATACACAGCACTGGGGTGACCTTGAGCAGAGCTCACAACAGCTGTCTCCAATCTCCAGCACACAATCATAGTATACAAAGCCCTGTATATACAGAACAATGAGGGAGACACCTCTACACACCGACACTACACACAGCTAGTACTGAGTGTCTAATACAGTCTTCTCCTCACTGCTCCGCGCCAAGCAACACTTTACCGCACTTATCACAGGGAAACCTTACAGCTCTATAGTAATTCAGTGCAAGGAGGGGACGTATTAGGGTATTGCACATGCTCACCTGGCAAGCAGAAGACTAGGCCCGCAGGCCTGCACCCTATTCGCCCTACTCCAAGCCGCGGACACAGCTCTGCTCGCCATCTTGCAACAATCCGCTGCGCTGCCAGTGCACGTCAGGGAACGGAGGAGGAGCGCCGCTGTCATTCTCAACAGCGCCGCCAGGTGGACATTTGCTGTCTTGAAGAGGTCCTTATAATGAGCATGTAATATCACAAACAACCACCAGAGGGACTTTA
This sequence comes from Rana temporaria, assembly GCF_905171775.1. Classification (NCBI taxonomy): domain Eukaryota; kingdom Metazoa; phylum Chordata; class Amphibia; order Anura; family Ranidae; genus Rana; species Rana temporaria. The sequence goes on along the minus strand of NC_053490.1, from coordinate 249,825,903 downwards.
CATAAAAGGCGCTGCCAGAGCCTACCAGTGCTTAGCCTTAGATAGATATTTCCTGACCTAGACTATTTGGAAACAATACTAGTGCTGGGAATAGAATGTGAGCTATATAAACTATATACAAATACAAAAATATGTAAACATAAATACTATTTGTTGTGCTGCTAATACTAGGGCTGGGTATACAATGTAACATATATAACTATATAATAAAAAAAATATAAACATAAATAATATTTGGTTTTGTGCAAACCAATCAATATACGCTTATTGCTTATATTTACCAATATTTTGGTAAAAAAAATCGCAATAAGCGTTTATCGGTTGGTTTGCGCAATAGCGTTTACAAAATAGGGGATAGTTTTATTGCATTTTTATAAAAAAAATGTTTTTTACTACTAATGGCGGCGATCAGCGATTTTTTTCGTGACTGCGACATTATGGCGGACACTTCTGACAATTTTGACACATTTTTGGGACCATTGTCATTTTCACAGCAAAAAATGCATTTAAAATGCATTGTTTATTGTGGAAATGACAGTTGCAGTTTGGGAGTGAACCACAGGGGGCGCTGAAGGGGTTAGGGTTCACCTAGTGTGTGTTTACAACTGTAGGGGGGTGTGGCTGTAGGAGTGACGTCATCGATTGTGTCTCCCTATAAAGGGGATGATCGGTGCAGCCGCCACAGTGAAGCTCTCCCCGTTCTTCAGTTCCAGGGACCGATCGCTTCGGACCGGGTCGCGGGCGCGCGCCCGCGACCCACGGTTGGGTAGATGTACAGGACGTGCCGGTACGTCCATCTGCCCAGCCGTGCCATTCTGCCGACGTATATCGGCGTCGGGCGGTCCTTAAGTGGTTAAAAAAAAAAAAATATGGGATATTTAATATAGCAAAAAGTACAAAATATTGCTTTTTTTTCAAAATTTACGCTTTTTTTGTTTATAGCGCAAAAAATAAAAAAAAAAGCAACACAGAGGTGATCAAGTACCACCAAAAGAAAGCTCTATTTGTGGGAAAAAAAAGAACGTCAATTTTGTTTGGGTACAACATCGCATGACCGCGCAATTGTTAGTTAAAGTGACGCAGTGCCGTATCGCAAAAAGTGCTCTGGTCAGGAAGGGGGTAAATTCTTCTGGGGCTTCATTATTATCCCATTAAAGCAGAGCTCCACCCTAAAGTGGAACTTCCGCTCATCGGATTCCTCCCCACTCCGGTGCCACAATTGGCACCCTTTGGGGGGAGGGGGGACAGGTATCCTTTCCCACTTCCAGGAGTCCGGCCGTGACGTCACCGCGGGGTTCCCTCCTCCTCCTCCCATGGCTGCCAGGCTAATAGGAGAGAGGAGCGGGGCCTCACGCATGTGCAGTAGGGTTCCTGGCATAAAGCCGAAAGGCTACACTGCCGGGTTTCTTACCCGCAATGGCAGCGGCAGTGTAGCCTTTCGGCTTCATGCCGTGAACCCTACTGCCGACATCGCTGGACTCCAGGACAGGCAAGTGTTCATTTAATAAAAGCCAGCAGCTGCAGTATGTGTAGGTGCTGGCTTTTAATTTTTTTTTCCCGCACCTCCTCTTTAAAGAAGATGAGAATGTGCGCTGCATTTCGACATTTCGGCAATGTTAATTCTAGATCACGAACAGTAGTTTACATGACCAAACTCTTCCCAGTCGTTCCTTGATTCCGATAATGCGTGTTTGCACTTTCGACTTTTGTGTGACATTTCTGTACTGACCATTCGAAAATCAAATGTTGAGTTCACATCCAACAAAAATTTTATAGCCTGCACATCCAACTTTTATGCGATGAAAAAGTCAAATCGGTTTTCGAAAGCAGCATACTAACGATCCGAAAATCCGCAGACAGCTCGTCTTACAAATTTCCCCTTCTGATTTTCATATCGTGTGTAGGAGGTCTAAGGGAGAGTTCTTCTTACATGAGAGTCCACAGCGTTCCCCCTTGCATCAGCATCCCAGCTTACATCAGAGTCCACAGGGTTTCCCCTTATAGGGCAAGGAGAAACTCTGCAGACCCTGATATAAAGGTGAACACTGAGGATTCTGATGTAAAGGGGAGCTCTGAGGTAAAGGGGTCTCTGGTCACCATAGTCCCCCTTACATTAGCATCTGCAAAGTGAATACACTATGGCAAGGGGGGACAGTGATGTAAAAAGGGAGTGAGGGCAGGGATATAAGGAGGGAAAGAGGTGAGAGAGACAGAAAGTTGAAGAGAGATGGAGGAAGGGGTAGGAAAGAGACAGAGGAGATGAAAGAGAGAGCAAGGGGGGTGAGAGAGAAGGGTGAGAGAAAGAGAGAAGGGGGATGGGATAGACAGGGGGTGAGAGAGAGGAGAGAAAGAGAGAGGGGGTGAGAGAGAGAGAGGGAGAGGGGGTAAGAAAGAAAAAGGGGGTATTCAATGTGTGGCCGGTGCAGATACAGCAGGGATAGGATGGGAGGTGGAGCAGATTCAGCATGCCCTGTTCATATAGCATATGTGCACTGCCGATCCTGTGTCAATATCTCACTCATAGGATTCCTGTGAGATATTACAGGATCAGCAGAGCACCCATACCCATGCATTACTGTGTACTCTGTGACAGGTTCCCCCCCCCCCCCCCCCATTCCCTTGGGGCCAGGTTCCCTGCACACTGGTTGATATGACACTTAGTGCTCTTAATTGAGACAAGCACACACTACACAGGGATATGCTATGTTCAGAATTCATGTCTAAGGTTTACAACCACTTTAAAGCATATGATTCTGTTAGTGAGTGCATATTTTAAGATATTACTGTAGTAAAACGGCATGAAGTACAGGCACCTATTGGTATGATCAGTGGCAAAGCTAGACATTCTTTCACCCAGGGCAAAGACTCAGTTTGGCACCCCAAATCCACTCCACAAATGTGCTTCTGTGTTCTCTTCTTCTTTGCTGGCGACGCCCCTCCCAAACCGCCTGAGTGAGGCTTGGATTCTGCACATAAAGCGCTGCTGCTTTCTTCTGGCAGCCTCAGCTGCACTGCAGTGTACTATGCTTTGGTTATTAGTGAACAGAGTGAGTGATCAGTATTAATCACTCACACTGTTCATTCAGAAACGGAAGGGGCCGGTAAATGACATTTACCTGACCCTTTCACCCCAATCTCCATCCTGACACATACAGCAGCCGGCAGGGAGGTGAAAGGGGGCAGCCGGAGGTGCTACATGGGAGGGGGAAAGGACAGGTAGGACTCAGGCAGCACAATGAGAGGGGAGGCAGAATGGGAGGCATTTACTAGAACCAATAGCCATCGGCTGTATTTTCCTTCTGCAGCTGCTGAATCTGTCTTTCAGCGGCCACAGGAGGAAAATACAGCCAATTGTTTCTAGCAAATGCCACCCCACCCCTCCTGTCCAGGTTTGACTTCAAGGCAGCAAGTTAGCAGACTGAATCTCTGGGGTCCGGATCCTGGCTCCCCTCAAGTTGGCACACGTGGCATGTGCCCCCCCCTCGTTCTAGTTTCGGCCCTGCGTATGGCAACACACGCTAAAGCTTTGTTCAGAAAGACCTGGCAGTTTGTCTCCAAATCAAAAATTTCCTTATGACAAAACAAAATTTGCTGGTAATGTGACCCTATTTTACAGCAGGACGCAATACCGTGTAAACCCTTAAACCCCTTTCATATCGGCAGCTAGGGGGTGATAAAAAAAAACAGACGGCTGATCCGTTTTTTTCGCACCCTCTCACCTACGAGCAATACACATTATCGCAGTACTACATGCAGAGTTTGACAGGCAGCACAATCTGTCAAACTCTCCCATGTATAGTAGGTGAATGGGGCTGCACCGCAACCATGAGCCAAATGCTTGGCTTGCAGTTGTGGTGTAGTCCCGCAATGTCCCCAAAAAAAAACACAGGCATCAGGAGGTGACAATAATGCCTCCTTAACACCCACTAACCTCTTTCATTACCCTTTGATAAGCAATCCATCATGAATTGTTTTTCAGGGGGGCAGTAAATATTTTTGGTAGGATTATTGAAGCAGAAGTAGGGTGATCCCAGCATGCCCTCAGTCCATGATGTCACAAGGGGGCATCTCTTAATTATTGACTGAAGGTTTTTCTTTTTATGAGTTGGCGGTGGTAGCGGGCGTTGTGATTGACAATGAATCTTTTCTTTATTGCCAGCAATGTGTTTTTTTTTACATTCAGGTGTCAGCGGGGATACACGCTGACAGCTGATGACTCATCCATTGTCAAGGACGCGGTGGCTGGTGTCGGGGCCTGCTTCTTAACAACCAACTAATCACTGGTTGTTAAAAGGCGCTGGCAGCTGCCGCTTTAAAAAATAATAAAAAACTCTGCTAAACGCAGGACACCAGCATTTAACAGTTTTAGAACGGTCAGCTGTTTTTCTGCCAGAACGCACTGGCAGAGTTTTTTTTTTTCTGCCAGTAAACTCTCCTCTTCACTTCTAAAAGCCTACGGGGGTTGTTTACTAAAGGCAAATCCACTTTCCACTACAAGTGCAAAGTGCACTTGAAATTGCACTTGGAAGTGCAGCCGCTGTAGATCTGAGGGGGACATGCAAGGAAAATAAAAAACAGCATTTTAGCTTGCACATGATTGGATGAAATAATCAGCAGAGCTTCCCCTCAGATTTACAGTGACTGCACTTTCAGTGCAATTTCACTTGTAGTGCAAAGTGGATTTTCCTTTTGTAAATAACCCCCTTTGTGTGCATGAACACCTTGAATAACATGCAGTGAGTTGAGGCAGTTAAAAAAAAGTCTGACTCCCAAACAGCAGCTGTAAAAATGCCCAGTGTGCATGAGGCTTTACATTTCTAGATGTTCCATAGATAGCAAAACTTCACTTTATACAGGTCAATATAATGCAATTCAAACTTTGTTATAAACTGATTAAAGTAAACCATCTAGCAAAACCATGACTATATACAGGTATATGTATGTCAATGTAATTGCAGCAGTCACCTGATCAAATCAGGAGCATGACAACACTATCTGCTTTTGCCTTTATTTTTCTGTCTTTATTAGAAAAGTTCATACAGTTGTACTCTACACAGCTCAGTTTACTTTATAAAAATCAAGCTCATCGCTTGCTTTCTTCACATTTTACCAAATAAAAGAAATGAATACATAATAGCCCATGGTTGTGAAATCGCTGGACATGCAATGTGTTTGGCAGTAACAGCAAATATTGGCACAACCTAGATAGCATATCCTCAACTGAACTGTTATTTTGGGTGTTGTTAATAATTTGGTATCAAACTACTTTTAAATGTAAATGTCATTTACTTTTTAAAACATATTAATGTGACACTAAATGATATCCTTATTCTCCAAAATTAAAGTCTGTTATTTTTAACCAAAAACAAAACATGCTCTGTGCAGAGGTTTTGCACAGAGCAGCGCAGATCCTCCTTCTCGGGTCCCTCGCTAGCGCTCTTTGCCCCTCCCTCCTACCGATCGCCCAAACAGCTTATTATGGAGGAACCTGAGCTGGGCTGCTGCGTGTGTCCATTCAGACATATATACTACCTAAATTCTCTGAAATTCATTTATCATGAAATTATTTCATTTACTTAGTATTTTTGCCTCTTTGAACCTTCCTCCATTAGCTCCAAGACCCCCCCCCCCCCCCCATTCACTTCTGTTTTTAGAAACAAGCAGTGCAAGTTAATCATGTATGTGCATTGTTCCATGCTCATTATAAATTCCATAGTCCTTCTTGGGATGATAAAGAACAAACATAGCCACTCTCTCTAACAGAATGTTGGATATCGCAGCAGCAAATAAAAGAAAAATAAATTTGGAGGCAGCTGAGAGAAATAGAGGGTGCTTTTTGAGCTACGAGTAAGCACTCGACCTTGGTGTGAAACATAAGCTGATACCTGTAGTATCCGGCTCTTGAATATAGAAATTGCACAGGAGAGCGGCTGTCCAGCCTTCTTTTCTTCTATGCATCGGTTTGCACCCTCCATGTGGGATAGAGGCTTTTTGGAGCAGCAGGGTAAGAAAAACTGCCTTAGAGCGATATACGTGTATATCAATGTTTTTGATATTAAAGGTTTTTTTCCCCCATAGATTTGCTATAGTTAGATTAAAATCAATGTGTTAAACTGTAGGAAAAAATATTTTAATTACTTGTAAATGACAACAATTAGACATAACACACAGGGGTATTGTACACAGAGGTAAGTCTTCAGGATTCAGCCTTCTTTTCTTCTTGACTACTTGACTCTGCTGAAAGGTGGATGCTCTGAAGCCTTTCATCAAGGCTATTCACATCAATGTCCTCTAAACTTTCTTGAAATTTGGTGCCTGCACACAGTTTTCCAGTTAAGGGGTCAACCACTCTGCCCACTTTGAATATGATTTCAGCCAGTTCATGCCTGACATGTTTACTCCTCCTTTCAGGTAGGCCTTTCAGCAGTACAATATCTCCCACTGTGCACTGCTTCTGGGCATCGTGAGCAAAATAGGTCTTCCTCTTGTTGTAATACTAGACAAGGAAATAAGAGAGAGCAGTTAGTACTCTGTGCTCAACTATTTCTCAAATACAGGCAACGGTCTACCAAAATTCATAAGAGGATTTACATATACGAGTTTACCTCATTCATCTTGTAATTTTTTTATGGTACAGCATTGCCAGGATTACAATTTAATTGGTTGCTAGATAGCATATGAACATACAGGGGTTGATTTACTAAAACTGGAGAGTGCAAAACCTGGTGAAGCTACACATGGTAGCCAATGAGCTTCTAACTTTAGCTTGTTCAATTAAGCTTTGACAAAAAAAAAAAAAAAAAAACTGGAAGCCGATTGTTTTCTATGCAGAGCTACACCAGATTCTGCACTCTCCAGTTTTAGTAAATCAACCCCACTATGTCAAACAAGCATAGATTTCATATCCCCGGTGGGGGGAAGTAGGTATACAAACAGCTGTTAGGTTACCATATACAGGCATTGCTCAAAGGTGAGAACAGCAGGGTAGCCAACTGTCAGTAAATTTACAAATACAACAAACAAAAGTCACTGCCCCTACCTATGACTGGTCTATACAATAAGGAGCGCTGGAAAGAGCGCATATACATACAAAAACATGAAATATCCAGGCTCAAACTTACCGACCAATCAGCAACCAACCAAAATAACCTGTCTAACAGTGTGCGTTAAAAACAGAGGTTTAGTTGCACACATTTGCAAATGCATGTGTAAGCTGCAGGCCCCGTTTAGGCGCTCTGTATACTGCAGTCCTAACTATAACATTGCATTTTAAGTCTCTTCAGTAGGAGCACATGACTGCTGATGGATAGATAAGGGGCAGGTGACTATGCAATGTTATAGTTGGGACTGCAGCTCACACATGCATTTGCAAATGTGTGCAACTAAACCTCTGTTTTTAACGCACACTGTTAGACAGGTGAATTTGGTTGGTTGCTGATTGGTCGGTAAGTTTGAACCTGGATATTTCATGCTTTTGTAGTTAAATTTACAAATAGTTTGTAAAATGCGTAATGTTTCACCTGTCCGTGAATGTTCATTACAGGCATGCAGACTGCATGTCTGTAATGGACATTTAAGGATGGATGCAAACATAGCCACTGAACAGTGTTAGAAACTTGCTTTGAAGAAATGTTTCTTGTAGTCAACAGATGTAGTGGTAAAGTTAACACAGGGGAAATAAAGGAGAAGTAAAAGGTGTAGACAATGGGAATTTGGGCATGTTCCTTAAAGTGGAACTTTACCCATAACAGTTTGGTAACAATTAATGTTCTTTAATAAAAGAACATACATTCTACGTTAATATTTATGCTATCAAAATTAGTGTGCTGTACAGTACCTCCAGCATTTCTCCTGTTTCCTTTTGCTGAAGCCCAGAGCAGTCACTCACCCTCTCATTGGTCTCAAAAACTGTGTGTCACTTTCTTCATTTACAATATATAAACTTTTATCCAAGTTTATCCTGTCACCTTTCCTGCTTATATTTTCTATCTCCCTAATTTGCGTCCCTTCCATACAGCCCGTGCCATTTAGGCACAGTGCTGAGAATAGAGAGCAATGGAGCACGTGCAGGGCAGGGTGAAGCAAGCTAGAAAATTACTTAGAACCCCCAAATATGAGAGAGAGAGAATATATATATAGCGCAGAGACCCTAGAGTATAAAATGGTGATTGTTGCAATATTTTGTCGCACTGTATTTGCACAGTGGTCTGTTTCAAAAATTTTTTTTTTTTCAAAAAAAAAAAAAACCACACTTTCACGAATAAAAAAAAACAAAAACAGTAAAGTTAGGCCAATTTTTTTTTCTATAATGTGAAAGATGATGTTACACCGAGTAAATAGATACCTTACATGTGATGCTTTACAATTGCACACACTCATGGAATGGCGAAAAATCTATGGTACGTAAAAATCTCCATGCCTCCTGCTCCTTCCTCTGTTAGACAGCAACAAGAGCCAAAGGCTGCTGCCTCTTTGTTCATTGAGAAGAGAGCCCTTGCTCTTGGGCACAATGCTGGATTGAAAATGAGCTCAGTTAAGTATGGAAGTTTTTTTTGTCTTTTACTGGGCACCTGTATTATCCTAATTATCAGTATGAGTTTTCAATATTTACAATGTACACTGACAACATCCCAACAAACTACATCAGGTGAGAGAGTAAAAACAAAAAACAAAAGATAAAATGCACATATTTACCTTTAGTAAGTAGTTATCTAGCACCATTCTTGTCACTCTGACTTTTGCGGTTTTTGTCATACTTGTGCCAATCACTTTTCCTACAATCCATTTGGCTTGGACAGCACCACGTACACCAGACATGGCGATTGGACAAATGATATCTAAAAACAAAATACGATAAATAAATAAAAACACCAGTTTAAACTCCACTCAATATACTTTGATTCCTTGCAGCTCTACTAATCAGGGCTTTAAAACACTTCCTGGAAAGACTGACCTGCTGCCAATTTGATGGTGTAAAGCTTTTCCTTAGAGCTACATATCACTTGACAAGTTTTCAGGCTAAAATAAAAACCTGTGCCTATAAAAATGTGGGACCTGCAGATGGCAAAAGTCTAAACTGCCTCTCTGAATCCAAGACTGCGGTTACAGTTCTGGAGGTTGTGCATTTAAAAACAAATCACATATTTCCCTTCTTACAGGTTTGCTTTAAGGATTTGTTCACACAGGCAACTAAGGGGTGGTAAAAGCAAGCAGTCAAGCTGTGGTTTTTACTGTCCCCCGACTGCCCACCTAGACACAGAAATACAGCCTCTCAGCTGCACACATGCTGCAACCGGAATGCTTTGTGGCCAAAAGTCAAATTACAGCCTTTGCCTTTAAACTCAGAATTTGAGCTCCGACTCATCCCGTTTCCACTGATCATCCTTGAGATGTTTCTACAACTTGAGTGGAGTTCACCTGGGGTAAATTCAGTTGATTGGACATGATTTGGAAAGGCGCACCTGTCTATATAAGGTCCCAACACTTAACAGTGCACAAAGCCCAAGGAACTGTACCTGATGGTCACGCTGACAGAGCACCATCATTTCTCTTATGGAAAGAGAGGCAAACCTTTAAGAAGAACTATCATCTCTTCAGCACTCCACCAATCAGGCCTGTATGGTGAAGTGGCCAGATGGAAGCCACTCCTCAGTTAAAGGCACATGACAGCCCACCTGGGGTTTGCCAAAAGGCACCTAAAGGACTCTCAGACCATGAGAAACAAAATTCTTTGGTCTGATGAAACAAAGATTGAACTCTTTGGCTTGAATAGCAAGCGTCATGTCTGGAGGAAAGCAGGCACCGTTTATCACCTGGCCAATATCATCCCTACAGTGAAGCATGGTGGTGGCAGCATCATGCCGTGGGGGTGTTTTTTAGCAGCAGGAACTGGAAGACTGGTCAGGATTTAGGGAAAGATAAATGCAGCAATGTTCAGAGACATCCTTCATAAAAAGCTGCTCCAGAGCACTCTGGACCTCAAACTTGGGCGAAGGTTCATCTTCCAACAGGACAACTACCCCAAACACAAGATAAGGAATGGCTACGGGACAATTCTGCGAATGTCCATGAGTGGCCCAGACTTAAACCCAATTAAGAGATCTGAAAATGGCTGTGCACCAACACTTCCCATCCAACCTGATGGAGCTTAAGAGGTCATGCAAAGAAGAACGGGAGAAACTGCCCAAAAATAGGTGTGCCAAGCTTGTAGCATCATACTCAAGAAGATTTGAGGCTGTAATTGGTGCCAAAGGCGCTTCAACAAAGTATTGAGCAAAGGCTGTGAATAAGGACAGGCTCAGGCGTGTTCGCAGCTCCACATGCCCAAGCCCACCAGGAAGCTTGCAATGCGTAGCGCTAATAACAGGCAGTGAGACATTTCCCGATCTGCAGATGCACAGTGTAAGCTACCTAGTGGGCTCGGGCATGTGAAACTGCGAACACGCCTGAGCCCATCCTTGGCTGTGAATACTTGTGTACATGGGATTTTTTATATTTTTTTATAAATTTGCAAGGATTTCAAACAAACATCTTTTATGTTGTCATTATGGGGTATTGTTTGTAGATTTATTGTGGAAATTAAGGAATTTAATCCATTTTGGAATATTGCTGTAACCAGTGGCGGTGCATCCATAAGGGGGCGCCTGAATTACAGCCTCAGGAGGTGTTTTTGAAGCACCCGATTAGAGACCTATCCTCCAATAGGCATCAAAAAAGGTGACCTGCGAGCGCCATACTTGGCGCTCGCAGTCCACCCAGGTGTGTTAGAAAAGCAAATTAAAATTTGCTTTTCAAACACTGAACTGCCTCTCAGCGAATCGGGTGCTCGTGTCTGTTACTCGACACCACTCATCGCCGTCACCCGCTTCCCCACCAAGATGGGGTAAGTGCCGGGCAGACGGCGAGCTGGCGGGGGTCACAGTGTTGCTGCATTTGGGCACAGTGAGGCTGCAATTGATGGGGGGGGGGGGGGGTTCCAGAATGTTTGCACTCCTTCAAAAATTCTGAGCACCAGTCGCCACTGGCTGTTGCATAACAAAATATGGAAAAAGTGAAGCGCTGTGAATACTTTCCCAGATGCACTTTATGCTGTAAAGTTCATACCTGGTCTGGCCAGTCACTGTAATGTACTTCCAGACATGAGAAGGACTTGCAGCGATGCAGAAGGGTGACAAATGTGGAAACATTTTATACTTTCCGGATGCACTGTAGTTATTTCGGACCAACATGCAAGTATGCATATCTTATGCCTTACAGGGCAGCTCACATTCCCAGTACTAGTCTGCACTGCTATCTTCTGGGGAGTGAGCCGAGTGTCTTCCCCCCCTCTGTATTCCGACTACAAAGGTGGGGCGAGGGGGTCACTTAGTACTGCCGCCAATCACAGAACATCTTGCATGCTGTTCAATGGATAGATGAAGGCATTCTCTGATTGGACGAGGTAGGGGAAGAGCGGTCAGTATTAGTATGTTGATTGGGAAGGCAAAATGTAAGCAGAGCTTTAATCTGCAATGATACATGGATCCTGTGTACTGATTACTACTTACAAGGACCCCTTATTATCTGATTAATACATCTTTATACTTAAAGTCCAATAATAGTCTTGCACATACGAACAGACTCTTGGTGGGATGTAAGTACTATAGCAGAAGATTATCACATGGTGGTGACAAGAAGCAGATCTCACTGTGATACACACACAGCATAAGGAGCCTACCAGCTCCACACACATCACCCCTCATTGCCGTATACACCATAACCCCTCCACACTACACTCCTCACCTGCCCTGTCTCTCCACTCTGTTCTTCCCGTCCCTCTGACCTCTGTCGCTCGTATTACGTCACTCAGCCATTACACTCTGCTAGGAGACCTGCAGCCATGTGTTTCCTCACAGCGCCCCCTGCTGCTTCTTCTTTATGTTACATGTCAGTGAGGGCTGCAAGCAGGGAAGTGCAGCTCACAATTAAAGCAGAGTTCCAGGCTTTTTTTTTGTTTATTAAAAGTCAGCAGCTACAAAAAGCGCAGCTCCTGACTTTTAATAAACAGACACTCATCTGTCCCACAGTCCAGCGACGTCGCACGGAGCCTCGCTCCTCCCCCCTCCTCTCCTTGGTGCCTCCCTTGGAACTGTGGGCACCAAGCCGTGACAGCTTGCGGCTTCGCGGCCGGGCGTGCACTGCACATGCGCAAGTCGTGCTGCGCTCTCCCAGTGGACAGGTGTTCCATCAGATATGATGACCCGTCAGAAAATTGTTAACAGAAGTGACATTCTGTAAAAGTGTGTCCTTCGCGCTACTATATAGAATAGTGTGACTGTGTAAAAACAAAAAGTGATAAAATAATATACAAAACGGCTGCAAAACCTAATAATGTTCACAATACAATGCACAAGATCACTCATTTATTCCAGAAGTGACATTCTGTTGCCGCCATCTTGCTACACTCCGCACTCCTCCACCGAGAAGGGGACAAGCGGACATCTTGTTACATCAACCAGAGTTTTGTATATCAGTTATTTTTAACAGAAAACTGAGCTTATAAGGTGAAATACAGTATTTAGAAATCCAACAGACTGTTTATAATGTTGAATTTTAAAAGCAGCAGCAAACCTGCTAACCTCACAGGTTTGCTAATGTCACAGAGCGCTTTTATAATTCAACATGTAAACAGTCTGATGGATTTCCAAATCCGGTATTTCACTATATATGCTCCATTTTCCTTTAAAAAAATAACTGTGAAATGCAAAACTCTGGTGGGTGTAACAAGATGTCCGCTTGTCTCCATCCTGGTGTATCCTTACTGTGGAGGAGTGTGGGGGTGTAGCAAGATGGTGGCGACGGAACGTCACTTCTGTTACCAATTCTGATGGGTCGCCTTATCTGACGGAACACAGGCAATCTTCTGGGACCTGTCACATGTCCCAGAAGATTGCAGAGAGGGAGGGACCACCTAGGGGGAGAGGAGGAGCCGCCTAGGCAGCCCGTAGGCAGGAACAGGAAGTGGGACTTCAAGTCCCACTTAAAAAGAAGCACCCACTACCCCCCCCCCCCCCAAAAAAAAATGACATGCCAAATGTGGCATGTAAGGGGGCGAGGAGTGCTTAAAGCGGAAGTTCCACTTTTGGGTGAAACTCTGCTTTAAAGCTATCATTTATTTTGTTTTCACTGAAACGACACAGCAAAAGTAATATACATTTTCTTCTGAAAAGCATGTAAAAACTGAAAAAAAATTGGCTTGAAAATTACTGACAAAAAACTAACTGGTAAAGCTTTCTTTTTTTGGGGGGATAGAGTGGCAGGGGATTAGAACACCTGTCAGGTTTTTCTTGCTGTCTGTGTCTCTTATTATCAGAGACAGGAATCAGAAATCTTCCAATGGGGACACTAATGTGGTGACAACCCTAGATTTCTTCTCCCTTCCTGTTTCGGTTATGGGAAAGGCCACTTTCACACTGAGGCGCTGGCCGCGTTGACGATAAAATGCAACTTTACCATCGTGTTTAGCAGTGTTTTTTGGCCACTAGCAGGGCACTTGTAACCCCCGCTAGCCAAAAAAGGGTTAAAAGCGCCCACAAAGCGTCACTGCCGAATCACTTTGACGGCGCTGGCCATTGATTTCAATGGCAGGGGCGGTTTAGGAGCGCTGTATACACCGCTCACGCACTGCCCCAAGGATGCTGCTTGCAGGACTTTTTTTTCCTACAGCACTCGGGCTTTCACACTGGGGTTTTAGAAGAGGCAGTTTACAGGGGCTATTTTCAGCGCAAAAACACCTCAGTGTGAAAGTGGCCGAAGTGAAGGGAAATTTACCCTATAAGAAACACACCCATGCGATCCGATTCCTGTCTGAATTCACAGTTCACAATGTGATCTGCGAACTGATCTAGGGGTGTAGGGGTTTGTATTGAAACCCACAGTGGTTCGTTGAGGGCAGTGTGAACCGCTGGCGATTAACCAATTCCCGCCCGGTCAATAACAGTAAGTGGTTCTGAAATCCTGACTGGACGTCTATTGACGTCCTGCAGGATTTCATGCCCGCGCGCAGCGATCGGTGATGCAGGGTGTCAGTCAGCCTCTGGCGGAGGCTCTTTACCACGTGATCAGCCGTGTCCAATCACGGCTGATCACGATGTAAACAGGAAGAGCCGTTGATGGCTCTTCCTCACTCGTGTCTGACAGATGCGAGTAGAGGAGAGCCGATCGATGGCTCTCCTGACAGGGGGGGTTCACGCTGATTGTTTATCAGTGCAGCCCCCCCTCGGATCGCCACACTGGACCACCAGGGAAGCCCACACTGGACCACCAGGGAAGCGCAAAAAAAAAGGGGGCAAAAAATAAGTCAGTAAAAAAAATAAAAAAAGGGCAATAAATAAAAAGATGCCAATCAGTGCCCACAAATGGGCACTGACTGGCAACATGGATCCATCAGTGCCACCCCACAGTGTCCATCAGTGCCACCCCACAGTGTCCATCAGTGCCACCCCACAGTGCCCATCCATGCCCAGTGCCCACCTATCAGTGCCACCCATAAGTGCCGCCCATGAGTGCCCATTTGTGCCGCCTATGAGTGCCCATCAGTGCCACCCATGAGTGCCCATCAGTGCTGCATACCAGCGCTGCCAATCAGTGCCCATCAGTGCCACCTCATCGGTGCCCATCAGTACTACCTCATCGATGTCCATCAGTGCCATCTCATCGGTGCCCATCAGTGCCGCCATATCAGTGTCCGTAATTGAAAGAGAAAACGTATTTACAAAAAAAAAACAGAAAAAAATAAAAACTTTATTTTTTTCAAAATTTTCAGACTTTTTTTAGTTGTTGCGCAAAAAAAAAAAAAAACGCAGAGGTGATCAAATACCACCAAAAGAAAGCTCTATTTGTGGGGGAAAAAAGGACGCCAATTTTGTTTGGGTACAGTGTAGCATGACCGCGCAATTGCCATTCAAAGTGCAACAGCGCTGAAAGCTGAAAATTGGCTTGGGCGGGAAGGTGCTTAAGTGCCTGGTATGGAAGTGGTTAAGGTGCGATGTGGGAACCCATTCACAAGTGTGAACCCAGCCTAAAAGTGATTGTAGAATCCGACTGCAGTGTTATGGTGAGCTTTAGGCCTCGTACAGACGGGCAAACATGTACGATGAAAACGGTCCTTATGGTGGTTCTGCTGGGGTCTGCTGCTGATGTTCATTGAAGTCCCAGCTATAGAAGAGATAGGGGGTCTATTTCTAATTACTACTGGAGCTAAGGATTTGGTCCAGAGGACCAACTGAAGAGTGCCTGGTGGGAGCTGGGAGGTGTGCAGCTGCAATGGGAAATTGTGAGTGCTGATCCAAGCTCTAGAATCCAGTGACTGTGTACTGCTCCATTTTGGGGGACCAGTGGTAGTCCTTTCACTGCAACTGCTCCTACAGGGTATCAATTCTAGCTTTCCCCTTGCGTAGCAAAATCTCTGACCTCTTCCATTCTAATGGGAACCTTCAAGGGCAAAGATAACTGAAATCCTTCTTTAAGTGGTGGGTTGTAAGGCATAGTGGGTGCAAATGTGGTGAAAGTCATTGGACGCCAAACACTTCTTGGATGTAAAAGAGGTTTTATTTCTTTGACAGTCCTTTTTATATTTTGTAGGTGAAAGAGGGTTAGGGCCAGGACATCCTTAAGTAGTTGCAAATTCAAATTGCAGACTTCAAGACTTCAACAGGGGAACAGCCGTACAGGGAAAGGCCCCAGCAAGGTGCAACTTCTGCATGTGCAGGATTGCTGTCTCCTGTGGTAACAGTACTTAAACAGTTCCCAACTCAAAGTAACAGTTTTCTCAGCTGTACTACAACTTCTCCTTGTAGTTCTTGAGCTCCTGGTCTCTCACTGGACCCTCTGATTTACGTGAGCTCCTCAAGGCTTCTGTAGTGGTATCTCCCTCAAGCGTCACCCATGCTGCCCCGCTGGGTCCCTAGCTTCGCAGTTCAGATACTTTCAAGCTTCACCCCTGCTGACTGGCTCAGTCCCTAGCTTGACACACAAGGCTGCTCTGCAAGTGTCACTTCTGCTGGTTGGGTCCCTGACTTTATCACCGCCTGAAGTTTACAGATTCTCCACCGTGCTTCTGGACTTGCTTCAGTTACTCACTGTGGTCCCTTTGTGGTGACAGCCTCCCCTCTACCTCTGACTACTGACAGAATCTCTCAACAGAAACGCAGGAGAAAGTCTCTGTGTTGTTGACCAAGACGAAGGCAGAGATCATCTGAACTGGAAGGCTTAAGTAGGCAGGACTGACGAGCAGGATCATGAACAGGTGAGTCAGTGTGGAAAGATAGGAGCTGGCAATTAGCCGCCAGCTGAGCGGGCAGCTCAGAGAAGGAAGGGCTGAGCACAGCCCTGACAGTACCCCCCCCCCCTCCTCAATGATCCACCCCCTCGGAGGACCACCGGGCTTGAGGGGAAAACGTCTATAGAAATCACAGAGGAGGACAGTGGCATGTACATCTGAGGATGAGACCCTCCGGACCGTACCCTTTCCAATGCACTAGGTACTGTATGCGCCCATGGAACCTACGGGAGTCAACAATGGACTGTACTTCATACTCCTCATGGTTCTCAACCTGTATAGGGTGAGGACGTGGCACTGAGGTGGTAAATCGGTTGCAGACCAAAGGTTTCAATAAGGAGACATGAAACACATTTGAGATACGCATACTAGAAGGAAGGTCCAACGCGTAAGCTACTGGGTTTATCCTGCGAAGGATACGGAAAGGCCCAATAAACCGAGGCACGAACTTCAGAGAAGGAATACGAAGTCGGAGGTTGCGAGATGACAGCGAGACTCTGTACCCAACCTGGTAGGAAGGCACAGGCAGGTGTCTGCGGTCAGCATGGAGTCTGTACCAATCGTTGCAAAGCCTCCTGGACTTGTGCCCAAGTGGAACGAAGACCACGGAGATGCTCCTCTAACGCAGGAATACTCTGCGGAACAAACGAGTCAGGCAACATGGAAGGTTGGAAACCATAGTTTGCCATAAACGGAGACAATCGGGAAGCAGAATTTAAAGCACTATTGTGAGCAAACTCCCCCCACGGTAAAAGGTCAGACCAGTTGTTATGATGGTCAGAAATATAGCAACACAGGAATTGCCCCAAGGACTGATTGGCTTTTTCTGCGGCCCCATTAGACTGTGGGTGTCAGAACCTGTACTCACCGAGACCGAGATGCTGAGGGCGGCTCACCTTTGCGACCCTGTGCAGACCACTCCCTGGAGTTGGGACAGAGGAGGGACGGCACAAGGAGGCACCGGCGCCGGGAGCTGGCAGGAAGACTTGGTGCAGCTGACAGAAGCAGGGCAGGTGCAGAAGACTGGACACAAGCGTTGGTCAGGCAGGAACTGGTAGGTGAGTCTGGTAGGGTCCACAGGAGATGAGGGCAAATCCGAGTCACAAGCCGAGGGTCAAGGGCAGGAGAGTTCAGAGGGAGTCCATGAGAGCAAGCCAAGGTCAAGGGGCAGGAGACAACAGCAATCCAGGTAACGTTAGCCAAAGGGTCAGAGGTTCCAGGTGAGAGGAGAGTCGTCAGGAATTCCGGGTCAAAACAGGCAGGTACGGCAACAGGTAAACACATAGGAGCTGAAGACAAACCAGCAACCTGTTCAGGGAAGGCTGCTGGTTTAAATAGGAATGTCCGGCCTCTGGCCCCAGGGTTGCCGCATACGTGCACGTGCGCGCTTCCACGCACACGGCGCGCTGCCGTACCGCGCATGCGTGCGCGCAAACCACGCACAGGCATGCGCCGAAATGTCATTCTACTGGGCATGTGCGGGAATCTGTCAGAGATGGAGCTAGTACCCTGACAGTGCCCCCCCCCAAGGGGCGGACTCCGGACGCCCAAACTGGTCATTATCTCCGGGTGTTCCAGGTGAAAGGCCCGAATCAGGCGAGGGGCATGGAGATTCCGGGAAGGCTCCCAAGAGTTATCTTCAGGGGGATATCCCTTCCACTTTATAAGGTATTGCAACTGCCTTCCTCTTTTCCTGCAGCTCAAGATAGCCTCCACCTCAAATTCTTTTTCACCCTCAATCTCCACTGGTGGAGGTGGCAGTTCTTCTCTACCGTTGAAGGGGTCAGACACAACGGGCTTAAGCAGAGAGGCGTGAAACACAGGGTGGATCTTGTAGGACCTGGGTAAAGCCAACTCAAAAGCTACTGGGTTGATTTCTCGCCTGATCTCAAATGGCCCGATGAACCTTGGACCCAGCTTCCGAGAGGGAATAGGTAACTTGAGGTTGATGGCGGATAGCCAGACCTTCTCACCCACTTTGAAGACAGGGCAATCCTTCCTCCCCTTGTCATGGAACCTCTTATAGTCCTGCTGAGCTTGCTGCATGCTTTCCTGTAACTTCTGAAAGTTTTGCTGGATGCAGGTCACACGTTCCTGGACCGCTGGCACAGATGTTTCCGGGATGGAGTCCGGCAAAAAGGAAGGGTGGAAACCGAAGTTAGCCCAGAACGGGGTTTGGTTTGTGGAAGAATGTATGGAATTATTGTAAGCGAACTCGGCTGTAGATAACAAGGACGACCAATCGTCTTGGGAGACTGAGCAAAAACATCGTAGATACTGTTCTAGCGTTTGATTAGTGCGCTCTGTCTGGCCATTACTTTGAGGGTGATAGGCCGAGGACAGACAGATCTTCACTTCCAAAGCTCTGCAAAGTTCCTTCCAAAATTTGGATGTGAATTGAGTACCTCTGTCAGATACTATGCTTTTGGGCACTCCATGGAGCTTGATAATCTCTTTAAAAAAGATTTTGGCTGTGTCTGCCGCGGAGGGCGTACCCACCATGGGCAAAAAATGCGCCATCTTGGACAGACGGTCCACCACGACTAGGATCGTGGTAAACCCGGCTGAAGGAGGCAAATCGACAATAAAGTCCATGGAGATGTCAATCCAGGGCCGTTCTGGGATAGGAAGGGGTTTCAGCAGCCCCCAGGTCTTCGTGTTTGGCCCCTTACTCCGCTGGCAGCGAATGCAGGAAGAGACATAATCCTTGCAGTCGGACCTCCATTTAGGCCACCAGAAGGAGCGAGAGATCAGTTCGGAAGTTTTACGGGTACCAAAATGGCCAGCCAATTTACGATCATGGAAGGTGCTGAGGATTAACTGTCTTGCCTCTGTTGGAACAAAAATCTTCCCACGAGACCACAGCAGGTCGTCCTTTTTCTCCAAGGAGGAAACCTCATGATCAGGGCACCGTTGGCATGCGGTCTTTAGAGCAGTCAACAAATCTGTTTGAGGGAGAAGCAAAAAATTTTGAGGTGACAGGATCGTGCTGGGCTCGGAAGTATCGGGCGTCTCTGGAAACATCCTGGAGAGGGCATCAGCTTTTCCATTTTTTGCGCCAGGATGATAGGTAATATGGAAATTGAAGCGAGCAAAAAAAAGAGCCCAACGGGCTTGTCTGGGCCTAAGGCGTTTTGCAGACCGTAAGTATTCCAGGTTCCTGTGGTCAGTGAAAATGATAATGGGATGCGCTGCCCCCTCCAGCAGGTACCTCCACTCCTCCAGTGCAAATTTTATGGCCAGTAGTTCTCTGTCGCCTACGTCGTAATTGCGCTCAGGAGGACTTAGTTTCCGAGAGGCGTAGGCTACTGGGTGAAGAAGCGACTTCGGTCCCTGTCTCTGGGAAAGAATAGCGCCTGTAGCAGATTCCGAGGCGTCCACTTCTAGAACAAAAGGTAACGTAGAATCCGGATGACAAAGTACAGGTGCCGAGGTAAAGGCCGTTTTGAGTTTGATAAAGGCCTCCTGAGCCTCTTGTGGCCACTGGAAGCGGTGCCCCTGGCGGGTCAACTTGGTGATGGGAGAAACAATTGATGAAAAACCGATGATGAATCGTCTATAAAAATTGGCGAAGCCAATGAAGCGCTGAACGCCCTTTTTGTCTGTTGGAGGTGCCCACTCCTGAATAGCACTGATTTTCTGGGGATCCATGGCTACCCCATGCACAGAAATGATAAATCCTAAAAATTGCACTGATGTCTTTTCGAACTCGCATTTTTCTGATTTGAGATAAAGCCGGTGTTGTCTCAAGATGGTGAGAACCTGCCTGACATGTTGCCGATGTAATTCTTTTGTGGCTGAAAAGATGAGAATATCGTCCAAGTAGACTACGAGGAAGTCATCTAAAAATTGTCGAAAAATGTCATTGACTAGATGCTGGAAGGTGGCGGGCGCATTACAGAGCCCAAAGGGCATGACCAGATACTCGAAGTGCCCGAATCTGGACCTGAACGCAGTCTTCCACTCATCTCCTGCCCTTATTCGGACCAAATTGTAGGCGCCCCGGAGGTCCAATTTAGAAAAAACCTGAGCTGATCGGAACCTTTGAAAGAGCTCGGGGATTAGAGGCAGCGGGTACCGGTTCTTGATGGTAATTTTGTTTAACTCCCTATAATCAATGCAGGGTCTAAGCGATCCATCTTTTTTCTCGACAAAGAAGATCCCCGCCCCCGCTGGCGAGGAGGAGGGACGGATGAACTTCTTACTTAAATTTTCTTCAATATAGACCTTGAGGGTCTTCAACTCAGTCTCAGACAAGGGGAATATGCGCCCAAAGGGAATTTCAGATCCGGGCAAGAGGTCAATGGGGCAGTCATATGACCGATGTGGTGGGAGACAATCGGCTTGTTTTTTGTCCTTGAAGTCTAGGTAGGCTGGAGGAACATGCTGTAGGTCTTCAGGTGGAGTAGCTAGCGTGGAGCAGGCGACTGGAGCGGGTGCGAGACAGTGCTGGGAACAGTAGGTGGAAGGGAAGCTGACTTCTTTCTTGAGCCAATCAATGCAGGGCCGATGAACTTGTAGCCAAGGGAGACCCAGAATGATAGGGAACATGGGGGACGGGATCAAGTCCAAACAGAGGAACTCCCGGTGCCCAGAATCTGAGATGGCACAAAGAGGAAGGGTTTCCTGGGTAATCAATCCGGAACGGGGAAGAGAGCCATCAGCCAGATGAACTTGCAGCTGAAAATCCTTGGTACGGCAGGGGATACGCAGCTTTTGGGCCAAGGATGAGTCCAAGAAGCAGCTGCAGGCCCCGGAATCAATTATCGCCGGCAGACGTGTTGCCCCTTCCGGGAGCTGTAGGGAAAGAAAGAGGATAACATAAGTCTGAGGCAAACTGGTAACAGGGAAATTGATAGCAGATGGAGGTTTCGACTTACAAGGCCTTACTGGGCAAGTGCGCAAAAAGTGTCCGGCGGCTCCGCAGTACAGACAGAGGTTAGATTGACGCCTCCGGAGTCTTTCTTCTGGAGTCAGAGGGGCCCTTACTATACCAAGCTGCATCGGCTCTGGGTCGGGTAATGAGGTGTTTGGTGGAGCTGGGTGAGGCGGAGGTACTGGAGCATATCTTGGTGGAACCCAGTTAGGCCGGTTGGACTGGAACCTCTCCGAACGACGTTCTCGAAGGCGCCTATCCAGCTGAGTGGCGGTTTGGATTAAATCCTCCAGAGAGGCAGGGGGTGCCGACCTTGCAAGCTCATCCTTTAGGTTCTCAGAGAGGCCCTGGCGGTATTGGTACCTGAGGGCCAACTCATTCCAGCCTGTGTCAGCAGACCACTTTCTAAATTCGGCGGTGTAGTCTTCCACCGGCCGTCTCCCTTGATTTAAGCTGTGCAGAGTACCCTCTGCGGTGGCTGCACGTAGGGGGTCGTCGTATAATTTCCCCATGTGGGTGAAGAAGGTGTCCATAGAGTCAAGTATTGGACTGCGTTGTTCCATTAAGGAGTGTGCCCATGCTTGAGGCTCCTCAGAAAGGAGAGAGATTACGAATCCAACCTTAACAGCTTCGGTCGCAAAAGTTCTAGGTTGCAAGGCCAGGTAAAGGGAACAGGCATTCTTGAAAGCCCGATATTTCCGGCGGTCGCCTGAGAATCGCTCGGGCATGGAGACCCGGGGTTCGGGATTACTCCCCATCATGGCAGGGCTTGCAGGAGCTTGGGCAGCAGAAGGTCCGGGTGAAGAGGCTAGGGCCGCAGTGGATGGACCTGGGGAACCGGCCAGTTGTTGGAGGCGGCCATCAATCTGGAGGTAGCCTTCCTGAAGCTTCTGGACTGCCTCTGTTAAGGCGGAGACCTGTTGGCACAGCGTCTCAAAGGGTGAGCGCGCCCTGTCGGTCTCAGACATCGGGCTGGTTTGTACTGTCAGAACCTGTACTCACCGAGACCGAGATGCTGAGGGCGGCTCACCTTTGCGACCCTGTGCAGACCACTCCCTGGAGTTGGGACAGAGGAGGGACGGCACAAGGAGGCACCGGCGCCGGGAGCTGGCAGGAAGACTTGGTGCAGCTGACAGAAGCAGGGCAGGTGCAGAAGACTGGACACAAGCGTTGGTCAGGCAGGAACTGGTAGGTGAGTCTGGTAGGGTCCACAGGAGATGAGGGCAAATCCGAGTCACAAGCCGAGGGTCAAGGGCAGGAGAGTTCAGAGGGAGTCCATGAGAGCAAGCCAAGGTCAAGGGGCAGGAGACAACAGCAATCCAGGTAACGTTAGCCAAAGGGTCAGAGGTTCCAGGTGAGAGGAGAGTCGTCAGGAATTCCGGGTCAAAACAGGCAGGTACGGCAACAGGTAAACACATAGGAGCTGAAGACAAACCAGCAACCTGTTCAGGGAAGGCTGCTGGTTTAAATAGGAATGTCCGGCCTCTGATTGGCCCCAGGGTTGCCGCATACGTGCACGTGCGCGCTTCCACGCACACGGCGCGCTGCCGTACCGCGCATGCGTGCGCGCAAACCACGCACAGGTATGCGCCGAAATGTCATTCTACTGGGCATGTGCGGGAATCTGTCAGAGATGGAGCTAGTACCCTGACAGTGGGTGATACGCAGAGGAGAGAGCAAGCTGAATTCCCAACTGTGCACAAAAAGCTTGCCAGAACCGGGACACAAACTGACTACCCCTGTCTGAGACAATCACCTTGGGTAGCCCATGTAAATGAAAGATCTCCCGAGCAAAAATGGAAGCCAGTTCCTTAGAAGTGGGCAACTTCTTAAGTGGATTACAATGAGACATTTTGAGAACCGGTCTACCACTGTCAGGGAAGGTTCCACCTGCTGATGACACTGCCTGATATTTGGCGTGCAGTACTGTGGTCCACCAGCAGGTGTCTCTTGGCAGTCTGGAACTGCCAGGGCAGCTTTCCCCTGTTTGAGGTACTATGTGATCTTTGGGCCGCAGTACTGGCGTCCACCAGCGGGTGGTTTCTGGCAGTGTGGGGCCGTCATCATCTCCTGCTGTCAGGCATCACCTGAGTCTGATTGCAGGAGATGTGTATAAATACCCAGCAGACACACTCATACCTTGCCTTGGTATCTTTCCTTGCGTCCTGACCCTGAACCTAAGAAGCTCTGTATCTGTACTAGATCCTGTTCCTGTCTGTTACCTGAACCCTGAGCCTTGTACTTGTACCCGTCCCTCCTGTGATCCATCCATCCTCTCCTTGTCCTGTTTGTCTTCCCTTTCCCCAGCTGCTGCCCTCCCGTTAAAGACCCTAGCCTGGCCCTGTTTATGATTCTAGTTTTCCTCATTACTTAAAGTAAATATTTGTCTGTTACTGTTATTTGTGGGTTCTGTTTGGTATTGGTTGCTGTGTGGTATTGGAGGTGGTTGTATTTATATTATTTCACTTATATTTAATAAATCATTATATTTGATTTGCACATGTTTTGGGTTTCTTCTGTTGCATTCCACACAGTTCTGGTCTTATCTGATACATGACAACCACCATAAGGATAACTGTGTTGCTCTGGGAGTTGGATAACTCCACAATGAAATCCATAGACAGGTGGATCAAGGGCCTCTCTCTATTGGGTATGGGTTGTAGGAACTGGAAGGTGTCGTGGAGTCTTACTCTGAGCACACATGGAACAGGCAGCCACGAAGGCGGTTACATCAGCACGTAGACTAGGCCACCAGAATTGTTGGGAAATGGCCTAAAAGAGTTGATTCTTCCCAGGGTGGCCAGCAGCTTTGGGAGAATGGTAAGTTTGGAGCACGGCAGTATGGAGACTCTCTGGGACAAAGCAGCGGTCACACAGTTTCTCAGGAGGAGCATCGACCTGAGCAGCAAGAATTTTGTCACCCAAAGGAGAAGTGAGACTGGTGCAAACTGTAGCTAGAATTCGATCAAGAGGAAACACAGGAATCAGAATTGACTCCGACTCCATCTTGGAAGTGGAGGAAAATTGTCTTAACAAAGCATCAGCCCTTACATTCTTAGTACATGAGGCTCTTGCCAGCAGAAGCGGAGCGCGCGGGAACGTCAAATACCCTTTTGAAAGAAGCCACAAATTCTGGGTAACTCAGGACCACAGGTTTTTGTGTCTCCCATCGAGGGTTTGCCCAGGTCCAGGCTCTCTCAGAAAGCAAAGATATCACAGAACCTACTTTGCTTCTGTCCGTGGGAAACGCCTGGGGCAGCATCTCAAAGTATATGTCAACCTGGTTAAGAAACCCTCTGCATTGAACTGGATCGCCCCCAAATCGCTGGGGAATCGGAGCGGAACCAGACATACCTCTGCCTGCACAGAGACCGGAGCAGCAGCAGGGATGGCCTGCAACACAGGTTTTACCAGAGCAGCCACAGTGGGAGATTCCAAGTGAGCATTTGTAACACCATGGCAAACTGACCCAAGCGGTGATCTTGGTCATTTAATCTGGAAAAAATATTACCAACAAGTGAATTGACTGCATTTTCTGAATTCATGGCAGAATAAGAGCCGGTTCACACTGGGGAGACTCGTCAGGCGACTCAGCCGCCTGACGAGTCGTGTCCCATTGTATGCAATAGAACCGTTCTAATAGGAGCGACACAAGTCCCTGTTCTTGTACGACTTCGGGGGCGGCTCGGGGCGACCTGCATTGACTTCTATAAAGAGGTCATTTTGCAGGTCGCCTCTGAAGTCGTCTTCAGGACGCCTTGCGGAGTCGCCCCCGAAGTCGTGCTGCCTAAGTGTGAACCGGCTCTTACAGTTAAATCACACTTGTTTAATACTAATTTAAAGATAAACAGAGTAAGCGTAGTCAAAACATAGCCAGAATTCAGGAACTGTATTGGATAGTCAGCCAAGCCAAATATCAGAGAGCCAGAGATATACGTAGTAGAACAGCAAGCAGGATCAGCAGCTAGAAGGGATGTCAGCTGAGCAAAGTCTTCAACAGCAACGCAGGAGAAAGTCTCTGTGATGTTGACCAAGGCAAAGGCAGAGATCATCTGAACTGGAAGGTTTAAGTAGGCAGGACTGACGAGCAGGATTAACAACAGGTGAGTCACTGTGGAGAGATAGGAGCTGGCAATTAGCTGACAGCTGAGCGGCCAGCTCAGAGAAGGAAGGGCTGAGCCCAGCCCTGACACCAGCGCACCACACTATAGAAAACTTTAGGCTTAACTGTGTAACATAGAGCCGCATATCAAAATATCTCGATCAGCTCCTAAATCTCTGTAGAGCCCCAGTTCCTTTGTCGTCCTATCCCCTCCGCTACACGTGTTGACACAGAGTCACATGTCTTCCCCAGGGGGATCCCCCTGAGGAAGACACGTGACCCCCAAGAGGCGACGGGAGAAGTTACGGGAGTGTTTACACAGTCGGGAGGACTGGGAGGCATGCCTGAGAGGACTGAGATGGAGCAGTCTTGGTTGGGTGCAGAGCCAGTCTGGAGGCTTGTGGTGGCATGGGCAGTGGAAGGGGGCAGCTGCAGCCAGGAGGGCTGGCAGTGCCTGAAGAGGTGGTGCTGGGAGCAGCTAGCACTGGGACTTTTAAATATTTTTGCTACACCATAGGGGCCCACAGTCCCTGTCTGCAAAGGGCATCTGCTTTGAGCCTGGCTGAGCCACTGTCAGGCCTACCATACTAGCTGGTCCAGAAAGTACAAGCAAGTGAAGTGCTTGAGGTGTTAAGGAGAGATTGTCTGCAAGCAAGTGAAGTGCTGGAGAGAGAGAGAAAGGAGACTGTATATATTATGAATGTATATAGTTGGTCCCAACATTGACTGTCAATTATCTCATAATTTCCCTATCCCTATCCAAGTTAAATTCCCCTCAATAAAATACAAAAAAACAAGCGCAAGGACTGTTACACGACTTTGGATGCTTGAAATTGCGTGCCTGGCTGGGCAGGATGAGAGATGGACCACTACACTCAGCAGCCCCTATGGGGGTACCGCTACAAGTGGTATGCACAGTGACATGTATGTAATGTTTGTAGCATGCATTGAAATAATTGTGGTACATCCAGGGCCGATCCGCCCTATACGCATGCTACGCAACATGCGTAGGGCCCCGCAAATGACTCGGGGGGCCCCTGATTTTTCGTCTTCGTAGCCGCCGCTAGAGGTCCGCGGCCTCCAACGGCTGCCATTTTCTTGAAGACCGCCGCCGCTAGAGGTCCGCAGTCGGGCGGAGACAATGTCTCCGCCGGCCGCCATTTTCTTGAAGACCAATGGCACCACTGTCCACTGTTCTGTAATGGCAGTGGAGAGAGAGTCTCTGCTGCTGGGGGATCATACCTGGTGTAAGGAGGGACTCCACTGGGAATACCTGGTGTAAGGGGGGACTCCGTTGGGAATGCCTGATGTAAGGAGGGGCTCCGCTGGGGACACCCGATGTAAGGAGGGGCTCTGCTGGGAATGCCTGTTGTAAGGAGGGACTCCGCTGGGGACACCCGATGTAAGGAGGGGCTCCACTGGGAATGCCTGATGTAAGGAGGGACTCAGGGCTTTCACTGATTCTGCATTATGGTGAGTTTAATAATTTCATTCTATATTACAATGTAATAATAGAAATAATGCGCTTCAATCATCCTGACACCATAACAACCATGGTGCCAACACCAGAGTATCTTTATCTGCTGATTTGTTAAACTTTCTGGAATACACATACAATTGTGGTGTAGGATCTGGGCCTGCTGTCCCTCCATCCCTCTTTCTTTCTCCCTTTTCTCTCTTTCTCTCTGTAGAGCCCCCTTACTTTCAGTGTGGGCACTACACTAAAGTTAGTGGGGAATGGGAGAGTTAATTTTTGCTCCCATTCACGATTTGTTAAATTTGGGCTGCTGTCATTCCGGAACTGTCCTATGGGTCAGTCTGTGTTCCAGGGGTGCGACCGCATCCCAGGGCGACAGTTGGCGATAGAGAGGTTCTGGCAGAGCCACTTTTCCCCAGCAGCCAATTAGAGGAGTTTTCCCTCGCTGGGCATGCTGGGGAGGGGTATATCTGTGGCAGACGCCATTGATTCTTCTCTCTTCGCAGGGTCCGAGTTCCAGGTGCGGCATCCTCCTTTAGGGTGCGCGCATCCATGGACCCTGCCACCATGGCCTACCTGGCCAGAGTTGCGCACCATGCTGAGCTCTATCCTGATGTTGAAAGGGGCCCCAGCGACTTGCTGGGTCCTGGAATTTACTAGGAAGATCCTAGGCTGAAGAGGAGTTCTGAACGAACCATCGGGAGTCTGGTCACCGAGATACTGACAGGTACAGTGCAGCTGTCTACCGGTGATTCTAACTGAATTTACTGGGAGGATTCGCTCAATCCAATCATCGCTCATTGAATTTCTAAGCCTGTGGCAGAGGCCTGTTTCCTTCCAGCGATCTACAAGTGACACTTCGGCTGCCAGGCTTGTGGCAGAAGTCTGTCCGGGGGCACTTCACCCACTCTGGCTAGAGTGGCGACGAACTGATTTCACTGTTACTGAGAGCAGGATTGCTCTTTTAATATCTAAGGCCTGATACTTCCGTCTCCTTATGCTTCATCAACCTTTCCTATCCTACCTCATGTTTATGTTGGCCGTGTTGGGCCTTGGAATAAAGCATTCTAAAAAATTCAATTGATGACTGGACATTCGCTCACTGTTTTGGCTCACTGCTATCACCCCTAGACACACTACAGGGTAACTTAATACACCGATCCCAAAACAATCAGTGGGTCCTTCGGGAGTAGCGCTACATCTCTTTCTCTCCCTCTTTCTTTCTATCCCTCCTTTCTCTCCCTCTTTCTTTCTTTTCTTTCTCCCTCCATCCCTCATTCATCTCAGACTCTAACCACACCCCTCTGAGCCATGCCCACTATTCCGTGTAAACCACTCCCATTTTTTTGCCGCCGTAGAGGGCCCCTTATCAGAATTTTGCTTAGGGTCCCTGGGAGGTCAGGATTGGCACTGGGTACACCACAGCAAACTGAAAAGTTTAAAATTGGTGCAAAATATGGGGCTAACAGTGATGAAGAAACAAATGCATACCTCCCAACACTTTTTGAAAGATAAAAAGTGTATTTTGTATACAACTATATAGATCAGACCAAAATGAAGAGGACAGAGGGACATTGCCCCAAATCAGGGACAGTCCCTCAAAATCAAGGACAGCTGGGAGCTATACAAATGCCCCTGCCTTGGTGGTGTCACTGTAATTAAAAATATCATAGCATGGGTGGCGTCACTTAAAGGAAAAATGTTCAGCCTTGGTGATATTGCTGAAAGTAAAAAAAAGTCCCTGTGTCAGTGGTGTCACTGGAAGGAAAAACTGTCCTTGCGTGCGTGGTGTCACTGGAAAGAGAAATACTAGGGGGGAGGGGGGCTTTGCAAAAGAGAAGGTTAAAGTGGTAGTTCCCCCTCAAAAAAAAATGTTACCCTTAGATTGATGCTCATTTTGTCTAGGGGAATCGGCTAGTTGTTTTAAAATCGAAGCTGTACTTACCGTTGTAGAGAGCGATCTTCTCTGCCGCTTCCGGGTATGGTCTTCGGGTCTGGGCGTTCCTTCTTGATTGACAGTCTTCCGACAGGCTTCTGACGGTCGCATCTATCGTGTCACGATTTTCCGAAAGTAGCCGAACGTCGGTGCGCAGGTGCCGTATAGAGCCGCGCCGACGTTCGGCTTCTTTCGGCTACTCGTGACGCGATGGGTGCGACCGTCGGAAGCCTGTCGGAAGACTGTCAATCAAAATAGGAACGCCCAGTCCCGAATACCATACCCGGAAGCGGCGGAGAAGATCGCTCTCTACAACGGTAAGTACAGCTTTGATTTTAAAACAACTAGCCGATTCCCCTAGACAAAATGAGCATCAATCTAAGGGTAACAAGGGGGGAACTACCGCTTTAAGCCATGTTTTTGACCCTACCCTCTTGGCTACAAAGGCAGCAGTCACTCCTGTCTGTGAGGTGCAGGAGAAGCTCCCAATGTGCCACCCCTCCACATATTAATACTACACCTAGTAAGTAAGACGTTCAAAATGCTTTAAAATTCGGTTAAGGTATTGCAATGCTATCTAAAACAAAATGTACACAGAAAATACACTTTTACTCGCAGAGATGTAAATAAGAAATGATGCCTACAAAATAAATGATGTTGTCGCTGACAGCCTAAAACATTTTCACTTTCAATAGATGTTATTTGTGTTCCTTCACTGACTCGCAGCTCTGCCTGTTTATCTCATACCTGATGAGGGAAGCATTCTCCAACATTTCACTATGACTCAACTGTCATTCCTTTAAGGTTATAGACATTCCTCTCATTGGTTGACACACCTGCCATTATTGACTTCATGTGTGTCCTGGATTACAGCTCTGCCTCCCTTCCCCTTCCCCTCCCATATACCTGTAGGAGAGATTACTGGCAATACAGAATACAGGTAGAATTACACACTTATGTGTTTGAACGACTGATTTTTCTTCATGATGTTTCTGATATCTGGAATCTATACAAAGCTGCGATGACGAGAAAACTGCAGAAATGACTCATTGGGGACAGGATTACTTTGTCAAGTTGTTTGAAGCCTCAAGGACAAGACGGATCGTTTCATTTTTATATTGCTCTTCGTCTACTCCAGACAGTTTACAGCTTTCCAAACTTTCCATATAAGACATACTGCATGCTGGAACGTCCTTTAGAAATCGTGAAAACACCACTGTCTTATCTAAATATGTCCTATTTGTTAACGTCAAGACATTGACAGTTTTGAAAACTGGTAAGGTAACATATTTATCACAAGTAAAGATGTGTATATATATATATGTATTATACTGACGTGTCTAGTATGCAATGGACTTATGTAATACTGTATTTACTAAAGAGGAAGTGCTTACTGTAGAAATATCAGATGGATTTTGATTCTCTCTCTCTCTCGAAGGCCGAGAAAACTAGGAAACAAGAAAGCATCAATTTAGTTTTATGAATGATAATTTTTTCTAAAGTCACAAGGACTTGTTGAAAGGGGTGAAATATGATAAATGGTACTGGGTAAATTAAGAGATAGGGATTGTTAATTTAAAATTATTGTACATAAGCAACATGCATCACAACGATAATTTCCTATTTTATGTAATTTCTTAACTTAACCCAAAACTAAAAATGTAATATACGATTTATCAGATTACTAGTCCTTGATGTGCAGGCTGTATTTTTTTTTTTTTTTTCAAGCTCCTTTTGCTTTATTTTTACCTGATCTTCCTGCAAATAACACACTTCCTGTCTCTTGGTGGCTACGTCATTTCTCCACTGTATCTTTAGAGGGAGCCATAGTTGTCACCCTAGGATACTTTCCCGATATGGACTACAAACACGTCTGTACCTCTTCATCTCCATTACATCGGGGCAGAGCCATAGGTAGTTTACAATGAAATAGCTAGGAAGGGACATTTTTCTTCTGTGCAGCTCACAGGAAGTGACAAGGACACTGTATTCTTGGCAATGTAGCACTACCCCCGGCAAGGGCTGCTGATAACTGGTTCCCCTACTCCTACACAGCCAGGCAACAAGGATTCTTAATCTCGATCCAGACACTAGGAACAGTCTCTGAATTTGGTTTTGTTGTTTTAATAAGGGGTGATAACTTGGATGAGGAATCAGAATTATGAGATGCCCAGCTTCACTGAAACAATAAATGGCAACAACTTTCTCCTTATGTACAAGATCCGGAACTGTCCTACTTCCTGGATACTGACAGTCTTTTGTGATCAAAAGCAAAAGCTCCTTGAAGACTAGGAACTCTCAGTCCCTTTTAGAAAATAGCACAGTGTGTTGTAAGCTGCATTCAGGAATATCTCCAACTCCACCGTAGAAACTGCTCCCAGCTTTACTGCCTGCATGAACTACCAGCCCACCTGGCTGCTTGTCCACCAGCCCACCTGGCTGCTCCAAAGATCTTTCAGGGAAAGTGATAGGCGGGGTTAAGCACAACACTGTCCTCCTGCAAGCTTGCTACATGGGGCAATCTCTCCCCTTGTGAATCCCTGAGTGTGCTGATGTACTCACACTTTCCTCTTTGCTCCCTGCTGCTCCTTAGGCAAGATTCCTCCACAAACCGAGACACTATTAGGATCTTCCCAAGCCAGCCCAAGCTCAGCCTGGAGGCAGAGCCCCCTACCCAGACACAGGGGCCCCCTCCTAGGCCACCGGCAGTCTCCTCAGAGCTCCATCTTCCACCCCACTCCCAGGCTAGCATGGCTGTCAGGTCACCTGTGGCCAGGTGACAAGTGCACCCTGTAGGGGTCAGGGATGCACCGCAGGGAAGTGAACCCTATAGCCGAGTACTGCTGGCAGGGAGGAAGCGTGACCCAAGATCACCCAGGGCGCGGAGTCTAAGACCCAGTTTTGTATTCACCAGAGCCCTTGGTGGTAGGGATGGTCTTGGCCGCAACTGGGTCCAGGTCGCGTTCCCGGGATTCCTCAGGTCACAGTCCGCAGGGAGAAGGAGGAAGCAGCCAGCAAACAGTGGTGATGGACAGGCCGAGGTCAGGGCAACAGGCAGACAAGGATAACCGTGGAACATGCAAATAGTCAGGGGCACAGGCAGACAGGGAAGTCGGGGACAAGCCAAAACGGTACACGGAAGATGATCGTAGCACTCTGCAACCAGGAACTAGCAAAACACTGCAGACAGGAACTGAGCATTGGAACACTGTTGAACAGCACTGCAGACCTGTAGAGCAAAGGTTAATATAGGCTTCCTGGGATGGACTAGGGTGGAGCCATACAGGAAGAGGAAGTGATAAGAAGGGAAACCAGAACAGGATCTGCCTCTAATGAACACATGGAGATCAGGTAGGCAGACAGACATGATGCATATTCATGACAGTACCCTCCCTCTTACGAGGCCTCCCCCTTCCCTGCCTGGGTCCGGGTTTAGAGGGAAACTTGAGATGAAAATTCTTCAATAGACGAGGTGCAAAGACCTCTGATGCAGGAACCCAAGACCTCTCCTCAGGACCAAAGCCTTTCCAATGAACAAGGTACTGAAGAGCGCCTCTACAGAGTCTGGAATCCAGAACTTGACTGACCTCATATTCCTGATTCTCCTCAGAGACTGGTGCCGTGGTGGGGAGAGGACGAGAGAACCTATTAAGGACTAAAGGCTTCAGAAGGGAAACATGGAAGGAGTTAGAGATTTTGAGGTTTTTGGGAATCTGAAGCTTGAAACAAACTGGATTCAGCTTAGCCATTATGGTGTATGGACCAATGAATCTTGGAGCAAACTTCAGAGAAGGAACTCGGAGCTTGATGTTTCTGGTGGAGAGCCAGACTTTGTCCCCTGGTTGAAGAGAAGGCGGTTTACGCCTGCGGCGGTCAGCAAAGCCTTTGAATTTGTCGGCAGCTGCCCGGAGGGAATCATGGACGTCGCTCCAGATGGAATTGAATGACTCTTGAGCTGAAGCCAAAGCTGGGATATCCAGAGAACAGGTCATGGGAAGTGGAAGTTGAGGATGTCTTCCATAAACTGAGAAAAAGGGTGTTCTCTGCGAACTGGTATTCACATGATTGTTATGGGAAAATTCCGCCCATGGAAGTAGAGAGGACCAATCGTCATGATGAGCGGAGACTAAGGTACGAAGAAAAACCTCTAACTCCTGATTAACCCTCTCCGTCTGCCCATTGGATTGAGGATGGTAAGAAGAGGAAAAATCCAAAGCAATATTGAGGGATTTGCAAAAGGCTCTCCAAAAACGAGACGTAAATTGAACACCCCTGTCCGAAACAATATGAGAAGGAACCCCATGAAGACGGAAAATCTCTCGAACAAAAATGGGGACCAAAGCAGGAGCAGAAGGCAGACCAGGAAGGGGAACAAAATGTGCCATTTTGGAGAACCGATCGATTACAACCCAAATGACCGTATTACCGTCAGACAGTGGAAGATCGGTGATAAAATCCATGGCAATGTGAGCCCAGGGCTCCTTGGGAATGGGCAAGGGCATGAGGAGACCAGCAGGAGCTTGTGTGGAGGATTTGAACTGAGCACAGACATGACAAGCCTTGACATAGTCTTTAACCTCTGAGCGGAGATTTGGCCACCAATAGTGACGACTAATGAGTAGGAAGGACCGGAGGAAACCGGCATGGCCCGCCACCTTGGAATCATGTCCCCAACGAAGGATCTTGGCTCTTAGCTCAGTGGGGACAAAGGTCTTACCAGGAGGAATTTTTGAGTCCAGGGTGGTAGAATGGGCAACAATGCATGAAGTTGGAATGATCGGCTCAGGTTCAAGAGTGAGATCTTCGTCCAAGGTGTCAAAGGATCTAGAAAGCGCATCAGCCCGACCGTTGCAGGAACCAGGTTTGTATGTAATCGTGAAACTGAAACGGGAAAAGAAGAGACTCCACCTGGCCTGTCTGGGATTCAGACGTTTAGCATTCTGTAAGTACTGTAGATTCTTGTGATCTGTGAAGATCGTTATGGAGTGAGGAGAACCCTCCAAAAGATGACGCCACTCTTCTAGCGCCAATTTAATTGCGAGAAGTTCCCGGTCACCGATGGCATAATTTCTCTCTGCCTGAGAAAATTTTTTGGAAAAGAACGCACATGGTTGACGTCTCTTCTCAAAAAGTTGAAGAAGCACCGCTCCCACTCCCACTGAAGAAGCGTCCACTTCAATAAAGAATGCCTCCTCAGGGTTTGGTCTCCTCAAAAGAGGTCCAGAGACGAAGGCCTGTTTCAGATCGTGAAACGCAGAGACAGCTTCGGGAGGCCAGTCTTTGGCATTAGCACCCTTCTTGGTCAAAGCGATAATAGGCGCGGCAATGGAAGAATAATTCCTGATGAACTGCCTATAATAATTTGTGAAACCAAGAAAGCGCTGTGTGGCCTTGAGGCTAGCAGGAAGAGGCCAATTGGTAATGGCTAAGACCTTCCCAGGATCCATACGAAGGCCCAAGCTTGAAACAAAGCATCCTAGAAACAGGACCTCAGAACATTCAAAGGAGCATTTCTCCAGTTTGGCATAGAGATTATTCTCTCTGAGGCGCTGGAGTACAGTGCGAACATGGTTCCTGTGGACATGCAGATTTTCCGAAAAGATTAGAATGTCATCCAGATAGATGACAACAAACTGGTACAGCAGGTCCCTGAAGATTTCGTTGACAAAGTTTTGAAACACGGCTGGGGCATTACATAACCCGAAAGGCATGACCAGATACTCATAATGGCCGTCTCGAGTGTTAAACGCAGTCTTCCACTCATCGCCTTCTCGTATTCGAATGAGGTTGTACGCCCCCCTGAGATCCAACTTAGTGAAAATGGAGGCACCCCTCAACCTATCGAACAATTCAGATATCAAGGGTAAGGGGTAACGATTCTTAATAGTAACAGCGTTTAATCCTCGATAATCAATACAGGGTCTCAAGGTACCATCCTTCTTGGCAACAAAAAAGAACCCTGCTCCTGCAGGCGATGATGATTTCCGAATGAAACCTCTGTCAAGGTTTTCTGCGACATACTCAGACATGGCCTGGGTCTCTGGGATGGACAAAGGGTATGTGCGACCCCTGGGCAGAATTGCTCCAGGAACAAGGTCAATGGCACAGTCAAAAGATCTGTGGGGAGGAAGCACCTCGGCTGATTTCTTACAGAACACATCCCGGTAATCGCTGTAAGCAGTGGGAAGATCCGAAGATACTGATGTGGTAGCAACCGGAAGTTCCCCCTTAGGAGTCACCTTGGAAAGACATGACGAGAAACATGAAGGACCCCAAGCCAGAATCTGCCCAGAAGCCCAGTCCACATGGGGAGAGTGGAGCTGTAGCCAAGGAAGGCCCAATACAATGGGAGTGGAGGCTTTAGGTAGGATGAGAAAGGATATCCACTCCTGGTGGAGAATCCCTATCGACATCCTAATGGGTAGTGTCTGGAAGCGAATAGGACCCCCTGGGAGAATAGTGCCATCAATTGCCGAGACTACCAGCGGCGTAGTGAGGGGTGAAAGGGTAAGCTTCATAGAAGAAGCAGTTCTCCAGTCCATAAAGTTGCCGGCAGCCCCGGAATCCAGATATGCAGAGATCGATAGGGGAGAAGTGCCTACATGAAGGGACACCGGAAGGAGCAGACGGGAAGGTGATGTTTCTGGGTCCAATACTCCACCTTCTAAATGTATTAGACCTGAGCGTTTCCCGGGCGAAGCGGGCAGGAGGCACGAAGATGGCCCTTGCCTCCACAATAGAGGCACAAGCCCAGAGTTCTGCGTCTAGCACGTTCTTCGGGTGTTAGTCTGGTCCGGCCCAACTGCATAGGTTCCTCAGCAGGCAGGGGTTGGTCTACGGGACGAAGTGAGGGAAGCACAGACTGACTACGACCTAGGGAGTGCTGGTGTCTTTTCTCAATGGACCTCTCCTGAAAACGAATATCAATCTGATTGCACAGGGAGATGACATCGTCCAGACCGACGGGGATGGTTCTTCCCGCTAATTCGTCCTTCACTCGGTCAGAGAGGCCATGTAAAAAGGTAGCGACCAGGGCCTCATTGTTCCAGCTCAATTCAGCAGAGAGTATACGGAACTGAAGAGCATATTGACCCACTGAACGAGATTCTTGGCGGAGACGTAGCAGAGCACTGGCTGCTGAAGAGGCCCGAGCCGGCTCTTCAAAGATGTTCCGAAAGAGCTTTAGGAAGTTGAACAGGCTGGAAACTACCGGATCATTCCTCTCCCACATAGGGGCAGCCCAGGCTAAAGCTTCACCGGAAAGGAGGGAAATAATATAGGCTACCTTTGCCCGATCAGACAAGAAGTTTTGAGGCTGTAGTTCAAAATGGATGGTGCACTGGCTAAGAAACCCCCTGCAGGCCTTGGAGTCTCCAGAAAAACGGACTGGAGGTGGTAGCTTCAGTGAATGCGACTCTGCGACTGGTGCGACGGGCGCAGCCGCTGCCGCTGGTTGTACTTGGGGTTGTAGATTCGGGGCTCCCAACGAGGTCTGAAGCTGATCAAAGCGGGAAGCCAGATCCTGAAGGAAACGCATCACCTGAGCCTGATTAGCTTCATGCGTCTCGAGTCTGTGAACAACGCCCTGTAATGGGTCAACTGCAGGAAGCGGCACGTCGGCCGGGTTCATGGCTGTTCAAACTGTCAGGTCACCTGTGGCCAGGTGACAAGTGCACCCTGTAGGGGTCAGGGATGCACCGCAGGGAAGTGAACCCTATAGCCGAGTACTGCTGGCAGGGAGGAAGCGTGACCCAAGATCACCCAGGGCGCGGAGTCTAAGACCCAGTTTTGTATTCACCAGAGCCCTTGGTGGTAGGGATGGTCTTGGCCGCAACTGGGTCCAGGTCGCGTTCCCGGGATTCCTCAGGTCACACTCCGCAGGGAGAAGGAGGAAGCAGCCAGCAAACAGTGGTGATGGACAGGCCGAGGTCAGGGCAACAGGCAGACAAGGATAACCGTGGAACATGCAAATAGTCAGGGGCACAGGCAGACAGGGAAGTCGGGGACAAGCCAAAACGGTACACGGAAGATGATCGTAGCACTCTGCAACCAGGAACTAGCAAAACACTGCAGACAGGAACTGAGCATTGGAACACTGTTGAACAGCACTGCAGACCTGTAGAGCAAAGGTTAATATAGGCTTCCTGGGATGGACTAGGGTGGAGCCATACAGGAAGAGGAAGTGATAAGAAGGGAAACCAGAACAGGATCTGCCTCTAATGAACACATGGAGATCAGGTAGGCAGACAGACATGATGCATATTCATGACAATGGCTCTCCCATAATTAAGGACTTACTCAGCCATCCTGCCAGGAAATTCTGCCTGGGGATTGGCCAAGTTCCCTCAAGTATGCAGATTGGTCCTTCTGGTATTCACCCACTAACTTCTAGAAGTTTCTCCAAACGTCCAAAGCAAAAGTACAGTTTATGTTTAAAAGTTTGTAAACAAGATTACCCACAATCCTCAGTACTTGCTAATGTGTTTGGCTTACTGCCTTTCCTAGAAGTGTGCGTCAGGTCAAATTATTGGCCTCATCTGTAGTATACAGTGTTGACACTAATCCTATGATTATAGGAGTATGATAATCAAATGGGAAAGAGGGTAACCTTTTAGCATAAAACATGTAAAAAACATACCTCTTCAACACAACCAGAGGTCAATGAAGAATGAAAATGGTAAAAAAGTGTCTGGTAAAACCCAAAAGTGTTTTTACCACATCTATTCTTCTATACTGGCCTTTCAAAGCAAAACATGCAATACTTTAGAGGTGGGATGAAAGGTTTAGTTGAACAGTTTTGATGAAAGAGGGACAGATGTTTGTTTTTTCAAAAAAGAGACAGTTCAAATGAGGTACAGTACAGTTGGGAACTATGGATGAGCTTCGAGTTCGAGTTATTGTCCTAAAAAGTGTTTGGGGACCTGGGTCCTGCCCCAGGGGACATGAATCAATGCAAAAAAAGTTTTAAAAACGGCCGTTTTTTTTGGGAGTAGTGATTTTAATAATGCTTAAAGTGAAACAATAAAAGTGAAATGTTCCTTTAAATGTTGTACCTAGGGGGTGTATAGTATGCCTGTGAAGTAGCGCTTGTTTCCCGTGCATAGAACTGTCCCTGCACAAAGCGTCATTTCTGAAGGAAAAAAAGTCATTTAAAATCACTCGCGGCTATAATGAATTGTCGTCTTCAGATCTGGTGTGAATTTTAAGGGGAACTCCACCCCAATTTTTTTTTAAAAATGGCGTGGAGTTTCCCCCAAAAATCCACACCAGATCTCTTATCTGAGCACGCAACCTGGCAGGCTGCATGAAAACAGGGGGGACGAGAGAGCGCCCCCCCCTCCTGAACCGTACCAGGCCACATGCCCTCAACATTGGGAGGATGCTTTGGGGGTCTGTGACCCCTCAAAGCACCATGTTCCCATGTTGATGGGGACAAGGGCCTCATTCCCAGCCCTTGCCCGGTGGTTATGGGGGTCTGTGGGCATGTTGGAATACTGCACTGCGGCCCTGTCTCCATAGGGAGGGGATCCTGCTCTGCTTCAGTATGTCACAGTACATGTTAGCATTCATGGTTCCCTCAATGAACTGTAGCTCCCCAGTGCCAGCAGCACTTATGCAGCCCCAGACCATGACACTCCCACCACAATGCTTGACTGTAGGCAAGACACACTTGTCTTTGTACTCCTCACCTGGTTACTGCCACACACGCTTGACACCCTCTGAACCAAATACGTTTATCTTGGTCTCTACAGACCACAGGACATGGTTCCAGTAATCCATGCCCTTAGTCTGCTTGTCTTTAGCAAACTGTTTGTGGGCTTTCTTGTGCATCATCTTTAGAAGAGGCTTCCTTTTGGGATGACAGCCATGCAAACCAATTTGATCCAGTGTGCGGCTTATGGTCTGATCACTGACAGGCTAACCCCCCCCCCCCCCACCCCTTCAACCTCTGCAGCAATGTTGGCAGCACTCATTTGTCTAGTTCCCAAAGACAACCTCTGGATATGCTGAGCACGTGCACTCCACTGTTTTAAGTGGAACCTGTCCTTTTAAACCGCTGTATAGTCTTGGCCACTGTGCTGCATCTCAGTTTCAGGGTCTTGGCAATCTTCTTATAGCCTAGGCCATCTTTGTTTGTAGAGCAACAATTTTTTTTTTAGATCCTCAGAAAGTTGTTTGCCGTGAGGTGCCATGTTGAACTTTTACATTGTAGAAAAGTGTAATTTCTTCAGTGTTGTCACACGAAAAGGTATAATCAAATATTTACAAAAAATGTGAGGGGTGTACTCACTTTTGTTAGATACTGTATATTTATTTTCATACTGGAACTGTATGTCTCAGGAAAGATGTAAAGATATAATTCAAGGATGTGGCATGTGTATATAAATAAATATGGAAATGCACTATTTATACAGTGTATACATCAGTTGGAAAGTGACACTCTAAAGTATTTATTTAGCAAATGTCCTGGCTGTAATGCTAACATTTCTCAGACAAATCACGACCAAAATTTTTTAGGGCATGAGTAAGTGGTACTCAAAGTGATTAACATGACTTACTGGCCATAAACAAAGGGAGGGTGAGTAAAATGAATGTAGGAATCATGCTTCAATAATGATTAAGTGGCATTGATTTCATACTGTGATTCATTGCTAGGACACTGTTGGAATGTTTATTATTCCAGCAATTCCAGCATAACGATTTCTAAAAGTTTATGTGTTGGTGCATTAATAAGCATGCTCCTACTTTGTAAAACTCTTCATTTAAAAATATAAAGACATCTAAAAATAATATATATCTATAGATATATATCTATATATCTATACACACACTATATTGCCAAAAGTATTGTGACGCCTGCCTTCACATGAACATTAATTTTAATGGCATCCCGGTCTTATTCTGTAGGGTTCTATATTGAGTTGGCCCACCTTTTGAAGCTATAACAGCTTCAGCTCTTCTAGGAAGGCTGTACACAAGTTTTAGTAGTGTGTCTACTATGGGAATGTTTGACCATTCTTCCAGAAGCACATATGTGAGGTCAGGCACTGATGTTGGATGAGAAGGCCTGGCTCGCAGTCTCCGCTCTATTTCATCCCAAAGCTGTTCTATCAGGTTGAGATCAGGACTCTGTGCAGGCCAGTCATGTTCCTCCACCCAAAATTTGCTCATCCATGTCTTTATGGACTTTGCTTTGTGCACTGGTGCGCAGTCATTTTGGAACAGGAAGGGGCCATCCCCAAACTGTTCCCACAAAGTTGGGAGCATGAAATTGTCCAAAATGTCTTGGTAAGCTGATGCCTTAGACGTTCCCTTTACTGGAACTAAGGGGCCAACCCAACCCCTGAAAAACAACCCCACACCATAATCCCCCCTCTACCAAATTATTTGGAGGGGTGGCTCCAGGGCCAATCCGCCCTATAGGCTCACTATGCAAGGCGCTTAGGGCCCAGCAAAGCTGCGAAGGGCCCCCCAAATTACTAGAGGCCCCGCCTGGTGAGAAGTCATTTTTGCCCCCTCACCCCGCTTCTCAATTCGCTGGCTGCATGGGAGAAGAGGTAAGAAGCCAGCACCCCCCGGCTTCTCAATTTAATGTAAGATGTAATTTCCGACAGCAGAACACCCCCTCCCCCCGCTTCTCAACTTTCTTTAATGTGACATGTGACTGTCGTCAGCGCCCCCCGCTTCTCATTTTTAATGTGCCATGTCATTTTGCTTAGGGCCCCAGGGAGGTCAGGATCGGCACTGGGTGGCTCAATACTTTTGGCAATATAGTGTTGACGGGTTTGGGGTAGAAAGACTTGACTGACCAGACCTCAACCTCATAGAACACCTTTGGGATGAATTAGAGCAGAGACTGCGAGCCAGGCCTTATCGTCCAACATCCGTGCCTGACCTTACAAATGCTCTTCTGGAGGAATGGTCAAACATTCCCATAGACACACTCCTAAACCTTGTGGACATTCTTCCCAGAAAAGTTGAAGCTGTTATAGCTGCAAAGAGTGGGCCAACTGAATATAGAACCCTACGGACTAAGACTGGCATGCCATTAAAGTTCATGTGCATGTGAAGGCGGGCGTCACAATACTTTTGAGAGAGAGAGAGAGAGAGAGAGAGAGAGAGAGATGAGAGAGAGAGAGAGATGAGAGAGAGATGAGAGAGAGAGAGATGAGAGAGAGAGAGATGAGAGAGAGAGAGAGATTTCTATCTGTAGAAACCTTATAAAATGTTGGACTTGCTAATCCTAAATGATTTGCTGAAAAAGTTCAATAACTCAGCCTCAGAAAGTAGACAATGTATATGAGTCAGAGGTGTAGCCAGGGCCAGATTAAGAACATCATGGGCCTGGTGCTGAGGATTTTGGTGGGGCCTTTTAGGCTGCATTCACACCTCCGTGACAAGTAACGCTGCGTACGCGGCGTATTTTGCCGCGAATAGTGTAACTTTTTTTTACAAATCCTTCCTATTGCTTTGTATGGCCGAACGCCAATGCCGCCTGAAAAAAAGGGTCCGGGACTTTTTTTCATGCCGCAGGTGTACGGCGTCTATGAGATGTGAACCATCTCATAGACAGCAATGGGAATTCTCCCCTCCAGCGGCACGAGCGGCCGGCGTCGGGCGTTTTGTCGCGGAGGTGTGAATGGGGTGTAATAAATAATAAATAAATGCGTGGGAATGACATGAACGCAGCCCAGCCAAGGCAAGTGACCAAAGGCACAGAACCCAGAAGGAAGACCGGGTGAAGATGGAAGTGTCCAGGCCCCGCCTGATTCATCGCAGCACTGGAGGGCTCAGTCTGAAAATTGAAGTGTACACTAATGTGCTAATATGCTGTGCATACTTGTACGTTGTGGCATAACCTACCCCAGGGCCTCTAAAAAGTAGTAATGTCAGGAAAGTTTACTACCGCTTTATTATCACAGGATCCCAGGAGCCTCTCATGGGGCCCCCTACTGACCCGGTGGACGGTGGCCCTTGGGCAGTGCCTAAGTGCACAGTTGCCAACATTTAAAAAATATTTTCAGGGCCACTTTTTTATATAAGTGCTATATTTAGAGTAGCTGAGATCCCCGATGTTCCTCTATACATCATAGTAGTAATCACAAAATTAAATGAGTACTAATAATGGGGCAGAACAAATATGAGAACTGATATTTCCTTTAGTTGAACTAACAAAAGTGTGTCCATTCTAGAGCTGGTAACATTGAGGATATTCAGTATAATTTTAAAGAACTGTTTTTGTGGGTAAGCGACATAGGGGAGGAGTATGGACGGTATATAAGTGGGAAGTATGTGCAGGTGAGGGAGAGGAATGTGGAGGGTCTAACAGTGGGCACTATGTACAGGAGAGGAGTACAAAGGGTACGGAAAAAAGCACTATGTACAGGAGAGGAGTGTGAAGGGTATGACAATGGGCAGTATGTACAGGAAGAGTGAGGGGGTATGACAGAGGGTAGTACGTACCAGAGAGAAGTGTGGAGGGTATGATGGGGCAGTATGTACAGGAGAGGAGTGTGGAGGGTATGACAGTGGGCAGTATGTACAGGAGAGGAATGTAGACGGTATGATAGTGGGCTCTATGTATAGGAGAGGAGTGTGGAGGGTATGACAGTGAACACTATGTATAGGAGAGGAGTGTGGAGGGTATGACAGTGGGCACTATGTATAGGAGAGGAGTGTGGAGGGTATGACAGTGAGCAGTATGTACAGGAGAGGAGTGTGGAGGGTGCGACAGTGGGCACTAAGTACAGGAGAGAAGTGTATGACAGCAGGCACTATGTACAGGAGAGGAGTGTGAAGGGTATGACAGTGGGCGCTATGTATAGGAGAGGAGTGTGGAGGGTATGACAGTGGGCACTATGTACAGGAGAGGAGTGTGTAGGGTATGACAGTGGGTACTATGTATAGGAGAGAAGTGTGGAGAGTATGACAATGGGCACTATGTACAGGAGAGGAGTGTGGAGAGTATGACAGTGAGCACTATGTACAGGAGTGGAAGGATATTAAGAGACTGAGTAGTGTTTAAGCGGGTCATACATGGATTGAAATTACGCCAATTATGCAGAGACCAGCCATAGTCAATCTATGTATGGGCTAGCTGGTTTTACACAAGTCAATCTATTAATCAACTTGAGTACAACCAGCCTGTTTTTTTTTCTTAAAACAATCAGTGCTGCCAGCTAAAGTTAGCAACACTGATCATTCTACGCACTGGCAGAACACAATAACACTGCAGGAGTGATTCTCACATGCACAGGTCAGCAGGTGAGAGGGTGTGTGGGGACAGGCTGGGGAGAGATACTAGTCAGTGGCTGGGTAGGCACTGGTAGTATCAGAGCCAGATACACACAGGTTACATACGCCACGATCGTTAGAGCGAGAACAATAATTCTAGTACTAGACCTCCTCTGTAACTCTAAACATGTAACCTAAAAAAATGTAAAGCATCGCTTAGGATACCAAAAAAAATTGTGCTAACTTAACTAACTGTTTTTTTAATGAATGAAACATTTTTTTCCAAAAAACCTGTTTGAAAAATTGCTGCGCAAATACCGTGCTAGAGCTGCACAATTAATCGTTAAAAAAATCGTGATCTTGATTCAACCCCCCTGACGATCTTCAATGCAGAGTTTGCTGATTCTTTCATATAACAAGTGGAGAGACTTTCAGCTGTCAAAAGAAAATATCTGGGCAGTCTGCCAAGTTTTTAATAGGAAACATTGTAACTGACACATCCTTCTTAGATCAAAGGGATACACTTCTGTGTGTAAAGAACAAATCTGGGCAGTCTGCGAAGTTTGTAAACAAAATGAAACATTGTAACTAACTAACATTGTAACTAAATTTAACCACTTAAAGTCCAACACTTGTTTCTTAAAGCGGTAGTTCCCCCTCAAAAAAAATGTTACCCTTAGATTGATGCTCGTTTTGTCTAGGGGAATCGGCTAGTTGTTTTAAAATCGAAGCTGTACTTACCGTTGTAGAGAGCGATCTTCTCCACCGCTTCCGGTATGGTCTTCGGGTCTGGGCGTTCCTTCTCGATTGACAGGCTTCCGACGGTCGCATCTATCGCGTCACGATTTCCCGAAAGTAGCCGAACGTCGGTGAGCAGGCGC
This sequence comes from Rana temporaria, assembly GCF_905171775.1. NCBI lineage: Eukaryota > Metazoa > Chordata > Amphibia > Anura > Ranidae > Rana > Rana temporaria. The sequence continues at coordinate 249,782,078 of NC_053490.1, read as the reverse complement.
TGTATAGAGCCGCGCCGACGTTCGGCTTCTTTCGGCTACTCGTGACGCGATGGATGCGACCGTCGAAAGCCTGTCGGAAGACTGTCAATCACAATAGGAACGCCCAGTCCCGAAGACCCATACCCGGAAGCGGCGGAGAAGATCGCGCTCTACAACGGTAAGTACAGCTTCGATTTTAAAACAACTAGCCGATTCCCCTAGACAAAACGAGCATCAATCTAAGGGTAACATTTTTTTTGATGGGGAACTACCGCTTTAAGTTAGAAAGCAATATTATTTGCTAGAAAATTACTTGGAACTGCCAAACATTATATATATTTTAGCAGAGACTCTAGGGAATACAATGGCTATTGCTGCAATATTTTATGTCACACTGCATTTTCCCACTTCAATGAATAATAAAAACCATAAAAACAAAACAGTGAAGTTAGCCCATTTTTGTTTTTGTTTTTTGTTTTTGTTTTAATGTGAAAGATGATGTTACGCCGCAACAATCGTGAGAGAATCGTGATCTATCTTCTAAGCAAAAAAATTGCAATTCTCATTTTAGCCAGAATCGTGCAGCTCTGTACCCTGCAACATAAAAGTGCAAAGACCACCATAGAGTAATTTTCTAGCAAAAAACAAATGATGATTTTTACATGTAGTAGAGAAGTGTCAGAATTGGCCTGGGTGGCAAGGGGTTAATTACCATGAGTAATATACAAATAATTATTATAAGCACTGTGATCCTATCAGTCTGCTGTAGTGTGTCAGCTTGTATTTATATTGGCCACTCTGAATGTAGCTTCTGACAGGCTGTGCAAGCAGGCCCGTATCTCCGGAACCATAAATGATAGCCGTCCCATATTTTAACCAGTTGTGGGGTAGCTCTTCCCATGCCTACCCCCAAATGTGGGGTTTCTGTGACCTCTGGTCATCGAGCTACAACCCCCCAAATTCGATCTTAGAAAAAAAAAATTCTTAACAAAAAAAAAAAAATTTTTTTTTTGGGCAAATGGGCCCATCTTGAGAAAGGGGCCTGGAGCTGCAGCTCCATCAGCCCCATTGTTAATCCGGCCCTGGGTGTAGCTCCTCCAGGCTCTCTACACATATGTTCAATTAGGCCTTGTACACACGGTCGGACCAAACCGATGAGACTGGTCCATCGGTTCGTTTTCAGCGGTTCACCTCTGGAGTGGCCGTACGGCCTGATATGTGTACACACCATCAGTCCAAAATCCGAGCGGGTCAGAACGCGGTGACGTAAAACACACGACGTGCTGAATAAAACGAAGTTCAATGCTTCCAAGCATGCGTCGACTTGATTCTGAGCATGCGCGGGTTTTGAACCAATGCTTTTCTGTACTAACCATCGGTTCGGTCCGATCGCCCAGCGGTCCAGCGGTTCGATTTTGAAGCATGTTTAGAAATTTTGGACCGAAGGAAACCAGACCGCTAGCCTATACACACGATCGGTTTGGTCCGATGAAACTGAACTTCGGTTCATTCTCATCGGACCAAACCGACCGTGTGTACGAGGCCTTAGAGAGACAATATGAAAGTAGTCTCTGCTGTGCTCTCTATAAAACGTATAATGCTCTGTGACACCAGTGTCATGTTCATTTGTGAAATTGTTTTTAGAGCTATATAAAATAGTTTAAAGTGCATAAAAAAATACCAAACTCCAAAGGTTTAATATAACCTCTAATAGGTAATTCAGCCTGTCACAATTTGCTCAAATCCCATAGTACAGCAATATGCAATCCAATGGAACCACAATTATGAGTTTTCTCCGCCGTATCCTTCAAAACACTAGTCGGGTTCTCAGTTTCCTGTATATCTTGTGGAACCAAAGGGACAGGGAGGGTGGTGTACATGATTTCCACAAAATAGGGATACAAGAGCGCACAGCGTTGATTAAATGCCTCACAACTGAATGTTTACATGACTTCAATGGAATAGTAGAGTGGCTTAAAAGGAAAAATGCCCATGTCACTGGTCGATCAGTGAACTTACTGTAATATGAAATGGACCTGCTTCCAAAAGGTCTGAAGCACCAGACAAGGCCAAAAAATATGGATCATGTCACCCCTTCATGTACCACTGCACCAACAGGTATCCGGAACCAAAGGATATATACGATTCAGCAAAGCAGGGAATTGGTTCCACTGTGTTACAACTCTTCTTGGTATTTACTACAAATAGAGTATTAGTAAGAAAGAGTTAAAAGTTTTGTAAGGTCCCCTGGCATGAGTTTAATTTGCAGATTCCTTTCCCGTTGATCCAGAAACTTAAAGGGATTGTAAAGGTACATTTTTTTTTTCCTAAATAGCTTCCTTTACCTTAGTGCAGTCCTCCTTCACTTACCTCATTTTTCGATTTTGCTTTTAAATGTCCTTATTTCTTCTAAAAATCATCACTTCCTGTTCTTGTCTGTAAGAAACTCCACACAGTAATGCAAGGCTTTGTCCCTGGTGTGGAATGTCGTGCTCGCCCCCTCCCTTGGACTACTGGAGTGTCAGGACGGCCACTAACACACAGCTCCTTTCTCTATCTGCAACGTAGAGAGCGTCCTGACTCTCCCCTAGTCCAAGGGAGGGGGCGAGCACGACACTCCACACCAGGGAGAAAGCCTTGCATTACTGTGTGGAGTTACAGACAGAAGAACAGGAAGTGAGGATTTCTCAGAAGAAATAAGGACATTTAAAAGCAAAATGGAAGGATGAGGTAAGTGAAGGAGGACTGCACTAAGGTAAAGGAAGCTATTTAGGAAAACAAATTGTACCTTTACAACCCCTTTAAGAGGTGTGAGAGAGGAGTCTGTGAGCAGAAGTTTATAAATGAGAGACAAGGCAAGTCTAGTGGAGTCATTGCACGACATTCCCACTAGAATGATGTCAGGGGATGAGAGTACAAAGATGCAGTCGGTGGAGATTTTGTACTGTAATTTTTTAGCTTTCTATCTGATGTATTCTATCCTTAGATTATTAAAATAGAAATGTGTTTTATTTCATGTTGCTAGAATAATGATATTTAAAACCACCCCCAATAACAAAATACATAAATGCGATGCAGACTATCTTAGGTAGCATTTGTGATTCTGATCACAAATAGTCAGATAGGTGACACCACTTGCTCTATATCTGTTCAGAAATAAAGCTGGGGACTGCTGTACAGCTCAGTAAAACTGGGTTCTGCCATGCAGGAATTTACAAGAATTCATGTTCTTCACACTGTTGAAATATGTATTATTTTTCCTGTCCTAGGATACATCCAGTGTCTGCATCATCAGCTATGTCCATCCGGGGACTGAAGAAGAAAAAGCAGCAAAAGACATTTAAGGTTAAGGTTATAACAATGGAAGCTGAAATGGAATTCAGTTGTGAGGTTAGTTTTCAAACTTTGTTAGTGTTAATTGGGCACATATTGCCGGCCATTCATGAGCAACAAACAACTTGTGATAATAGAAAAATGCAGATTTAAATATCCAAATAATATGACATTACATTTTAGAAAAACTTATCACTATGGGTCTTCTTCTTTTAAAGACCACACATGTAAAGGGCTAAAGAAAAACAACAAAAAACAAAAAAAACAGGAGTTTTGGCCCTTCCATCTCTTCTTTACCAAGTCCTATGTCTTATTGGTGGGGCTGGACACAGACACAGTAAAAAAATTACTTAAGCAGGCCATAGACGGTTCGAAAAAAACTAATGAAAACGAATGTCCATAGTCAATTTGTTCGCTTTTCGCATCATTCATTTCGCGACGACACACAGACATTAGAGGTACACTAGAGGTACACATCTGACTACATAATCAATAGAAACTCCAACATGAAAATGGCTAACAAAAAGCACTAAGACAACAATCCCAGAGGATGTATTCAATAGGACAATCCAATACCACGACTGAAGTATATATAGTACTGCTCACCCATATTGCAGGGGAGTAAACATCAAAACGTTGGCATTGAAACAGGAAAAGGCACACATGGCAGGGTCATGTGTGCCCGCAGGTGGAAGACCTTAAATGATCAAGAGGGTTCCACTTATCTAGTAATCTGAAATTAGGAAGAACAGGGAGGAAAGAGAAAAAAAGCGGAGCAAGGGAGGGTGAAGAGGACCAGGGAAGGGACACAAAAGTAGAAGAAAGGTCACCCAGTCATCTCTCTCCCTGGGTAGAGCTAGGCGTGCAGAAGTTCACTGGGTGGTGGAAAGTTTGTTGAGATAGGACAGTGCCTGATCAACATGTTGTTTTGTTTTTCTTGTTAAAAGGCACACATTTCTAATCGTTAATGAAATAGTAAAATAAAAATGAACTGCGCATGAGCTAGGAAAAGAAAGTTCACTGTCAAGAAATGTATTTCATATGATAAACTAGCAGGCAATGAGAACGCGCTACTTTTTACCTGTACTAAAATACATCAATATCACATATGGTGGAAATGTCAAACTGTTCACACCTGATGTACTAAGCAGAATTCAAATGTTTTCAATAAATACACCAGGATACCTCAAGTCTGCTTAGTACATAAAGTGCAACAATGTGTGCAATCAGAATGGAATACACATGTCTTTGCATTCAAATGATATGTTGACACCTGATGTACTAAGCAGAATAGGCATACCTCCCAACTTTTCAAAAGTCCACTGCAGGACAATCATGTTGTTGAGCGGGGGGTGCTGCTACTGCAGGACGGCGGCCACTGGATAGTTCACTGTAAACCTGGGCTGACAGACCATGACGTGACAGTGTTAATAGCTTATAGATAGTGTTCCAAGCCATTCTGCAATTATAAAATATAAGAATAATTTTGTGTTGATTCAAATTGTTATTTTAATAAAAAAGATAAGATTAAGATATGAATATTGCAATAGAATGCCATAGGTGTGCGCAGCCGATTGCATTTGGGTGTGCACTCCAAAGCTCAAACACATATGCATGTGTGTATGTGTGTGTGTATATATATATATATATATATATATATATATATATATATATATATATATATATAATGTAAGGCACTGAGTGAAAGTAGGAGAGAGATGGTGGAATGGGTAAGGGGGGGGGGGCTGAAAGAAATGGGGGGGTTGGGCGGGTTGAGAGAGACAGAAAGGTGAAAGAAAGGGGGATAGGATAGAGAGGGAGGTGAGGGAATAAGTGGGATGAGGGGGGGGGTGGGGATAAGAGAGGAGGCGAGAAAGGCAGAGTTTAGGCAGCCACCCTAATCACCCCCTGAGGTATCGATTCCCCCTGCTTCCTGTCTGGTAATTTTTTTTTTTTTTTATTGCAAAAAAATAAAGTTACGTCCAAGCACATAAACCCCCCCAAATAAATTTTTTCAGGCCCCCCACATATATGCACATACGAACATAAATGTATGCATTGGGGGCGACTACGCATGAAAGCGTGGCTTGCAATACACATGTTACCTATTTCCACGCAAGCCAGAATGACAGCAATAATTCTAGCACAAGACCTCCTCCATAACACTAAACTGTTGACCTATAGGGTGCTTTTGAAGAGTTGCCTAGAGAAAATATGGGGCACTGAAATTTGTTGTCATTTCACAGATTCACACAAATTTAAGGCTTTGCATATTGGGTATCTATTTACTTGGTGCAACCTGGTCTTTTATATTTTACCCAAACATTTGAGTAATTTGCTGCATTTGTTTACCCTAAAATCCAATAAAATGCTAAATCAGCCCTGGCAGCGAAAAAGGTTAAAGTGATTGCAAAGCCACACTTTTCACATAAATATTTGTAAAAAACATTTAAAACCATTTCTCATTTTCATTCCACTTAACAATTATGTGCCACTTTGTGTTGGTCTATCACATAAAATCCCCAAAAAATACATTTATGTTTCTGGTTGTAACATGACAAAATGTGGAAAATTTCAAGGGGTATGAATATTTTTTCAATGCACTTGTTTGCCACTGCTTGAATCTGTTTTTTTAATCCTTTTTCCTTCCCTTTGTAAAATGACCTACATTTAGCCTAGATTTACACAAATGTGATGCGGAAAACCCTGCGATCCATGCGCAATTCCCGCACTGCATTCAAATCGCACTGCCCTTGTGATTCACAGAGAGTGTCACTACAATCTTAATGACACCCCAAATGCAGGTGTTTGGCGGTATCGGATCGCATGGTACAAAGGGGTTAATAGTGTATAATCTGGTGCAGCTGTGCATGGTGGCCAATTGGCTTTTACCTTCAGCTTGTTCAATTAAGCTTTGACAAAAAGAATAGAAGCTGATTGGTTTCTATGCAGAGCTGCACCCGATTTTGCACTCTCCCATTTTAGTAAATCAACCCCAAAGTACCATGTGATCCGGTAGTAGTAAGGTTTCCAAAACGGGTGCGATTTGAGCCCATTCAATTTAATGGACTCAGAACCCACTGCACTGCATCACATGTGAACTGTCTAGGAATGCGGTGCAGTTCCTGTGCGATTCACATACAATTCATAGTGTGATCTGAGGCTTAAACTATGTACTACAAGGGGAGGACTTTCTGTTGCAACAACCTCTGCAGTAGAGCCAAGCAGGCAAGTAATGGGGCTTTTATATACACCCCCTGCTCTTGGTGATGCATGTTACATCACATGAACAAGAAAAGAACATTTCTAGTTCTGCTGTTGAAGCTGCTCTGACATAATGTATTTACATGGTTATCTTTTGTATTTTTACATTCATGTAGTAAAGGGAAACTTAGAGTTAAAAAAGCACAACTAAGGTGTGGTACATGAAGGCGGAGGGGCCTTTATAACAGCCAGATGTAGAAGAAATCCACTAGGATTACCTTAAAGTGGTTGTAAACCCTGTATAACCACTTTTACCTACAGGTAAGCCTATAATAAGGCTTACCTGTAGGTACCGTGAATTTCTCCTAAACTTGCACAGTTTAGGAGATACGCATGTGCCAACGTCATCAGCACATGCGCACCGAAGAAACGGCTCGCCCGTGCTGTTCCTTCAGCTGCTGTGCCGTTACCGGCGGCTCCCGCACGGGAGTGAAGTCATTGTAGGTCTAGCCAATCACAGCGCCGGAGCCCGCAAACCCGGAAATAACTCCAGGAGACATGTCACGGTCACATCGGTATGCTGGGACCACTGTAACAGCATCGTTCTAAGGTAAGTATTTCATAATGAGCAAGAATGCAATGATAATAGTAGCTCATTGTGCCTTTGTCTTGCAGGTTTTTTTTTATCATCTGGGTTTACAACCACTTTAACCCCCCTGGCGGTATTCCCGAGTCTGGCTCAGGGTGGAATTTCAGAACTAAAAGCGGTAACCCCGAGCCAGACTCGGGACTGCCTCGCAGTGTCCACAGGCATGGTTTACTTACCTTGTCCCTGGATCCTGCGATGCCTCTCCACTGTGTGATCGAGCGGTGTCCTCCTCGCTCGATTCACACAGTGCCTGTGTGCCGCCGAGCTCCGTTCCCTGCGACGTTACAACGCACGGGGGCGGAGAACGGTGGCAAATTCAAAAAAGTAAATAAACACAATACATACAGTATACTGTAATCTTAAAGAATACAGTACTGTATGTAAAAAATACACACCCCCCTTGTCCCTAGTGGTCTACATGTTCCTTTATATAATAAAAACTGTTCTTTCTGCCTGCAAACTGTAGATTGTCCATAGCAACCAAAAGTGTCCCTTTATGTCAAAAATTGTTTTAGAGCAGCTAGAAAACAATGATAATAAATTATAATCACTTGCAGAATTGTGCGATAGCGATTTGTGGGGAAATTCATCATAAAAAATTAAAGTAATGACAGCGACAATTCTGCAACTGAGCAAATTTCAGTGATTTTGAGTTGATTACATTATTGAATAATTTTTATTATAATTATATTTATTGTTTGGTATAATTATTTATAATTATTTATTATATTATAATTTTGTTTTTAAAAAAAAATCATACCTGGGATGCCTACTAGACTCTTGTTTGGTCAGATTTAAGTGAGTTATTCCTAAGAATTACAGGCCTACAGTATAAAACGCCAAATTTCCATGCAAATAATGGTACCGCTTTCAGCACCTAAAATCTGAAATAATCATACCACCAGGGAGGTTAAATCGCTGTTAGAGGGCACAGAAGTCCATTGGCTAAGTTTTCAGTATATTGATAAGTTAGGCATTCGACTTAGATTCGACTTAGATTAAACAACCAGATTGACTCACGCATGGTCAATTTAAATTAGCTAGTCTTTATGTCAAGTTACTTTTGACAAAGAAACAATACATTTTGCATGATATAGTAGTTGGATGCACAGGAATTAGTTAAAATGCCAACAGTCACAATAAAAACATTAATGTAGCAATGATGTGTTTACATCCACAACTCTTTATGACTAATACAGGTGTTTTTATGCTTGTACTGTATTCCATAATAAAGTATAACCTGTTGAAACATGCAAAGATGTTCTTATAGTAGCCGGGCCCCGAAGGTATGGCAGGTTAGAGCACAAGTGAAAGGAGATAATAGTTCGTATTACACTAATCTTTCTTTGCCAGATTAATAGTATAGTGTCATACCACAAGAAAAACGACATTAAAACTCTTGCCTGTTTTATAGGGATGATGCACATGATCAGACTTGAAAATTGTGTTAATGCATAGTATGATTCAGTAATTTCCACCGTGCTTCAGTATCTTCAGATGAATACCTTACCTTAGAGCTGGCTATATCCTTAACATTAAAAGAGAAGTATGGGATTGGGCTTTTTTTCAGAATCATACTAACCTAGGTGGATGCGCATCGGTCTGATGTTGCATCTGTCCCCTGGCACCTCTACACTAATTAACGAGCAATCAAACACTGCAGATCGCTCGGTTCACAGAGCTCCCCGAGCAGAGAGCTGCAGACTGTCAATCAGCATCTCTCCGCTCTGCCCCCTCCTAGCTCATTGGAGCGCTGAGCTGTGGAGGGGCAGGGGGTGGCTGCCTCAGGCTCTAAGCGGCCCGCTGAAAGGCTGAGCCTGGTATTGGTCCAGGAACCTGGCACGTTCCGACTTCCATTTTCGTGATGACATGCCTCCTAGGCCGACTTCTTTGACGTCAGCAGAGTTGACTTTAGCCCGCTCTCTGCTAAAAATGGTTCACAGAAGTGCAAAATGAATTGCACTCTAGTGATCCATAGGAGAAGTACAGCCAAACAAGCTTTGGAAATACTTCTCCTTTAACCACTTGCTATCCAGCCGCAGTCATTCTACTGCGTTAGGTCGGCTCGTTCCCACGAATCGCCGTCCTTGTATGCCGGCTCGGGAACTCTAGTTTGTGGGCGCGCGTGCCAGCGGGGGAGCCAATCAGCTGGTGGGGCAGACTCGCTGTACACCAGCCACCTGCGATCATTCCCCACAGTGACAGAATGAGGATCTGCCTGTGTAAACAAGGCAAATCTCCGTTCTGACAGGAGAGATCACACAGATCCTGTCTTTCTGTTAAGCAGGAAGACGGATCTGTGTGTTTCCTTAGGCAGCCCATCCCCCATACAGTTAGAAAACACCTGCAGGGAACACGTTTAACCCCTTGATCGTCCCTGATGTTAACCCCTTCCCTGCCAGTGTCATTAGTACAATAACAGTGCATATTTTTAGCATATTTTTAGCACTGATTACTGTAATAATGCCACTGGTTCCAAAAAAGTGTAAAAAATTTCAGTTAGGTGTCCAATCTGTCTGCCACAATGTCGCAGTGCTGCTAAAAATTTCAGATCATCGCCATTACTAGTAAAAAAAAAATGCAATAAATCTATTCCCTGTTTTGTAGACGCTATAACTTTTGCGCAAACCAATCAATATACGCTTAATGTGAATTTTTTTATCAAAAATATTAAGAAGAATACATAAACTGAGGAAGATATTTGTTTTTTCTTTTTTTGGAATATTTATTATAGCAAAAAGTAAACAATATTGCTTTTCTTTCAAAATTGTCTGTCTTTTTTTGTTTATAGCTCAAACAATAAAAACTGCAAAGGGGATCAAATACCACCATAAGAAAGCTCTATTTGTGTTAAAAAAGGATGTCAGTTTTGTTTGGGTACAACTTTGCAATTGTCAGTTAAAGCGACACAGTGCTGTATGAATTTCGCTTTTCACTTTATTTGTTATCATTGTTTGTTTTTCATTATTGAATCGTATACATTGGTTGATTTGTTAAGAAGAAGTTGCTCTAAAAGGTTTTGTATCAATTGACTCTTGCTGCTATTTCACTACATATTAGCGCCCCCTATATTTTACACATATCACTAGGAGCACATCACTCTTCTAGGGGAGCAGCTTGAATATCTAATTTATTAATTAAATTATTTACTTGGCGTGTAGTTGTCACCACCTATCACTTCCTGCTATCAATGGTTGCTAAGGAGGCAGCAGGTGCCTACACCCACTGCATCTTTACCAACCACTGACCTCACTCAGCCCATTTATTTACATGGGCAGGAATCCCTGGCTACGTAAGCAAAAGAGTGGGGATCGGAGGGGTTACATCATTGCTCAAACATGGCCACTTGGTATGGTATGGTTCAGAAGGGGGGACAGAGCAGGGTCCTGGCAAGACAGGCTGTATGCTTGTATGAAGGGTCTGATATGGATTTTTTTTTGCATGGAGATTCACATTTTTTGGGGGGGGGGGGGGGGTTACAACCTTACATTTTGGGGGGATGCACCACTTCACATGTACATGTTCCCCAGGGCAGTGCCAACCCCCTGTGCAATTTTTGACACTTCCTTGACTATTAGTCCATAAAAATTGCATTTTTAATTTGAGAGATTCAGCTCCCAATGATTTCAATGGGGTTTGGGTTCGGCATCTAAACTTCATTGAACTTCAGCAAACCCTGGGCAGTTTTGCTCATCCCTATTTAACATGCACTGGATAATGCAAGAGTAATTTTTTCAATTAAATTGGAATTTGGCTTTAAAGGAATATTAAAGGTTCGATTTTTACCTCCACTGTGCAGCTCGTTTTGCACAGAGTGGCCCCGAAACCGTCTTCTGGGGTCCCTCGGCGGCTGTCTCGACTCTTCCCCGTATCAGATAACCCCCTCTGGGAAGCACTCTTCAAAGGGGGTTACCTTGTGGGCGTGCTCCCGAGTCCAGCATTTGCATCCAAAGATACGAATGCCGGACTCGACCCTGCCCGTGTCACTGGATTTGATTGACGGCAGCGGGAGCCAATGGCTGCGCTGCTATCAATCTATTCAATGAGGAGCCAAGAAGCCCGGGCAAAGATCCAGCTCATTCTCGAAGCGGGACTTTCGAGGGCTCAGGTAAGTAAAACAGGGGGGCTGGGGGGCCACTAATTATCAGATGTTTTTTCACCTTAAAGCGGGAGTTCACCCATAAAACAATTTTTTCAAACAATCCCCTTAGATTCCTGCTCGTTTTGTCTAGGGGAATCGGCTAGTTGTTTTAAAATATGAGCCGTACTTACCGTTTTCGAGATGCATCTTCTCCGTCGCTTCTGGGTATGGGTCTTCGGGAGCGGGCGTTCCTTCTTGATTGACAGTCTTCCGAGAGGCTTCCGACAGTCGCATCCATCGCGTCACTAGTAGCCGAAAGAAGCCGAACGTCGGTGCGGCTCTATACTGCGCCTGCGCACCGACGTTCGGCTTCTTTCGGAAAATCGTGACGCGATGGATGCGACCGTCGGAAGCCTCTCGGAAGACTGTCAATCAAAATAGGAAAGCCCAGTCCCGCAGCCCATACCCGGAAGCGGCGGAGAAGATGCATCTCGTAAACGGTAAGTACAGCTCATATTTTAAAACAACTAGCCGATTCCCCTAGACAAAATGATCATGAAGCTAAGGGAAAAAAGTGTTATGTACGGGTGAACCTCCGCTTTAATGTATAGGATGCATTAAGGTGAAAAAACAGGAAGGTTTACAAAACCTTTTAAGATCACTGAATGTCAGTGGGTGATGTGCTGAATCAATGCCATTTACAGCTAAGACCAGGGCCACTGATAAGGCAGTACGCCAGCCCTCCTGTACTGGGCCCGGGCCCCATCAGTTTAAAAGGGGGGGCCCAGTCACCTGCTGAGCAGGAGGGCTGGCTGTGCTTTCTTATTGCAGACATCAATCCTCTTCTGCCTTCCCCTGCAATGCTGCCAGCTTCTCCCTACGGCTGCACTGCAGTGGAGTGATTCTGGCACCCCTTGCATCTGCTGTCCCCTTTTTTCCCCCTTTCCCCTGCAGTGCTGCTGGCTTCCCCCTCTCTTGTCAGCAGCTGCTGCAGGAACACAGGGAGATGTTTCAGGATGGAGAGTGGGCGAATGGGATGGTAAATATATAATTTATTGACTCCTCATGTGTCTCCTTATTGAATCACTCATGTGTCCATTCCTTGCTGAAGCATAGTAAACTGTGGTTACTATGCTTCAGTTTGTGAATGAACAAGTAGCTTCAGAGCGCTTCCAATTCATCCATCTTTGCAACGGAGGCTGCAAAGAAAGGGACTGATAAATATATGTCCTCAGTCACTTCTGGCTGGGGGGGGGGGGGATGCTGTATGGAGCCCTGTGATTTCTAATAACAGCCCTCGCAAAGACATACACATTTCCTCTTAAATTCTTCAACATGAATGGGTTATTATGCTTGCCATGCACGTTAGAATACAATCATTCAGTGTAAACATTGTTTCAAGAAAAGCATTGTCCAATCATGAGTGAGATGTCTATTTTGACTTCGTCAATTTTAGTAGTCAGTGTGCCCTGCAGCGCAGCGATCGCTTCCAGCACCTTCGCCGTGTCAGCAGCCTGGCGGTCCTCTCCCTGCTCCCCGCCGGCGCCATCTTTGGCCTGGTCTTCTCCGCCGTCATGCCTGTATTTGGCCAGCTTGTCGACCGCAGAGGATGATTTCTTTGGCGGCGACATGTTCCTTCTACTCCCCTGACCTTCCGACCGGTGTCAGTTCAGTTTTGGCCCCAGGATATAAGCGCAGACTGTCAGCCAGGATTCTATATCATGAGGAGCTCTGTCTCCACGCGTCCTACTCCATTGCCTGTCAGGCCACGCCCCAGCATTGTCCAATCATAGATCAATAACCAAAGGCCTTAAAGGCTAACCCTGCCTCTTGGACCATGTTACCATGGGTACTGTAAATGAATGAACAACTAGTCATGTCTGCCACGTGGCAGACAAACTTGTAGCTATCAATATAACACAAATTCAGTGATTATCACATTTGTAGTGCATTGATATTGAAAATATCATGTCATTTAAAATTACTATAATGATATGCCTTGTATTTGTAAAACTTCCTAGTAATACAATTATTTTCCTAGTAATACAATTATTTTCTTATTTTATATATATATATATATATATATATATATATATATATATATATATATATATATATATATATATATATATATATATATATATATATATATATTTATATTTTTATTGCAATTCAATTCATGAGTATTCTTTTTGCAGATGGACTGGAAGGGTAAAGATCTCTTTGATTCAGTATGCAGAAACTTGGCATTGAGAGAAACTTGGTTCTTTGGTCTACAGTTTGTGGCAAGCGGGATGGATACCTGGTTGAAGCTGGAAAAAAAGGTTAGAATTTATCTTGAAGAATCAGGAGCATTAACCAATATCAACATGCATTGTCTATCTAGGCTCCTATCCTATGCAGCATCACAAAGCTCCACTGTTTGAGATAGTAAGGTTCTACTAAGGGTCATAGTTCCACCATATATGAAGCCATAAGTGTGCCTGGGCACACCCTAATCAATCTGTGTGGTGCCGATTCCCCCTACTGTGTGGTGCTAGACTTCCCCCGTGTTTGCTCCCCCGCAGTGCTGCCTTTCCTCTCACCTCAACTACTGTGAGGGAAGTTTCAGGATGGAGAGCGGGGGAAAAGGCTAGTCAATATGTAATTCACTGGCCAGTTTTTATTCTAAATGAACACAGTGAACACACCCACTCACTGTTTTCATTCATAACTGAAGCATAGCTGCGGCTGGAGAGAAAAGCATACGTGTTCGATCTTTGGGGTGCACACCCTAATGCAATAGGCTGCGCACACCTCTGTATGAAACTATTCTGCCAGTTACCTCAAGGGAAAAAGTGGGAGACAGATGTTTGAGACTTTATGGATGAACAGTGGTCTGTTGTCTTAAGACTTTTGCTTGATGTGGCTTTATTGTCATTCCTGAAATCGATCTAGCTTTTCATTCTACATCGACCCTTTCGTAACCCTTTATGGCTGTTTCAATATGGTTGTTTGCCAAATCCTGAGTATGTTAGGTGTGGGCAAACTTCAAAAGACTTGATGCACAGGTTATTTAGGTACTGATCTGCCATTGGAGATACCATTAACTCTGTTTTCCAATCTAGCTACACTGAAGCTATACTTCAGAACCTAAACTGTGCCTTTTGGAATCGTCAGAAGAGAGTTTGCTGAGGTTCTTAGACCTCGTACACACGGGCAAGAATCTCGTCAGGAAAAAAACGTTGTTTTCCCTGACGAGATTCTTGGCAAGAATCTCTTGCCGCCCGAGTGTACACACTGACCTTTCAAAAGAACCGCGGTTCTCTTAAAAAAGCAAGAACGCAGTGATGTCATCGCGTACGATGAGCATGCGCTCGTCACATTCAATGCCGTCACCGCCATCTTGCTTCACCCTACCTATGCCGTGGTAGCTACCGTGCATGCGTCAAAGTCATTTCGAGCATGCGTGGGTTTCCACGGCGACAGATAAGTATACACACTCTCGGGTTTCTCGTCGGGAAACAGGCCAACAAAAATCTCGACGAGAAATAAGAGAGCAGGTTCTCTATTTTTCTCGTCGAGATTCTGGCTAGATTTCCAGACGAGAAACCTGAAAGCCTCGTACACACGAACGGTTTTCTATCGGTCGTGTGTACGTGGCTTTATACTTATTCTGAGGTGCTGTTTCTAGTATATACAGTAATAACACAGAAATGGACAACCTCATTTTCCCTGAACACACAGCATGGGTGTCCACAGATAATGACTTCATATTGTCAGGACCCGGGTCTGAACCTGCGAACTCTGCTGTGCCTGGCAATGTCTTTTCTTGCTGAGCCACCTGGGATACTTTACAGTTCCCTGGAAAATTCCTTGACTGATCTTGCCTTGAACCTTGTTTCTCATGAACCTTGAACCCTTTGCTCCTCTCATGAACTTCATATTTTAGCCATACCTTTGCACTTCCTGTTTGTCAGATTATTGTGCTTTCTCAGACAATATCTCGCTCTTGTCACTCCTGTTGTCATCTGTATCTTCACAACCAATCGTTACTGATCTTTGGCTTGTTCCTTGACTACACTTCTGCTTGATCCAAACCTGCAACCACTAGTTTCTGACCTTTAGTTTGTTTAATGACTATTCAGCTACTGCACCCCAGCTTGCTCACATCCTGGTGGGGCAATCCTGAGTACCGCAATCTAGTACTAACATGCAGCAAAACCCATCTCTATGATCAGGAGCTCTAGTGAACACAGGTTAGTGCTCAGACTCCACACCTCAGGTGAGTCAACCTCATCCACAAGGGTGACCTGCTTCTGTACTTATCCAGCTGGTCAGTGGGAGGCTCTCTACTGCTATAGATGGCTACTAGTCTCCAAACCTGACCCCTGCCAGTGACACCTATGCTATAAATGTTTGATTTATAGAGGAGGGTGCCCCACTGCATATGAAAAGTTGTGGACAGCTGGCTTAGTACTCTAAGCCTGGTGCCCATGTCACTGATTCAATACACACTTCCATCTTTAAAACAATTATGTCTTCGGCGCATGCGCTCTGAAGGAACGGCCGCCTGTGCCGTTTCTTCAGGAGCGAGTGCTGTGACTGGCAGCTTCTGTGGAGTCCATGGCCCTGAAAGGAAGAGGGAAAAACATGGATGCGGCCTGCAGCGGGGACGACATGTGCTTTGTTTGCAGGTAAGTGTCACATAATGTGCTAGTATGCGATGCATACTAGCACAATATGCCTCTACTTTGCAGGGAAGGGGAAAACTGTTTTCCCCACAGGGTTTACTTCCTCTTTTATGCAGGAACATTACATTTGATTTATTATAGGGTTGGACGTATTAGTTGTAGCATGCAGCTTCACTTGTTTTGGAATTTTATTAAAAAGAGTTAAGCCTCAGAGTCAGGGAACAAATCTGACATTTTAGAAAAGCTTATTAGTGCATGGCTAGTAGAAGTTAGTGTGCGGTCGCTTTTATACATAAATAATATTGCCTTGATCCTTCAGTAATATTGAATTTGCACTCTACAGTACACCTGATATTCTGGGGCTTACTAAAGCTTTGATGGTTTATGTTACTCCATTTGGTGAAATAAGATTTAGGGCATGTTACAGAAGAACAGAGCTGCATTTATCATCTTTATACCTGTATGTGTAATTTGCTACTTGCTGATTTTACTTCTTTGACAGATGGTGGGATGGTGTCATTCTCTGCATTCTGATGCATACATTACACAAACATAAAAAAATGATGCTAGGAAAAAGATACTTCTCTATTAGGACTAGCAAACATGAACATAAACTTCAGTGTTTATGATTTAGAATGCCACTCTACATTCACATAGTTTATAACTGGTTACATAAAAATAAGAATTGATGACAAGTAGTGAATTTATAAACGTGGTGGAATTGGCAGCAAACTTTGTGACATGCTCACAAAGCAAGAGACAGATTGTTTATCTAAAATGGAATTGTGAGAGCACAATATCAAAAAGTAAGCAACACAGACAGGGAGCTCAATATCAGTTCACACACCTTTTTAGCACACCTTGATAGTGAGAACGCAGTGATAAGTCCAAGTCAGTTTAAGACTGCGTTCTCAAAATTTGTAATATGAAGGGACCTTAAAATAAATAAAATAGCTTTAATGGCGTTCACACAATTGGCACAATGGCATATACACAACTCTAAAGTACCCTGGGTAAAATTTGAATCAGAGTCAATCCACCCCTACTTCCTCCCGGGCCTACTGTGGTATAGGGGAGTCTCACTCTCCAATTTACTCTCCAAATAACTTGAAGAAATGTACAAGGTCTCTTAGGCCCCTTTCACATTGAGGCGGTTTTCATGCGGTACAGCGCTAAAAATAGCGCTGCTATACCGCATGAAAAAATCATGCCCTGCAGGATTCAATGTGAAAGCCCGAAGGCTTTCACACTGAAGCGGTGCGGTAGCAGGACCGCTCCAAAAGTCCTGCTAGCCGCATCTTTGGAGCGGTATAGGAGCGGGGTGTTTACCGCTCCTATTCCGCGCCTTCCCATTGAAATCAATGGGAAACCGCGGTAATACCGCCAGCAATGCGCCTCTGCAGAGGCGCATTGCGGGCGGTATTAACCCTTTTTCGGCCACTAGCGGGGGTTAATACCGCACCGCTATCGCCCAAATATCGCGGTAAATACGACCGTATAGCGGCGCTACAAATAGCGCGGCTATACCATCACCGCGGCTCCACTGCCCAATGTAAAAGCAGCCTTAATATCAGGAAACGGCTTTAAAACTCCATACACAATAGTATCACACCCCAATTAAAATTCATTCTATTTTCCCCACGGTGTCACCACTATATTTTAGGGGTTGCCACTCTTCTGGTTTCTCCAGTTTGGAGAAAGCTTGACACCTTTGCCTCCAAAATGGCAGATGCTCGACTTTCCCTTATTCCTTCTCATTGTCTTTTATTTGCTCCAATCACAGAGATTACCACATAACAAATGAGACAAATTCACACTGAATTGTGTTGCCATCCATTGAGTGATCGCTCTACATTAGAAAACTCAATACATACCTCTCCCAAATTAAACTCAGAATAGACTCCATAAGCAGAGTTAAAAAGATTTTTCACACTCTTAAGGCCTAGTACACACGAGAGAATTATCCACGGATAAATCCTCTGGCGGATTTGGGTCTGATGGTTGTACTAACCATCAGATCGAAATCCGCGCGGAATACATCCGCGGTGACGTGGCGACGTGCGCGACGCTGTAAGATAAAGACTTCCACGCATGCGTCGAAACATTACGTCGAATCATTAGGGAGGGAGCGAGGGAGGGAATCGGACGGATTGATCCGGTGAGTCTGTACGGTGGAGTCTGTCCATCAATCCGATGGACAGGATTCCAGCGGATGGATTTCTTAGCATGATCTGATCTGCGGATAAATACCAGCGGATAGATCCTCTCGTGTCTACGGGGCCTTACTGTACTATGTATTATTATGACATAAAATGTCCCCCTGGCTCAATCATTACACAGTGTTTGAGTGCTCCTTGTAGGCTATGCAGAATTCCATCACCAACCTCATGTCAAAGTTGATTGTTTTTTTCTCCTCAAGTAACATTCAATCTTTTTGCACTGTTCTTTCTAAAAGTGTCAATTATTGTACAGTTATTTCTTTGTTCTACTATTCCTACATTCATGTACGTTAGGATTTTATGATGATATTTGTTAGGGAACAAGCAATATACGCTATGCGTAATCAATTTCTCTTGCGCTAATACGTGCACTTTTAAGCTCATTTGTATAATGCATTCCGAGTGCACCAATGCTTCCCAAGTAAAACAGATATAGCCGCTGTAATCACATTCCAAACTCCTCAGACAGTCCTGGGTTGCTCTGGGAGTTCAGTTTATTTATAGGACTTTGAACAGGGATAACAATAGAGGCTTGGTGGCTTCACAATCAGCCAAGCAAGCCCAGGCATTCCTTCAAACAGGAGGTGTTATACAACTCAACCAATAGAACTATAGGAGTGCATGGGTGTGTCTGTGCAGGTGTACGATTTTCCGCCCTCTGTACCTGTTAAACTGTGCTCTATAGCTAGACAAAGAAACTCACATGTAGTGAGATTGGCCTAAGAGTTTGTGAAAGCTGTCCTGACCAAACACATGCACACACTCCCGTTTTTACCATTGGCGCAAATCCTTATTCTGCATTGTTTAGAGAACAACGCATAGATTTTACTACCATTCCTGTTTATGGGAGACTATCTGCAGGGACATGTCATGGTCCCTCCACGTTCTGATCAGACACATAAAAAGACACAACATCCCTCCACAAAGGCAGATCAAACTAATAATGTCCTCGCGGAGTGAACATATCCCCCCCCCCAAACGAACGTCTGTGCATAACATAGGGGCCCTCGCTGGCGCACATATCCTCACTCCGCAAACACTTCTCTACAGCCACAGGAAGCTTTATACTACCAATGGGTCTTCACCAGTGTTGGTTCGCTCCGGCTCGCTCTTTAGAGCGCAGTAGAACTAACATTGTGACAACACATATTGAATACATCTTAATAACATTTCCACAACATTTTGCAGTATGTTATCTTATGTGCCACCCTTTGCATTTGTCGAATAAAAAAGTTTGTAAACAGAAAAAATATAGCGTTAATGGCTTCCGTGATCCACTGCTAAAATGTATATGAACAGGACAGAGTGCGGCCCCCCCTCTCCTGAACCGTACCAAGCCACATGCCCTCAACATGGGGAGGATGTCCCCATGTTGATGGGGACAAGGGCCTCATTCCCACAACCCTTGCCCGGTGGTTGTGGGGGTCTGCGGGCGGGGGGCTTATCAGAAACTGGAAGACCCCTTTAACAAAGGGGACCCCCAGATCCTGCCCCCCCTATGTGAATTGGAAATTGTACCCCTACAATTTCACGAAGGAAGTGTAAATAGTTAAAAAAAAAACACACACACCATAGAAAAAAGTCCTTTATTAATAAAAAAAAAGAAAAAAATCCAGCGGTGGTAATCCACTCTCGGTCCGGCTTCCTGCTCCAACGTTGTCTGTATCCATCGACGGGTGATCTCCTCTCCGGTCCAGCGATGAGAAGATCTTCCGGCATCCAAAGCTCCAAAGCACAGCATCGGAGGCCGCCTCTCTCCGCCGGACACAGCCCAGCAGAATGACGCTGGTGAAGCTGTGACATTTCTTATATAGGGGAGGCGGGCCACCCGTCACGTGACCCAGCCCCCTTTGACGCAAGGGGGAACACTGGGCTTCCCCAGTGACGTAGCAGAGGGTGCGTCAGAGGGTGCGGGGTCACGTGACAGGTGGCCCCGCCTCCCCTATATAAGAAATGTCAAAGCTTCACCCGCGTCATTCCGCTGGGCTGTGTCCAGCGGAGAGAGGAGGTTGTCGATGCTGCGCTCTGGATGGATGGATCTTCTCATCGCTGGACCGGAGATCACCCGTTGCTGGATACAGACAACGTTGGAGCAGGAAGCCGGGGACGAGTGGATTACCACCTCTGGATTTTTTTATTTATTTTTTATTAATAAAGGACTTTTTTCTACGGTGTGTGTGTGTGGCCTGGTACGCTTCAGGAGAGGGGGGCAACTCTGTCCCCCCCTCTTTTCTGCAGCCGGCCAGGTTAACGTGCTCGGATAAGGGGTCTGGTGTGGATTTTTGGGGGAACTCCACGCCATTTTTTTTTAAATTTGGGGTGGAGTTCCCCTTAAAATCCACACCAGACCTGAAGGGTCTGGAATTGATATTTGGGGGGAACCCCACGTAATTTTTTTTTTAAATTGACGACGGGGTTCCCCTTAATATCCATTCCAGACCTGAAGGGCCTGGTAATTGAATTTGGGGGGACCCCCACGCTATTTTTTATTTTTTTTTTATGAATGAATTCGCTCTGAATTGCCAAAGCCGACAATTCATTATAGCCGCAATTTCTTTCAGAAATGACACTTTGTGCAGAGACAGTTCTAAGTATGGGAAACATGCACTATTTCAAATGCTAACTTTACACCCCCCCCCCCAGGTACGAAATTTAAAGGAATATTTCACTTTTATTGTTTCACTTTTAGCATTATGAAATTCACTGCTCCCGAAAAAACAGTCGTTTTAAAACTTTTTTTTGCATTGATACATGTCCCCTGGGACAGGACCCAGGTCCCCAAACACTTTTTAGGACAATAACTTGCATATTAGCCTTTAAAATTAGCACTTTAGATTTCAAACGTTCGAGTCCCATAGACTTTAATAGGGTTCTAAAGTTCACACGAACATGTGGTGTGTTCGCAAGTTCTGGTGCGAACCGAACAGGGGGGTGTTCGGCTCATCCCTAGTTGTAAAGGTAAAAAATGTTTTCCCTAAATAGCTTCCTTTACCTTAGTGCAGTCCTCCTTCACTTACCTCATCCTTCGATTTTGCTTTTAAATGTCCTTATTTCTTCTGAGAAATCCTCACTTCCTGTTCTTCTGTCTGTAACTACACACCGTAATGCGAGGCTTTCTCCCTGGTGTGGAGAAAGCCTCTTGAGGAGGGAGGGGGCAAGCAGGAGTGTCAGGACGCCCACTAACACACAGATCCTTTCTCAATCTGCAAAGTAGAGAGTGTTCTGACACTCCTGCTCGCCCCCTCCCCCCTCAAGAGGCTTTCTCCACACCAGGGAGAAAGCCTCACATTACTGCATGTAGTTACAGACAGAAGAACAGGAAGTGAGGATTTCTCAGAAGAAATAAGGACATTTAAAAGCAAAATCGAAGGAAGAGGTAAGTGAAGGAGGACTGCACTAAGGTAAAGGAAGCTATTTAGGGAAAACATTTTTTACCTTTACAAACCCTTTATGCTTTGGATTCAAGTTGTCTATGATTTGCAACACATTATTTAGATTGAGTCACTGTCTGCTAATTCTACTGAGACTGTAAGTTACTACTATCTTGGCACAACTGGATAAGACATCACACAGTACTTAGATTGGAGAGGTAGAGCAACATTAAACCTCAATGCTCCATTTGGAATCAATATAGTCCCAGTAACAAGAAAATTAATATGCTTAGCCAGGAAAACCTTAGCATAAAAAATGCATTAGCACCACAGAACCCAAAAAACAGTGGAGCATTTTGATATGCATTTAGATCAAACTGGAACAGCTTCCACCAACCTTCTCATCACTTTTCATCCTCCCTCTCTACCTTCTACTGCCTAGCCTCGGGAGGAACCCTAGTTGAAAAAGGCTGTTTTAAGTTTTTTCTTTATTGACTTTACCTTCACAGTGGGTACTTTGAGCACAACATAAGGCTTTTTAGCCTCCTGGCTAACGGTTCCAAATACTTGTTGGCTCACTCTGACGTTTATGTTCTAGTTTACTTCCTTTTTTTTACAGCTCTGCTACTTTGCATCAGTAATTTCACCAGCGGAATGATCTCCATACACCTTTGTCCTCAATCATTATTTATCTTTTATAACCAAAAACTATGCTGTGTGTTACTGCACATTGCATTTTATACTTGCACTACTTGCACTACCTTACTGAATAGGCCCAATTGAGTTACATTTCAGATCCTTGTAGAATGTTCCTGAATGAGTATTTGTTATGTAAGTCATTCAATTACATGATTTTCATTATGCATATACAAAGTCATTAGTATTGCTCGTACTCGTACACACGACCAAGTTTTTTGGCAAAAACCAGCAAGAAACTTGCTGGGAGATATTTTTTTGCCGAGGAAACTGGTCGTGTGTACATTTTCGTCGAGGAAACTGTCGAGAAACTCGACGAGCCAAAAAGAGAGCATGTTCTCTATTTCCTTGACGGGAATGGAAAAACTTGGCTTGTCGAGTTCCTCGACAGCCTAATAAGGAACTCGATGAGGAAAACTATGTGTTTCGCCCGTCGAGTTTCTCGGTCGTGTCTACGAGGCTTCAGTTATCGTTGTTAGATGTCTGGTATTTGCTGCTGCTTTTATGGTAGCTTATCACATCATTTACATTTTCTGAACTTTGTACTGTGTCTGACTAGATGCATACATTATCAGTCATTTGCCTATTATTGGTTGGTGAATTTAAACGCCCAAAATAAAACATTTTCCCCATGATTGCTAAAAGTATAATATTACATTATACTGTATGCCCAAATTTTGCAAAGATTGCGGTTCTTGACAGTTGAGGTCATAAAGCTGTCTGTGGTGCAATATCACGCATTAATGTGCAATTAGACACTGTGGTTTATTTACTAAAGCTGGAGAGTGCAAGATCTGTCTAATTTCTGCATAGAAACCAAACAGCTTTCAAGTTTTAATGCCAAAGCTTAATTGAACAAGCTGAGGTTATAAGCTGATTGGTTGCTCTGCAGAAGTGAGCCTAATTTTGCACTCTTCAGCATTAGTAATTAAACCCCATTCTCTCCTAGAATGTAAGCTGTAATGGGCAGGTCTCTCCAAATCCTCCTGTATTGAATTGTATTGTAACCATACAGTCTGCCCATACAGTCTGCCCCCCTCCCACCGCTCTCCCGTGCCCTCCGCCGCTTACCGGAGCCACCGGTAGCTGCGGAGGCAATAGGGTCCTTCTCCTTCCTGGGTATGGATACGAGTGAGGGAAAGATGGCCCCCACCCGTCTCAATGCCATAGCAGGGCGGAAGCTCTTAAAGGGACATTTTTTTTCAAATGACATTTTTTTTAATCTTTTATTGAATTTTAGTCCAAATATGAGATCTGAGGGCTTTTTGACCCAGATCTCATATTTAACCACTTCAGCCCTGGACCATTTGGCTGGCCCAAAGCACTTTTTGTGATTTGGCACTGTCGCTTTAACTGACAATTGTGCGTCGTGCGATGTGGCTCCCAAACAAAATTGACGTCCTTTTTTTCCCCACAAATAGAGCTTTCTTTTGGTGGCATTTGATCACCTCTGCTTTTTTTATTTTTTGCGCTATAAAGAAAAATAGAGCGACAATTTTGAAAAAAAAGCAATATTTTGTATTTTTTGCTATAATAAATATCCCCATTTTTTTTTTAAATAATTCTTCTCAGTTTAGGCCGATACGTATTCTTCTACATATTGTTGGTAAAAAAAAATGGCAATAAGTGTATGTTGATTGGTTTGCGAAAATTTTATAGCGTCTACAAAATAGGGGGTAGTTTTATGAATTTTTTTTATTTTTTACTTGTTATGGCGGCGATCTGTGATTTTTTTCGTGACGGCAACATTATGGCGGACACATGGGACACTTGCATACATGAGCAGTGACCCATAGCTCCCAACTGTCCCTGATTTAGAGGGACTGTCACTGATTTGGAACAAAGTCCCTCTGTGCCTCTTTCTTCCTCATTTGTCCCTCATTTTGGTCTGATCTATATAGTTGTATATAAAATGCACTTTTTATCTTTCAAAAAGTGTTTCCCAGAGCTAAACCTTTCATCCAATTTCTAAATTGATGCATTTCTAAATTTCAAAAGCCAATATAAAAGGAAAAGTAGTGGTCAATTGTTTTGTATAATTCCCCTCTAAGGGGGTGTGTTCTATGCCTACATACTTTTTCTAATAGGTGTCCCTCATTCCTATGTCAAAAAGTTGGGAGGTATGGCGCCCGCATTTGAAAACAGTGTTCAAACCACACATGTGAGGTATCATTGCAAATGGTAGCGCGAGAGAAATAATTCTAGCCCTATACCTCCTCTGTAACTTAAAACATGCAACCTTTAGAATTTTTTAAACGTTGCCTATGGAGATTTTTAAGGGTAAAAGTTTGTGACCATTCCACGAGCGGGCGATATTTTGAAGCGTGACATGTTGGATATCAATTTACTCTGCGTTATATTATCTTTCACAATATAAAAATAAATTGGGCTAACTTTACTGTTGTCTTATTTTTCAACAAAAAGTATATTTTTTCCACAAAAAAGTGTGCTTGTAAGACCGCTGCGCAAATATGGTGTGACAAAGTATTGCAACGACCGCCATTTTATTCTCTAGAGTGTTAGAATTTTTTTTAATAATGTTCGGGGGTTCTAAGTAATTTTCTAGCAAAAAATCTCCATAGGCGACGCTTTAATTTTTTTTACAGGTTACCAGTTTAGAGTTACAGAGGAGGTCTAGTGCTAGAATTGTAACGTGACGCATGCGTTGATACCTCACATGTGTGGTTTGAACAGCGTTTACATATGTGGGCAGGACTTGTGTGTGTGTTCGCTTCTGAGCTTCTGAGCAAGAGCTATCGGGGACAGGGGTTTTTTTAAAAAAAAAATATATTTTTTTTTTTAATTTTTACACTTTTTAAATTTTTTACATTTTTTTGATCACTTTTATTCCTATTACAAGGAATGTAAACATCCCTTGTAATAGGAATCTATCGTGACAGGTCCTCTTTATGGAGAGATGCAGGGTTAATAAGACCCCACATCTCTCCTCCATGCTGAAAAGCATGAGATCGAGAAAAAAAATTTTACGATCTCATGCTGACAGCCGCGTTTTCGGCTTTGTTTACATCCGGGATCCCGGGCATGACGTCGGTCATAGAGATGACTGGTGACCGGAAATCTCTATCGTCGTCATCCAGCACCGGCCGATTCGTTCTCTGGGCCCCCGATGGCACGGGAGAGCCCAGAGAAGCATTGGATGGCGGCGTGAGGAGGAGTACGTCCCCTCCCGTCGTCCATAAAAACAATAAAGCCGTGGAACTGCCGCTATGATCATTCTTATCGTGCACAGAATCGCCAGCTGCAAAGAATGATATCTGAATGATGCCTGTAGCTGCAGGAATCATTCAGATGTCCCCCCTGAAAGTCCAGGACGCCATATACGTCATATCCCTATGTTATTCATACTAGCACATTATGCCATTGTCTTGCTGTTTTTTTTTCTCTTTAGCGGTTTACTACCGCTTTAAATCCACTCTAATAGCTAGCTTTAAACATTTTGCTGTTTATTTTTTTTTTTATGTAGAAGCTTAGATCATAGTCTTTACATAAGAATGCAAGAGAAGGTTATAGTATATGTAAACTCAATTACTAAAATCTAATATGAGCTTTAATATATCATTTCAGAATATCTTTAATTTTCTTTAAATCTGCAGCTTTCATTAAAATAATACCTGATGATTCTGTCATGAAAGTCTCCAGCACTTCCTGTTAAATGGGAAAAACACCTTGTTCTTGTCTCCTAGTTATGCGCTGTCAATGTGTCACAGGGCCTTGTATGGAGACAGCAAGCCCCATTTCAACAGGCATGGTCCACTGTTGTCACCATCAGAAAATGAATCCTAAGAAATACAATGTAGCCATAGCAAGTGTGTTTAGACAGGAATTGACTACCAAGAGGGTGCCGGAGATGAGCTGCACTGAGATGGAAGAGGATGAGAAAAAGTTTAAATAAAAAAGACACTCTAATAAAAAGTGGTGCAAGCAAAATATTATTTTGTTATGGCAAAGTATACCTTTAAGCTGTCCGACTTAAGAAACTTAGATCATTTCCACATCATTTTATGGAAATATGATTAAGTCCAGTAATTTCACTTTACTTTATTTCAACTTGCAGATTTTACAGCACCAAGTCCCCAAGGAAGATCCCATAAGGTTTCGTTTTATGGCTAAATTCTACCCTGAAAATGTAACTGATGAACTTTTTCAAGAAATAACCCAGCATCTTTTCTTTCTTCAGGTAACCTACACTTTGAGTTTTTTTTGTCATAAGTGAAGCTTTCATTTAAAATGACAATAATTTTAGTATACAAATTGTACGGGGAAAGCATTGTGACTAAATCCATCAACAAGGGAGGGGGAAAAAAACATGTGGAAGGCAACATGGTTTAAGATGATAGTTCTGGAATTTACATTCAAAGCTTTGTAGCATATTAGATTCTGCATAGCAAAAGGGCTTGTCTCCAGCCCACCTGGTGTGATACAAGCTTCAAAGAGAGGAGGACTATCTTGGCAATATCTGATTGAACAAGGAGGCAAGTGAGGGTGGTTATGGGTGAGAGGAATGAATGTTACAAGCACACGCAGAAGAATAAGAGTCGCCTTGTCCCCTTTTTGTTCCTGGCCTGCTCATGTGAGCCTTTTGGCTCGTTCCCTTTTACCATCCAGAACCCAGCCGATGAAACCATGTGTGATAAGTATTTTTAAAGTTCTTTTGTATATATACTCTGCTGTTAGTGTGTGATGTTAGTATATTCCTAATTTCTTGGGAAATAAATGAAATATATTGTTTTTACTAGCAGCAGTGTGTGTATTTTCATAACTAACTTTACATTATTGTGCTTATCAGAATCTTAATAGGCTAGCTAATTATAGGCGGAGACAAATCAATACATTTATGCAATAGATATAGGGAATCCGTAAACACCTTTTAGAAGAATGGTTTGTATTTATTAGCTTGTATATTGCAGCATTTACTTCACTAAATAAAAATTATTTAACATAGATTTTTTTTATCACAAGATACAACAAATATATTGTTACTACAGCCGTTATGAGGTATCAGAATCGTGCCAAAATTAAACCAGTCATGATCTGAAGTCTTTTTACTTACCTTGGTTGAGTAAGCCGAAGAGTTCAAATTGGGGTATACAAACTTGGGGCATAACATCATTATCAAGATAATCTGACACTTATCTGCATCTAAAGAGAGAGTAGATCAGCTCCATGTAGTATCTATATACATTTTGCTAGCCATGCCTATGATTTGCAGTAGTCTATGACTAAAGTTTTTCAACCATGGATATATATTCCTTAGAAGAAGGACTGGAGATTGTGGAAAGCATTATTTTTACTTATATCCAGAGCAACAATACAGCTGGACAATGCAACATATGTATGCATTTTTTTTGCCCGTAAAGCAAGCTAAATAGATTGGATAGAATCGGGTCAGCCAGATGGTAGGACATACGGAGCGTTGGATGTGAGCCTAGAAAACTCATGAACAAGCACTTTACAGCTAAACTTCTTTTGAGCTTTTGGAGTTGCGCATCCGACAGTCAGTACATTCTACAATTAAATGAGCAGCTAAAAAGGTGGTTGTGGGGGTCTGTGGGTAGGGGGGCTTATTGGAATCTGGAAGCCTTACAATCTAAAGGGAGGGGAATACAATATTAAATACAATATTACTGGCATGCGTTATGAATAATTTTTCCATCATTAGAATGGTTCAAGTCATATGTCAGAGGTGGGAAACTCAAAGCTGCAGAGGCCATAAGTAGGCCATAAGTAGGCCAAAAGTAGTGGCTGTCTGCATGGGCGTCCGCTGATTTTTTTTTAGAAGGGGGCGCTTCGGCAGCGGTGATACACAGTCACATTTAACCCTTTCTTAAAACTCTAACGGGGGTTAAAAGCGTCCCGCTAGTGGCCGAATAGCGCAGCTAAACCGATGGTAACGCGCCGCTTTTTAGTGGCGCTTTACCGATAACACGGTCAGCTGGCAGTGTGAAATAGCTCTTGAGATAATTCAGCTTCACTCTATGCCCATATAAATATAGCCTAAAGGATGTACAGACCCCCTTTCAGCACAGACCCCTCTATTCAGCACAGATGGACCCCCTTCAGCACAGACCCCTACATTCAGCACAGATGGACCCCCCCCCTTCAGCACAGACCCCCCCCATTCCGCACAGGCCCCTAGCTTCAGCACAGACCTCCCTTCAGCACAGACGGACCCCCCTCCCCCCATCCCATTCAGTACCTCAGATCAGCCATCAGCGCGTCACAGGCACAGCAGGTTCCCTCCCCCTGTGTACACATAAACACCGGAGGGGGAGGCGGCTTCACTCTGCTCGCTGTGCCTGTGTGACATCCGGGCCGAGACCGCTCAGACAGCCCGCGGCCGCTAGACTCTTTAACACCTTCTCGATTTTCCAGGGGGGGGTCAATTGCCCCCCCTTGCCCTATGGAGCGGATGCCCATGGCTGCCTGTTACTGTATGTAAGTTATCTCATATTTATGTTAATCTTCACATTTTGCCCTACAATTTTTTTGCCTGGTGCCAAAAAAATCAAAAACTGTCCAGCTAGAGTTTGTCTGATTCTTCTCTAAACAGGGTGCATCTTTAACTCGAAAGCAACGAAGACAACTGATGTTGAATATAATACTGTAACTACAGGCAGGAGATTAATGTTGATATTTGTGTACAAATGCCTTTTTATCTTCAAGGCTGGATCACACCATGCCCACTGAGTTGCAGAAATATGCAGCTTAACGAACATGATGTGAACAAGCCCTAGAGCAGATTGTGTTTTGGCTTATTGTTTCTTTACTTTAAAGCGTGGCTTCATGGGCATTCGTTTCCTTATCCTTATTCTTAGGGAAGCAATGAAGCTTGCATATTGAGACTTGTTCAGAATGGGAATGTGTCATTTCACTGCTTCAAGCATAGGGCTTGCCCTGACACACAGGGATGCATGAAACGCACTGAATTTGTCTTTTTAACACATGGAACTACATAGCAAAAGCTGCAGACTAGAATTTCTTCATAATCCATATAAATAACAGCTAATTAAATAGAAGTGATACTTCCAATTTCAAACTTTACTTTAAAACTAGAAGGAATGTACAATATAATTATCCTTCAATCTTCCAGGATGAATGCTTCATTCATACAAAATTTCTGTATTTCATGGAAAGAAGATTTACAATATCTATGCTCCAATTCGCACACTGATATTGGCTACTGAATACATTCATTTAGTAGATAATATTGTAAAAGCATGCATCTCCCAGAATTCCATGCTGTATTTTCTTTGATGACTCCCTCTAAAATCCAGTTATGCTGAAGCTGGAACCAATAAGTGATGCTGTCCATGCACTTTTCTAGCGTTGATCGTGTTGTGTTGAAACAGCCCATTCGCTTCCAATAAGCCCCTTTTGCTCCTCTGTGCATTAAATAACATACTAATTTCTGTTGGCCAACCCAGCGCATCATAGGACATGATTATTCACATAAATACATTGCAATGTGCTGGTTGATGCTGTATATGGATTTTGGCGATTCTATTCAGAATTAATGGCAAAGAACCGCAAAGTATATAGCGTCAATATGCTTTGCAGTAACACATGTTGCATTGTTGAAGGGAAGAACTGCTAATTTCTCAAATCCATCTTTTTTGGGGTGTCAATAGTTTAGTAGATCCTGGTGTCTGACAGCTAGGAATGGTGTTTTGAGAAGGAGGATCCATTTTTTAGGGCCCTTTTCTTAAAGCATCCATCCTATACATAAGAATATCTTGGTTTGTATTCATTTTAAAGGTGGCACACAATCATGATGTTCCTTTGTGGTATAGATACCTGCCCACATGCCTGGCCTGCTGGTTGGTAACAACATGTTGTTTTTATGTATTACATTTATTTAAAATCTGTTCTTGTAACACAACTGTTGGATGTCAATGAAACAAACTTTACATGTTTGTTTCATTGACATCCAACAGTTGTGTTATTGTTATTGCTAAGTTTGGAAAATCTCTCACCCCTTCAATTTGATAGTTTGCTGTGATGGTGTAATGCAATGATATGCAAATCTCAAAGACTCATATTTTATTTACAATTGAAAACATATGAAATGTTTAAATTATGAAAACGTACCATTTTAAGAAAAAAATAAGGTTACTTTAAAATTGATGTCAGCAACACATCTCGAAAAAGTTGGGACAGGGCAACAAAAAGCTGTGACTAAAAATTGTCAAACAATTTCAGAATAATGTTCCTTAATGCAAAGCCTTTAGTAAATAATATCATCAAAAGTTTCAGAGGAACTGTAGAAATCTCTGTGCGCAAGGAAAAAATAAGGGACAAAGCTGAAACGCAATATTGAATGCCTGTGATCTTTGGGCCCTCAGACAGCACTGCATTAAAAACAAGCATGATCGACACCACTGCTCAGGAATACTGTTTGCTATGCCACCCAAAAATGCAAGGTAAAACGCTATCGTGCAAAGAAGAAGCCATATCTATACATGATCCAGAAATACTGCTGTTTCTCTGGGCCAAAGCTCATTCAAAATTGTTGCAAAGTGGCAAAGTGTTCTGTAGTCATGCAAATTTTAATTTGTCATTCTTTTTGGCAACCATGGGTCCACGTCCTCCAAACTAAGGAGGAGAGAGACCTTTCAACTTTTTATCAGCACTCAGTTCAAAAGCTTGCATCTCTCATGGTATAGGGTGCATTAGTGTGTATGGAATGGGCAGCTTGCACAACTGGAAAGACACCATAAATGCTAAAAGATACATCCAGATTGTAGAGCAGTTTATACTCCCATCCAGATGACATCTTTTCCCTGCATATTTTAACAGGATCATGTAAAACCACATAGCACATGGCAAAAGCATGGCTTCATAATAGAAGAGTCTGAGCGGGTTCACACTGGGGCGAGTTGCGATCTGACTTTATGTCGCCTCAAGTCGTCCCAAGTCGCGCTGTAGAGAAAAACAATGGAAGTGAATGGGAGCGGTGTTAATACACACGACTCAAGGAGATCCGACTTCAGAAAAGGTTCCTGTACTACTTCAATCCGACTTGTAGGCGATTTGTACCCATTGATTTCAATGGAAGTCGCCTCAGAAGTCGGATCACTGTCTTAACTGAAGCGACTTTCCAGGAAGATAACATACATTTCTCAGCCAAACCTCTCCTGTACCCCTCCCTCCCCCTCCCTCTCCCAGAGCTGATTGTTGTTTTATTGGCCACTGGAAAGTCTCCTGTCCTGGAGACGACTTCAAGTTGTGTTGTAAATCGCCCCAGATCGCCCTGTGGTTCATGTTCAAGTCGTGTCGGAGTCGCCTCTGAAAGTCGCGCTGGAAGTCGTGTCGCCCTAGTGTGAACCAAGAGTCTGGGTGTTCAGGCCCTTCACTAATTTAAAATATTTGGTGTACCTTGAAACGAAAAGTACAACAAAGAAGACCCAGGACTGTTGTGCAGTTAGAATCCTATATTATTATAGTTGTCCCATTTGTCACAGAACTTATTCTAATCTCATGGCCTTGAAGAACCATGAACGCAATCACTATGAAGCAAAAAGGCATCATTGTTTGCAGTGTGGAAAGACTTTTAAATGGAAGAGACAACTAACCAGGCACCTGTTTGTTCATGCACAAGAGGAGTCCCAGTCTAACTCCCAACCACCTGTAGAACGAATAGCGAGTACTGTAGATGATCATCAGGCTGAAAGATCCACTGGATTTTGTAAGAGATCCAGGAAATCAAGTAGCCCCATTTCTAGGAATTCAAAGAAGCAGTGCAGTTATTTTGGTAACAACGCACCATTCACAAAAGATCCGATTTGCACAGCTTGTGACGTTTTGTTTTCCAGCAGTGATGAGTTAAGAAAACATGTTTGTAGCGAAAGCCTCATTAAAATGCCAAACCCTGACAACGAAGAACTAGGAAAAACAACGTTGTCAAAAGAGGATTCAGAGCGCCCATATGGTTGTGATGTATGCGGCCGCACCTATCGGCATGCCGGAAGCCTTCTTAACCACAAGAACACTCACAAGAAAGGACTTTATAAGTGTTCGTTATGCAACAAGCAATTTTCCAACCCTATGGCCATTAAAAACCATCTCCGCACTCATGCCGTTAAGAAGAAATTTCAGTGCGTGGAGTGTGGAAAGGCATTTCGGTCTTCCCAAAAGTTGGTCTGTCACATCAGATCTCACACGGGTGTAGGGCCCTTCCGATGCCCAATTTGCAATCGTGAATTTAGCAGCAAACTGACACTTAGGCACCATCAAAGGACACACAAAAAATCGCATTCTTTCCGGTCTTCCTCTCCAGCAGTGCCATCTGATGAAGAAACAAACATTTGTGAAAACACATCAGACTCTTGCAAGGTGGAGCCAACTCAGGATTTCCCACCCTCTCAAGAACGGAAATACAAGTGTAACCAGTGTGATCGGTCTTACCGCCATGCCAGTAGTCTATTTAACCATAAAAAAACTCATAGGACCGGTGTCTACAAGTGCCCCAACTGCCTAAAGGAATTCTTTAACCTGATGGCCTATAATAACCACCTCCGTATTCACAAATTCCCCCTGCGAAGACTGTGGAAAAGCCTTTCGTATTGCTGGTCACCTTGAAGCCCATCGCAAGATCCACGAGCAAGAAGGAGCTTTCAATTGTTCCAGTTTTGAACATCACCAACTAACGCATAATGGTCCGGATAATGACGTTCTAGAACCTCAGCCAATATCCAACTTAATGGTTGAGGTGACATGAGCGCAGCGATGGAGGGCGGCATGGCCCTTTTGTATGTACGAGTAAATTATCTCTTCCTCTTCGTTTTCTAAAACTGATCTTTCCAAGGACTCTCATTCTTTTTTTCAGGAACCTCTGCTGTGTTCCATTAACACTTCTAAGGATGTCCTCATGTAAATTAACTGAATAACGAATTGTCATGCAAAGTCACCTTCGAAATGGAACAAAATGGTACAGTTTGTTCCTACATTACATGCCTTTTTTTTCTTTTTCTTTAAAAAAGAACAATGAAGGATCAACCTTCACTTAACTGATGCACTTCTGTGGAAAAAAAAAAAATTAAATATGGTGCTTTATTGAAACATTTGACACCAAGGTGTCTCGTTACTGCAGAGTGATGTTGTAAATCACACCTGCTTTGTTTAGTTAGGTTATTTGTACACTTTTTCTCTGCACCCCTCTAGGGGAGGATAAAAGAACAATGCGACTGGGACTCAAAGTCTGAGCAACTGGGGTTGGAGGGGTACATCATAGGGCAACGCATGTTGCTTCAAAACGGGTTTGCAAATTGCCCAGCCAATGTCTACAGCACTGTGCAGCGGTCTGGTTTTAATAATTTATATTGTACAGGGTTCCGGGAACCTGCAAAACTGACAGTGTGGGTAGATAAACTTATTTGGAAAATCAAAAAAAAAAAAAGAATCCTATATTAGGCAAGATTGGGACACGTTCCTCTCCCAAAACTGCAGCAACTTGTCTCCTCAGTTCCCAGACGTTTTCAGAGTGTTGTTAAAAGAAGATGGGATGCTACACCGTGGTAAACATGGTCCTGTTCCAACTTTCTTGAGACATTTTGCTGCCCTCAATTTCAAAATTAACTTATTAAAATGGTACATTTTCTCAGTTTAATCACTTCAATACCAGACCTTTTTACCCACTTCCTGCCCAGGCCAGATTTCAGATTTCAGCACTGTGACATTTTGAATGACAATTACTTAGTCATGTAACACTTTACGGAATTTTTTTTTTTTATCATTTATTGAGAGAGATAGAGCTTTTCTTTGGTGGTGTTTAATGACCACAGTTTTTTTTTTTTGCTTTTACAAATAAAAAAATATCAAAACGCTTATAAATAAAGAACGTCATGCCATTTTGAAAATAAATATAATTTTTTCATAAATTTAGGCCAAAATTTATTCTGCTACATTTCTTTTGTAAAAATAACCCATATTAGTGTATAGTATTTGTGTGAAAGTTATAGGGCCAGATCCACGAAGCAGTTACGCTGGCGTATCTATTGATACGCCACGTAACTGCTAGGTTGCTCCGGCGTATCTTTGTTTTGTATCCACAAAACAAGATACGCCTGAAGCTGGGCTAGATCTGACTGGCGTACGTCTTAGTACGCCATCGGATCTTAGGTGCATATTTACGCTGGCCGCTAGGTGGCGCTTCCGTCGATTTCCGCGTTGAGTATGCAAATTAGCTAGATACGCCAATCCACAAACGTACGTCCGGCCGGCGCATTTTTTTACGTCGGTCCGTAAGGCTTTTTCCGGCATAAATTTACCCCTGCTATATGAGGCGTATCCTATGTTAAGTATGGACGTCGTTCCCGCGTCGAATTTTGGAAATTTTACGTCGTTTGCGTAAGTCGTTCGCGAATTGGGCTTTGCGTAGAATTACGTTCACGTCGAAAGCATTGGCTTGTTGCGGGTTAATTTGGAGCATGCGCATTGGGATACCCCCACGGACGGCGCATGCGCCATTCAGAAAAAGACGTAATTTACGTTGGGTCAAGACGTATTAACATAAAACATGCCCCCATCTCATCCATTTGAATTGCGCGCCCTTACGCCAACACAGTTACACTACGCCGCCGTAACTTACGGCGCAAATTCTTTGAGGATACGGAAAATACGCTGTAAGTTACGGCGGCGTAGTGTATCTGAGATACGCTACGACGGACGGAACAATGCGCCGCGCTACGTGGATCTGGCCCATAGAGTCTACAAACTATGGTATATACAGAATATTTGAAAATTTATCAGTCTTGACAATATAATTGCCTTGGTACCATGTGATCACTATGACCAATCACAGAGATCACACAGTTACACAGTTGTAAGCAAGACATCATGAATGACAACATTGTTTACTATTTTGACTGTAATCGCTGTTCACAGTGGCCCAATACCATGATTGGTTATCGGCTGTGTTCAGTGGACACAATGCTAACATGCTAACAGAGTGCCCTTCTGGGGGGATTTAAGGGTACATCCGCCCAGAACAACACAGCACCGTCCCGGACATTTATGTACATTTTCCAGGTGGGAAGCAGTTAAACATTGATATATTTTCCATTTTCTATTGGAAATTGGAGTTATAGTTATAGGCAGCAGCTGCCCATCTATAAGAGGCACAGGGGCACTGCCCCCCTAATCAATGCATCCAGCACTGCACCCTGAGTCCACCCAGTTGTGTGACAATAGCAAATTCATATTTGCTATTGTCTTCCTGATTCTCCTCCTGACCAATCAAGAAGCCGGTCCTGGAACCCGATTTGCCAAGAGGAGAAGCGATTAGATTTGCCTGCCGAGGAGGGGGAGGAGACACAGGGTGAAGCCGAGGAGGAGGAAGCGCTGCCCGCAACCTGGATGGGGTAAGTGCCGTGCTAGTGGGCTGATGATTGAGTGACCCGGGGGCGGGGTGCGACCCCGACCAACTGGGGAAGAGGTGGGGGGTGGTGGGCAATTTTGCCCCACAAAAAAATGGAGCATAAGCCACCACTTTTTTTAGGGTGACAACTGTCTCCTAACTGTGGTTCTGCATTCTCGACCTGTTGCACAGAACAAACAGAAACTTGTTACCTTTCTTGTTGCATTATGCTTGTACTGGCTTTAGATATATCCATTGGCCCAGATTCACGTAGGAGGGCGTATCTTTGTGCGGGCGTAGCGTATCCTAGATACGCTACGCCACCGTAACTTAGAGAGGCGAGTACCATATTCACAAAGAACTTGCGCCCTAAGTTACGGCGGCGTAGCGTAAATGGGCCGGCGTAAGCCCCGCCTAATTCAAACTAGGCTGGTAGGGGGCGTGTTGTATGGTAATGAATCGTGACCCCACGTAAATGACGCACCTAACGAATGGCGCATGTTCAGTATCACGTCAAATTTTCTCTGTAAATTACGTCGGCTCAATGCTTAGTCGACGTGAATGTAACCTACGCCCATCCCCATTCACGTACGACTTACGCAAACGACGTAAAATACGACGCTGTTCCGATGTTTCCGACGTCCATACCTAACATGACTTACCCCTGCTTTATGAGGGGTTAAGTTTCTCCGGTCGGACACCTTACGTAAACAGAGTATTTTAATACGCCGGGCGCAAGTACGTTCGTGAATCGGCATACCTAGCTCATTTGCATATTCGACTCTGAAATATACGGAAGTGCCCCTAGCGGCCAGCGTAAATATGCACCCCAAGATACGACGGCGTAGGAGACTTGCGCCGCTCGTATCTTGGCAACCGTGAGGCGTATCTGATTCTATGAATCAGGCGCGAAGATACGACGGTGCACATTCGGACTTACGATGGCGTATCTGGAGATATGCCGTCGTAAGTCCTTTGTGAATCCGGGCCCTGGTGTTTAGTGTGAAATGCTAAAGACACAGATTTAAATAACTTAAAATAAGACAAAATTAGCTTAAAATAAATTGATTTGGAAGTTGTAGATCTGTGGAATGCCTTAACAGTCTTGATCTGGTTGCACACACTGTGTAATTACCTTTTAATGAAAGCATTTGCATTCAATTTATGGCTTCGCATTCATTCCCTTAAATGTTACTCTAACATGAGCTGCTAATGAGCCATAAAATGGAAGCTAATATTTGATGGTAAACTGGAAATATCATCTGTGCGTGTTAACTGCAGTCTAATTTAATGTGTCTAAAATCTAATGAATAATTGAGAACGTCTGCTTCATGCAGAGCCAATTACTCATTTGGAGACACATTTACTGTTACTGTTCAACATGGATTTCCATATTTGATCATAATAAATAATTTAAATTTTCTGTACAATACACGTATGCTGACCTTAATGAAAAGTTTGGATAAATTAGATGCAGTTGGTTACATCAGTGATTAATACACGTTCCCTGTTCATTTAATATGGCAAAAATAAACTTTCATATATAAAAATAAATAGAGCTTTCTTTTACGGAAAATTTTTGTGAAAGGGCCGTCAATGAAAAAAATAGAAGTAGCAGAAATTAGTTTTCTTTTGCAACTGCATTTCATCACTGATTTTATTTAGAGCAGTTTAAGAGCTCTGAATACCAGGGAGCACTGATATGAAAATTGTTCACTACACTACACAGGGCAAACTGCAGACAGGCTGGATGTAAACAAAGCAAAGTTACACTCTCCTGGGTTTGTTCCTGGCAGTTCCCAAACCACAGGCATCAAAGTGGAATTTTATATGAAAAATCCTACATTTGTAAGCAGAAAGGTTCTTTCTCTTCTGCTGGGATTCTTACATCATTCCTTGCAAACTGCACTGTATCCGACATCTGCCAGGCCCAGGTACTAGGATAAATTATTTCCCATACACATCTGTGGGAGTTACGTCATCGCAGCCTGGTCAGTCGAGCTTGCCAAAGATCATGAACCCCTAGGAAACTAGCAAAACATGTTGACAATAGCGAGGGAGCATGTGAACTTTGCATCAATGGAATGGAGGTGAGTAAAGTTACTCTGTAATAGATTATATTTTCAACGTTGCCTGACAAGCCTGCATACATTTACACAGTCCAAATTTTGCCAGCTCAACCTCTGAAACATGTCCAAAATACACCCCTTTCTAACCAATGACACCCCAAAGCTCCTAGTTCACTCCCTGGTCATCTCTCGCCTCAACTACTGTAACTGCCTTCTCATTGGCTTACCTTTACATAGGCTATCCTCCCATTCAGTCCATCATGAATTCTGCTGCCAGACTTATCCCTCTAACCAACTGCTACTCCTCTCTGCCAATCCCTCCACTGGCTTCCAAAAATTCTCAAAATACCAACCTAATGTTTTTTTTTGTTCCTCTCAAGACCTCTGTCTCTCTAGCTCCCTCGCCACCTCCTCCCATGCTCGCCTCCAGGACTTTTCCTGAGCCTCTCCCATCCTATGGAACTCCCTACCCCCAATCTGTCCGATTATTTCCTACTCTGTTTGCTTTTAGACAATGCCTACACCTAACAACTGTACTTTTATTTTCTTCATCAGCTCATCCCCCACAGCTATTACCTTTTGTGTCACTTGACCCTTTCTCCTAGATTGTAATCTCTCATGAGAAGGGCCCTCTTATTCCTCCTGTATTGAATTGTTTTGTAACTGTACACTATATAAATCCTGTATAATAATAATAATAATTTAAAGTGGTTGTAAACCTCAGTCATGAAATTTGAGCAAAGCACATACAGTAAATCTGTAGTGTTTACTTATCTCTTCCCAAAGCTCTAAGTGTTGTTCCCCTCTGGTGCTTCGTTCATCCTTTAGTCACTTCTGAGAAGCTTTCCCGACACATGAAATACATTTGTTTTGGGAGGGGGGAAAGAGCTCAGAATGTATTTTGTCTATTCAGAACACTGTTCTGCTGTGTGAAGGAGGTGTATTTTTTTCCTCCAATTAGCTCTCACACACTGTAACTGCAGTCTCTCCGGCCCCTCCTTTGTGCTCCTGACAGATGAAGAAAGATTTTTAGGGGAAAATTATTTTTATTACATTTTACCA
Organism: Rana temporaria; assembly: GCF_905171775.1. NCBI lineage: Eukaryota > Metazoa > Chordata > Amphibia > Anura > Ranidae > Rana > Rana temporaria. The sequence continues at coordinate 249,743,367 of NC_053490.1, read as the reverse complement.
AAGAAAAGTACATGCAAAACATACAAAATTACAAGGTATAACCCGGTATCAGATCTCACTGAGTTAGTAACCTCATTATCATAGAAAACTAAGTATGTATAAGTACAAGCAAAGAAAAAAATCCCCCATCCGCTTTCCCATTTGTGCAATGTTCCTTAAGTGCATAGGAAAACTAGAGAAGGACTAAGGGCCCTATCAGCTACATTAATCATCATCATTGTATAGTAACCATAAGGAACAGTAAGGATCCCTTGGTTAAAACCCTTCAAATCACTTGTGCGTAAAATATGTCAGGGCTTCCACCGTAATACTAAAGAAAACTTTCGTTCAACCAAGAGTGTCAGTGTCTGAAAGCCAACACTGCGATACTTTTTCAAACTTATTGGCACAAACCCTACTGAAATATGTGGCCCTGTACAAAGGTAAAATCTTGTTAATTATGCCCTTCCAGTATGAAAGTGAAGGGGCCTCCATTTTTTTGGTGAAAGAAAGATGGCTCTGGGAGAGCACATGTCCCACCCCTTCTCGGAGCACTGAGGATTCGGGTCTCGGGCGGCTTACCCTGACCTTTGCCGACATGAGTGCTGTCCCTAAAGGTTCCAGGAGGCAGAGAGAGGCAACTGAAGTCCGTGAATTGACAGAAAGGAGCCACTGTCAGGAAGAATATCCAGGATCAGCACAGCGCTTACAGACCACTTGTCTGTCCTGGCTTACATCTGGCCAGGCCCCTCCATGAAGAAAGATTTTTAACACAATCTGCCCTTTTAAAGTTGTGTAGAGAGGAGATGACTGCAGATAAACAAGTAAAACCTAACAGGGTTTTCTGCAGCTGTAGTCCATCTACCTCAGGGTTCCAAGAACAGAAAACTGAGGCTGCGGTGTGCACTGGCTCATCAAACCTGGACAGTTGAGGCTGAAAAAACTTAGCCTAGTCCTGATTTTTCTGCTTAGGCCAGTCACTGCATCTGAATGCTGTAGAGTACCCCAAGAATAGGTAGGAAAATGAGATCTGCAGGATGAAGGTGCAGCTGTCAAATATGCAGAAATTGCATGATGCAACCATGTCAGCATGGACCAGAATCTCAAAGCAATGTTTGTGAAATGCAAAATACTGTAAATGGCACAAAGAATTGAGAGCAAAGGAAGGCTCGACCTAGTATTAGTATAGAGAGAGTCCCTAACAAACTGCTCTGTAAGTGTACTTTCTGTATGCATATAATCATCTATTGGCTACAGGCGATGCCGTATCTTAATATAGATTTTTGTAAGACGTAGACCTGCCAGAAATGACATACAGAGCAAGCGGAGTAGCAACAGAGGAGTGATAGATTTTTTACGTTTTGCTATATCTGTGCTAGTGTTAGAAGCACACAGAGAGGGTTGTTATTTCTTTAAATTTGCATTTGTTTTATTAAGGAGAAAGTTTAGATGTAATAACTGATTCTTGCAATTTTTTTAATATATGTCTACGTTTACTAGGTTAAGAAACAAATTCTGGATGAAGAAATCATTTGTTCTCCAGAGGCATCTGTTCTTTTGGCCTCCTATGCTGTTCAAGCTAAGGTGAGACCATAAAAAAGTGTTCTTATAAAATTGTATTGCTTCCAAGAAATGTCATACATAATCCTCATTTAAAAAGAAAAAAGCATGATCAAATTAAATTTAAATTGTGAGAATGTGGATGTTAGGAATAAATTAGAACTGCGCAGGCTTTAATTTTCTTTGCCTGTGATCATTTGTTTTACTTTGGCCAGTTACCCTTTTAGATTTTAGAAACTGTACACTTATGGCAACAGTTTGGGGTGGTACTTTTCTGTTTGAGCGTAACTGGGACACTTTCTTAAAAACTAGGGACCAGATCCACGAAAGAATTATGCCGGTGTATCTCTTGATACGCCGCGTAATTTCAAATTTTGCACGTCGTATCTTTGTTTTGTATCTACAAAACAAGATACGACTGCATCTCGGATCGATCCGACAGGCGTACGTCTTAGTACGCCGTCGGATCGTAGATGCATTTTTTCCGCCGGCCGCTAGGTGGCCTTTCCGTCGAATTCCGCGTCAAGTATGCAAATTAGCTAGTTACGGCGATCCACGAACGTACGTCCGGCCGGCGCATTTTTTTACGTCGTTTGCGTTTGGCTTTTTCCGGCGTATAGTTAAACCTACTATTATGAGGCGTACTCAATGTTAAGTATGGCCGTCGTTCCCGCCTCGCATTTTGAATTGTTTACGTCGTTTGCGTAAGTCGTTCGCGAATAGGGATTTTCGTAGAATGACGTCACCGTCTTAAACATTGGCTTGTTCTGGTTTCATTTCGAGCATGCGCACTGGGATACCCCCCACAGACGGCGCATGCGCCGTTAAAAAAAAACGTTGTTTGCGTCGGGTCACAACGTATTTACATAAAACACGCCCCCATTACATCCATTTGAAATCCCCGCCCTTACGCCGCCAAAGATACACTACGCCGCCGTAACTTAGGGCACGAATTCTTTGAGGATTCGAAAAAAAAAAAAAAAGTTATGGCGGCGTAGTGTATCTTAGATACGCTACGCCTGGTGGATATATGCGCCGCGCTACCTGGATCTGCCCCTAGGTCTATAAAGAAATAGTTTGATGAGTTTGGTGAAAATAAATTGAGTAGCTAGCACAGACATCTGACTACAATCCTATTGATGACCTTTGGAATTATTTGGAATTCTGATTACCAGGTCTTCTCGTCCAAAATCCTCATCAGACCCTAAAACGTAGACATATTGATGTCCATGGTTCTGGAATATGGTGTCCAACAAGCTTATATAGATGTGATAGTTAAGCGTTCACAAACTTATGTCCGTACAGTATATTTTATATTATATCAAAGTCCTGCTCCTACACCTGTGGAGCATGCTTCTTAGCACCACGCTTAATTTATCTTGTTCTTCTCTATTTTGAAACAATAGTCTGGTGCAAACAGGCAGATCAATATTACTGGTTTCACTTGGCATACCATTTTGGAGTGAAAAGCTGGTACCCCTGAAGAATTGGCAGTCTGGGGATTGGCTGATATTTCTAGATATCTCCTATTCACTAATCTTCCCAGTGGACATGGAAATATTAGCAGCAATATTAATTTCACATTGATTTTTAAGCATCATTTTTTCTTAAACACTATGGGCCAGATTCAGGTAGAATCGCGGCGGCGTAACGTATCGTAGATATGTTACACCGCCGCAATTATTCATCGCAAGTGCCTGATTCACCAAGCACTTGCGTGAAAAATTATGCCGGCGGCCTCCGGCGTAAGCCCGCGTAATTTAAAGGGGCGTGTGCCATTTAAATTAGGCGCGCTCCCGCGCCGGACCTACTGCGCATGCTCCGTTTCGGAATTCCCGCCGTGCTTTGCGCGAACTGACGTCATGTTTTCGATCGGCGACGTGCGTAGCGTACTTCCGTATTCCCGGACGTCTTACGCAAACGACGTGAAATTTTAAATTTCGACGCGAGAACGACGGCCATACTTTATACAGCAATAAGTTTGCTGTGTAAAGTTAAGGCACCGAAAACGGCGACTAACTTTGCGACGGGAAACTAGACTAGTGGCGACGTAGCGAACGGGAAAAACCGTCGTGGATCGCCGTAACTTCTAATTTGCATACCCGACGCTGGTTTACGACGCGAACTCCCCCCAGCGGCGGCCGCGGTACTGCATCCTAAGATCCGACAGTGTAAAACAATTACACCTGTCGGATCTTAGGGATATCTATGCGTAACTGATTCTATAAATCAGCCGCATAGATACTCTGAGAGATACGACGGAGTATCTGAGATACTTCCGTCGTATCTCCGCTGTGAATCTGGCCCTATGTTCAAGAAAAGACTGATTTTACCAAGTATTTTTTCAGGTCTTTTAATAATACAACACACTATTTTTTTTGCAGTATGGTGACTATAACCATAGCATACACCAGCCTGGATTTCTATCTCAAGATGAGTTGTTGCCTCAACGAGTATGTATTATACTGTTATTGTCACTGGGCAATTAATCGGTAAAATAGTTATAGTCTTTAGTTTTCGATAAAGTACCGGTATCTGTTTTTGTTTTTAGGTTCTGCAGCAATATCAGATGACATCAGAAATGTGGCAGGACAAAATAACAGCTGTGCATGCAGGTCACAGAGGAATTTCTAGGTATGATTAACATTGAGTAACGATTAAGATGAAGCAGGCTAAAATGGACCAGGAAATATTCCATTGTTAGATTCTTTGAGCAAGATCCAACATGCTCTAGATCTGGGGTTTCCAAACTTTCTAAGCAAAGGGCCAATTAACTGTCCTTCAGGCTTTAGGAGGGCCAGACTGTGGCCAGTGGGAGTAGAAAATGCCTCAGCATCAGTGGCAGTAAACAATGTACCGTCATTGGTTTTAGTGGGAGAAATAGTGCCCCATGGTTGGTATCAGTGGGAGGAATAGTGCACCATTGTTGGTATTTAGGGGAGGAATAGTACCCGATTGTTGGTGTCTATGGGAGGAATAGTGCTCCAACACTGATGTTAGAGGAAGGAATAGTACCCCCTCATTGGTGTTAGTGGATGGAATGGTGCCTCAGGGGCTGGAGAAAGGCAAGCAAAGGGTCACATACAGCCTGAAAGACGCTGTTTGGAGACCACTGCTCTAGATGAATAGTGGGAATGAGATTTCTTGATTGGTAATGTAGCAGATGTTTAATAAAAACGTATGGCAAAAGAATAAATGAATAAGCCAACCAGCAAAAGGAATGAAACTATGGTACAAATACAGCAAGCAATAAATAAAGTACTGCATACTTAAACTAATAAAACATTTAATAAATTGCTGCTTTGCAATCTTTAGATGTGGTAACAGCATTAGTTTTCATTTTTCAAACTAAGTAGATCTTCCCAAGTACAAATCCTGTTAATCCTGCTACAAATCCTGTGTGCTTGTATCTGTAGCTGTACAGTGAACTGAAATCTCAAAAATGTAAAAAAAAAGGAAAACAACCAATAAGAAATGAAAAACTAATACAGCCACCAACTGTAAGGACTAGAAATCTGCAATATATGACATTTTGGTTTTTGGGTTTGTATACACTTTAATATAATTTTTGTTTGGGATTTGTCTGAATACTACACAAATCAGAACAAATAGATTCTTGTTGAAGTATGTTCTATGTAATGATATATACAATGTTCACATTTTGTAGGGATGAAGCAGAGATGAATTATTTAAAAATTGCACAAGACTTGGACATGTATGGTGTGAACTATTTTCCCATCACAGTGAGTAATGCATGTTTCATTTTTAAAACAAATATACCCACAAAGGGTTTTTTTAATGACCGTGCCTCTAGCTCCTTTGACAGCTCTTTCAAGCTGACTTAAAAATATGTTTTTATCCAGGCATTGACATGCAATATATACTGCTCAAAAAAAATCTATCTAAATGGGGACAAATATCATACTGGATATCTATTCTGATATGAACTGGGTAATGCGTTAGGAACGAAAGAATGCCACATCGTTTGATGGAAATTAAAATTATCAACAGAGGACTACAAAGGGCTAAATTCAAAGACACCCCGCAAAAAGAAAAGTGAAAAAATTATGCGGTAGGATAGTCAATTTTTCTCAAATTTCATTGTAGCAACTCAAAATTGTACTCAGTAGTGTGTATGGCCCCCATGTGCTTGTATGCATGCCTGACAACATGGAGGCATGCTTCTAATAAGATGACAAATGGTGTCCTGGGGTATTTCCTTCCAGATCTGGACCAGGGCATCACTGAACTCCTGAACAGACTGAGGTACAACCTGGCAGCGTCGGAAAAGGACAGAAACATAATGTCCCAGAGGTGTTCTATTGGAGTGTGGGGGGCCGTTCAATGGTATCAACTCCTTCATCCTCCAGGAAATTTGCTGCATACTCTTGCCACATGAGGCCGCGCATTGTCGGCACCATAAGGAACCCAGGGCCCACTGCACCAGCGTAGGGTCTGACAATGGGTCCAAGGATTTCATCCCAATCTCTAATGGCAGTCAGGGTTCCATTGTCTAGCCTGTAGAAGTCTGTGCATCCCTCCATGGATATGCCTCCCCAGACCATGAGTGAGTGAGTGAGTGAGTGAAAAACTTGTATAGCGCTACACATGCGAACTGAATCGCCTCAAGGCGCTTGGTATCCATTTCCTACTATTTTTCTTTGCTTTCAGAATAGGTGGGTTTTGAGTTTTTTTCTGAAGGCCTGGTGATTCACTTCCGTTCGGATACTGGTTGGTAAAGTGTTCCACAGTCGAGGTCCTTGGACTGCAAATCTTCGTCAAACCTTTGGACTTGTAGCGGGCCTTGGGTATTTGGAGTTGATTTTGGTTGGTAGATCGGAGAACGCGGTTGGGGTTGTGACATTTAAATTTTTCACATAGATATTGGGGCGCACTTCCTTGTACACATTTGTGCATCAGGCAGAGCGCTTTAAACGTAATTCGATCTTTTACGGGCAACCAGTGGAGGGACCTGAGGGAGGGAGAGATTGATTCCCAGTTTTTTTTCCTGTTACAAGTCGTGCCGCCGTATTATGGACGCCTTGTAGATGAGCAATTTGATATTTTGAGAGTCCGAGGTAAAGAGCGTTTGCATAGTCGAGTCTGGAGTTGATTATTGTTCCCACCACGACTGCTGTGTCTTCTTTTGGGATGAAGGGAATGAGTCTAGGTAGCAGGCGCAGCAGATGGTGGGATCCGCTGACTACTCAACCTATTTGTGCATCCATTGTCAGGTCGTAGTCAAAAGTGACTCCGAGACTTTTGACTTTGCTGCTAGGGGTGATGGTTTGTCCCAAAATGGGCGGGGGCGTCTATGTTGTCGTAGCAAGTCTTTTTTAGAATGGGTTTAATTATGCCTTGTTTCAGGGAGGTCGGCACCATGCCTTCCTTAAATGATTGGTTTATGAGGTGCGTGATAGCCGGTGCCAAAATATCGGCACATTCTTTCAACTGTTTAGTGGGAATGATATCATTAGGCGATGTACTGTCTCGCAGGGTACCGATGATCTATTTGGTGGTGTCGATGGAGATTGACTTTAGTGTAAATTTCATTGATTGCGGCATATTTGTATTAATATTGCCTTTTTGATTTAAAGGGGAGTGGGTAGAGGTTCTCTTTTGCTGAAAAATTTCACATATTTTTTCAATTTTGTTAAAGGGGTGTTCCAGTAGTTTTTAATGTTTATTAAAAGTCAGCAGACACAAAAAGTGTAGCTGCTGGCTTTTAATAAACATACACTCACCTGCTCCAAGTTCCAGCGACGCGCCGGCCAGGGCTCCGCTCCTCTCCCCCCCTCTCCGGCCGGCGTCTTCATTCTAAGTGTGGGCACCCGGCTGTGACAGCTTTCGGCTTCACGGCGGGGCACCCACTGTGCATGCGCGAGTGGCGCTGCGCCATGTGATTGGACAGGCGATCGCCTGGGACCTGTCACGTGTTCCAGGCGATCACTTACAGGAAGGGGCTGCCTAAAGGCGATTAGACTATTCGCCTTAGCAGCCCCTCGGCGGAAGGAGGAAGTGGGAGAGGAAGTCCCACTCCTCCTAAAGCCCCCACTCCCCCCCCAAAAAAATTACATGCCAAATGTGGCATGTAAGGGGGCGAGGAGTGGATCAAGCGGAAGTTCCACTTTTGGGTGGAACTCCGCTTTAATTAAATAATCCGACAATTCGTTGCAAAAATCTTGTGATTCAAAATTCGTAGCCTCTAAGCAGGCTGGGTTCATGGTCTGAGCGACTAAGTTAAAGAGTTTGCGGGGACGTTTACGGTCTTTTGCGAGGATATTATAAAAATTATCTTTTTTTGCTTTAAAGATTTATTTGTGATATTTCTTGGTAATTAGTTTATAAATTGTGTGGTTTTCCTCCTTGTGTGGTTGAGCTTCTTCTCCAGGCTGCTTCCGCTCTTCTGCGTTCTTGCTTCAACAACGTGAGTTCGTCGTTGAACCAACGGGAGTTGTTTTTCCGGATGAGCGTTCTGCGTTTCGGAGCTACTATGTCTTCTGTCTGTAGTAGAGCTTTGTTGATGGAGTTGATTGTTTCCGCTGCTGTTTGACGCTGTACTATTGTTTTTATTTTGTTCAATAATGTAGTTTTGAAGAGTTCCGAGTGGATCTTCTTCTGGGATCTTGTCCAGTGTGTTGTTAACTGGTTTATCGTTTTTTTTTAAGAGGGTGTTTGTAGTGATTTTGAATTTGATTGCATGGTAAGGGCTCATTTTCCAGTATGTTGATATCCATATTTTGTTTGAAGATAAGATCGAGAGTGTGACCTAAAACATGTGTGGGCCCGCATACCAGTTGCTGCAGACCTAATCCTTCCAAGTGGTCAATGCAGGTGTGAAGAGGTTGAAGTCCCCAAGTAACAGGAGAAGTTGGATGTTTAAGGTATAGGTTGAGTTGAATTCTGTCAATGATGTGAGGAGATGCGCCTTTGGTCCAGGTGGTCTATAGCAGAGTAGTATGTGAACGGTGTCCTGGGGATTTGTTTGAAGTTGCAGAGTGAGGGTTTCCACGCTGAATCACTGACCCACCATCAAACTGGTCATGCTGAACAATTTTACAGACAGCATAACGATCGCCACATCTTCTCCAGACCCTTTCACATCTGTCACATGTGTTCAGGGTGAACCTGCTCTCACCTGTGAAAAGCACAGGGCACCAGTGGCGGACCTGCCAATTCTGGTGTTCAATGGCAAACACCAATCGAGCTCCATGGTGCCGGGCAGTGAGCACAGGGCCCACTAGAGGATGTCGGGCCCTCAGGCCATCCTCATGTTTCTGATTGTTTGGTCAGAGACATTCACACCAGTGGCCTACTGGAGGTAATTTTGTAGGGCTCTGGTAGTGCTCATCCTGTTTCCCCTTGCACAAAGGAGCAGATATTGGTCCTGCTGGTGGGTTTCTATGGCCCTGTCCACCTGCCTGTCTCCTGGAATCACATTACATTGTGTGGTACACATAGGACAACAATCTCCAGCATTCTTCATATGTCTGGGCTATGGGGTAGAGTGGCAAGAGTGGCCTTTTTCTTTTAAAGAAGAACATCCAAGCCCGGCTAAATTTTGCAAAAGCACATCTGAAGTCTCCCAAAAGCACGTGGGAAAATGTGTTATGGTCTGATGAAACCATAGTTAAACTTTTTGGCCATTGTTTTCAAAAGATATATTTGGTGTAAAAACCACACTGCACATCACCAAAAGAACACCATACCCACAGTGAAGCATGGTGGTGGCAGCATCATGCTTTGGGGCTGTTTTTCTTTAGCTGGAACAGGGGCCTTAGTCACGGTAGAGGGAATTATGAACAGTTCCAAAAACCAGTCAATATTGGCACAAAACCTTCAGGCTTCTGCTAGAAAGCTGAACATGAAGAGGAACTTCATCTTTCACCATGACAAGGACCCAAAGCATACATCCAAATCAACAAAGGAATGGCTTCACCAGAAGAAGATTAAAGTTTTGGAATGGCCCAGCCAGAGCCCAGACCTGAATCAGATTGAAAATCTGTGGGGTGATCTGAAGAGGGCTGTGCACAGGAGATGTCCTCGCAATCTGATAGATTTGGAGTGTTTTTGCTGATAGATTCATACTCAAAAAGACTGAGTGCTGTAATAAAATCAAAAGGTGCTTCAACAAAGTATTAGTTTAAGGGTGTGTGCACACTTATACAACCATATTATTTTATTTTTTTATTTTCACTTCCCTCCACCTAAAAGATTTCAGTTTGTTGTTCAACTTAGTTGTACAGTTATAGGTCACATTAAAGGTGGAAAACGTTCTGAAATTATTTATTTTTGTCTAATTTTTTTTACATCACAGAAACCTGAAATTTTAACAAGGGTGTGTAGACTGTATGTACTAAATATTACTTTAAAAAAAATGTAATCTATAGGAACTTTTTTTAATCCAGCTAAATGTATTCTAATTCTAGGTAATAATATTACAATATGTGGAAAAGCCAAAAGGTGAATACTTATGTAAAGCACAATATAGGCTATATTTGCTTACTGCAAAAGTTTGAAAAATGAATATGCATCATAACATTTTATATTTAAAGGTTGAAAGTAGCGGTCGCATGTTAGTTTGTGGGGAAAAATGAACAGAGTATATTGAACACAATTTTTTTTTTATTCATTTTCAGCTGGCCAAGAATGACTCAGATATCCTTCTTGGAGTGGATGCTAAAGGAATCCATATATATAGTAAAGACAACAAAATAACACCATTGGAATCATTTAAATGGGGTGACATCAGAAACATTTCATATGATGACAAGAAAGTGAGTTAACATGTATTGTGGGGCCAGTATACTAGTTCAGCGGTTTTCTTTACAAATTCTATTGGGAACCATTAATGTTTAAAATGATTGTAAAGCTTTGTTTAAAAAAGAAAAAAAAACATGTCATACTTGCCTGCTCTGTGCAAGGGTTGTGCACAGAGTAGCCCGATCCTCCTTTTCTGGGGTCCCCCCGTGGTGCTCCTGGCTCCTCCCCTTCACGAGTGCCCCCATGGAGAGCCGCATTCCATGGGGGCACTCGTGTGTGCACACTCCAAAGTCCTGCTGCTGCATCCATTCACACAGACAGCAAGACTCTTCCCCACCCCCGGCTCCCATGTCACTGGATGTACACAAATTCGTTACACAAAAGTCGAAAGTACAAATACGCATGCTTGGAATCAATGCTCAAACACGAAATTAACAGAAAGGGTCCAAAGGGTGGCGCTCAAGAGCTGAAAATCCTTGTAGTACGTCACTACGTTCATGTTTGTGGCACGACAATTGTGTACCGTTAGTATGCAAGACAAGATCCCGGCACAGGCTCTTTTGACAGAAATCAGGGTCTCGGTTGGCCAACAATCGTACCATTTGTACGAGGTTAAGTCTAGATATCCTTAGCTGTAAGAATATAATTGATTGTGCTATGTTATGTGGTTGGGGATTCTCCCAAGGAAAGACTAGTAAATGCTACTTTGTGTGGCTATTATTCTACAACTATTAAACCTCATTCAAACTGAGGTCTTGTCTATATGCATATACAGTTAATGCCATTTTAGCATTAGGTAATGATGTTTCAATGATGTCATTCAGTCTCTGTGTTTACCTTCATTTAGTTGTGCTTAGTTTGGCTTAGTTTTCAGCAAACAGAATTCTGTGCATCCAGGATCTGATTAGAAACTCCAAACAAGGCTGAACACAGCTAAACCCAATTTAACACTGTCACTGTCAGAGCCATGTTTGCCTTATTTGCACACATGTAAAAAATCATTTTAGGCCTGAAGATTACTTAAAACTTCCAAAATATTATATATTTTCTAAAAGCAGACACCCTGGAGAATAAAATAGTGTTAGTTCCAATGTTTAATGTCACACAATATTAGAGCAACAGTTTTTCAAGTGCAAAATGTAAGTAAAAAATACATAATAAAACACATTATATTACCTGGTATTTTGATAAAATCTAAAAGATGAGGTTGCACCGAGTAAGTAGATACCCAACATGTCAAGTCTTAAAATTGTGTGTGATGGTGAAACAGGGACAAACTTTGGTAACCTAAATGTTCCCTAGACGATGCTTTAAATTCCCCTACAGCCAATTAGTTTGAAATTGACAGTGAATAATTAGTCTAGAAATATTGCTCTCACTCCAGCGTGGGCAATAATATGTAACATGTATAAAACAATCAATGTTTTCATGCATAATGGCTCCGATGTGTGTGTACATTCATATGTTAGTGTATGTGGGAATGGTGGGTGGTATAACATTTTTTGGGAGGGGATTTAAAAAATGTTATACCACCCACCATTCCCACATACGCTAACATATGAATGTACGCACACATCGGAAACATTATGCATGAAAACATTGATTGTTCTAAAGTTTTTTTTTGTAGTTAACAGAGTACAGATCCTGCTCCATTTCCCAACCACAGCAGCTGGGGAAAGTAACAGCAGATTTTGTGGCACTAACAGGGTTCATGAAGGAACATAGAAACACAGGAAAAAAGTGATCATATCATTTCTCCTTTAGAAAAGCTAAACTTACTAGTGAAAGTGTGAATGTAGCCTTAGGGAGAGAGCTTTAGGTTGGGTCAAAAATGTCATCCAACAGACATGTTTTGGGGGGTCAGGATTTTAGCCTTCTGTGGATGTCTCAAAACTATACATTTTATAATCATAATAAGCCATATGATGCTATGTTTTATAGACAATAGATATTTAGTTACATTATCATTATCTTATCTTGAACAACACATGCCGATTTGAGAAATCACCTCCTAAAAGGAGATGTCAAATCCCCTTAGAGCCTTTCAATTATCACAGTAGCAAGGCAGGTCCTCCTCATAAGTATGACAGCAGGCTATTATGGCTTAACTACATGGGAGATTTAAATTTCATACTGCTGAACAATTATTGATAATCACTTCATTTGCAACTTATTAAAATCAATATGCCGCAAAAAAGGTAATTGGAAAGAAATGGTTACATCTCCCAGCAGCATAAAATTAGTTCAGCCATGAGATTTAATGTTATGAATGTAGCAGAAATAGTTTTACACATTTGGTTTTCTAAAGAAATATAGGGCCAAATCCACAAAGAAATTGCGGATCTTAGTTTTAGGCAGAAAAGTTACACTGGCGCAATTTTAGTATTTTAGGTAGCGATCCACAGAGCACTTACCTCTAAAATTGCGCCAGTGTAGCTGATCTCCTTGCATCTTAAGCGATCCCTAATTAAAATGGGCGATTCCCATTTAAATTAGGGCGCGCGCCCGCGCCGGACGGACTGCGCATGCGTGTGACGTAATTTTTCCCGACGTGCATCGCGCATACGTAGTTTACGTCGGGCTTTGTGGATAGCGTCAGGTTCGTAAAGTTGCGACGGGAAAAAAAAAAAAATTTAAAAAAAAAACGCGGCGATCGAAAAAAAGGTATGGTTTTGCATGGTCTACTAAAGTTAGTCCATATAAAACCAACCTTAGTTTTGCGCAAGCAAATTCGTAACTTACGCAAATCACACAATGCCTAAAGCTTTGTGGATCTCCGTAACTACTAATTTGCATACGCAAGGAGGGATTTCGACTCGAAGTGCCCCCAGCGGCGGATGCGGTACTGCATCCGAAGATTCAACAGCGTAACTAAATTACGGATGTCGGATCTTCTGCCTAACTTGGGAAAAATCCTTTTGAGGATCGCTCCCAAAGTTAGGCACAGAGATACGCAGGCGGAACAGCAGTTCCGCCTGCGTATCTCTTTTGTGGATTTGGCCCATAATGTACAAATATTTGTTTCTTAGTCATGTAGTATGAGAAGTAGGATCTTTAGTCTTTGAAGTTATTGTACAGGTTTTTTTTCTAATAATTACAAACATGTCATACTTACCATCTCTGTGTAATGGTTTACCACAGAGTGGCCCTGAACCCCCTTTTCTGGGGTCCCCAGCCAGCAATCTGGGCTTTTCCTCTTTTCTGTATTCCCCCATGGTAAGCCACTTGCTATTGGGCTCAACCCTAAGCCAGCTGTGCACGTCTATTGACTAACACATTGTGGCTCCACTCTACCCCCTGCTCTTTGCTTGAAGGATTTGACTGACAGAAGCAAGAGCAAAGCCTGTGAAATAAGGGCCGAGAATGATATTGGAGAATATCCTATTAAGGAGGGCTTCCTACGAATTTAGACAGTCCCTCTGGTGGACCCTGCCATCTCTTGTCTTAATAAAACGCTAACTCTGTAGAGGATAATCCCACGTTCAAGGACGTAGTGGATAAAAAATAAGAGGCTCTTTTAAAATCTTTTTTTTTTTTTAATGTGCCCTACCATGCAAGATGCCTCCATTACCTTCTGTTAGACTCTTGCTATCTGAACTAAGCACATGGGTCAAGACTCTAGCTTCATCTTAACAGGTTCCTTCATTCTCCACCACCTAGACGTTTTTACCTTTTGGTATTACACCACTACGTGAGCGGCTTGGTGGATAAGCTTCATCAGATCTCTAGAATGAGCCTCCACAGGATGCAGAGGATCCTTTGGCTTAAATGTTGGTCAGCAGAACTCCTGTGTAAACCTTCAGTGGCTGCCGCAGGGGGATGCGCTTTTGTAGCTACGCTTTCTACATAGGCCTTCTTAGATCCCCTCTGCAATTCTAAGTCTGGAACACAATTTTGTTGGCAGGTGTCCTACAAGCCTGTCAGGTCTAGCTCCAAGCCCTCTTCCCAATAAAGGAAGAAAGAAATTCCCAAATTCACAGAAAATTGTTTAACAGTCACCACATCCCTGTTAGATAAGCAAAATAACAACCCCCTTGGAGGATGGGACTTTAAAAGTGACTGAGAAAACCAGTACAATTTGAGTAAAAAATATATGGCTTTTTATTGATATACACATAAGGATTACAAATATATGGTTGATAACAGACAAGTAAAGCATTACAAATCCATGTGATAGATAGATGGATGTGGATGCCTGTGTGGAGAGCTCTCACAGCTGAACCCAACGTTTTTGGCTAACAAGCCCTTCTTCAGGGTTTTTTTCAAACATGTAGAGCCAATCATCTAGTAAAACATATATATACATGAGTACAACAAATATTCAAAAATAGTTATCGTACGCGATAACTATTTTTGATAGGGCTCGTTTACCAGAAACGTTGGCTTCAGGGGTGAGAGCTCTACACACAGGCATCCACATCCATCTATCTATCTATCACATGGATTTGTAATGCTTTACTTGTCTGTTATCAACCATATATTTTTAAAATTTAATCTTTTAATCTTTATTAGGTAGATTCACAAAGAGTTAGGCTGGTTTATCTACAGATAAGCCGACCTAACTCTGAATCTAAGCCGACCTATGTTTAAGTGTATTCTCTAACAGAGATGCACTTAAACATATCTAAGATAGGACGGCTTGCGCCGCCCTATCTTAGATTACAATGTTTTGGCTTACCGCTAGGTGGCGCTTACATTGCGGCCGGCCTAGATTATGTAAATGAGGGGATACGCCGATTCACGACGATTCACGAGCGTACGCTGGGCCTACACCGTCGCATTACGTCGTTTCCGTACGCGATAGGCCGCCTAAAGTTATTCCACCTATGAGGTGGAATAACAATGTTAAGTATGGCCGCCGTTCCTGCCGCGAGGTTCGAATTTTTTACGTCGTTTGCGCAAGTCGTCCGCGAATCGGGATTTACGTAGTTTATGTACGCATCGAAATCAATAGGCCCGTACGGCCTACTTAGCCGCAATGCGCACTGGGAAATGTAGTCGCCCGGCGCATGCGCAGTGTAAAAAACGTCAAAAAACGTGAGGTCAAGCCTCATTTCCATACTACACGCCCCCTCCCAGTCATTTGAATTAGGCGCGCGTACGCCCGCTCGATTTAGGCTACGCTGCCGAAAATTTGAAGGTAAGTGGTTTGAGAATCACTGATAGCCTAAAAAATTTACGGTGGTGTAGCCTAAAAAGACTAGGCTAGGCCATCCTAATTTTAGGCAATTGTATGTGAATCTACCCATATATGTATATCAATAAAAAGCCATATATTTTTTACTCAAATCTTATTGGTTTTCTCAGTCACTTTTAAAGTCCCATCCTCCAAGGGGGTTGTTCTTTTGTTCTTCCCAATAAAGGGGTGCCAAGTGGGGGATGTCAGCCTTTCCAGCCTTCTAAACTCAGGAAATCAAGATTGCATGCAGACTATTTCTCAATAGTCAGTGTCTGGAACATTTGGAGGTATTCCAAGTCCTTTTCTACAGGTGGGGGATACTGGAAATTGATCTTCTGGAGTCTGGTTTCAACAACATCCTGGACAGGTCTGATACTGTGTGATCAGTTCCAGCTTATCTATGCCTTTTCTTCTCTCCGGCTTCTTCCTTGTCTGCTCCACAGGACCAAGATGGAGGAAATTCTGGTAATTCTGATTGCATCAAGAAGGATATTTTACTTGACATACTCAGACTCCCAGCAGACTCTCCGTGGGCCCTTCCAGATTAGTCAGACCTATTCCAAAGGCTAGTCCTCTGGCTGGTCCAATGGCATTAACAGATTGGATGTTGAAGCCCAGGTCCTAAGGGACAGAGGCCTATTGCATTTGATCATCCCTATTTTCTAGGCGAGGAAATTGACTTCTCACAAAGTCTATTATTGTACAGGTTGAAAGCCTACTCTGCTTGAGACCAGGAAATATCATCTGTGGACGTATTCTCTCCTTCCTCCAGTCTGGTCTAGATCTTTAGTAATGGTCTTTAGTAATGAAATAGTTCATTGTGTTATATATTTTAGATTTTTATTTATTTTTTGCAGGTAAAACTTATACCCATTGACAAAAAAGCTGAAGCTTTCAAGTTTTATGCTAAAGAGCACAAAGTCAATAAACTGGTAAGTAATTGTAATAAAGAAAAATAGTTTAAAGCGGAGTTCCAGCCACAATTTCACTTTTTATGACTTCCTGGATTTCAGCCTTGCAGATCTCGCACATGCTCAGTGCTGCACAAGCAATGTAATAGTTTTCAGATCAAATTTCAGCACCTGTACTGTCCAAGTCACATGATTCTTCGAGACTGGGGAGTGCACAGACTCCTGGAAAGTTAAACCCACTACATTCCCAGGAGTCTGTGCGGTGAAGCTTAAGCACCTAGGTGCAGGAAGAGGGAAGATTAACTATTCTGCCTAGCAACAACACTTTGAAGGCATCTAAAAAAAATTCAGATATCTTTATTTAGGGACTCATTCACATGGCTGTTAATGACTACCTAGAATAGTATATTTGTGTAGCCGGTATGGCCATTTGTGTACGTTCTGGTATGGCCAGGAAGCCAATACAAATTAATGGCAGGCAAATGCTGTCCACAGCAGTCTGTGGCTGTTCTCATGTAATGACTCAAGGAGCTAGGTACGTGGCTAGGGACAGGTGAGCAGCTTTGTACATCCAGGGCTGCTCATATGTCCATAAATGCAGGTAATCACTTACAGTTTTTTTATGAATTAGACTCTTTACCTTAATTCACACTTTCTTTAATCAGGCCCCAAATGTTTCCCATCCAGTAAGCTGTACATGCCTTCTTATTCCAATTCCTCCAGCCATGGGGATAACAACCAGTATGCCTGGTGTACAGGGCTTGCTTTTGTTTTTTTTCTTAAAAAAATTAATAAAAAAAGTGGAAAAAGATTGCACTTGTAGATATTTAATGTCTGAAAATCTGTCCAGTCTTCCAATGGATTCACAGACTTCAGTGTGGGGGGCATTGGGTCATGCTGCTCTCAGTTAAATCCTGTGAGGAGTGAGTGTGGGGTGAGGCTGGGTCACCCTGTGTGTGTCTATGAATGCACACAGCCCAACTCAAGAACAGACCTGCATGTGTGCCCCCATAGCACATTGCTTGCTAGTGGGGGGGGGGGCACACGCAGGAGAGGAGGTCCGGGAAGCGCTGGGGGGGACTCCAGAAGAGGAGGTAAGGGACCCCTCTGTGCAATACCATTGTACAGAGCAGGTAAGTATGACATATTTTTTATTTTAATAAAAAAATAATAATATGTGCTATCACTTTAATACTTACAGTAACCAAAATATGTTAACCACGATAGGCATAGCATTTTAAGCATATCAATATATGAAGTAACTAGATAAATTATGCCTGTGTGATATCTTTAAGGATGTTAACCTGATGAGATTTACATCTTACCATTATCAAAATGCAGATTTTGCACCTGTGCATTGGAAACCATAATTTATTCTTGACAAAAAGGAAAGTAGATTCAACTGAAATTCAAGAAATGAAAGCTCAAGCTAAAGAAGAAAAAACAAGAAGGAAGGTATTGTTCTGGAAAGCAACTTTTTATAATAGAGTTATCAATTAAGCATATAATATATAAAGCAGGCATAATAACCTCCATGATCTACAGAAAACATTACTAATAAGAACTGCTTATTTAGGGCTTAACTGACCATTAAAACTAAACACCAGGTCAAAAATGAAATACACAGATAAAATACAAATATGGGAGCTGTTTTACCTGCCATATGATTTGTATATTTGCCTATACAGTTCTGAGATTTACTGTTTGGTAAGTGATGGGAACTGATATTTGACTACTGCAGTTTCATTCTCTACTCTTTGATTGGACAATATAAAGAGAAGCATCACTATACTAAGCTCATATCTCTGTAACTATGCTCTCTCCTCCTATTAGCATGCTCCTTATACTGCGAGACCCCCGATTGGCTTCTTCTTGCTTTTTCTTCCCTCTATCTAAAGTCTGTAGTACAGTCAGATTGTATTCAATACTTAATTTGATTGCAGAGCTGCATTAATGTGTGTCTTTTTATATCTGCCTGGCATTTCAAACTACTTGAGAATCCTATGATAGGGCCCAGAAAAATGTTAAGTGAGGCTGGATCCATGTGCTGTTTAAGTCCTGGACCACCACTAGGTAACTACAGTTCTGTAATGCAGGCACATTGTGTTTGCAAGTGCCCGTGTTAGACTCCATACACACCGTTAGATTCTGCAGATTTTTATCTTCAGATTTACCAAAACCATATAGCCATTTACCAAAACCATAAGCTAGAATTCTGAATGAATGCAAAGAGTTTTCTGATTGAATGAGGTGGAGAGGTGGCGTGGTGACATTACACTCCTAACCTTATCCAATCAGAGAACACTTTGAATTAATTTATAAAATGCAAAGCATTCTCTGAACAGTGCTTGTGCTAAGTGACTGACCTCCTGTGTTCACAATAGAGATCACTGGAGTTAGGCCCCGTACACATGACCGAGTTTCTCGGCAGAATTCAGCCAGAAACTCGGTCGGAAGCTGAATTCCGCCGAGAAACCCGGCCGTGTGTACACTTTCGGCCGAGGAAGCCGATAAGGACCTCGGCGAGGAAATAGAGAAGATGTTCTCTATTTTCTCGTTGTTCTATGGGAGAACTCAGCCCGCCGAGCTCCTCGGCGGCTCCAGGACTGAACACGCCGAGGAACTCGATGTGTTTGGCACGTCGAGTTCCTCGGCCGTGTGTACGGGGCCTCACAGTGTCTGCTTCAGTGATTTCCAGCTTTCAGAGAGATCAGCAACGTAACATAAGGTATATGCATGGTTACATCAATCTAAATTGAACCAATGTAAAAAAAAATCCATACCTGGAATTCCTCCTTAATTTATATGCTGTTTGAGCTTCTTGTAGGCTTGATGAAAACTAGAAAACTACTTCTTGTTTCATTCTGTAAACCTGTACTGCCATTTTTACCTGTTCCAAAATCGCTATTGGCCAGGCAATCTTATTAATCAACTGATATAAAGCGGAGTTCCAACCATATTTTTTTTTTTCTGCATCCCCTTTGCTTTTCTACATAGTTTACAGGAACTCATGTCTCCAAATAAATCCCCTTTTCCATACATTTTAGAATGTACTTACCTTTTGATTTTGTCGTCCTGAGCGCTTCCATCTTCATTGTGGGTATGTGAAGCCCACTCTGGCTCTTTTCCGGGATATGGTGCTGCTGGCTAACCAGCATACACCTTCTGATCTTGTGCATGTGCATTGTACGCCATGCGTAGCACAGACAGTATGTCTGAATATCCCGTGATGCTGAGCGGCGCCGGCGATGCCCACTGACTCCTGGGAATGGTGACACATCCCATGAGCCAGTGTGCCACAGGATATTATGTAGATTGCCGCTGAGGGGAAAAACAAGAAGAGAGCCAAAAAACCTTGGAAACTGGGTAAGCAAAGCAAAAAAATAAAAACAATATTGCCCAATGTAGAGATTATGGCCAGTTGCAAAGATAATGATGAGAAGATTAAAATGTGGGTGGAACTCTGCTTTAGTATAACCTGGGTGACGGCCCAGAATAAATTTGCATATTAGAAAACCTGACTTCATGCAGACTTTCTAATCTACATGTATGTTTGGGTCAATGCCTTAGAGCACCACTGGTCACAAAATAAAGTAATATATACTGGTTAATAGGTTATAATTAATATCTAAAAATCAGAAATACAGTGAATGGTTCTTATCAGAGGATCATCTACTGTGGCAAGTAACCTGAAAGTCAAAAGTTCACATGGTTGAGAACAATGGGCCAGATCCACAAAGATCTGCCTATCTTTAGGCAGGCGTAGCGTATCACAGATACACTACGCCGCCGTAACTTACAGCGTAGTTTCCGTATCCAGAAAGAATTTGCGCCGTAAGTTACGGAGGCGTAGTGTAAATGTGTCGGCGTAAGGGCGCGGAATTCAAATGACTAAGATGTGGGCGTGTTTTATGTTAATGCATTTGACCCCACGTAAATTACGTTTTTTTTGAGCGGCGCATGCACCGTCCGTGGGGGTATCCCAGTGCGCATGTATGAAATCACGTCGCAAATAGTCAATGCTTTCGTGAACATGAACGTAATTTACGCAAAGCCCTATTCGTGAACGTTTTACGCAGAGGAAAATTTGACGTTGTCCCGACGTCCATACTTAACATTGCGTACGCCTCATGAGGCAGGGGTAACGTTACGCCGAAAAAAGCCTTACGTAAACGACGTAAAAAAATGCGCCGGGCGGACGTACGTTCTGAGAATCGGCGTATCTAGCTAATTTGCATACTCTACGCATAAATCAACGGAAGCGCCACCTAGCGGCCAGCGTTAATATGCGCCTAAGATCCGACGGCGTACTAAGACGTACGTCAGTCGGATCTAGACCACATTTAGGCGTATCTTGTTTTGTGGATACAAAACAAAGATACGACAGGGCATCCTAGAATTTACGCGGCGTATCAATAGATACGCAGACGTAACTTCTTTGTGGATCTGGCCCAATGTTTGTTGCTCACCCAGATCTAGAATTGGTGATAACATTTTTGTTGTAACATCATTTAGATAGGTCTTCCAAATGAAACATTAATAGAATCTAGTTTATTAGAAGGAGCACCAGAGACTGTTGATGGAAAAAGAACTAAGAGAAGAGGCAGAGAGAGCCAAAGAAGAGCTTGAAAGGAGAATGTTCCAGCTGGAGGAGGAAGCAAGACAAGCCAATGAGGCTCTGGTGAGCTGACAATTTTAACTATACCTGCAGCAGAATTACAATTAGATGGTTCAACATATGATTTTAATACATAATGCTGCACAACAGTGAAGATTCTAGGCCTATTCACGCATCTATCTTTCTATCTAACTCAGTGTTTCTCAACCTTTTTCTAGTCGGGGAACCCTTAAAAAGTATTTTCAGTCTTGAGGCACCCCAGTCCAAGGCGTGGTTCACATTACGGTGTGTCGCAGAACACGGGAAAAATCGTGCTCATTCCTTACACACAGACAAATGCTCTGCTCTTTAGGGGTACCATTAATTCTTAATGGCACCCCACACATTGGAAAACATGGAGTGCTTTTGCTGCAGTGCAATTTAAAAAAAAAAGTTTGGGGACTTGTTGCCCTGCATTTTGTGGGTACGGAAATGAATGGACTGCCCTACATGCAGCTACACAGATGTGAACCAAGGACTTGTTCACATGTCATAGGGGCGGTAAAACCACATGGTTGAGCTGTTTTCACCACCCCCAACTTCTCCACCTTTAGCTGCAGAGGCAGCAGCTGAGGGTGTTCACATGCTATGGCTGCAACTGGAGGTATACCGAGGGTGAATAGGGCTGCACTGCAACTACCCCGCAACTGTGTGCATTGCACAGTTGCGGTGTAGTGATGCTGCATTTACGGGCCTAAAACAGGTGGTGAGGAAGCAACATAATGCCTCTTTATCGCCTGTCAAATGCCTCTGAAAAGCAATCTGTGCATGGATTGCTTTTCAGAGGAGCAGCAGTCCTTGCTGCTATCAAACAAGCCCTACAAAAGCCATTTTGATGGTACAGGAATGAGGGGGGGGGGGGGGGGTCAGGATTAAAAGTAACATACACACATACATACAGACATATGCTTACACACGCATACACACATGCTTACACACATGCACACATGGAAAAGAGAAAAGCCCTAAGGCTGACGCAGCGCTAAAGGAAATTAGTGAAAATTAAAAATTATTGTGTATCATATGTTGAAAAAATAAATTAAATAAATGAAGCAGCTAGCACTAAAGTTCAGCACAAAAAACTTAAAAGCAATACATAATACAAAGAAGTGCAACGCTACAATACCCACTCATTTAAAAAAATAAAGTGAAAAAAAAAATGATGGATTTTTATACCACTTTTTTTCACTTCACGCATACACACATGCTTACGCACGCATACACACATGCTTACACACGCATACACACATGCTTACACCCACTTACACACACATACACACATGCTTATACACACATGCTTACACACATATACACACATGCTTACGCACGCATACACACATGCTTACGCACGCATACACACATGCTTACACACGCATACACACATGCTTACACACACTTACACACACATGCACACATGCTTACACACACATACACACACATGCTTACGCACGCATACACACATGCTTACACACGCATACACACATGCTTACACACACTTACACACGCATGCACACATGCTTACACACACATGCTTACACACATATACACACATGCTTACGCACGCATACACACATGCTTACACACACATACACACATGCTTACACACACATACACACATGCTTACACACACATGCTTACACACACACACACATACCTACATGCACACACACATACCTATATGCACACACACATACAGACACTCACATGTGAAGACACACACACAGACACACGTACAAAGCCATTTTAAAATGAATCTAGCTTCTAGCTCAGTACTTTTCCAGATTCCTCATTCAGCCGGGTACTGCACTCTAGGGGGGAAGCAGAGAGTACAGCACACTCCTATGCACTTTACTTTCACTTTTGAAGCCGACAGAGCTTCTCACAGTTCGGCAGGAGAGCAGGCTCATCTGACAGCCTTCTCTCCACTGACCTCGCGGCAAACCTGAGAACCTCTGACGGCACACCAGTGTGCCACGGCACACTGGTTGAGAAAGGCTGGTCTAACTATCTATCTAATCTCTTCAGGACTAGTGTGAGATTAAAAAAAAAAAAGAATGTACACAAGAACGAATAGCATAAAGTACATACTATATATCTTTACAAAGTATATACTCTAAATCTGAATGAATGTTCAGGAACTTTTATTTTGCGTTAAACATTTTTAAGACCTTTTCTTAAGGAGCCATAGTATGACATTTCTATTTTACAACTCTATTCACTTTGTTATGGCCTGTAGATTCGGTCTAATGAAGCTGCTGAGCTGTTAGTGGAAAAGGTTCAAATAGCAGAGGATGAAGCAAAGCTACTTGCACAGGAGGCAGTGGAGGCCAGACATGAGTTACAGCGCCTGGAATTGACAGTTCTAAAGAATAAGGATGATATGCGCATGATGGAGAATCAGATGAGAGAGTCAGATCTGATAACCATGAAATTGCTGAAGGAATCGGACAGGAGGTAAGCTCAGTCTTTTTGTCTTGCAGCTTTACAATCATTGCAATAATCTATGAATTATAAAAAGCAGCTATATATCTTTGACACTGTAATAAAGACAGAAGAAAAAGTTTAAATTCTCTGTATTTGTTTAGTGGTGTCATATGTATAGTTTGCTCGAAATCATTGTGTTAGCCTGGTAGACATGGGAGTTAATTCAATAAAGGCAAATAGGTAGTAACTTTGCAAGAAAATTTTCACTTTGCAAGGGCCTTTTCGCTTATTGAATGAGGTTAAACTGTGCTTACTTCCATCATCAAATTTTGTACAAGCAAGATTGGTTGTGTATTCTTTGCAAAGTGAATTTTCACCACATTTCACACGTCCAACAAAATCACAATTTTGTTTCTTTCTATTTACAGGGCTAAGGAATCTGAACTATTAGAGCAGGACCTTCACAAAGCAAGAGAAGCGGAACGACATGCAAAGAAAAAGCTCCTAGAACTGGGTTCCCATAGCCAAGTGAGTAGAAATGGGCACTTTTTACTTGCATTTTTCTTGGAATAAAATAAATTGTATTTATGTGGCATTATACTAGGATCCTACATGACAACGTTGTTCATATCAACCTCCTAAAACAGTTTTATTGTTTAAAAAAAAAAAAACATCTGGACAGACATCTTGTAATCCTGGTGTTTGCCAGGAAGGCTTCTCTTTGTGGCTGTTTGGGTATTTGTGAGATCTTATTTTCACTGTTCAGATTCAGCCAGCCATGATATAGTGAGAATGTTTACTGCAGCCAACACCGGTTCTGTTCTCTCAGTCTCTAGCACTGATCTTACACATAACCATTTTTGTTAGGGCTTTGACACATACACAGGTCCAGATGACAGTGTTGATTGCATTGCGTAACCTCTGGTACTGGTTGGTTCTTATTTTAAGTCTTTTGATTTTTTTTTATTAATTTTAAGGGGTGAGAAATGGTATTTAACAGAAAAACATACTCATCTGCAGCATAACAGTCAAAGACATGAAATGCTCATATGGATTTTTATATAATTTTACAAAACAACCAGTTATTGGTGTAACATGGATTTATTACCTGTTTCATTCTTGTTCATACATTTTAAACAGTTTGTCTATCTGTGACTTATATTTCTGCTTTTGAGTATAAGCTGGTCAGATGAATTCATGTTATCTCTTGACATTTGTTCATAAGGAATTAACCTTTGCTAATATGAATGCCCTTCGGTTAATTGTTTTTAATCTATTGATATTGCAAAATATGTAACATGAGGAGCAAGACTCCTTTGAAGGTTTCACAATAGCTGTTGCAGGGGTCAATACTGGAAGCTCTGGAGATCTCAGTTCTGTAGTCTTATGCTAGCCAAACACATAAGGATATTTTAATCTAACAATTGCTCCACTGAAATCAATATCAATAAATTGACATTTTTATTTAAAAGGGAACTGATCAGTCCTGCTGGAAAATGTAGCAGGATTTAACCAAACTGATCTCTTATTTGTTGTGTTAAAGAACCTTGTTTAATATAAAGAGCATTTGAAATGATCAAAGAGAAAACAATAATGCTCATTGAGTGCTCACTCACAATTACCTCGGGCAACAACAAGGACCTTCGTTTTGGTGTCACTAAATGCACAAAGTGCTATGATAAGAGGAGAATGTAATGAACAGAACAAATTGTGTATGCAAACGACAGGGCCGAAACTAGGGGGGGTGGGAGCATGCAGGGGGAGCACCTGCCCCGGGTGACGCATCTAGGGGGGCCCCCAGGGGTACCAGCCCCTCTCACACTGGGAACCGCTGCTCTAAGGGTGTCACTGCTGCCCGATCAAGTGTACTGGATAGGCAGCGCCCGCTGCATTGTTTGCCAAATACATCAGAATCACTCTGTTCCTCCCGCCCGCACTATAGAAAGGCATTCCAGGGTAATGCTTCAGCTACTGTTGATATGTTGTTAAGTAGCAACAGTAGCTGCAGCATTGCTCTGGAATGCTTTTTTATAGGACGGCTAGGCAGGAGGAGCAGAGTGATTCAGCGCTAGTGCGCCTGTGTGATTCTCCGGTATTTGGCAAACTATGCAGTGACACCCTAGAGTAGAGGCACCTGGTGTGACCATGGAGAGCTGTGAGGTCTCCCTCCTAGTTCTGCCCAGTGCCCAAAGAGCCTATGTATTTTCTGCGCAAGGCCTTCCAGAGAAGGAGAGGCTTCAAAGAAGGCCCTGGACTGCTGGGGGGATTACGGAGGAGGCCCTGGGCTGGGGGGTAGGTGCAGAGAAGGCCCTGAACTAAGAGATGCAGTGAAGGCCCTGGACTGAGAAGGGGGGCTGCGGAGGAGTCCCTGGACTGGGACAAGGGGGTTAGAGGAGGCCCTTTACTGGAGGGTGCATTGGAGGCCCTGGGCTGATGGGGAGTGCAGAGGAGGCCATGGGCTGGGGGAGGTCCTAACCTGGGAAGGGAGCAAAGGAGACCCTGGACTTGGGCATGCATAGGAGGCCCTGGAGTGGGGGGGTGCAGAGGAGGCGCAGGAGTGTGGGGGGTACACAGGAGGGAGCGCACCTATTTGGGTGCCCCCATAGCAAGTTGCTTGCTGTGGGGGCACCCAGGAAGAGGGAGGGGCCAGGGGTGTTGGCGAGGGACCCAATAAGTGAAGGATCCAAGCTGCTCTGTGCAAAACCATTACATGGAGCAGGTAAGTATAACATGTTTATTATTGAGAAAAAACAAAAAATCCCCTCCCACTTTTAATGCAGTTTTGGTGTGAAACCGCTATATTGCCACATACCACTTTTATTTTGGGGGGGGGGGGGGGACTGACCAGACCCAAGTGCCAGATGTACTAGCTACACCACTGGCAAATGATCCCATCAATGCCATAAATAAAGGGCCGCACAAGCCTTGCAGCTTCTCATGCCAAGGGTTGTCTTGGTACTGAAGAGACATAAGGAAAAAGAGAAAGGGAAGTTTTCTTCTATTTTGTATTTTTTAAAACCTCAATAAAAAGAATATGATGCACTCAATGGGTAAACGTATGTAAAGCTTATTGTATATATTCCAGTCTAAATTCCACTATGCGCTACCAACATAAGCAGCAACCACTGAAGTTGGGAAAAACACCAACATTCAGAGACACAGGATTTATCCCTGGAAGATCTGCCTCCAGTAATTTATGGCGGCTCTTTACCAACATGCAGGCCACTCATGACACAATGGGCTCCAGGGCTGTTTTAGCCCCACTCGAACACTTATTGACTGACCCGTCTCACATTAAACTTGTATCCACGTTCTACAAAACTCTCCTTCATACTACAACAACTAGGATTAGCACTACAAAAAAAATAAAGGCTCTCTGACAGAGCTGACGGAGGATATTTGGCAGGAAGTGCTTCCCCTTCAGGGATCATCTGTTATCTCTTCCCTGGATAAAGTCATTCAAACCAAACTATTATACATGTCCTACTTTACCCCTTGTACATTTTCCACTTAATGTGGGAAATCCCCGCAGATTAGGAAATTCTGGTCAGGGGTCACGGCCCTTATCAGCTCCCTTGCCTAAAATTTGTAATCCCATGAGATGCCTGCTAGGATATATAGACGATGAAGATATATCTAAGAATGTACAAACTTTTCTAAGAAATATCCTGTTTTATGCAAAGAAAACAATAACTATGCATTGGAAATCCCAATTCTCACCTACTATAGCCTTCTGGCTCACTATAGTCATTCAAGCTATACCTTTATACAAATTGACATATGAGGCCAGAAGATACCCAAAAAAGTTTCATAAGATTTGGAATCCATGGGTTAGTTCAGATTGCACTATACCACCTGCTCCTTGAGTTCTCTGAAAATGTTAGTGGGCTTCTAGTCGTCATAATAGAATTTAGAAGGTAACAATGAAACTCCTCAATTTGTTGTCACAAGCGTACTTACCGAGACCGAGATGCTGAGGGTGGCTCACCTTTGCGACCTGGCGCAATCCGCCCCCTGGAGTTGGGACAGAGGGTGGAAGGCGAAAGGAGGCACCGCTACCGGCAGTGAAGCTGAAGTCTTGCTATGATTCGTCAGTGGCTATAGCTGATGGTGGTTCACTGGAGAAAACTGTGGGTCAGGCAACAACAGTTTGGGTACACAGAGCACGTTGTCAGGGACAAGGACTAGAGGCGGGTCCAGGTTGCAAGCCGAAGGTCAAGGGTTGGAGAAGGAAGAGAATCCAGAGGTACAGGCCAGAGATCAGGGGCAGGAGATGGCATCAATCCAGGGACGTAAGCCAATAGGTCAGGTTCAGGAGAGAGAGCAGAGTCGTGAGAAAATCCGGGTCAAACAAGGCAGGTACAGCAACAGGAAGCATAACAGAAGCTGACGACAAACCAGCAACCTGTCAAGGGACAGGGGCTGGTTTAAATAGGCTGGTCAAGCCTCTGATTGGTTCTGGGGAAACGGCGTGCGTGCGCGCCCGTGCACACGGCGCCCTGCCGGACCGTGCATGCGCGCACGCGATTCGCGCACAGGCATGCGCGGTAGCGCTGTTCTACCGCGCATGTGCGCTATTCTGCGTCTGGCTGGGTTGGCTCCCTGACATTTGTACTCACTGACTGGATACCATGTAACTGTACCTCATTGCTGAGTGAGCGCTGTTTGCTCCTTTAATGCTACATACGCATTTATGTTTTTGTCTGTTTGGTTGTTTGTAAACAATAAAAAAAAATATACCTTTAAAAAAAACATTCAGAGATAGAAATGTTCAAAGTAACAGTGAAGCTTGCAGTGCATGCTGAGCTTCAGATGGTACCTTTTACTTCTGTGGGACGTATTTTGGTTAATTTTTCCCCTTTATCGTTTGCTGCTGGCCACAGACGTGCATAGCGGAATTTGGATTTGCAGACTCTGCATACTTTTATGCATGTGAGTGCAATATATTATTTTTTTATTAAACGTTTTGAATATTACTACACTAGGCTGCAGGGCCGACTTTACTGCAGGGCAAAAGGGGCAGCTGCCCAGGGCCCTGTCATTGTTTTGGGGTCCAAAGCAGAGCTGGCCTTTAAACGCACGCTGCCAAAATATCAGGACCCCAATCTGCACTGCAAATCCACCATCCAGAATGACACAGGTAGCCGGCATTAGCGTGCAGTGCTGCTGCATATTCTCAAGAAAGAAGTGGGCAGGCGGGGCCCGGCCACCAGACCACACAGTGCTGTACAATATTTTCACTGCTTGATGGGCTTATTTTAAGCCTGGTTTACATGTAGAGGCACTATGATGTGGAATGGCTGCAATGTAAAGGGGCGCTATGATGTCGAAATAGCTGCAATGTAAACTGGCACTATGACATGAAAATGGCTGCACTATGACGTGGCAATGTTTTTTTTTTAGATATCTCTATGTATGTGTTTGTTTTTTGAGATATGGGGGTGAATAGCAAAATTGCATTATGGGGGGCGGGGGAAAGAAAATGTTTGTCCAGGGTCCAATCCATATTAAGGCCCTGCTAGCCTGGTGTGTTTTCTCTTTTACCTTTTAAAATGATCAAAACTATGATAGATCAAGTATTATTAAATGTATAGCCAGCATTAGATAGACACAAGAAGATACATGGTGTTTAAATTCCAAGAGAAATCTACTCAAATAAAATATCAGCTTTCTGTGATCTCAATTTATTCCTCTATCTTAGAAGCCTGCAAAAATTCTTCAACAAGATACTTTAGAAGAAGGATTTGATAATAAAACGTTATGGCAAAACCTAGACACGGAATATAAGAGGCTATCCCTGGAGATTGAAAAAGAAAGGTATTAGTTTCTTGCTCCCTACTAAAGTTTGATAAAACAGTATCATGAGGGAATACCTTTACAAATGATCACATTTACCCAAGTCAAAGATATAGACGCCCACAGTTTCACATGAGGTTTAAACAATATTTACGCATTACAAATGTAACATATTGGATATTGAAATTTTATGGATTCTCAGTGGCTTAGTTTAACCACTTCCCGTCCCTAGGACACACCTGTACTTCCTAGGAAACAAGTACAGTAGTTATACCAGGATCTCAGGGGCAGCTGTTATAATTTTTTTGAGCCAGCGATCCTTTTTCCTGTAAAAGTGATCTGAAAGGCTCTAAAGCTGCCTGATCACTTTTACAGGCCATGGAAGGGGGCACCTTTCCCAGGCTCCGGGAAAATCAATTCCTTCCCCTCCTCTGTGACAAATGAAGCTGGTAGTAACACGTATTAGGTTACTTCCTTTTTAGGTTATTTGTGTCCTAGCCATTACTGGCGAGGCAAGCCTCTGACCACACCAGAACCAGCTGCTTATAGCGTAGCAAAAATGCCTCTCTATAGGACCTGTTATAATTTATTCACTAATAGGCATTATCACTAATAATTCTGCAAATTAGAATTTGTAATTGCACTATCCATAATGTTTAACTTCCGATCTTGATGTGTGCAGGATTGAATACCTTGAAAAGAGTAAACAACTAGAAAACCAACTAAATGAGCTTAAGCTTGAAATTCAAACCCTAAAGCAGCAAGATCGGCAACTGAACGCATTATCACTTTACAATGTCAACCTTAGATACAAGTATAATATGCAGGTGAGTACAAGTTGGTACAGACAGGTATCCGTTTATGAAGTCAAGATAAGCTGCGATCCTGAAGATCCTGAAGGAAAAAATACAACTAATGAATGGTATATAGTAAGGGGTTAATTAACCAAAAGTTTTTTGGATTTGGGACCCCCACTAAGTAGCACATTTTGGGATTCCAACACTATTCAATGCAGAGCTTGCCTCTGCAATGCCATCTGCAAGTAGGATATGTTATTGCCACATGAAAGTAGCACTATTTTTCAAAGCACCCCACATTACAGAAATTCTGGAGATCTGAAGCTTTGGAATACATTAAAACGATTTCAGTTACCAATAATGGTCAGAATCATTAGTCCGATTTTTGTTTATTTTCTTCAATATTCTGTGTAGACCTGTCTCTTCTGCAGGACAAATTACAGATTTCAGGAGCGCAGGCAATCAGGATTCATAAACTACCGTATATGATTCTTGTCATACTGGACAAAAATGCATGCATATAAAGTAATTCAAAGCATAACATATGCAAATTTGCCTGGTTTGTAGGGTCAGACATCCAAACCTGCGAAAACCAATTTCAGGGAGGTGGCAAACTAATTTCAGGGAGGTGGCGCTCCGCGCCCATCCCCCATGCGGTGAATTTAAAAAAATGTGGCAGTAGATAATGTCAGTCGTTTTTTTATTTTTATGTATTGATTTTTTTTAATTACAATTTTTTCACAATGCTTTTTGAAGGGAGGGGGTTGGGGCAGTGGACAGTGTTGGTAGGGCAGGGGGAGTGGTGTCAGTAGTTTTTTAGTTTATTTCAGCCCTGTTGGAGGGCTTTGGTGAGATATCAGGGGTCTAAACAGACCCCTGATATCTCCCTTTTGAGACAGAGAAAGGGACTGAGGACAAATTCCTCAGTCCCTTTCTCAGCATTGAAGAAGAATGAATAGGAGACAGAGGCTCCTGTCTATTCTTCAATTGAGGCATAGTAACACACAGTTTACTATGCTCAGTAATCACAGGACACAGGAGCGAGCGATCAATCACTGGGTCCAATTCAGAAAAGGAAGGGGCTGGTAAACAACAGATTTACTGGTCCCTTCCTCCACTCTCCATCCTGACACATCCCCCACAGTCGGTCGGAGAGGAGGGAAGCCGGCTGCGGAGGACGAGGGGGGTGGAGGAGGAGGACAGGGGACTGGAGGAGAACATGGTGGGAGGGAGAAGGACACGGAGAGGGGCCGGAGAATGATAGGGGACCAGCGGAGCGGCCGGAGGAGGAGCACACAGAGAGCAGCTGGGAACGATCGGTGTGGCGGGAGGGACAGCTGTGAACAAACAAGCTGTCCCTCCTGCTGCACCGACCATTCTCGGTATATCGGGAGGCACTTGCGGGTGTCTGAGGGCCACAGCAGAAATGTGGGAGACTTTGGATATCTGCTGAATGGCCCCTGCTAGTATGGTCCCTGTGGACACCTAGTATGGTCCCTGTGGACATCACCTGATAAGTAAATGGCCCCTGTGGAGAGAATCTGGTCCCTGCTCAGACTTTGCATGTTGTGACTCACTGCTTTCTGGGATAATCCTGAGTGACACATGATGAGTGAGCTGAGAGATGTGGTGAGAGATTTACACACAGTGATGCTCAGTGTCACTCTATCCACACTCTCCAGAACTCACACACTCCGGAGGACCAGCCTGTGTGTACTAGAGTCAGTGTGAAGCCTCCTTTCTCACACAGACTGGCCTTCCTAGCAAGGGGAGGACATCTGTCCTCATCATCATCATCGTGGACATGAATCATCAGCCACTGGGCAGGTTAGCACTGCTGGCAGTTGTACAGTCTGTCTGCCAGCTTACCCACAGTAACACTGACTCTCTGTCACACCTGGCTGGCACACCCCATCTCAATCCTCGCATGATGCCAGGGATCTGATCCACCACCCGCGGCGTGATGCTATGGCCGCTCTGGCTAAATGACACTGCAGGCTCATGCCCTGTACACACGATCGGAATTTCCGATGGGGTAAAATTCGATGGGATTTTCCATCGGAATTTAGTTCAAGCTGTCTTGCATACACACTGTCAGACCAAATTCCGACGAGCCGAGAAAAATGAAGTTCAATGTTTCCGAGCATGCGTCAACTTGATTCTGAGCATGCATGTTTTTTTCTCCGTTGGAGTTCCACACAGACAGAAAAAAAAAACATGTTGTATTTCTAAAGTCCGACGGAAAAAAAGTCCGATGGGACCCACACACGGTCGGAGTATGCAATGAAAAAATTCCGTCTGACTTTTTTCATCGGAAATTCCGATCGTGTTTACAAGGCATTAGCCGGGAGATTGTGCGACAGTCGCGGGTGTTCGTGAGCCCGCCATCAAATGTGGCAGATTTCCATGAGTTGCGGGTAATTTGGGATGTCTGTAGACTGATTTGCTCACCACTAGATGAGAACACAGCACATTTGTCAAGCACCACAATCCTGGAGTTACTTTTGGAAAGTATACAATAACAATGTATCATTTATCAAGCAATATCCACTTAGCTGAACGTTTTGGGACTTTTACATAGTTACATTGGTCCAGCTTGGACCAATGTAAGTATGTAAGTATCATACCTTTGGGATACCTGTGGAACATCTCTGTATTAGGAACTAATATGTACACTCTAGAGGTCCTTTGACATCATACTGCACGTTAAAATAAACTGCACTGCACTGAAAATGTATGTGTAGTAGCACACATTTGTAAGCATTTTTAAGTGAGTTGTGTTGCATTTACTTTCGTTGCCATGCATTTTAGTGTTCATCAGATTATAGAAAACCAATGTTTTCTATGTGCCCTTGCAGTGACCTACATGTATCCAGTGCAGAAAGATGGAAGACACTGGGAATTGTTTGAACAGTCCCCGTGAAAGCTAGTGCCGCCATTTCAAATATACATTTTCATCCATAGTGTGCATTCCTTTTGAAATGCAAAACTTACTTTCTACAGTTCTCAGCAATTTGTAACTTGCCTAACCACATCAGGTGTTTGAGAGCTGAGGGTGTGGTTCATAATGTAGCCGTCCTAACCCATATGTGAAACAGACACCCATGATTATCTAGCCTGCTTTGATATTTGTAATCCACGATACTATAGAAAGCATATCCTGCTCATAAATGTCAGATTGGATGTTTTTTTGTTTTTTTTGTGTACCCAATGAAGAGTTGGTAAAGAATTCACGTAGAAATATTTCTTACATTTTCAAAAAGCATAAATACTTATATGAATACTTCCCTTTTATTTTAGGATACACTTTTGATGCAAACATGGCCGAAGGAACCTACAAGTCCTTACAGCATTCCTCCAGTGTACTCAGTGAGTACTGTCCGCAGCTGTCCCACTCCAGAGAGAGATGCTTATCCTCACCCCATTAGGACGAGTCATACATTACCCAACTATACAACTGGGAGAGAAGCCAGGCAGAATGTCAGGAAGGTAAGACTTTCATTGGTTTAAAAATTTAAGGGGGGGGGGGGGAGGGTTAAAATGGTAAATAATATTTAGAGTATGCGTGTAAACCAATTTTAGCAGTGGTTCTCTGGCACCTGAGAATCATTCTAAAGGCTAGACACTTTATCTTAATGCATTCCAAAATGTCCCAGTAGTAGTAGCGCCTCCTCACCCCTCCCTATATACTTACCTGAGTACTATCTCGATCCAGCACTGCTCTCTGTTTCTCTCCTCTGCACGTGCACCCTTACAGCTTGCTATGGTGGTGGTACACATAAAAAGAGGAGTCTAAAGTGGCAGTCGGGGACCCCAAAAGAGGGTTGGGCCACCCTGTGCAATACCATTGCTTAGAGTAGGTAAGAATAACAGGTTTATTAATGCAAGCCTCTACAACTACTTTAAGGGCTCCTCTATAGAAAATTATTGAGATTTGCCAACTGATGCCTCTGAAAGGCAGCTTCGATGAGCAGGACAGAAATGTTATGCCCATACTAATAAACAAGGGACCATGCTAGCGAGGCATTTGTGCTGCTTCTCATCCACTCATAAACCATTTGCCCTGAACACTCCCCAGCATCTCCTCATGAGCAATCCGCAGGAAGTCCTAGCAGAATTTCACCACCACTTAGCCAAACTGTACTCAGCCTCCGATTCCTTCTCACGCGCAGGCTTTCTTTAGTAAGGTCTGAATCTCCTCTATCCATGTACAACGGAGAGATACCTTAGGAGTTGGACATTACTACATGAGAGATCATGGACGAGATTCATAGCCCTAAAACAAACAAGTGGCCTAGATCTGACAGCTAGAAAGCCCTGTTTTACAAAAAATTCTCGGATCTTCTGGCTATATGCATAGCCTGCTGCAATCTTCCCGTGGCTGAACTACTCCTTTCACTGGCTACACCTACAGATCCTTCTCGTAATACATGAGATGTTTAGGAGAGGGATACGAGTATACCCAAAAGTGTTCACCATTACTGTGTAAAAACAGTGACAGGGAAGAGCCATACCGCAAAAACACACACGGAAATTGCACAGAAATGGTTCAAAACAAATGTTGCAGGCAGTGCCGATCCTGACCTCCCTGGGGCCCTAAGCAAAATGACATGTCACATTAAAGTTGAGAAGCGGGGACAGTGTCACATTAAAGTTGAGAAGTGGGGGGAGGGGGGTGTTCTGCTGTCAGAAATTACATCTTACATTAAAGTGAGAAGCGGGGGGTGCTGACCTTTTACCTCTTCTCCCATGCAGCCAGCAAGTTGAGAAGCAGGATGAGGGGCCGAAAATGACTTCTCACCAGGCAGGGCCTCTAGTAATTTGGGGGGCCCTAAGTGGCTTGCATAGTGAGCCTATAGGGCGGATCGGCCCTGGTTGCAGGAGTGACTAAAAAAAACAAAACACAGTAGCCACTGCATTTATGCTATTAAAGCGGAGGTCCACACAAAAATGTAACCTCCGCTTTTTGGAACCCTCCCCCCCTCCGGTGTCACATTTGGCACCTTTCAGGGGGGTGCAGATACCTGTATAATACAGGTATTTGCACCCACTTCCAGGAATAGACTGCCGCAGGAGTCACGCCGCTTTGCGTCACCCCCCACTGTCTTCTGGGAAACACACTAGTCCCAGAAGACAGCGGGGACCAGTGAGGGCTCGCGGATGCGCAGTAGGGAACCGGGTAGTGAAGCTGCAACGTTACATTCAGCTTAATAAACATCTACAGAAACAAGAAATGTGTGCGCTAATCAAATGTTTTTTTTTCAGGTTGAGAAATATAATCTGGACATCATATACATTTAAAATGGAATTTTGAGGTCACCAAGCCACTTTTGATCAGATTTCAAGAATGATTCCAGTGTTTTGCATGTTAGTTGTAAATACTAATGTATTCGAGTGTGATCTTGTACAGATAAGAGACCAGTTAACTGTTTAAAAAACCCTGGTGTCTAGGGTTATTAGGGCAAACTATGACAGTCTTCTAAAATGGGTTTGACCATTTGATTTTAGCACTGTAATCTTTTGTTTACAAGAAGGTAAAGCCCCCAATACGAAGACATTAAAGCTAAACTTCACCCAAAAGGGGAAGTTCAGTTTGTTTGCATGCATCCACTGCCACACTTGGCACTTTTTTTTTGGGGGGGGGGGGGGATTGGGTACCTGGTTTTGACAGATACCAGCTCCTCCACTTGCAGTTAGATGCGTCGCGGCAATCTGAGATGAAAGTTCGGTCCCTTCTTCCTTTAACCGTAGCCTCTCACCACAGGTCCCAGAAGTCTACGGGACCATTCACAAAAGCGCAGCACGACTTACACATGTGCAGTAGAAAAGTGTCTATGAAGCGCAAGGCTTCACTACTGATTTCCCTTACGTACGATGCCAGCTCCTGCACCCGATTTAAAAATCGGCTTGGGTTAGGAGATCGATGGATCCCTGGACAAGTACGCATCCTTATATTTCTTCAGCAGCTACAGTATTTCTGGCTGCCGACTGGGGGAGCCTGGAGCTCCTCTTTAAAAAGTGTCAGCCTTCATTTTGAACAAAAACACACACCAACTTTAGAAAATAAGTGGAGAAACAGCAGTAAATTTTTGCCTCATAGGGGCCTATTTATTTAAGTTATATATTCCTCTCCCACACAGTCCATTTTCACATCTCACTTCCCACTCCACTAAAAAAAAATATTACTGTACATAGATTCCCCATGCAAGAAATGTATACAGTACAAGCTTCAATAGGTGGGATCCTGCTTTTACATTTTACAAAACGTAACGATGTGCTGAATTTTATATCCGACTTTGCTCATTCTGTATTTATCAATTTTGGCAGAGAACTTGAATTTTTTTTATCTTGTATGATAAATGTTTACCTTAAAGTTTAATATATGTTTTGCAGATATTGCAATAAACAGTGCTTTAAAATGTTAAACTGTGTGAAAATAAAATATCTGTCACACAAATGTTGCTATACTCTTTCACCTGTTGTCATTGTGCTTTTCTGCTTGCTCCAAACAGATTTATGTTAAGCCATGCAATGATCCTAGCCATTTTATTAATGTACTTTAACCACTTAAGCCCCGGACCAATATGCTGGCTAAAGACCCAAGGTGTTTTTACAGTTCGGGACTGCGTCGCTTTAACAGACAATTGCGCGGTCGTGCAACGTGGCTCCCAAACAAAATTGGCGTCCTTTTTTCCCCACAAATAGAGCTTTCTTTTGGTGGTATTTGATCACATCTGCGGTTTTTAGTTTTTGCGCTATAACCAAAAATAGAGCGACAATTTTGAAAAAAATGCAATATTTTTTACTTTTTTTTATTATAAATATCCCCCAAAAACATATATAATTTTTTTTTCCCTCAGTTTAGGCCGATACGTATTCTTCTACCTATTTTTGGTAAAAAAAAAAAAATCGCAATAATCGTTTATCGGTTGGTTTGCGCAAAATTTATAGCGTTTACAAAATAGGGGATAGTTTTATTGCATTTTGATTTTTTTTTACTACTAATGGCGGCGATCAGCGATTTTTTCCGTGACTGCGACATTATCGCGGACACTTCGGCCAATTTTGACACATTTTTGGGACCATTGTCATTTTCACAGCAAAAAATGCATTTAAATTGCATTCTTTATTGTGAAAATGACAGTTGCAGTTTGGGAGTTAACCACAGGGGGCGCTGTAACATTTAGGGTTCACTGTGTGTGTGTGTTCACAACTGTAGGGGGGTGTGGCTGTAGGACTGACATCATCGATCGAGTCTCCCTAATAAAAGGGATCACTCGATCGATGCAGCGCCATAGTGAAGCACGGGGAAGCTGTGTTTACACACGGCTCTCCCCGTTCTTTAGCTCCGGGGAGCGATCGCGAGGGGGCGGCTAGAAACGAATAGCCGCGCCGTCGTCCCGGATCGCTCC
Source organism: Rana temporaria (assembly GCF_905171775.1). Taxonomy (NCBI): domain Eukaryota; kingdom Metazoa; phylum Chordata; class Amphibia; order Anura; family Ranidae; genus Rana; species Rana temporaria. The sequence continues at coordinate 249,705,889 of NC_053490.1, read as the reverse complement.
CCGACCGCCGCATGTACCGGGGGGGTCCCGATCGGACCCCTGACCCACGTCAAGCAGAGCACGTACAGGTACCAGGCTCCCCCAGTCGGCAGCCAGAAATACTGTAGCTGCTGAATAAATATAAGGAGGTCGGCAAGTGGTTAAGAATCCCATTCTTTCTACTGTAGTTATCCCTGTTAACACTTTTGTGCTCAGTCACCCTATACTCAAAAAAGTATGCAACTTATTTTTTTAGCATATTCTGGTGGTTTTGACACTATACTGGGAGCACCTGTAAAGTCCCAATACCCGCATTTTTACATCTGAATTACTCCTCCCCTCGCCCAGATCAGGAAACAAATGGCTGAAGCTTTATAAACAGGCAAAAATGTATGCAGGCTAAATGCTCAACTTTGAGGTTTGTGATTCCCCCTGTCCAATAAGTGCTTTAGTGTTTAGGGTGACCTAAATAAAAATTAGTGTGGGTAGGGTTTAGACCCAAAGAAGTCATGGCAAATAAAAAAAGCTTTCCGCATAATAAACTCAGGTCAAGTCAAACAGGCAATTTAATTAGAAGCATCAATGTGGGCCATCAAATTAGAGCAGTTAGATCATGTAAAAATGCAGCGAGTTGCTGACAGCTGTCATTGTCTCTCAACACATACTGTATATTGGATTTCTTCATGTAAGGATCTTGATGAATGTCTACACCAACCCTTTATATCAATTTAAAGCGTAGCTCCACCCCCTCTGGTACTATATTTGGCAGTTTTTTTTTTTTTTTGGAGGAGGGTAAAGAGCGTGTACCTGGTTTTTAGATACCCAATCCCACTTCTGGCTGAGTTTGCTGTGGGGAACTCAACTCAGCTGGAATTTCGACCTCCCTCCTCCGAAGTGTGCTTCTCGCATGCACAAAAGAGAATCGGCTGTGAAGCTGCAATGCTTCACTGCCAGTTTCCCTTAGTGGAGATTGTGACAATAGCACCCTATAGCTGATTAAAATAAAACCGGCTCAGGTAAGGCCACCGCTAGATTCCTGGACAGGTACCGTAAGTGTCCTAATAGTAAGTCGGCAGCTACAGTATTTGTAGCTGCTGACTTATTTGTTTTCTAAAGGAGCCTGGTGCTCCTCTAAAGTATTGTAAAAACAAAACAAGACATAAGACATGACTTGTTTATCCTACAATTCTCTCTCTAATGGAAGGATTTTTTGTTGTCCCATGAAAACCAATTCTTGTTGAGTTTACTGGGTAAAAGAAATAGCAGGAAGATGGAAAATAAAGTTCCTGACTTGTGGATATCACACCTGGGGGTAGCAAGCATGTAGCATATAACTATATATATATATATATATATATATATATATATATATATATATATATATAAAGAAATCCAAATAAAGTTCCATTCGGCTACAGCCAAATACATAAAAATCACTGAAAGACTATTTTTATTTTGGTCTTGGGTGATCAGTGAGGCTGATGCCAAAATACATAAGTGATTTCTATATTAAATCACAAAAGCTCATAATAGTTACTAAAGGCAGTCATGTAAAATAAATCATTTTAACTTTGCATCTCTATCACCAATTCCATATAAACACCAAACCCTGAAAGTACAAGTCATTGCAAACATTGCTGATTACTATAATTGCAGTGGTCAGTGGAAGGTTTCCACATGCTATAGAAAGGATACTAATCATTGTTGTACAGATCTGTGCTGTCTGCAGTGACCCAAGTGTACCAAGCTGCTGCTCTGGTATGAAGAACGTTTTTTTGTGGAGGAAACAACCATTACCATACTGACTATATGCTTTTACAATGAAATTCACCAAATACTTTGGGGAAGCCCTAAACCCAAGTGCTTTAACCAACATTACTATCAAATAGACATACAAATGTAAATATCATTTAAGTTTCACAAAATAGCCCACAAAAATATATTTTATGTATTTCTTAATAAATTAAAAAGAATTAGTCAAACAGCGATTATCAAACACTAAACTTATTTTAAACAGTTGTCCACCACCTTGTATTTTCTGAAACATCAAGTTTCTTTAAAGTTATGCTTGGCAACCCTTCAGATGTGCTTTAAAAAAAATCAACTCTAATGCCCCGTACACACCATCACTTTATGTGATGAAAAAAAACGACACTTTCTGTGAAGTAAAAAATGACGTTTTTGAAACTTCAATTTTCAAAGACGAAGTTGCCTACACACCATCGTTTTTCTCACAATGTTCTTGCAAAGTGAGGTTACGTTCCACCACGTTTTACCATTGAAGTAGCTTCTGGGAATGCATGGATGAAAAAACGTCTTACAAAACGACGTTTTTTGCTACACACGGTCAATTTCTGTGAAGTAAAAAGTGCACTTTTGAAAAACGACACATAAAATTGAAGCATGCTTCAATTTTTTTTGGTCGTTTTTTACAAGACATAAAACGACGTTTTCCCCCACACACAGTCAATTAAAGTGACGTTTTTAAAAACGTCATTTTTTTTCATCACATAAAGTGATGGTGTGTACGCGGCATAATGCCTTGTACACACAAGCGGAATTTCCTAAGGAAAAAGTCAGACGGAAGCTTTTCATCGGATATTCCATCCGTGTGTATGCCCCATCGGACTTTTTCCGTCAGAAATTCAGACGGAATTAGATAGAGAACATGTTCTCAATTTTTCTGATGAAAACAATTTCTATCGGAATTTACGTTCGTCTGGATGCAATTCCAACTAACTAAAAACCATGCATGCTCATAATCAAGACGACGCATGCTCAGAAACAATGAACTTCATTTTTTCTCGGCTCGTCGTAGTGTTGTACGTCACTGCGTTCTTGATGGTCGGATTTTAGTGTGACCGTGTGTATGCAAGACAGCTTGAGCGGAATTCCATTGGAAAAACCGTCTGAGTTTATTTTGACGGGAAAACCGGTTGTGTGTACAAGGCATAAGGGTCTAGTAACATGGCATAGTGGTGGCCATCATGGTTACAGCTAAATAACTGCTTAGTGTATGTTGTAAACATCCTCCAACATGTTGATAAAAGTCAGACTAAACTGTAGTAAAGCAAATAAGTAAAAAAAAAAAAAAAAAAAAAAAAATTAGCAGTGAGGCACACTTGCTGTAAGTTGTTGAAAGGCTAAATCGAATGCCTATTTCTTTTCTATGGAGATGATGCATTTCAAAACAAAATTGAAAATCTTTCAAAAATCGTAAAACCTCTGTAGTTATAAAGTCATTAAATGTTACTGTGTTAGCGTGAGTAACTCCTTCAGCAATATATTGGATTAACTTCACTGGCAAATGTTATACACAGAGGATTCAAAGTTCTTCATTTGTCAGTTGTGATGGAAGGGCACTCTTCCAAAATAGCCATTATGAATACAAAGGCTGACTGCTCTAGGTCTTAAAACCAAGCTTTAAATTGCGGAAAGATATTAAAGTCTATAGTGAACAAGCATCAGTGTAGGATTTCTCTTATTCTAGCTTCTCATCTCCTTCTTCTACATCTTTCAAGCTCAGAACTTCCAAGGTGCCTTTTCCTCTGGTCTCACATCGTATCAGCTCATCAATTTCCCGAAAGCAGCCTGGATCAATTAAGCACACCTAAGTGAGGAAAACAGCATATTTTAAATCACAACATATTAACATGCAAAAAAAAAAATATATATATATATTTTTATTGTAAACCATCAGGGAAAAAAAAAAAAAAAAAAAAAAAAAAAAACGATGGCCAACATTAAGCTGTGTATATTTAGATCTCGAAATTGGTCATTAGAACCCATTTTGTAATGTAATAAGAAAAAACAGTAGTAGTGATCGCCCGATATATATATTTTTTTTGGTGCGGATACGATACCGATATTTCGGCCACCTCTCAGGCCTATAGCCGTTATTGTGTACATAAAAAATTAAATAAATAAATCTATCTATCTATCTATCTATCTATCTATCTATCTATCTATCTATCTATCTATCTATCTATCTATCTATCTATCTACACACACACACACACACATATATATATATATATATATATATATATATATATATATATATACATACATATATATATATACACACACACACACACACACACACACACCCCGATTATATATATATATATATATATTATATATTATACACACACACACGGAGCAAAAATGAACACAGAGGCCCGGATTCTCAAACGAGTTACGCCGGCGTATCTCCAGATACGCCGTCATATCTATGCGCCTGATTCTTAGAATCAGTTACGCATTGATTTGTATTAGATCAGACCGGCGTAAGTGTCTTACGCCGTTGTATCTTAACTGCATATTTACGCTGGCCGCTAGGGGGCGTGTACGCTGATTTACGCCTAGAAATATGTAAATCAGCTAGATACGCGAATTCACGAACGTACGCCCGGCCGACGCAGTACCGATACGCAGTTTACGTTAGGCTTTTCCCGGCGTAAAGTTAACCCTGCTATATGAGGCGTACCAATGTTAAGTATGGACGTCGTTCCCGCGTCGAATTTTCAAAAATTTACGTCGTTTGCGTAAGTTGTCCGTGAATGGGGCTGGACGTAATTTACGTTCACGTCAAAACCAATATGTCCTTGCGGCGTACTTTGGAGCAATGCACACTGGGATATGTCCACGGACGACGCATGCGCCGTTCCTAAAAAGCGTCATTTACGTAGGGTCACATAACATTTACATAACACACGCCCACATCTTCCACATTTGAATTAGGCAGGCTTACGCCGGCCTATTTACGCTACGCCGCCGCAACTTACGGAGCAAGTGCTTTAAGAATACTGCACTTGCCCGTCTAAGTTGTGGAGGCGTAACGTAAATAGGATACGTTACGCCCGCTCAAAGATATGTCAGCGGACTGCAGAACTACAGAGCATAGCTTTTAAACTGACAAAAATGTTTTGGCAGCTTTCTTCAGGTTTTGCCAAGCTCATATGGGGCTGTGTTTGGAGATCTGGCAGAGACTTGGGTGGGATGGGATCTCCAACCCTGTGTCCAGGTCTTATGAATAGCCAGCAGGTTGTGTGCCTAGGTGCACACCGCCCATATAACGAGGGGCTGGTGAGAGTAGAGGAAGGTGGAGTGTGAGAAGCTTGTTGCTGCTGCTGTAGTATCACGACAGACCTGTGTGGGGAAAGCTGTCTGTGTGTGTGTGAGACTACATCTCTGGTGTGGGGGGACTTCGTGCCCGACGGACTGGGAGGCTGGTAGACCTGAGGTGACTAGCATGTCCAAGGGGGCTAAAGGAAGTCCTGAAGTTTGGGAGACAGTGGGTTGGAGAATCCTGTTGAGGCCAGGAGTGGGCCAGGTTTAGCAGGTAACAGCAAGGCAAAGTAAGCCTAGGAGCCAGGAGGCCTGGCATTTTTGGTTATGTGAACCTTACTGGAGAAGAACCCCTGGGTGGGAAATCCTATGTGTGAACTTTTGTTTCCTTTTAAAAAAAATGGGCTGCAATGCCCTCAAACCTGACAACTGACTGCTGTGGACTCTCTGAAAACAAACACACACACACACACACACTTTTTTCAACTATTGTTATTGCTGTCACAAGGAATGTAAACATCCCTTGTGACAGTACTAGGCAGTGACAGGTACACTTTATAGAGGGATCGGGGGGCTATAAGACCCCATACCCCTCCACTGCACTTGAAAGTATTCAAAACAAAAAGATCTGCATTTTTGAATACTTTATATTTTTTTAATCTGGTGCCTTTAAGATGCCAGTTATCTGGGAAGTGATGTCATGACATTTCTTCCAGGTTACTAGATCCGAGACGCGAATGAAGCATCGGCTTTGTTGGGGTCTTCGGCCAGCTGGCAGACATGCCGGCTGGTTGCTCGGGCCTGGGGGGGGGGACGTCCCCTACCTCGGCTTGTAATTACAGCCGAGTGGCTGCTGAACTGCATTGGTTGTTATTACAATAAAGCCAACTAAAGAACTCTAAAGAACAGTACAGCTGCAGGCATCACCTCAGTAAAATCCCTTGAAGCAATAATCGGTAATAATCGGGCATTTGTGGCCGAAAAACGTTCGATCCCTACAGAGAAGCTTCGATTATGTATTTTATATTTTTTTTAATTTTATAGTCTGTTCATATTATATGTCATTTTTTTTTTTTTTGGGGGGAAAAAAAAAGCTTCAAGCCCCATACACACAATAAAAAAAGTTGTATGAAAAATACAGTTCTCAGAGCGATCGTATGATTATTGGATCATAAATACAGAGCCGATCATGACAGTTCGTCCGATCAGACATGCATGAAATTCTTTTATGTACGATGCCAGATCGTACAATTTTCATTCTATCAGTACAGTTGTCGAAAATGCAATACAAATACACTACAACACATTACATCACTTCCGAAATTTTATTCTGTTGTACGAGAATGTGACTTTAGTAAACTCTTCAGGTTTGAGCTGAAATTAGCATGCAAATTAAAAAGAAAAGAAAAGAAAAAAAATGTAATATATATAAAAAAAAAAAAAAGGGAAGGACAATCATCGTGTGTAACAGGCTTTAGTGGCATATTTGGATACATAGATTTTTAGGTTTAACCACTTCAATACCGTAGGACTTCCATGGAAGTCCTTAGGTTGAAGTGGTTATACCGGGAAGATGCCTACACCTGCAGGCATCATCCTGGTATCAAATATTGCAGCCGGTGATTCCCTGTTCAGCAGAACTGATTCGAGTGGTTGAACAGCCACTTGATGACTTCTGCGGGAGGTGGAAGGAGTTCTTCACCCCTTCCCTTTACCGCTTTTGCCGGGCTATGTCATCTGATAGCAGAGCCAGGGAGCGATCTGACCAGCGGTACGATACAGAGAGGGAGGAACTGACTACGGAAGCGACAAGGACTTTGTCACTTCCAGCACTTTGTTTACCTGGCCGTTAGTGGCCAGGAAAGCAGCCAGACAGATCTGTGTCTGATAAGCTTTTGAGATTTGGGGGTCTAATAGACCTCAGATCTCTCCATAGATCTGTCTGTCATGGACCCTGCTGCTACATGGGATGTTGTTGATCCTATGGGATAGCAATAAAAAAGACAGTTAAAAAAAATGATGAACAAAATAACAAAAATACCATTTTTTGGCCAAAAAAAAAAAAAAAAATTAGAGAATATATATATATATATATATATATATATATATATATATATATATATATATATATATATATATATTACACATATACATATATTACACATATACATATATTACACATATACATACACACACACACACACTATATACATATACACATACACACTATATACATATACACATACACACACACCCCCACAACCCCGTTCAGATTTCACAAACAGTAGAAAGGGTCTTAAAGGGGCATTAAATACCAGGATTGCATTACATACAGAATGCAGAGTTCAGGTGGTTATACACAGAGTGCAGAGCTGTCACTTGTAAACACAGAAACCAGACTTCTGTTGTTACCACAGTATGGGTAAATAACGACGTAACAAGGGGTTTTTGTTCATTGTAAGTTTACAATCATGCTACCTCGGGTTATCTTTTCGTTTTTTACAGCAGGTTGGGTACATTGCTCTCTCTAGCCCACACAGTTTAATAATTTTCATTAAATGTGTGCTGCTTAATATGATTAAATCATCTAAGGAAGAACTAGTTTATCAGGTATATCCAATCTCTTTATTCAAATTTATGTGTGTAAATAGTAAAGTATATTGAAAGCCAAATCGTTTAGTAATATGAATAGAATGTAATAGTGTGGAAACCCCTGGTAGATATTTATTTAAATGTTCCTGTTGGGGAAATTCACACTTGATTTTTTATTTTTGGTGAGCACTAATACTCAGAAAGAAAGTTTTGGGAAATGTAACATTTTTGCAGGGGTCACCAGAAATAAAAGGGGACATCTTTTAGGGCCAGTTCACACCAGACACAGTTCCGTACAGTTTTGTGTGTATTCTTTCTGCACTAAAAACGCATGCACAGTGTTTTCCATGTATTCCAATGGCTCTAGTTCACACAATGCAGTCAGTTTCCGATGCAGAAACTGACTGCATGGTGCCAACTAGAGCCATTGGAATAAATGGAAAACAATGTGCATGCGTTTTGTGCAGAAAAAAAGCACACGGAACTGCGTCTGGTGTGAACTGGCCCTTAATGCATTCGCCGGTTCCAGCGACAATGAATTAGAGGAGCTTTCCTCCCACTTTGTAGAGACTTTATTTCCTTTCCGGTTGTGTCTTATTTATTAAAAGCCAGCAGATACAGTATTTATAGATGCAGACTGATTTTTTTTCCCCCCAGGGTGAAGATCCTCTAACTGTTGCAGTTGACTCTCCTCTGAGTCAGCAGTGTACATATGGATCAAAATCAGAACATAATGCAAAGCAATAAACCAGCTACAAATAACTTTATAGTAGCAGGCTTACACTTTCCATGTGCTAGTTGCACAAGGATAAATGTGATTTTTTGTTTTTTAAAAACAAACATGTTATACTTATCGGCTCTGTGCAGTGGTTTGCACAGAGCAGCCCCAATCCTCCTCTTCTCGGGTCCCCTGCCCACACTCCTGGCTCCTCCCTCTTGCCGAGTAACCCATAGCAAGTGGCACTCATGCTTGATCACTCCCAAGATGTCTCTGTGCCAATAAGACACACTCAGTGCGGCGCGGCCCTGCCTGCCTCTTCCACTGCACTGGCTGTGATTGACAGCAGTGGAAGTGGACATCATTGGATCAAAATGGGGCTTAAGTATTAGGGGGGGGGGGGTGAGCTCACTGAGCTGGGAGAGAAAGCTGCACACGGAAGGCTTTTTTTGTATCTTAATGCAGAGAATGCATTAAGATAAAAAAACCTTCAGCCTTTACAACCACTTTATTACTTAAAATGTTACAAAAATACATAACGGTATTTTAATTCCCCCCCCCCCCCCCATTTTAAACATAATAGCCGACAGGACGATTTGAAAATTGTATGTAAACTCAAACGCCAAAAGGTTATATATTGCAACCAACTTATCATTCATTAGATGTGGTGGTTGCATCGGTTTTGCTTTTTTAGACTTTCTTTCCTTTAAATTTAACCTGGTAATTCTGCCAGGAACACATGTCCTGTTCTAGGGTGACAATACTCACCCATTATACTTTAGACCCCTTTACAGAAGTTTTAGCGCTAAAAATAGCGCCTGTAAACTGCCCTCCAAGTGTAAAAGCCTGAGTGCTTTCACACTGGGGCGGTGTGCTTGCAGGACAGAAGCAGCATCTTTGGGGCGGTGCGGGAGCAGTGTATACACCGCTCCTGCACCTCCCCTGCCATTGAATGCAATGGGCAGCGCTGCCGAAGCACCTGCAATGCGCGTCAGAAGCAGCGCTTTTAACCCCTTCTTTGTGTCTTCAGTGTCAAAGGGGTCTTATGGAGGACAGGAAATGTGTTAGGACTACACCTCCTCCTCTCCTCAGCTCTATAACAGAGGGTGTTTTGTAGTTCAAAGATAGATTGGAACAATGCTAAAAGATTGCAGCATAAGCAGAGAGCACAGAAAGTTATCAGCTCAATAGGTACCTGGCAGGATCAAAAGATTTTTTTTCTTCATTTTTTGCAATTATATAAAATAGTTACTGTATGCCAAAATATTTTCAATGGTTTAACAGAACAAAAGAGCAAAATAAGAGCAGTTTGTTAAGGGTTTCAAAAGATATTTGCTTACAATTTCCAGTTCCTGGTCAAAATCTTCACTTTCAACATGCTTGATTAATGGTTTCAGCTTTTCCTTCAGTCGTTTACCATCCTTGGCAGGAAGGATAAACCTCAATCTCATTTGAGCACGCTCAATCTGTATGGTTTCTTTAAGCTGTTTTATGACTTCCAAGGCCTGAAAAACAATGCACATGCATTCAAACATTGACAGTCTGCATAGTACACTTTCAGATTTTTTTGAGGTTCATTTTTTTTTTTTGTTTTACGTAAAGCGGGAGTTCACCCGAAATTTTTTTTTAACATTAGATTGAGGCTCGTTTTGTCATGGGGAGTCGGGTGTTTTTTTTTTAAATCGAAGCAGTACTTACCGTTTTAGAGATAGATCTTCTCCTCCGCTTCCGGGTATGGTCTTCGGGACTGGGCGTTCCTATTTGATTGACAGGCTTCCGACGGTCGCATACATCGCGTCACGAGTAGCCGAAAGTCGGTGCGGCTCTATACTGCGCCTGCGCACCGACGTTCGGCTACTTTCGGAAAATTGTGACGCGATGTATGCGACCGTCGGAAGCCTGTCAATCAAATAGGAACGCCCAGTCCCGCAGCCCATACCCGGAAGCGGAGGAGAAGATCGCTCTCTAAAATGGTAAGTACTGCTTCGATAAAAAAAAAAAAAAAAAAACACACCCGATTCCCCTAGACAAAATGAGCATCAATCCAATGTTAAAAATTAACTTTTTGGGTGAACCTGCACTTTAAAAAAAAAAAAGAAAGTTTTTTATGCTTAGACGTAACAGAAGGAAGAGAGCGATTCTAAAGGCAGATTTCTTTATCTTGCTATAGGGGCACTCTATACTATTATATATTACCACTGTATAAAATAAACCCCTTACATAGTCGTGATTATCTGCGTTTTTTGTACTATAAAGGGCTAACTTTTTAACCCCATCATGACAGGTAAGGGAGGAAAAAAAAAAAAAAGCATTCTGCTGCTACTTAGTGTCTTATGCTGGCCATACACATACATTTTCAGATGAGAATATTCCATACAATTTTTTTTTTTTTACATTCAATGAATGAATAAATATATGTTATTAAAAGCAAGTGAAATTTCTAACATCAGTTTTATTATGAATGTAAATTTCTGAATGAAAATCACATTACACTTCCAAAAAAAAAATCTAAAAGTGTTCCACCGAAAAGTTTTCCATTCTGCTCCTTTGAACTTTCCTGTCACTATGGTCTACAATCAACATCAGTTAGACCCCACTAACAATTAGAAAACCAAACAAATGTCCTAAAACTGAAAATGTAAATTGGGATTTTATGTGATTGACCAACACAAAGTGGCACATAATTGTGAAGTGGAAGGTATATTATAAAATTGCTACAAATAAGTATGTGAAAAATATGTAAAAGAAAAAGTGTGGCGTGCATTTGTATTCAGCCCTACTTTATAGAACCACCTTTCACTGCAATCACAGCTGCAAGTCTTTTTAGGGATGTCTCTACCAGCTTTGCACATCTAGGAGAGGGAAATTTTTTCACAGTGCCAACAGGTAAGATGGAAACGTCCATCGGATTAGAATCAAAAATATAAATTAACGAATTACAGCGCATCGGATGGCTTAAGGAGTGGGACACCCTGATAGTGCGGGAGTAAAGGTAAGCGCTGTGGATTAGAGGGGAAAAAAAAAAAAACGATATCCCGCGGAACCCCCGCTTTAAGAGTTTCAATTTGTATGCAATCAGGCAGGCCCTTGCACTACATGGTTTTGGTAAATCTGAAGAAAATATGATGGTGTGTATCCACTTTAATAGCTCAAGCTCTGTCAGATTGGATGGAGAGTGTCTGAACAGCAATTTTTATGTCTTGCCACAGATTCTCAAATGGATTTAGGTCTGGGCCATTCTAAATCCATTCTAAAGGCCATTCTAAAACACATGAATATGCTTTGATCTAAACCATTCCATTGTAGCTCTGGCTGTATGTTTAGGGTTGTTGTCCTGCTGGAAGGTGAACCTCCACCCCAATCTCAAGTCTTTTTCAGACTAAACAGGCTTTTAAGACTGCCCTGCGTTTGGCTCCATCCATCTTCCCATCAACTCTGACCAGCTTCTCTGTCCCTGCTAAAGAAAAGCATCCCCACAACATGATGCCACCACCACCATGTTTCATGGTGGGGATGGCGTGCTCAGGGTGATGTGCAGTGTTAGTTTTCCGCCACACATAGCGCTTTGCCTTTAGGCCAAAAAGTACAATTTTGGTTTTATCTGACCAGAGCACATTCTTCTGCAAATGGGACTTCTTATGGCTTTCAGTCCATAATGTATTTTTTCTTGCCACTCTTCCATAAAAAGGCCAGATTTGTGGAGTGCAGGACTAATAGTTGTCCTGTGGACAGATTCTCCCACCTGAGCTGTGGATCTCTGCAGCTCCTCTAGTCACCATGGGCCTCTTAGCTGCTTCTCCGATTAATGCTCTCCTTGCCCGGCCTGTCAGTTTAGGTGGACGGCCATATCTTGGTAGGTTTGCAGTTGTGCCAAACTCTTTCCATTTTTGGATGATGGATTTAACAGTGCTCCGTGAGATGTGCACAGCTTCTTTTTTTTTCATAACCCAACACTGCTTTAAAGTTCTTCACAGCTTTATCCCTGACCTGTCTGGTGTGTTCCATGGCCTCCATAATGCTGTTTGTTCACCAAGGTTCTCTAACAAACCTCTGATGGCTTCACAGAACAGCTGTATTTATAGTCAGATTAATAAAAAAAAACAAATATATGGTGCTGCGCTCCAAATAAAATAAATGCAAACGCTAAAATAATTCATGTAAAGTGCTACGTGTGCAAGACCATAAACACTAAAAAGATTTCAGGAATATGAATTAAATTCATGCACTAAAAAAACAAAATGCATAAAAAATCTACAATGATAAATAATTAATAAGTGATGGATATTACATGTGCAATTCGTGGAAACATTCCAATATGGTACGGTATCCAAAATAAAGTGCAAGTGCCATAAAAGTTCACAGTAAATATATATTATGATATATATTCACTGTGAACTTTTATGGCACTTGCACTTTATTTTGTATAGATCTATATTATCTTTGGATACCGTACCATATTGGAATATTTCCACTTATTGTACGTGTAATAGCCATCACTTATTTATCATTATATATTTGTTATGCTTTTTTTTTAGTGCATGAATTTAATATTGCTGAATTCTTTTTAGTGTTTATGATCTTGCACACACACACTTTACATGAATTATCTTAGCACTTGAATTGATTTTATTTGGAGCGCAGCAACATATATTTTATTATACTTTTTGTTGGGGGGCGTTGGCGCTTGCTGCAACCAAACATATATATTTTCTTAGCTCAGGTAGTGTGGGAATATCTATATCCCGAGATTAAATAACACACAGGTGGACTCTATAGGCAATTGGTTCCACTTGATTAATGGCTCGCAACCTTGGGATGCGTGACAGTGCTGGCAGAAGGCTGGGAGAACAGCGCAGGCTTCAGGAACAGCCCAGGATTCTGTGACCCCCTGGAAAATCGTCATTTGAGCCCCAAGTTGAGAACCGCTGCACTAGATTTTAGTTAGGGGTCACAGAGTAAAGGGGCAGAATAAAAATGCACACCACACTTTTCACATATTTAATTGTAAAAAAGATTTGAAAACCATTTATCATTTTCCTTCCACGTCACAATTATGTGCCACTTTGTGTTGGTCCATCACATACAATCCCAATAAAATACATTTAAGTTTTTGGTTGTAACATGACAAATGTGGAAAGTGTCAAAGAGTATGAATACCTTTTCAAGGCACCGTATATGCATGTACGTTTCTCAGACTGCATTCAATATTTTGTTCCCCAACATTATAGCTGGTCATTTACATTTACCACAGCATATAGATATTCAAGAATAAATTGTCTTTTTTTTAAGCTTATTTTAAAACAAATGTCATACATCTGCAGCTTGTTCTGTTGAAAGAGTACAGACTTACTGGCCTGATTACTAGCTATAAAGAAAAATGACAAAAATTAAAACTAATGCAGCCCCCAGAACTCATAAGATGCAGTGAAATAAAATGTATGGTTTTCAGTTTATTACTGCTTTAACTGTAAGTGCCTGCGTTTTTTTCCCCCCCTTAACCATTTTTCGCTTGCCGATTAAAGCAGTAACACACTTCCTGTATGGTTAACCACTTGCCGACCGTATAAAGTGGCACTGCTGCTCCGGAACACGTACCCTACTGAAGAAGTCAAAGCCCAGACACATGTCTAAGGGGCGGAGCTTGCATATTGACGTCACATTGCAGCCATCTCGAGATCTATTGTGCCTGAATGTGCTTGCAGCTTGCACGGCTTACAGTGCCATCCTTGTGAGTTTTATTACTACCTTTTTTTATGAGAATAAACCTTTTAAAAACAGAGAGGACTAGATTTTGCCTTCCTTCTTTTACATACTTATGGTATTTGGCGAGAGGATCGCGATTTATGTCCCATTGGAGCAGGTGTCTTGGAGGAAGGGAGGTTGATTATCAGTACCAGGCCAGTAATCTCTATTATCCCTAGAGGGGAACATTGCTGATTTAACTCAGATGTGAGCAGCCTGTGAAACTGGTGGTGGAGAGCACAAGCACATTGGATTTTTTTGCGCCATTGATGTACTGTTATATTTGAATTCACTTTAATCAATCACTGTAAATATAAAAAAAACTTTTTAGCACTTAATTTCTCCTATTTACTATGCCTTTTTCCTTAATTGGTTAGAGAGATTTATCACCATTGATTACATATGGCAATTGTTATAATAGCGCAGCACTATTTAGGTTATTTTATACATTATGTATAGCTTAATTCGCACAGCACTGAATTTGCATGTCATTTGTACAGAAATCTGGTGCGATTCCTGTACAAGTAACATGCAATGCAGTAAACCACATCAGTGTGAACCCAGCCTCAGCTACAGCATTTAACAGTATCCAGTGGAACAGAAAGAAAATAAGTAAATCGAATCCCTTGATGCAGACTGCCAGACTTTGCAGGCAGTTAATGCAACCAAATTGTGTGTGGCCGATCAGTCTGATCAGTAGTCTATTATAGAACAAACAGAAGGGGTATTTACAGGTGAAACTCGAAAAATTAGTATGTCGTGCAAAAGTTCATTTATTTCACTAATGCAACTTAAAAGGTGCAACTAATATAGGAGATAGACTCATTACATGCAAACCGAGATCGTTCAAGCCGTGATTTGTCATAATTGTGATGATTATGGCTTACAGCTCATGAAAACCCCAAATCCACAATCTCAGAAAATTAGAATATTGCATGCAATTAATAAAACAAGAATTGTACATAGAACAATATCGGACCTCTGAAAAGTAGAAGCATGCCTATGTACTCAGTACTTGGTTTGGGCCCCTTTTGCAGCAATTACTGCCTCAATGTGGCGTGGCATGGAAGCTATCAGCCTGTGGCACTGCTGAGGTGTTATGGAAGACCAGGATGCTTCAATAGCGGCCTTCAGGTCTTCTGCATTGTTCGGTCTCATGTCTCATCTTTCTCTTGGCAATGCCCCATAGATTCTCTATGGGGTTCAGGTCAGGCGAGTTTGCTGGCCAATCAAGCACAGTAATCCCACTGTCTTGGAACCAGGTTTTGGTGTTTTTGGCAGTGTGGGCAGGTGCCAAGTCCTGCTGGAAAATGAAGTCAGCATCCCCATAGAGCTCGTCTGCAGAAGGAACCATCAAATGCTCCAAAATCTCCTGGTAGACGGCTGCGTTGACCCTGGACTTAATGAAGCACAGTGGACCAACACCAGCAGATGACACAGCTCCCCAAATCAACACAGGCTGTGGAATCTTCACACTGGACTTCAAGCATCTTGCAGTGTGTGCCTCTCCATTCTTCCTCCATACTCTGGGTCCTTGGTTTCCAAATGAGATGCAAAATTTGCTCTCATCAGAAAAGAGGACTTTGGACCACTGAGCAACAGACCAGGTCTGTTTTTTCTTTAGCCCAGGTAAGATGCTTCTGACGTTGTTTGTTGGTCAGGAGTGGCTTGACAAGAGGAATACGACATTTGAAGCCCATGTCCAGGATCCGTCTGTGTGCTGTGGCTCTTGATGCACCGACTTCAGCCTCAGTCCACTCCTTGTGAAAGTCCCCAACACCAAATGGCCTTTTCCTGACAATCCTCTCCAGGCTGCGGTCATCTCTGCTGCTTGTGCACCTTTTTCTTCCACATAACTTTCAATTAATGTGCTTTAATACAGCACTTTGGGAACATCCAACTTCTTTTGCAATTACCTTTTGAGGCTTTCCCACCTTATGGAGGGTGTCAATGATGGTTTTAGGAACAACTGTCAGGTCAGCAGACTTTCCCATGATTGTGATTCCTACTAAACCAGACAGAAACCATTTAAAGGCACAGGAACCGTTTGCAGGTGTTATGGCTTAATTAGCTGATTAGAGTGGAACACTTTGAGACTAGAATATTGCACCTTTTCACAATATTCTAATTTTCTGAGATCGTGGATTTGGGGTTTTCATGAGCTGTAAACCATAATCATCACAATTATGACAAATCACAGCTTCAACTATCTTGCTTTGCATGTAAGGAGTCTCTCTTATATATTAGTTTCACAAGTTGCATTAGTGAAATAAATAAACTTTTGCACGATATTCAAATTTTTTGAGGAGTTTCACCTGTAGTAGTACAGGGGTCAAACTGGCGGCCCTCAAGCTGTTGCAAAACTACAAGTCCCATCATGCCTCTGCCTGTGGGAGTAATGCTTGTAACTGTCAGCCTTGCAATGCCTCATGGGACTTGTAGTTCTGCAACAGCTGGAGGGCCATCAGTTTGAGACCCCTGTACTAGTACATAAAACAGCTATGTGCAGGAAGTTTGTTTCCTCCATTAGTCAACTGAATGATTGATGTAAATGCACATATAAACATAAAATGTAAATGAATACCTGTACAACAGTCTAATTCAGTGACACCTGAATTACTATACTTATGCCATCGCATATGAATATTTTGTAAAATTTGTGCCTATGATTTCACTCATCAACATTACATAATCTCAGCTATACAGTATGTGCCACATATGACCTACATGAGTCTTCAGCTGCAAGCATGCACCATGTCATGTGCAGAGTTTTATAATGCCCAATGGTAATGACTTATCTGATGCAAGCCTACAGTACACGCAGGAAGATTTTTCCTTTTCTTCAGTGTACATCATTCATGTTCAGCATTAAACTGATAGCATTGTACAAAGCAACAGAACAATATCTGGCTCACAGTGCTGCCCCTCTTTCACCGTTTGAGGGCTGCTGTGCATAGGATCATAGAAATCGAATATAATGACAAATTATTGTATTAATACAAGCTGTATTTCAAAATGTTTTTTAAAAAATACATTACAAGATTAAATAATGCTTTGTCATTTGCTTGGAGTTCTCCTTTATGTAACAATGTTTTACTTACCTGTTGCTTTGTGCTCTTTGTGGCTTTCACCGAATAATGGACGTCTTTCATTGCTCTTTCAATGAGGTTCACAGTATATGGCCTCTTTGTCTCTGGATTAACACATTTTTCAGCCACAATGGTTGCAATATCCCGAAACATTTGCTCTAGTTGTGTACTCCGCTCTCTTTCAGATACCTGAAGCTCCCCCTTTGACAAAATCTGTAACATAAAAGAAGACCAAAGTTAAACATAAAACATTTGCGCAAATATACCATGCATAAAACATTTAATACAATCTCATCATGAAGGTATATTCAAATAATTAATTTAAAGCAAACTAAAAGGGTGAATACCTAGTCCCTTGCTAGCATCTTGTATTGTTTGGCTGGTGCAGGATGACCTCACTCCAGCGCACAGATCAGCTTGGCACTGTAAGCACAACTGCTCATGCAGAGTTTACAGCGCTTGAGAAAACAGTGAGCAGGCAAGTAGGGACCTTTAATTGAGACATTGCATGTCTCTTCGGCAATAAAAGCTTGCCGTTTGTTACCGCAGAACCTCAGTTCTGCTTTAAAGGTTAAATTTACAGCACAATCTGTGTTCACTGCGTGTTTCTGCATGTATGTTTTGCATGCATTTTTTGAAAATAAATCTTTCCACCACAAATGAGCCTCTTACCGGATATTATGGATCTCCAGTAATGGCACAGGCAAGCCATACAATCAAGCTTGTGCCATAACAGGCGCCCCTAAATACCCGTGGCGGTCCTAATCCAACAATCAAGCCGAGCAGCTCCAAGTTGACAAACCCAGGCAGGCCGTTTGTAACAAACACATTGGAGGAAGGATAAGGATGCTGCATATATTTATTAAAAACACGAGCTGGTGCTCATAACGGAAGCAAATCATATGTGTAGAAACACAGATGCCTTGCCAGCAAGCCTTCTCGATAGGCGTATGACATGTTTACATGCTTTGTCTCAAAGCGCATAATTTTTTTTTTTTTTGAATGTACATGAAAGCAACGTAATAGTGGAAACTAGACTTATTAGAATGCATACATTTTCTTGCATATGCATTCATACTACATTTATGCGTACATTTGTTTAAAAACACACCTGACTGCATCTGTTGTAAACGAGACCTAAAAGCAAGATTTACAGATCTTCAGTGCTATTCTGAACAGCAATCCTATATATTCATCATTTGTGTGCTGTATACATGCCCAATGCCTGCAATGAGTGCAGGAAATATTAAGGATACCACTACTAAACCTGTATAAGTGGGGTATAAAGGAGGAAAGGGTTACTGCCATACATACACTGGATGGGGTATTTCATGCCAACTTAGAAACATAGAAGAGTGACAGCAGAAAAAAAGGCCACGAGGTCCATTGAGTTTGGTTTTATTCATTCTTCATTTTGTTTAGTTTTTTTTTTTTTTTTTTTACGTTTTTGTCTAGTATAGATCTATATTTGTCCCAAGGATGTTTGAATCCACTTACTGTTGACCGATTCACTACTTTTGCTAGAAGTGTATTCCATGCAACAACTACCCCTTCAGTATACCGTAATAATATTTTCTAACATTAGTTTTGAACTTTATAGAAATATAGAAGAGTGATGGTTAAAAAAAAAAAAAAAGGGGTCCATTGACTCCCCTATTAATTTTTTTTTGTTACATTTATACATTATGTTTTTATTTTGTTGTGAATGAAAGTATGGCAAAATCAAACATTTTACAATTGTCACTGGAATAAGGGATTGAGGTGAAATCTTCTGATGGAGACATTTAACCCGGGGACAACTGTCAAATGTGGAATTTTCACTCATTTGGGGAAGATTTGCTCCATTCCAAATGTACCTTTCCAGGACAGGAAGTGAGGAGAAAACTTACTAACAGGCTGTAATAAAAAGCCTATAACTGGTTTGAAAGGTTTTAAATTGTTTGCTAGAGTACCAGAGAGATTACCAGTCACCAATGGGCATTTGTAATATTCAAAATATCAACATCAGCGTAATAAAACACACCACAATCTTTTAACTTGCAGAGAGTACTTATTTTTTGTATTCTCTCTCTGTTCCAGGATGTCGGAATTGGGTGCCAAGAACAAAAGACCAAATAAAAATAGGCGCTGTAGGTATTTCATGGAAGAAAGGCAATTTGTTTTTGCCTTCTGGACTGGCGTTCGCTCGTATGCTGAATCTGCCCCCCGCCGGCTCTAACATTGAAAACTGGGCGATCAAATACTGCACGATTCTCAGTGTTATGCCGCGTACACACGATCGGTTCGTCTGATGAAAACGGTCTGATGTGTGGGCCCCATCGTTTTTTTATCCATCGGTGAAAAAACTAGGAACTTGTTTTAAAATTATTTGATGGTTAAAAAACCGATAGAAAAAAATGATCGTCTGTGGGCACGTCCATTGGTTAAAAATCCATGCATGCTCAGAATCAATTCAACGCATGCTTGGAAGCATTGAACTTCATTTTTCTCAGCACGTTGTTGTGTTTTAAGTCACCACGTTCTGACACGATCAGTTTTTTTAACTGATGGTGTGTAGGCAAGACTGATGAAAGTCAGCTTCATCGGATATCTGATGAAAAAATCCATCAGACCGTTTTTATCGGATGAACCGATTGTGTGTACAGGGCATTAGAGTCGGCGGGAGACCGATGCTGTATCCAGCTAGGCAAGTTTGATTTAAAATAAAAACCAAATCCCATACTTCTCTTTTAAAACCTGATTGCTACCTAAGCCCTTTGTAATTTTAGGCTGTTAAAAGTCATCTTTTCTTTTTAATCTGAAAGCCCCAATAATTTTCTAGTACTGTGGACTTCTGTACAAAGATTGATCACAGTACCATATGTACAGGACTTCCCAGATATCAGATTCCCCCTTCTCAAATCATTGACACACTTCTTTGCCCAAAAGTCATTCTCTGCAACAGGAGGTAAAAACATTGCTCCCTTCTCACAGCTCTGTGAGCAGAGAGTCGGTGACTGTCAGTCACCGGCTCTCTGCTCCCCCCATCTCGGCTCAGTGGAGCGCTGGGCTGTGGGGGACCAGGAGAAGCCGTCTCAGGCTCTAAGCGGCTTGCCAAGATGCTGACATGGGTGCAGGTCCAGGCATGTGCGTGGATCCCGACCATATGGGTATGATCTTGTCTAAGCCTGGACCCACTCTGTGATGTCAGCCAACAGCAAGCTTCAGCCTGCTGTGTTTAGAAAACCGGTCACAAGAGTGCAGAACAAACTGCACTCCTGTGATCAACAGGAGAAGTATAGCAAAACAAGCTATGTTAGTGCAGTGTTAATTTTGACATATTAATTTAGTTTTAGCCATAGTCTTTTGACTAAAATACCATTTTAGATTTAGTCAGCTTAACTGTTTTAGTCAACTAAAATAGAGTTATTTAGACGAAAGTATTTTCGTAGACGAAATTAACACTGGTAGCAAACTAGCAATCATAACTGGCATAATTTGAATACCTGTTTGCAGATCTCAGTCTGATCTTCTGTTCCAAATGATTTGACCAGATCCTCTTTCTTGGCCACCTGACCTTTGGACACATTCATGAATACAGAGTGCGTCTGTAAGACCTCATCTAGATCTTTCTCCCTATGACCAAAAAAATAATACATATGATTATTTAAATAATATAAAACACAATTATATTTCTATGGCTGGTATTGCACATTTTAGCCAGTGGCTAAATGCAATACTGGATTTTTTGTTTGTAATGCATTACACCAGGGGTGCCCAAACAGTGGCCCGGTGATGTGGCCAGCGACCTCCTGCTCAGGGATGGTGGGTTGGCAAGGCCAGATCGCCGGTTGTAAACCCGCCATCCCAGAACATCAGTGTTGTGAATGAAGCCAGTGGTAGAGGAAGCAAGCGGATGTGGAGTAAATGCTTTTCTATAAAGTACCGGCTCCTGTCATAGGCAGAGTGATACCAAATGCACTCTGCCTGGGACAGCAACAGCCGGCGATACCTGAATAGAAGACAGTTATTAAAGGTAAGTTTATTACTAAAATCAGTGTGTGTGTGTATATGTGTATGTGTAATATATATATATATATATATATATATATATATATATATATATATATATATTTATATGCATATCTGTTCTGCAGTGGTCACTGGGCTGCTTTCAAGCTGATCCACAGGTGTAACGAAGTGCACCTTTGGGTTACCTGAACTGAGCCATAGACTTCTGTTATTACCTGCGGGTTTGGTGCACTTCCAGAAAGTGCACCACACCTGCAGGATATAATAGAATTCTATGGCAAAGTGCAGCTAACCTGCAGGAAAACCACAGGTGCACTGCACTGCATCTATGGAGTGGGTGGATTGCAGACCATCGGTGTAAAAAGCAGCTTTAGGCCCCTTTCACATGGGTCAGTCCAACCCAATTGGACCCTCTTTCACCTCTATGGAGCGGCAGACTTGTGTCCATTTACACTCGCCTACCTCCAATCCAATCTGCTAAAAAAAACAGAAGCGAGTCCATCCCCTTCGCGCTGATCGGATCAGAGGGCCCGTAGAGTAGATTGGGCTGTGTCTGTGTCCACTTTGCATATGCAGAGTGAACACAGACTGGTTATCCACCCACTCCACTCATTGTGGCCCACGACCGGTTACAAAGTCGCTTAAGTGGCCCTCGCTCTACAAAAGGTTGGGCACACATGCATTACACTGTAGTGCACATTACACCTGAGCACAGAAGAAACACTGAACATTTTTCAAATCTTGTACATGTGATGTAAAAACCCAGCTGATTTAGTGATGCCAAAACATTAACCACTTCCCGTTTGGTCAATATACAATTGACGTCCGGGAAGTGGTTGTGAAATCCTGACTGGACCTCTATTGACGTCCTGCAGGATTTCATGCCGGCGTGCGCCCGTGGGGGCGCGCAGCGTGGCGATCGGTGATGCGGGGTGTCAGTCTGACACCCTGCATCTCCGATCTCGGTAAAGAGATTCCGTGTCCAATCGCGGCTGATCACGAAGTAAACAGGAAGAGCCGTTGATGGCTCTTCCTCACTCACGTCTGACAGACGCGAGTAGAGGAGAGCCGATCGGCGGCTCTCCTGACAGGGGGGGGGGGGGGTTCGCGCTGATTGTTTATCAGCGCAGCCCCCCCTCGGATGCCCACACTGGACCACCAGGGAAACCCACCAGGGAAGGGGCAGGAAAAAATAAAAATAAATGAGAAAGATGCTAATCCGTGCACACAAATGGGCACTGACTGGCAACATGGGCACAAGTGATGCCCAGCAATGCCATCAGTGCCACACCTCAGTGTCCATCAGTGCCACCCCTCAGTGTCCATCAGTGCCGCCTATGAGTGCCCATCAGTGCCGCCTATGAGTGCCCATCAGTGCCACATACCAGCGCCGCCTATCAGTGTCTATCAGTGCCGCCTCACCGATGCCCGTAATCGAAGAATAAAACGTATTCACAAAAAAAATAAACAGAAAAAAAGAAAAACTTTATTTTTTTCAAAATTTTGGGTCTTTTTTTAGTTGTTGCGCAAAAAATAAAAATCGCAGAGGTGATCAAATACCACCACAAGAAAGCTCTATTTGTGGGAACAAAATGATAAAAAAATTGTTTGGGTACAGTGTAGCATGACCGCGCAATTGTCATTCAAAGTGCGACAGTGCTGAAAGCTGAAAATTGGCTTGGGCAGGAAGGTGCGTAAGTGCCTGGTATGGAAGTGGTTAATGTGCATTTCCACTTTTGTAGCCAAATTAGGATAACATCTACTTTAAATGTGTTAAATGTTATTATTCACATAGAATAACTTTGAAAAAATATAAAAAAAATTGCTGCTAACCATTTTACTTACGTTAAAAATCCTACATTAACAAAAACGCATTCCTACATTAACAAAAGACAAGGGTGAGACTTTGAATGAAACATGCATCCCAGGAGAAAACATGGAACAATAGAATATGGCAGATATCTAGTCTGATGGAACCAAAAACATTACATGAGAGCATTGCATGACAACAATTGACAATCAGTTTTTTAATCGCATAAAAAAATATAACAAAAACAATGACATAACACACCTAGTATATTAGTCAAAAATGTAATGGTACATAATTCTATAACAATCAATGGTATTCGAGTATAGTAACATCTTTGGTTCATATATAAAAACAGAAAAAAGAGGGAGGCCAATTCATTGAAACGTGTCTCCATGGTAAAAAATATAAAACTTACATAAGCTGACACAGTCCACTTAGTATAGGGACTGGTTGGTAGTAATGGTATGCAAAAGGCCATCTAATTGGCTCACTCTTTTTTACCGTTTTAATATATGAACCAAAGATATTACTATACTCGAATACCATTGATTGTTATAGAATTATGTACCATTAAATTTTTGACTAATATACTAGATGTGTCATTATTGTTTTTGTTATATTTTTTATGCGATTAAAAAACGGATTGTCAATTGTTGTCATGCAATGCTCTCATGTAATGTTTTTGGTTCTATCAGACTAGATATCTGCCATATTCTATTGTTCCATGTCTTCTCCTGGGATGCATTTTTCATTCAAAGTCCCACCCTTGTCTTTTTCTGTTAAAGTTCCTGGGGATGGAGGTGCTCGGCTAATGCCCGGCGCCTCATGTAAAGTCCCAACCTTTTTAGTTTTCCATATTCAAAAATCTTACATTGCTTTCCCTTCCTATGCAATGGGAACAAGAAAAAAAAACGCAATCACCGAAGTGAGCGATGGTCGGACTTTGAGGCAAGACGGAAGTATGTCTAAAATATATTATTTATTACAAAGATAGAAAAAAATAGTATTTTTACAGCACAGATGGAAATTCAATAAAAAAACATATAAACAATTGATTAATTATGAACAAATCCTTTGAAGTCGCCTACGCGTTTCGCCATTGGGCTTCCTCAGGACGAGACAAGAAGGATTTTTTGCAGTATACAAATATTGTTTTCACAATCTAGTACATCATGATGGACGTGTCCATCCAAGCTATTTGGGCATTCCTTGAGTAGATGCCAAAAATCGATTTCACTTACTATCGATTATGTCAGAATAGCTGATGATCATCGGTAGTCCTAATTAATTCCACCTATGATGGTAGACCCATGATGTAGGAGATTATATAATAAAAAACAGTATATTGATGCAGCACGGTAGCAACCAGCAGCAGGTAGATAGGGGTGTCGCCGAACAATCAATCAGGCAATCAGATACCCCATTCTAAGATATCCAATGATGGAGATACAACTGGGGCAGATTTCCACATATAGGCAGCAGTGCAGTAGAAATCCAGTTATGGGACGCACTTGAGGCAATAGAGCCCAACACGCCAAAGCGCTCTGTGATAAGCAGAGATACAGGTATGCCCCAGGGTAGAAGCCAACGCTGTGTATGCAATGTTCAAGGCCAAGTTCACCCTTGGAACATGTTCCAGTTGTACTCATGGTGAATCATGTAACATGTTCTGCCTCCTCTTCCCCCACCTGATTATGCCCACACAGCCACATCATTCATTCACAGATTCCAGTGAATTAAAGCAGAGCCACATTTGGCTCCTTTGGGGGGGGGGGGGCAGATACCTGATAGGCATCCTGTTCCCACTTCCGGGAGCTACAGCCGTGGCCATTGACATCACTGCTTGGCTCCCTCCTCCTGCCGCCGGGCCAGAAGAAGAGAGAAGCGGAGGCGCAGTAGGGTTCCCGGCGTGACACCTTGAGGCTATGCTGCCGGGTTCCCTTAGCCGCAATGGCGGCTGCAGCACCAGACAGCTGATGGAAACATCAGCTGCGGTGCCGACAACACTGGACACCAGGACAGGTAAGGGTCCTATTATTAAAAGCCAGCAGCTGCAGTATGTGTAGCTGCTGTCTTTTAATTTTTGCAGCGGTGGGTAGACCTCTGTTTTAATAAACTTCAAGTACAGTCTACCACCACAGACACTGTCTGTCTTAAGAAAGTGTTAAAAATCTCTTAGGGCCCCCTCACACGGGGTTGTCCATGTACGGGCTCCGCTTTAGCTCAGTGGGGATCGCTCCGTTGATCCCCGCTGAGCAGGCAGATGACAGGTCTGTCTCTGCACACTGTGCAGGGACAGACCTGTCAAAGTGCCGCTCTCCCCTATGGGGGATCGGATGACGTCGGACCGTAGAGTCCGTTCTCATCCGATACGATCCGCCAGACAGATGGAAAAGTAGGGGTTTTCCTACGTCACACTTTGGTGGTCAGATGTCAGCGGGCATGTCACCGCTGACATCCGTGGCTCAAACTTGTCTTGCATATACACGGTCGCACAATTGTTTTTGGAAATTCCGATCGCCAAGAACGCGGTCACGTACAACGCGTACGACAGCACTATAAAAGGGAAGTTCAACACCAAGTGCGCCACCTTTTGGGATCCTTCTGCTAATCTTTTGTTAGTAGAACTTTGGTGAGAGAGACGATTTGCGCTTTTCAGTCCATTACTGCTCCGTTAGAAGAAAATGTGCAGCATTAAAAGATAAAAAAAATTGCAGCGTGAGGAATGTGCTATCTCCATTACGAACGCTAGTTTTCCAGACCGAGCGATTCCGTCTCGTACTTGATTCAGACAATGCGTGGAATTTTGTGCGCCGGAATTGTCTACACACGCTCGGAATTTATGAGAACCGATTTTGTTGTCGGAAAGTTTAAGAACCAGCTCTCAACTTTTTGTTGTCGGAAATTCCGACAGCAAATGTCCGATGGAGCCTACACACGGCCGGAATTTCCAACAACAAGCTCCCATCGAACATTTGTTGTCGGAAATTAGGAGCGTGTGTACGCGGCAAGAGTGTGACTGTGCTGAAAACTGACCTGGGCAGAAAGGGGGTGAAAATGCTGAGTAGGCAAGTGGTCAACAATGTTTTAAAGTAGAACTGAATGCATGGTTTTGGTTAAGGTAAGGGAGGGTTATATATAATCCCTGTCAGGTGTTTCTGCCATCTGTGTCCCATAGGGGAGATTATCTTTCACTTCCTGTCCCATAGTCACAGCAGGAAGTGAGAAGAAATCACTGGTTGTCCCCAGAACGTCCACATTAGAAGATTCCCCCTCTGTTCCTGTTCTGGTGACCATTCAAAATTTGGGATTTCCTTCAGGGCAAGTTCACACCATTAGCAGTCTGGACGCGTTCCAGATGCTTTTCTACATTGCGCGTTTTTGAAGAAATCCAGTGCATTTTTTTTCTTAACCTTAAATAAGGACATGTGTGTCCCAGTGCTATTTTTAAAGCATTTTACAGTGTTCCAGTAAAGTCCAGTGCAGGAAAAATGCAGCGTATTCTACTTTTTTTCCCCTGGAACTGACCGCACTGGTGTGAACTATGCCATTGAAAATCATAAAACCAAAAACCCAACGTTCCATGCTTTTTTGAGAAAAAAAAAAGAAAAAGAGGACTGCGTGTGGTGCGAACAGGCCCCCCCCCCTTTAGTTTAGTTTACACTTGCAGTTGGGGGTGGTAAAAATATGCAGTTGAGACACTTATTATGGTCCCGCCAATAAAGCAACCTAATGGTTTTAGTAGCTTTAAAGTGGTAGTAAACTCCCGCATGTTAAAATCCACGGACAGGCAAGGTTTGTATAACAGAACAGACCCTAGAGGCCTTTCTGACAAAAATGTCCTTGATGCCAGTCAGCGGTATTGCGATCTGAGCAAAAAATGCGCAGCTCAGACCACATTTACAGCTTGCGCTGCATGCTGTGGGAAGTGACTGGCGTGTACATGCGCGCTGCAGCCAGACCAATCAAGCGGCTGAAGATCTGAAACCAGATTTACATGCAAGTCGCTGGTGATCTGTGACAGCCCAGCACTGGAGGGCTCTGTTTGTAGGCAAGTCTCTCGTTATGATTTCTACCTCCAGGGGGCACGCTTTTCTACTTTCTCATGCAGACTTTACTACTGCTCACAGGTGTGCATTCCACGCCTACCTACTCCTCTAGCCCCGCCCACACGAGGGCGCAGACACAGCTGATTAGCTTCTAAGCACACCCTCATCCAATACTTCCATAACCGGTGAATACTTACGCCCCACTGCGCCAGCTCACAACCTTGTTCTTGTAGCAGGCTATCTCAAACCTCTTCCCTCCCTTCTTCATCCGCACGACCGCCACATTGGTCAGGCGAATCTGGTTGGTGGGGGTGAAGATAGACATGGCTGTCAATGCCTCTCCTCCCTACCTATACCGAAGAACGCTCTTTAGGCGCACTCTTCCACAGCACGACACTCACACCTTACAGCACGAGTGCGTAGTAAAGTGCTGGCGGAAGTGATTCAACTCCGGCTGGGCTCTCATTGGTCAGTTAGTGCCATGTGATTGTATCTGTCAATAAAGCTATTTAAAAAAAAAAAAAAAAAAAAAAAAAAAAAACAATACGGAAACAAACATGGCTGCCCCCAGTGCAGCGTGAGTGTAGCTGTAGACTTGCGTTATCTGCTATGGTGCGTGCTCCGGGTTTGTTCGTTATGGAGTTGGAGATTGGAGTTTTGCTGTTCTTAATGGCAGCAGGTCATGTGTCTGCTCAGAGTGAGGAGGGTAAGTCATGTACCAGGGGGTACTCACTATAGGACATGTGCTGGACAGCTTGGCAAATGAGGTCTTCTGTAGCGCAGGTTTAGGATACTGTTCAGGCATGTTACGTTGATCCTTCTATCTCTATGCTGATTTCCTTATATTGAAACGCAGTCACAGGATGTGTGTGTGTGTACAAACTATCATATACTCAGCTTGTGTTCTTTTTATGTGTCCTATTTCTTAATACAAAGGGTTTGTTCACCCTTTACCACTAAGATACTGGGCACTTACACCCTCTTTCTGCCCAGTCCATCTTTCAGCGCTGTCACACTTTGAATGACAATTGCGTGGTCATGCTACACTGTACCCAAACAATTTTTATTTATTTTTTTATAATTTTGTTCCCACAAATAGAACTTTATTTTGGGGCTATTTGATCACTGCTGTGTGTATGTGTTTTTTTGCACAAAAAGTAAACGAAAATTTCATTTTGAAAGCGAAAAAAAAAAAAAAAAAAAGATTTTCTTTGTTACAGGACAATGCTGAACAGCAAGTGGTAGGGAGGGAGAGAGTTTTAAGGATCGGATATTTCTGCTAACAAAATGTTAAATATATTTTGTTTTAACTTTGATTTTAGACACACTTGTACAGATTTAATAAATGTAGAGATATTCTTCATATTGACCAGTCAAATTCATTTTTTATTCAGTTAGATAATAAGGAAATGGGGATAATTTAAAGGAGTTTAGTAGAATCTTCACTGATTAGTAATCTGAAGTGTACACTTGAACATTTTAAACACGTGAAAAGCTAATTTATTTTCACTTGAAAAGGGGGGGGGGGAAAATCCTGCTTTTTTTTTTTTTTTTTTTTTTTTTTCTTTCATGATTGGATAATTGAAGTGAATATTTTACATAATTTATTGAATGATGATATGATCACTATTGGTACCAGTACCTTTTAATTCACTGTATGGCAGATCTAAGGCTCGATTCACATCTATGCACGTTGCTTTTTGGTGTGCTGTGTGTCCGTTTTTTTTTTTTTTTTCGTTCCTTCCATTCACTGTATATAGCTGGTTGCTAAGGAGCAGGTTGGGAAGCCAGCTGCTGTGTCCTTAACAACCGATGAGTTATCACATCTGAGCAGCCTATGTGACCATATAGTTACACATGTGGGTGTTTACACAGTGGTAAATAACAGCCCACTCCCTCCCTCTCCATGCCCACTATCCTGCCTAACACAATGGATGTGGGATATTACGTGTAGATTAATGGAGGCTTCACAACCCTCCTATTCTAAAACACAGGCTGGAGGAGAAGTTTAATAGATTTGATTTCAAATTTTATATATATATATATATATTTTTTATGACAATTTAAAAGTTTTTTTTTTTTTTTTTTTTTTTTTTTTTTTTTTTTTTTTTTTTACATGTGACCAGCCGCAGAGGACTAGAAGTTCCTCCTGCTTATGTTTCCCTGCAGACAGGCTGGAAAAAGCTGGGTCTTGTGACAGTTGTATATTGATTAACTTTTTTTTACATTTTTTTTTTTTCCCCCCCCAAATACAATAATAATTTACATCATCTACATATAGAAATAGAAGGGGATAATGCAAATTAAACAGTGTGTATTTAGTAGCGCTGTAACTGTAGTTCCGTGTGTATAGGGGGGAACTAATGCGCAAAAACCACACTAACCAGGGCACTGAGATACTAAAATAAAAACTGATACTATGCTAAGCAGCGGCCACAACTAAATGGTGCTCACACACTGAACATACATATGAAATGGGGGGTGTGGTGGCGCTTGCTAATATTTATAATCGTGTAGGAAGAAAACGGATAAGCTAAATCTAGCCAATAATAAGACAGTAGAAAGTGTTAGGCTGGCTTAACCACTTGAGCACCGGGTCATTGTAAAATGACGTCTTCACGGTGGCTCTGAAAATCCAACAGGATGTCTATTGACGTCCTGGATTCCTCCGGCCACTGGGGGGCGCGCCCCCGAGATGCCGATGCGCGTGCCTGGCGGTCGCGATGTCCGCCAGGTACCCGCGATCGGTAATGACAGAGCAGGGACGTGGAGCTCTGTGTGGTTAATACACAAAAACTGAATAAATGTGTGAATAAAAATATCAATAATGATAAAAATCATAAATTTTTTCACTCCTAGTCCTTGACCCACCAAACATCAACAAATGATGAGGGAGATGAATGAAGTGATTTTAGTGAGACAAAATAAATAGTGTGAATAGTAACAATGTAATATTGCAAAAACACACTAAAAGATGGTTAAATAACTGACATCAATTATTGAATCCAATATGTGCAAGTAAAAATAAATAATATAATATAATGAAGTCCACCACAAGTTCCCACGGTGTAGCTGTGCAAAGAAACAGTGCTTTGTTTTCACAAGCCTCTCACCTCAAGAAAGGCTAGACTGAGCCTATAATGCTGCTGGCTTGTCAAGCACAGCAGATTCCGCTGTGGATCAGCGTCCCATGGCCAGGCTGTTACTCCAATCCCCCAGCTGAAGATTCCCCGGATGGATGGCACTCAAACAGTGGAAACTCCATGGTGTAAAACGTAACAACGATTTTAATAGATAAATAAACACACTCACAGTAATGCAGTGTAACAGACGGCGTAAGCATGTAACACAGGATATCTCCACTCTCGGCCGCAAGCGGATATGACGTCACCGACGGCTCTCCTCCTTCGTGACGTGTTGCGTGGCTGTACACGCCACTTAATCCTAGGATGGGGAGCCGTAGGTAAGATGGTGACTTTTATATGCCAAGCCATCGAGACCAGATCGGCAACACGATGGCGGGCATAATCGCTTGAAAAATATACCCAAATAGTTAATAAAAACAATCATCATGGCGAAGTACAATAAATGAATTCGGTGTTAAAATATAAACATAACAAAAATAGTAAATCTCTCTAGTGGTGAAATAGAAGAATGTGTTTAAAAACTCTATTCACAATGCAGAATGCAGGTAATTGTACCCCCTCTGTTGGATATTGAAAAAACCACATGAGGAATACCAAGGCCATATCAATATATTGGAGTGCCATCCATCCGGGGAGCGCTGCTGTGTCTTGGGAATCTTCAGGTGGGGGATTGGAGCAACAGCCTGGCCATGGGACGCTGATCCACATCGGAATCTGCTGTGCTTGACAAGCCAGCAGCATTATAGGCTCAGTCTAGCCTTTCTTGAGGTGAGAGGCTTGTGAAAACAAAGCACTGTTTCTTTGCACAGCTACACCGTGGGAACTTGTGGTGGACTTCATTATTGTTTACAAGCACTGATGCACTTTTGAAATGATTGATTTAAGCACTTTATTCTGGTTTTTCTTTGCTTACATTGGAGCACTATGCACTTTGGAAACTATACGCTGAAGCACATATTTCTTGGATCACTTGAATATTTTTCTAATATTATTTATTCTTGCACGAGTGTGCACTAGAGACCATTACATATATTTATATACTATTTTTCTTTGTCACACATGTATTTTTCTAGTGGCTTATTTACCTTGATGCTACTGGTGGATCTTATGGTTCCACAAACACAAGGATTATATTACTTTTACTTGCACATATTGGATTCAATAATTTGTCAGTTATTTAACCATCTTTTAGTGTGTTTTTGCAATATTACATTGTTACTATTCACACTATTTATTTTGTCTCTCACTAAAATGACTTCATTCATCCCCCTCATCATTTGTTGTTTGGTGGGTCAAGGACTAGGAGTGAAACATTTTTTATCATTATTGATATTTTTATTCACACATTTATTCAGTTTTTGTGTATTAAGCCAGCTTATCACTTTCTACTGTCTTATTATTGGCTAGATTTAGCTTATCCGTTTTCTTTCTACATGATTATAAATATTAGCAAGCACCACCACACCCCCTATTTCATACGTAACTGTAGTTCCGGTATCCTGATCTGGCAGACAGTGCTGTGCTTTGTGGAAGAGCTGTCTAAATCTCAGGACTGGAAGGACAGAATTACAAATCGATTGGAAAGTGCTGCCATATTTTGTTTTAACCACTTGGCGCCCAGAGGCCGTCATATGACGTCCTGAGCTTTGTGGTGGTATATCTCAATAATGCTTGCAGCTACAGGCATCATTCAGATATTGCTGTTTTCAGCTAGCGATTTCTTACGCCAAAAGGATTATAGCTGCTGTTCTGCCGCTTGATCTTTCTTACGGGCGACGAAAGGGGACGTCCCCCCTCCCGCCACCCTCCGGTGTTTCTCATGGATGCTTACCATTGAGATTTCCGATGGACCAGATGGTCGCCGGAGTCTCTGATCGTCTGAGGCTGGGAGTGATGTCATGATGTCACGCCTGGCCTCTGCATTAAAAAAAACGCCGCCGCCTCAGATTGGAAGCGGTAATGGGAATTGACAGAACCCACTGTCACTCTGTGTTTTGGAAGGGACTGGGGGCGGGCCTCTGACCGACAGACTATGGGCCAGAAAAGATACTGGGGACCCGGGACATGCTGGTACTGAGACGGGAGGGTTTACCCCGGCAGACAGACCTGGAACCTTAAGACTACTTTTCCAACATCCTCGAGTTGACCCGTTCGGGGTCCCACTGTGGCTGTTGAACTGTTTCCCAGGGGAAGTATTGTCATGGACCTTGGAATGCAGAAGTGTTCCTCCTTGAAATCTGTTACACAGTGGGGGGGGGGGGTCTTCTGCCCGGTCTTAAGGCTCCATTGTTCTGTGTCTGGCTATTGTGTACAGTGATTGCCCCCTGTGGTTTCTGTCTCATTACACATAACAGTCCTTCTAATCAAACTATCGGACCCATACCTGCTGTCCTCATTTGCATGGCTACGAGGACCTGAAGGAGGACTCCATGTACTTTACAATTGACCAATAGGAAAGCAGTTGTTGGGGGCGGGATGTTCCAAATTCTGTATAAAAGTGTGTTTCCAATAAAGGTCTTCCTGTTTGAACTTACAGCCTGCCTGGTGTTTGTTCTAATGGATTCCGAACGGCACATAGCTGTAGTTCGGATCCCGGAGCCTTGGATGACCGAACCATCAGACGTTGCGACCTGCAAGCTGACTCACTGGTAGCAGAGGAGTGTTGGGAGAGCGGAAGCGAGCGAGCAAGGGTCTCGTTACATTGGTGGCAGCAGTGGGATTCCAAGGTCCATGACAGGAATAAAAGTGATAAAATTGTATTCATTTTTTTTTAAACATGTCAAAATAAAAAAATGGGTTAAAATAAAGTTTAAGAAAAAGTTTTTAAAGGGCCCCTGTCCCCGTGTGCTCGCACGCTGAGGCGAACGCATACGTAAGTCCTGCCCACATATGAAAACGATTTTCAAACCACACGTGAGGTGTCGCTGTGAACGAGAGCAATAATTCTAGCCCTCTGTATCTCAAAACATGTAACCAGTAAAAAAAAAATTAAAGTGTCGCCTATGGTGATCTTTAACCAGTTCCCTACTGAGCCATAGTAATGACGTCGACAGGAACTGTCTGTCCCTCAGAGTGGACGTCATATGACGTTCTTTGCATCGCGGCCGCTAGGGGGTGCGCGCGCTCACGACCCGGTGCACTTGCCCGGTGGCCGCGATGTCCGCCGGGCACCCCGCGATTGCCGGCAATCACGGCTGGAGTGTGGATCTGTGTGTGTAAACGCACAGATCCACCTCCTGTCAGAGGTGAGGAGACCGATGTGTGTTCCCAGTACAGAGGGACACAGATAGGTCTCCTCCCCTTGTGAGTCCCCCCTCCCCCTACAGTTAGAACACACTTTAGGGAACATATTAACACTTTCAGCGCCCCCTAGTGTTAACCCCTTCCCTGCCAGTCACATTTACACAGTAATCTGTACAGTTTTATAGCACTAATTGCTGTATAAATGTGAATGGTCCAAAAAAGGGGCCAAAAGTGTCCGATGTGTCTGCCGCAATGTCACGGTCACAATAAAAATCACGGATCGCCGCCATTACTAGTAAAAAAATAAAATAAAAAAATATGCCATAAATCTAGCCCTTATTTTGTTGACGCTATAACTTTTGCGCAAACCAATCAATATACGCTTATTGCGTTTTTGGTAAAAAAAAATAAAATGTAGTAGAATACGTATCGGTGTAAACTAAGGAAAAAAAATGTAAAAAAATAAATAACAAAAAAGTGATATTTATTAAATCAAAAAGTCAAAAATATGGTGTTTTTTCAAAATTGTTGCTCTTCTTTTGTTTATAGCGCAAAAAATAACCGCAGAGATGATCAAATACCACCAATCGAAAGCTCTATTTGTGGGGGGGGGGGGGAAACATAAAGATTTAATTTGGGTACAGTGTTGCATGACCGCGCAATTGTCATTCAAAGTGCAACAGCGCTAAAAATTGGTCTGGGCAGGAGGGGGGTGAAAATGCCTTGTATGGAAGTGGGTTAAGTGCCAAAGTTTGGCGCTATTCGACGAGCGTGAAGCATGACATCTTTGTTATCTATTTACTTGGCGTAACTTCATCTTTCACTTTATGCAAAAAAAATTTGCTTGAAAAATTGCTGCGCAAATACCATGTAAGGGGTAAAAAGTTGCAATGATCGCCATTGTATATGTTTGGGGATCTATGTAATTTTCTAGCAAAAAGAATATGATTTTTACATGTAGGAGAGAAATGTCAGAATTGGCCTGGGTGCTAAGTGGTTAATTAGTAGTTTGCTTGACGTTCGGCTTTAAACCCTTTCCAATCAAATATAGGCTTTAACAGGGAAACTTCTGTTCCCACGAAGTGTAGCAAAACAAATTGCTTAACTGCAAAGTTACCTTATCTGGAGGAGAGTTGCATATTCATGAGCCAGATCTTATTCATGTACTGTGGACCAAATGCTGTACAATACAGCAACATCTGTTGAGATCTTCCAAGGCTATGGCAAATATTTGAAAGTTCCTCCTAAGGTGAGCTCTAGCCTGGAAGCCTCCTGGTGGTGATGGTAAACTTTTATGACATCTTTATTATATACCTATGCATGTATATTGTACTTTTTGGATTATTTTTTTTTCTCTCCTTGAAGTTGTGCTTCTCTGCTTTTTCAGATGCGTCTTCCGACCCTTGGGTTTTTGTGCATACAAATTTAATGCTTTTGTGGATGAACAGATTTTACATCTATGCATGTGCTGGAATTGGTATTACTCTCTGGATCTGCAGACAATTTATTATGGGCAGAAAAAATCACCAGGTCAGTATAACAAAACCTCTGTGGACAAGGGCTGTATCGTCGTCGTCCTCTACATGTCTCTTGGGGCAGGGTGTTTTTTTTTTATCTAGTACTGATCTCTGTTTAGGGATATGAGCTTGTTCTGTTGATCACCACTCTCACTGAGAGGGTCAGCAGTCAATTGCTTTTCATGCTTGTATCATGGTAGTGTGATTTGATAATAAACTGCTTAGAGCATTGACTGCACTGTCTTTCAGGGTTTGTTGAATCACAAGCTTTGCTGAACAAAATGATCGAAGTGTGCAGTATCTAAATTAATACTGTGATATATATATATATATATATATATATATATATATTTCTATTTTTTTCCCATTGAGTTTGTTCATTATTTGTTGTGATCTGTTCACACTTGTGCTGCAGCAAGGCACATTGCATGTATTGGTGCACTGCAGTGCCATTCATTGCAGATGGCACCTTGCCGTACAAAACAACTATATGCACAGCAGCAGGCTGCAGCGCCGCACAACACCTGGTCACGGCTGCGAACAAGTATGCCTACTTGCATTTTTTTTGTATTGTGAGTTTTTTTACTTGAGCTGGTAAATGCAACGCAGTGCATGTCAACACACGCAGCACACATTGTTGTATTAATGGGTCCTTCATTCTAAGTAATAAATGAAGCGCTTGCATTTTTTTTATTTTTTTTTTGTCTTTTAGCTGCTCTGCGACAGTATACTGTGTGCGTGTATAAAATATATATGCGGCTCTCCTACTCAGGATCGCGTACCTAGTACATGATCCTGCACGTCCCGGTCTGGGGTGTGCCCACGTGCAACTGGCATCCTGCTGTGATTGGACACAGTGGGAGCCAATCAGCGGGTCAGGTGGGTTGATCTCTGCCGGGACCCGCCGATCATTCGGGAATCAAGCAGAATGGCTGTCTGCCTATGTAAATAAGGCAGACTGCTGTTCTGAGAGTAGGGAAGGTATTGATCCTGTGTTTTCTGCAAAGTAGAAACATGGATCTATGCCTTTCCATAGTACGAGCACATCCCACACAGGTTAAGCACATGTTTGACCCTTTTGATAACCCCCTGATGTTCACCCCTTCCCAGCCAGTGTCTTTAGTACAGTACAGATGAGGACATCACAGAGCTGGTGGATGTTGGAGACCTTGCGCTCCTCCACCTTCCGTTTCAGGATGCCCTACAGATGCTCAATAGGGTTTAGGTCTGGAGACATGCTTGGTCAGTCCATTGCCTTTACCCTCAGCTTCTTTAGCAAGGCATTGGTCATCTTGGAGGTGTTTGGGGTCATTATGTTGGAATAATGCCCTGCGGCCCAATCTCCAAAGGGGGATCATGCTGGCAGCACTCATACAGCCCCAGACCATGACACTCCCACCACAATGCTTGATTGTAGGCAAGACACACTTGTCTTTGTACTCCTCACCTGGTTGCCGCCACACATGCTTGACACCATCTGAGCCAAATAAGTTTATCTTGGTCTCATCAGACCACAGGACACGGTTCCAGTAATCCATGTCCTTGGGGTGCTTGTCTTCACCAAACTGTTTGCAGGCTTTCTTGTGCATTATCTTTAGAAGAGGCTTCCTTCTGGGACGACAGCCATGCAGGCCAATTTGATGCAGCATATGGTCTGAGCACTGACAAGCTGCCCACCCCCTACAACCTCTGCAGCAATGCTGGCAGCACTCGTACATCTATTTCTCAGACAACCTCTGGATATGCCAAGCACATGCACTCAACTTCTTTGGTCGACCCTGGTGAGGCCTGTTCTGAGCGAACCTGTCCTGTTAAACCGTTGTATGATCTTTTTGCCTAGGCCATCTTTATGTAGAGCAATAGTTCGTTTTTTTTTTTTTTTTTTTTTTGTTAGTTCCTCATAGCTCTTTGCCATGAGGTGTCATTTTTAACTGACCAGTATAAGAGAGTTAGAACGATAACACCAAATTTAACACACCTGCTCCCTATTCACACTTGAGACCTTGTAACACTGAGTCACATGACACCGGGGGGGGGGGGGGGAATGGCAAATTTCCTAATTTGGACATTTTTACTTAGGGGTGTACTCACTTTTGTTGCCAGCGGTTTGGACATTGATGGCTGTGTTGAGTTATTTTGAGGGGACAGCAAATTTACGATGTTGGACAAGTTGTACACTCACTACTTTACATTGTAGCAAAGTGTCATTTCTTCAGTGTTCTCACCTGAAAAGAAAAAATGTGAGGGGTGTACTTTTGTGAGATACTGTAAATCAGGGGTCTCAAACTGGCGGCCCTCCAGCTGTTGTGGAACTAAAAGTACCATCATGCCTCTGCCTGTGGGAGTCATGCTTGTAACTGTCAACCTTGCAATGCCTCATGGGACTTGTAGTTCTGAAACAGCTGGAGGGCCACCAGTTTGAGACCCCTACTGTAAATCCTGTATATTAATAATTTGACAAACCCATCCCAAGGTAAGCATCCTCATTTTCTATGCACAAATTGTAAAAACAAACCTAAATGCATATTTAAATAACTTTAACATCTTGGCCAATTAAAAATAAAGTATAAAATCCCCCATTTGTATCGCCATGGGTAGAAGATATGTTAATAGACTGCAGCTATAGTATGTGCATAATTTGTGACTGTTTAGTTCTGCTCTTTTGGTAGATTCCCCAGCCCCCCCTCCCCCTTGAGATCTGCATGTTGTCCCCCATAGACTGGCGCTTTATGATTATCTTCCCTGTTTTCCCATTTGGCACTCAATTCTCTTGCTGGTTCCATGCCAACCTGTCACTCAGTTGTCATGTTAAATTCCTGTCTCTTGCTTTGTGGTTTGCTGATGGCTTGTTCTTACTAAGTTTGTATGTGAATATTCCTGTGGGTATAAATAATGGCATACCTTTTTCGAAGCAAACATTGTTCTACCCAAGATGCCTGCTTTATCAAAAAGTGTCTTTTTTTTTTTTTTGAGAGGGATATTTGCAACTTTTAAAGTTGTAATTTTAAAACTGGGTTTTTTCTTGCCTGTTGCAATGTGGTCCCTTGAAATCTTCCCCTTCCTCACCGCGGCTCCTTACGTCTCTTCCCTCGGCGCCTCTGCTCGATACTGCTCCTGGGAGGATGCGTGTCATCATTTCCTAGGAGTTAGTGGGCAGCGGTGAGGGCTATAGAATTGTGCTGCAAGCCCATGCGCGAGAACGGGGCAGTGCATGGTGGTCACTCGGCTACTATATACTTGTGGGCTTCACATGCCCACAAGCAAGATAACGGCCAGGAATCCATTATATACGTTTCTATTAAACCAGACATCGGGAAACTAATTAGACACGAGTGTTGAATGGCAGTACGATAAACATGAAATGTAAAAAAAAAAAAAAAAAAAAAAAAAAAATGTA
Organism: Rana temporaria; assembly: GCF_905171775.1. Classification (NCBI taxonomy): domain Eukaryota; kingdom Metazoa; phylum Chordata; class Amphibia; order Anura; family Ranidae; genus Rana; species Rana temporaria. The sequence goes on along the minus strand of NC_053490.1, from coordinate 249,667,526 downwards.
TTAAATGTCGTTGGGACTCTGCATTCACTATAGCCTGCCAGTGCCTGCATTACTATTTAAAATCAATGAAACAAATTCATGGACAGCCGCACACCAAAATAAACCTAAAAAGGTAGCCTTTATTGGGGTAAAAAAGCTGACGTGTTTCGCACAATCAGTGCTTAGTCCTAGCTATGACTAAGCACTGATTGTGCGAAACGCATCAGATTTTTAACTCCACTGCTTGCTGTGTTGTGCTTTGTAGTGCTTTTTATCCTTTTTACACCAATAAAGGCTACGTTTTTGGGTTTATTTTGGGGTGTGGCTGTCTATGAATTCTTTTCATTGATTTTTGCTTTGTGCATTGCCAGCACCCACGGTCTTTGAGGAGGACATTGATTGCTTATTGCATTTGCCTGGAGCGGCGGTCTCTTTTTCTGCATTACTATTTAGGCTGTGTTCTCATCTGTGCATTTCTGAATGCGCAGCAATCTGCAATAAAAAAAATGCATACGTTGCCGTGTGTTTTGAAAACGAGCAGCAATGTATCACCATTTAGGCTGCATTGTCATTTTTGCATTTTTCTAACGCAGCCAGCACAGAAACCACACACGCATGGCAACACTTTACCTTTTACCTTTTTTGTTCCCATCTGAATGTACAGCAATCTGCAAAAAAAAATGCACTTTGCAATGCGTTTCAAAATTGCACCCCAATGTGTGTCACGCTTGTGTTACCGTTTAGGCTGCAGTCTCATTGTATGAGTTGCTGAATGTGTAGCAATCCATAAAAGTAATGCATGAGTTGTTCATGTCAAACACATGGCAAAGCACGTTTCTATTGCGTTACCATTCATTTGCATCTGCGTGTTTCCGATAGCACGTCAATATACAAAAAAAATGCACGCATTGCCGTGTTTTTTTCCCTTATCGTCTTTCAGGACAGGACCTTGAGAGCGTGGCTCCACCCACTTGACAGGAAACACACCTCCACCAAACTTCTTAAAAGGGAGGCTCCTTTCACTTATCAGTCTTTGTTTTTCCTCCGGCGGGAACACATGTGGGGGTTAGGAGCTCTCTAGGTACTACCTGAGAGGTCTTATCTCCCTACCCTACTTTTTTTTTTTTATTTTTTCCTTACCTCCGAGTCTGTTCCTCCCATTCACTGGATAGAGAGTGCCTTGTGCATGGGCTCCTTCTCCCTCATCGGTGCTCAGTGAGCCAGGGACTGCTCTGGGATACTGCTCCTTGACAAGGTAGAAGGCGCGGACATCTTTTTTTTCCTGTCCGGGCAGCCGAACGCCGCTGCCATCTTGGGAAGGTCAGTCGGGCTGCTTCCCCCGGAAGTGAGGTAACCGGAAGGGGCGGCATCCTACGAGCGGGCGCAGGGCATGGACGTAATTTCCGCCAGGAAGCGCCGAGGGAGGAACAGGTCTGGTGCCTTGTTAGCTGGTTCTGGTCCGGTACAGTGGCGCTAGTGGAGTCCGGAACCGGCAGTTTGGCCACCAGCATCACGCTGCTGCCTCAACATGGACGCAGGATCTGCAGCGAGTGGAACCTTAGGGGGGGTGTGAGTGTTCATGTCGGACATGTATTGACTCGTTGGTGAAGGAGGAAGCGTCTGCCGCTTGCAGCGACATAATCACATCTGTTAAAGAATTGGATGCTACTATTCAGTCCTTTAAGTCCTCACTCACGAAACCATCCGTGAGACAGACCTCTACCTCATCCATGAGACAGACCTCTACCTCACAAGACTCACTGTTAGTCCCTGTAGTGGAGGCAGAAGAGAGTCCTCTGAACCAGGAAGGTCCTTCCCCCCCCCCCCCCTCACATTCTCAGAAATCAGATGAGGAGCAGGATGAGCTGGAGAATGTCTTCAAAATATAAATTGTTTTTGGAACAAGTTGATGGCCTCCTAAAAGCTATTCATGTAATTCGCTGTAGCCTATCAGAATGACGGCAAGATCTGCGGCCCTTACTAATTCAGTTAGGAGGGCACTGTGGTTAAAAACCTGGCCGGGGGGACACAGCATCTAAAAACAAGCTGTGTGGAGTACCCTTTCAAGGGGATTTATTGTTTGGCCCCGATTTTTAGATGCAGTGCTCGACAGAACTGCAGACAAAAAGAAATCTTTCCCTGTCGAGAAGAAAAATCAGACGGGCAAAAGGTTTTTTCGTCCTCCAAAGGGTTCAAGAACAAAACAAGACTCAAGTGAGGAAGAAAGGTTGGTCAGGGCAGAAGGTAAAGGGCAAAGGTAATGTCCTTTTCCATCCTCCTGCGGCAACCAGCAAAACACCATGACAACTGGTTGCAGGTGTGGGGGAAGACTTCAAAGTTTTCTCCCTTTCTGGGCAAGCATAACAGAAAATCAGTTTTTTCTCTTTCTCTTTCTCTTTGTCCCAAGGTTACAGAATAGAGTTCTCGGACCCTCCCCCAGAGAGGTACCTGTTGACAAATCTACCAAGAGATATAGTCAAGTCCCTAGCAATGAAGAGCCTATTGAAGGATCTGATGAACCAGGGGGTTGTAACTCAAGTACCACAAGGGGAGCTATATCGGGGGTTTTATTCCCACATAGTCATGATAAAAGCCGTCCGGAAGTTTCAGACTTATTCTCAACCTGAAGCCGCTGAACAGATCAGTCCTATACAAAAAATTCTGTATGGACTAAATCTTTTGACAAAGGAGTGCTTTATGGCATCAATCGACCTGCGAGATGCCTATCTGCATATCCCCATAGCGTATGAACAGGGTTGTACTAAAGACTGATCCAGCCTTTCTACCAAAAGTGGCGTCGGCCCTCAATCGGTCGCAGGAAATTGTCAGGGGAGAAGGAACACCAATTTCACATGTTGGCTGTGAGAAGAACCTTACCCCATTACCTTGAAGTGACCAAGGATTTTCGATTTTCATACTCCTTGTTCATACTTTTTTTCAGGGAAAAAGAAGGGCCACCAAGCGTCTAAGGGGTCAATAGCTAGATGGCTAAAAAAACACTATTCTGGAAGCATACTCCCAAGCAGGGCTATCTCCCCCATTGGGAATTAGAGCACACTCTACTAGAGCTCAGGCCACTACATGGGCAGAAATGGCTGGTGCCACCCCAGATCAAATCTGCAAGCCGGCCACGTGGTCAAGTTACCTTACGTTCGTCCGTCATTACAGACTGGATCTTCTGTCAGCAAGCGATCAGGCTTTTGGCAGAAAGGTCTTGCAGGCTGTGGTCCCTCCCTAAGTGGGTAACTCTGTTATCCTCTCAAGGTGCTGTCCTGAAAGACGATAAGGGAAAAGTCAAGTTAGGCTTACCGGTAACTTGTTTTCCATGAGTCTTTCAGGACAGCAGCAACCTGCCCTTATTGTTTTAAATATTATGCTGTGACTAACCATACTCTGATTATGTGTTCCAGCTTGGGCCGGAGGTTTCTCTACTAATACTGATAAGAGGAAGGCGCCTCCCTTTTAAGAAGTTTGGTGGAGGTGTGTTTCCTGTCAAGTGGGTGGAGCCACGCTCTCAAGGTGCTGTCCTGAAGGACTCATGGAAAACAAGTTACCGGTAAGTCTAACTTTTTTTTTTTTTTTTTAAAGCATGTGCATCAACGCACAATGTGCCTGCGTTACCATTTGAATCTGGGACTTTTCTAATGCACGGTAGCCCACAGCGTACTTGCGTTATCAATTTTTTTGCATGTTTCCAAACGCACAGTAACCTGCAAGAACCCGCATGCCTTGCCGCTCATTTAAAAATTCGAGGCAATGCGTATCACTCTTGCATTACCGTTCGTACCTGTGTATTTCCAAATGCACAGCAACAAGCAAGAAACGTATGATTTACATTTAGAAAACTTGTGGCAGTCTGCTTTATTACCATTCATTTGCCGAACACAAAGCAACCCGCAAAAAAGTCATGCTTTGCCGTGCATTTTGGAGAAAAAAAATGATTCCTCAAAGTTGCATCAGAACGATGGTTGCGCTGAAAGTCACAAAACATGTTCAGCTAGTGTGGCCTGCATATTGAATATATTTAATCCCTTCCTTGAATCTGCAAAACTACCTTTCACAGCAGGCTGTGTATACATTCTAAAAAAGGTGTGTGTGTGTGTGTGTTTGTTTTTTTTCTTTTTTTTTTTTTTTTTTCTTCGTAAGCACCTGTTCACACGGGCATTAAGTAGTCTGCACTTAATACGATGGGCAGTGCACAGTACTGTTCACATTATCAAAACGTAGGGTTTGCGTTGCTTGCTTAAGCTTCATGTGGAGTTTGGAAGGTGTTGACGCACCTCAACACCCTATATTTAAGTCTATGGAAATTCACTGGCATGTTTGCAGGAAGTTGGGCCTTGTTCACAGCAGCCAAGAAAAAACCTAGGCATCTGGGGTGCTTTTTGAGCCCTTGTCAAATGTGCATGGGCTTTTGGGGAGTATGCAAGTTAAACATGATGCAAACAACTGGTATTAACTTTATAAGTGTGTTTAAGCATCAGTATTTTGAGCAAGTGTGAACAAGATCCAATGCTCGGATCAGTGAGGTGGGGATTGGGAGGTTTGGACTCTTCCTGTAGGTGTGACTGGGCAGGACTGAATGCTAATTGGGGATGTATTCAATCACACCCACCATCAGAGCTGGGAGGGAAATTACATTTACAGAGTCTGAAAGACTACAAAGTGGAGTGTTGCAGACTAGCTGCTGCAGGAAGTGGCTGTGGAAGATACAGTCAGTCTATCAGTAGGATATACAGAAAGTCGCACGATACAAAGCCACAACTAAACCCAGAATATCAGGGGATCAGCAAACACCTAAGCAATATGGTACAGAGGAATGATCTATGCTGGGATTGATCATTCCATTCAGTTCTATTGAAAAGAAAGTTGGAATTCTGCTTTAAAGTGGTAGTAAACTCTGTTACACTACTTGTACCTACAGGCAAGCCCATAAGGCACACCTGCATAACACATACAATAGTGAAATTAAGATAAGTGATTTAAACCATGCAAAAAGCATCCTTAAAAGTCCATATTGAAAATCTAAAATGTAAAGCATAATGCATATGATAAAAAAAAAATTAGTCCCAAAAAAGTGTTCTTAAATTTGCATCATAGTCCAATCATATGACGATTGTTGTAAGGTGATCTGAATTCCACACTGGAAATTGAGTACTCCTTCACCAAAACGAACGACTCCCAAAGTGACGTATTTATTATCTGCTTACCAGATGTATTTGACTTCTTTAGTAAAAAAAAAATAGAGTCAAATATCGCTTTGGCAGGCTAATGCCTGCTTGCATATAATTATGGCCAGGAGCTGTACAACTAAACTTCTTCCTCACAGTACAAGGCAGGATATATGAAAAAAGCAAATAAACATCTATAGCAAGATACCGTTTTATTAAAATATTTAAAAAGCCTAATGCTTACAATAAAAAGTGCCTTATCCCGGCACTGAGGCTGCTGACTTGTTTTCGAATCGGTATGCTAGATATGTCTCGTGTTCACCTCCGTGAACAGCGTGCGCTCTACCACGCACAAGTAACTAACACGGGACTGGAAGTGGCGAAGGACAACGTGACCAGGTACCGCCTCGACGTACGTTTCGTGATTGCGTCTTCAGGAGGCGTACCTGGTGACTAATGGTCACATTTATTTATAGTCATTGGAGAACTGTTTAATGAATGGAGAATAGATGTGTGCGCAGCCATAGTGCCGGTTTACATATACAGCGTTTCTGGGATCATATCACATATATAGCAGTGCACTCTTAATTAAAATAGTAGTTATATGAAGTAGCACATATGATTGCTCATAGTTACAAGCTAAAACACAGTGATGTCAGAGAGTCTCACTCTCCCGAATTGCATGTTATCAGAGGTTTAATCTTAGTTTTCTTTAGTGACTGAAAATGTGTCCCCTATCCACACATTCAAGGTCAATGGGGGGGGGGGGGGAATCGCTTCCATTCAGCTAGTGTGCTCTGACAGCAGGAGACTTCCCAGCTGCCAAAACACACTGATCAGTGCTGCCGGATTTATCCAACAGGCTGATTGTACAGATGTTGATTGGAAGATAAACTTCTGTACAATCACTGGCTTCATACATGAATTTAAATTCAGCCAGTCGCTGCTGAACCTGCCTAATTTCGATCCATGTATGGCCAGCTTAATAGTCTATTTCTGTTTGTGTGTATGGGCCTTTACACTGACCAACAGACTTTTTGACAGCAACTGTCCGATGGACGTGTTTGATCGGACAATCCGACCGTGTGTATGCTCGATCAGACAAATGTTTTCAGTTTTTCATTGGACAAATGTTTGCTGTGCATGCTCTCAAACTTTCCAACCACAAATGTCCGATGGAGGATAATCCGATCGTGTGTACACAAGTCCATCGGACTAAAATCCAAAGTTCAAATGAGCATACTCTGAACCAATGCTAAACATCAGACAACAATAGCAGAAGTTGCCCCAAGGGTGGCGGTGAAGAGCTGAGAAAACCGCATGATTTGGTGAATGTTGGCTGAAAAAATTCTGCCATGTGTATGCATACTAAGTTCACGGTCAACGCCCCTTCGGACAAAAATTCACAGAAAAGTCCAATGGAAGTCAGATCGTGTGTATGAGGCTTAAGGGACAACAAAAATCCACTGTGATCTGAGATTTAATGACAATAAAACATGAATACAAACAAAAAGGGTTATTACATTTCTTAAATTTTTTTTTGTGCTTTGGAAATGTATTTCTTCTCATGTAAATCATACAAAGCAGCACTTACTTGGGCATTCTGTCATGCTCCTCCTGACTTTCTAACCATTTTACATCTAGCATTTGAAGTACATTTTTCTCGCTTGGGAAGTCCTTTTATACTGTATATTGTTTAAACGATTATAGGCTGTAAGAACTACCTGTATTGTACCACGGAAGAATAAATTCTTTACTTGGAAAAAATGAGTCAATTGCAAGATAACATGGTGAAGTGAATGAATAGAACCTTCTTCATTGTTCATGAAAATGAGGTTGAATGGCTAAGTAATTACCTTTTTGGTTGATGAACCATTGTTTTGTTCTAAATCTTTTGGGAAGTTTATTGATAAAAAAAAAAATGGATGCCAAGATAGACTAATTTATAAAGCTGTGTTGTTGCATTAGCACAACTGAGCTTTAATGCTAAAAATATCTAAGTATAGGAACTGTTTAAAAAGACTATAAAATGTTTGCCATTCGGAGTGAAGTCTTAAAAGCTCACACGTATGCCCTGTACACACGATCGGAATTTCCGATGGTATTAAATCTGATTTGAATTTTCCGTCGGAATTCTTATTCAAGCTGTCTTGCATACACACTAAAAAGGCGGTGATGTAAAACACTACGATGAGCCGAGAAAATTAAGTTCAATGCTTGCGAGCATGTGTTGACTTGATTCTGAGCATGCGTGTTTTTTTTTTTCCTCAGTCGGAGTTCCACACAGATGATCGGAATTTCCAATATGATTTTTATTTTTTTTTCAATAAAAACAAAAAAAAAAAACTGTTTTATTTCTAAACTCTGATGGAAAAAAGTCAGATGGGGCCCACACACGGTCGGAATATCTGATGAAATATTTCCGTCTGACTTTTTTCATCAGGAATTCCGATCGTATGTACTAGGGATGTCCCGATACCAATATTGGCACCGATACCGAGCATTTCCCAAGTACTTGTACTCGGGGGGGGGGGGGGAAATGGTCCGATGCTTCACCCGATACCTGGGCAGTCAGGTATCGGGGTGGTGGGGGGAGTTACTAGTCTTCTCTGTGTTGTCGTCTCCCCCCCCCCCCCCATTCTTGTCCCCCCACTGACTCTGTCCATTCACATAACTGAGCATCGTAACCTGTGTTTACGATGCTTCAGTTTATGAATGGAGAGGAGCTTCTCTCCGTTCATTTCAGCTGAGGCTGCTGAGAAAGGGACTGGGGAATCTGTGTCCCTAGTCCCTTTCTCTGTCTTAAAGGAGAGATGTCAGAGGTCTGTTAAGACCCCTGATATCTCACCAAAGCCCCGCCAACAAGGCCTATTTAAAAAAAAATGAAAAAAAAAAAAATTGTAATAACTTAAAAAATAAAATGTAAATCAAAGAAAAACACATTGACAATCCACTACCCCCCCCCCCTTTTAAAAACAAAATAATAAAAATCACTGTATAAAAAAAAGTCACATGACATTAAAAAAAGTATCGGTACTTGTACTCGGTCTCAAAGTGGTATCGGGACAACCCTAGTGTGTACAAGGCATTACTGTGCTCGCCCGTAGGTCTATCAATTTGGTCGGACCCTTGCAAAATTCTTAGTGCTTTCAGGTTTGGGGAAGCATGTGACCTTCTCCCAAAGTGCAATGAAGAGGTTGGGGATATCAACTCTGTGTAATCTTTACTGCTATCAAACATGGAAGTTGCACAATGTATGGGCTTGCAGTTACAAATGAGTTAAGGAGCTGTGGGGGAGCATTATAAACGCCAGCATGTGATTGGTAGGCAAGCTCTCTAGAGATGATATCGCTATGCCCTGTATGGGCCAGTTGATACACTCAAGGTATTTATTTATTAGGCCAAGGCTGTGAGACAGTAAGAAACACTTTGATATGTCATTGTGCATAGTGATTTATCCTATACACAACATATACTAAAATTCACATGTTTTTTCAAATTGGATTGGTTTAGAAAGATGTGTTTTAATCTTTTGTGTAAAAAAAAAAAAAAAAAAAAATACCCTTTTGGTGATTATAAAGGCTCCATAGTAATATGTGTGTGTTTTTTTTTTTTTTTTTTTTTTTTTATATATATATATATGTTATACTTGCCTCCTCTGTGCAGTTGGATTTGCACAGAGCAGCCGTGATCCTCCTTTTCTTGGGTCCCTCTTTGCTGCTCCTAGCCCCCCTCTCCTTTTTTTAAAGGGGGGGGTTTTAAACCCTCCTATTTTTATAACCCTCCCGGCGGTGACCAGCGGCCTCCTATGCATATGGGGATGCTGCTACAAACCGAAGTTTTTTTTTTTTTTTATCTTAATGCATTAAGATAAAACCTTCCTTTGAGGCCAGGTTCACACCTATGCGAATTGAGTGCGGCTTAAACCGCATCTAATTCGCAGGACATTTCAAAATACATTGTTTTCAATGAGGCTGGTTCACATATGTGCGATGCATCCGCACTGCGTATTGCCTCCAAACCGCGTGCGGTTTTTATGTCTTGCGGTGCGGTTCAGGTGCGAATTCAGTCCCATTATCTTCTATGGGTACGTAGCTGAATTCGCAGATGTGTTCATTTCTCTTCAGTATTTGTCTCATTCAGTTCAATACATTTCCCCCCTCCCCCTCCCCTCTCCCAGGTCTCCAAATTCGCACCTGATCTGCAACTAAAATGCAGTTGATCTGCAGAACACCTTATAGAGAAATTCGCAAAGACAACAGAGCTCCAAAACGCAACGCACTAGTGTGAACCTGGCCTTAAGCTTTGATAGTACACACTTGCTGAAGGGCAGTGACTCTGTACAGTTTTAGCCAAACTGGAGTTTGGCACACATGGGTTTGCTTTGTGACTGATCCCCTTTAGCCTAGGTTCACACTGCTGCGAATTCAAAATCGCGGTAAATCGATTTCGCGGCTGCGATTTTGCCGCGATTTTGCCCGCAATTTAATGTAAATCGCGGCCCGAAATCGCAAAAAGTAGTACAGGAACTACTTTTTGAAATCGCAGATGCGGCGTCTCACTGATTAGGACAGTGCCATTGCCGCCGATTTGAGATGCGATTTGACATGTCAAATCGCATCTCAAATCGTTCCAAATCGTACCCAGTGTGAACCAGGGCTTGCAGGAAGAACCAATTAAAACTGAGCAGAAGTTCTAAACCAGAAAGTGTTATGCCGCATACACACGGTCGGAATTTCCATCAACAAATGTTCGATGAGAGCTTGTTGTCAGAAATTTAGACCGCGTGTATGCTCCATCGGACTTTTGCTGTCGCAATTTCTGACAACAAAAATTTGAGAGCTGTGTTTTGTTTTTTTGTGTACATGTCTGACATCTATTCTTATTTTAGAATCAGCCGGTATTTCATTAAAGCGGGAGTTCACCCATTTAAAAAAAAAAAAAAAATCTCCCCTTAGCTTCCTGCTCGTTCGGTCTAGGGGAATCGGCTATTTATATTAAAATAGGTGCAGTACTTACCCGTTTTCGAGCTGCATCTTCTTCCGTCGCTTCCGGGTATGGGTCTTCGGGAGCCGGCGTTCCTTCTTGAGTGACAGCCTTCCGAGAGGCTTCCGACGGTCGCATCCATCGCGTCACTCGTAGCCGAAAGAAGCCGAACGTCGGTGCGGCTCTATACTGCGCCTGCGCACCGACGTTCGGCTTCTTTCGGAAAATCGTGACGCGATGGATGCGACCGTCGGAAGCCTCTCGGAAACCTGTCAATCAAGAAGGACCGCCCATTCCCGAAGCCCATACCCGGAAGCGACGGAGAGGATGCGTCTCGTAAACGGGTAAGTACTGCACATATTTTTAAATAAATTGCCGATTCCCCTAGTAATAACGAGCAGGAAGCGAAGGGGGAAAAGTGCCCTCTAAGGGTGAACCCCCGCTTTAAATTGTGGAACTGTAGTGGTGTTTTATTTTTTATTTTTTTTACTTCAAATTCCTTTAAAACCTAGGTTCGCATTGAAGCGACTTGACATGCCAAATAGGCGATTGCCGAAAATTGGCTCCGTCAGCATCAGTGCAACGCTGCACTGATTCCTACAAGTATCTGTACTACTTTTACCGTGTGGTGTTGTGTGGTGTGTGTGGTGTTGTGTTTTTTTTTTTTTTACATTTGTGTAGGAATCCGCACAAATGTCTCTGAAATCGCCCCTGAAGTCGGAATGACATGCGGGTATGAAATCGTGCAAGTTAATCTGTCCCGCTGTCAGTGTGAACCTAGGCTGTTTTATTTGTAACAATAGTGTCTAATGTGACTCTTTTATTGTGCTTTGGTTTCATATTATTCCTATTGAAATATAAAGTCTGCTGATATGATGCTCCTGACTTTGATGTCTGGATCCACCCAGATGCCTGGACCGGCAGCTAGCTCAGCCTCTCAGCGAGCTGCTAAGAAGAGACTGAGCCAATCGCTCCCGCACCCTCCACAGACCAGCGCTCCAGTGTTGTGTTTTTTTTTTATTTACATTTTTTTTTTTTTTTCTTACAGGTGAAAACTTTATCTCAGGATGGCTCTTTGCAAGGAGCCAATAAGCTTCTAAACGGTACTGAAGAGATTCCAAATAAAGAAGTCTTTGTTTCTGGGGTGAAAATTTTCTATGGCTCTCAGACTGGTACTGCTAAGGTGAGCTAGGCAAATAAAATGATGTGCTTTGTTTTATTTTTCAACTTGTATATGCAATTACCTAGACAGGTTACGTTTTTGTTGTGTTTTTTTTTTTTTTTTTTTGTACTCGTGCGGGCTCATGAACACAGGACTTTTTTACAGCTGCTGTTAGGGGCATTTGATTATTTATTTATTTATATATATATATATATATATATATATATATATATATATATATATATATATATATATATATATATATATATTTTTCTAACTGCCCCTAAAAAGCCCCTCTGTTAGCCTATGTGCCCATGCACACACATAAACGGTCAGAGGTGTTAGGAAGCATAAGCGTTTAGTGGCAGTATAAAAAATTGCCAGCATGTGCTTCCATGAGCTGTAAAAATTAATGCAGCTTAACACATTAAGCCACGTTTAGTCGTGTTGGACGATTTTAGCCTCTTTTACATAATGGGGATTTGTTTTTATAAAAAAATGTCCAAAAGCTAACACTGATGTAGCGCTGGTGTTTTTAAAACATCCTGCGTGCATGGTGCCCTTCCTGTCTATCTGGATTTAGTATACTTTTACTGATGTGCTTTGCTACAAGTTAAAAGGTATGTGTTTTTAGCTAATTGCAATATGTGTACATAAAGATTTTCCCACAAGTGTGGTTATTACTCCATGGCTGCCATTAAACGGAACAATCTCAACCCAGTGGTCTTTATGCTACTTGAATTGAGAAAAAGAAAAATGCGCTAGGAATCATCCACTAAGGTGGCAGACAATTCTATACGTATTAATAACATTGAATGGTAACATGTAGTAATCTCATATGGTGCTCATGCTCAATAGATATCTCCTATGGACTGGTGCTCAGACTGGGTGCCCTACATATATGTGAATTCACCGCAAAATATGGACCAACTATCTCTAGTGTGGTCTAGTAAGCATGTGGGGACACCCCGAACTCAGGTCATTAGGGTGACTTCTTATTGGTAGAGATGAACCTCCATAAGGGATGGATGGGATCTTATCGGACGTCTGTGCACTCTTTGTTAGAGGTAACCTTCTCTCCCGGCGGTGACCAGCGGCCTGTTCCCGGGACTGTCTCTCTGGTAAGTGTGGGTCGGTTTCTTTATCGTACATCACGGGACACAGAGCAGCATATTCATTACTATGTGGGTTATATGGAGTACCTTCAGGTGTTGACACTGGCAATCTCAAACAGGAAATGCCCCTCCCTATATAACCCCCTCCCATAGGAGGAGTACCTCAGTTTTTACGCCAGTGTCTTAGGTGTTAGTCATGGTTTAGCTTGCCTCCGCATCCTTGGGATTAGGTGAGCTACCGGTTCTGTCCAAAAAAGCCTGAGCGCTAAAGTGGTCAGTAACCGGACCCCAAACCCTTGGGGTATAGCCCATAATGCTTTCTTTTTAAGAGAGCTGGACCCTGGGCCCAGAACTTAGAAAACCTTTGGGGCGCCTAATGTTTTCTGTTTGCCAGGGTGCTGTATGGGTCCAGGACAGTGGATCCTTCATGGAAGAAGAAGGTTCCCAGGGCCTGAAGGTCTAGACATCCCCACGGAGATGGGGGAAGATTGGGCCTCTTGCTTGGCAAAGTCCTGCGGCATGGAGCAGGTAAGTAAGGGGAAAAACTTGCGGAACTTGGCTCTTAGCAAGTTTTTTCTGGGAGGTCACAGGGGACATGCCTAAGGTTATGCATTGCATCTGGCAAACCAGTCACATATCATGAAGATAGGATGGCTCTATATGTTATCATTCCCCATAAAAAGTGACCTCCCTGGTAGTGTTGGAAAAGCTGTGAGTGGGGCCTTTTGTGTACAAATGTATGTGTTGTGTCAGAGAGCTATGCTTACCTGCAAGCCTCCAGGCGATGCTCTATCCAGTCCTCTTCCTCATGCCTGCAAGGCAGGCAAAAAACGCTGACCTCCTCGTGTGTTCCAGGCCTGCGGCTGCAGGAACAGAGAGGCCCTTCCTCCCAACCCCCCCCCCCCCCTCGGCGGGCGCGCGCGCGGTGCGCGTGCACGTGTTATAGGCGCATTTGGCGCCGTTTTAGCTGAGGGGGAAGGGCGGGTCAGTGGTTTAAGGAAGGGGCGGCCCTTCCTTAGTGCCACAGCTCATTCAATACTTTGGCTTGAGGGAGGAAGGACTGGAGTGAAGCACGGGGCGCTGAGGACACACAGTGGCCAGAAAGAATACTACAGTCTTCAGAAGATTGTGGTTTAGCCTAGGAATAGGCTGTTTTTTCTTTTCCATCTCATAGTCTTTTCTTTGGCAATACTACTCAGGGGGATAGAATGTTTTTTCTTGCCTAGATTGAAAAAAAAAAAAAAAAAAAGAAGAAAAGTTTTTTTCTTTTGAAAAAAAAAAAAAAAAAAAAAAGTGTCATCTGGGGTAGAGGAAACATTTTTTATTCCCCAAACAGGTGTTTGGGCATTTAACTATTTATAAGTCCCAGGTACCAATAAGTAGCAGGTGTGCCTCGGTATTGTACCATGGCATCAAAGAACAAGCCAGAGGGTACAAAAGGTGGGGATTCCCCCACAGAGTCTGAGGTCTCGGACAGAGCTATGCCGCTGCTTTCCCCACAGGGAGCCTTTGGGCCATCGGGATCTGGGGCTGGAGCTGACGCGAGTCAACCCAACCCTAAGATGGTCACGGAGGAGGTGTTGCTCACCTCTTTAAATGAGATGCGGAGAAGCATGGGAGAAATGATAGCCGCAGCTATGCGGGGTAGTAAGCGGAATAGATCTCCGTCACCCGTGCGCGGACCCTCGGAAGAGGAGGTCCTTTCCTCTGGGGAATTGGACGACCTCTTGGACAAAGACCAAGTAGGTTCAGGGATCGAAGATCCGGATACAGAGGAGTCTGGGGCAGTCTCCCTGAGGGAGAGCTGGTGGATTCAAGGCTTGACGGACTTGGTCCATAAGGCATTCAACCTGCCTGTACCAGATCTCCAGGTATCGACGATTTCAGCTTTGGGCTCACTGAGGGCGCCTCAAAGCAGTGCTGTGTTTCCGATCCATCCTCTATTGGAGGGAGTCTTGTTCCAAGAGTGGAACAAACCAGACAAGGTGTTCTTACCACCTAAGAAATTTTCTGTCTTATATCCTATGGAAGAAAAGTTTTCCAAGAGATGGGCTTCTCCTGCAGTAGACGCAGCCATCTCATGTGTTAACAAATCGTTAACATGCCCTGTAGAGAACGTACAGGTTTTCAAAGATCCAGTTGATAAGCGCTTGGAAGCACTACTTAAGAACTCCTTCACTTCTGCAGGGGCAGTAGTACAGCCAGCCGTGGCTGCGATTGGAGTCGCTCAAGCTTTATCAGATCAATTTAAGCAAATGCTTGAACTTATTCCTGCCGAGCAGGCAGAAGAGTTTTCGGATGTCCCTAAGGCCATATGTTTTACGGTAGACGCAATCAAGGATTCCATCCAGCAAGCGTCACGTTTATCGTTATCCCTTATCCATATGAGAAGACTCTTATGGTTGAAAAGCTGGGAGGCTGAGCCCCCATGCAAGAAGCTCCTGGTAGGGTTCCCCTTCCATGGAGGACGGCTCTTCGGAGAGGACCTAGATAAATACATTCAGACCATTTCAAGCGGCAAGAGTACACTCTTGCCAACTAAGAAGAAGGTTCAGGGGCCTGCGTTTAAACGACAGTCCTCCCCTGGGCAGGGGCCCTCTAATGCCAAGCAGTATCGACGGCCTCCTGCAAGAGCAAACTTCGGCTTCAACAGCAGATCAGAAGGACAGGCTGTTAGAGGCAAGAGGCAGTGGTTTCGCAAGCCAGCAAAACCAGCCCCCAAGTCTACCTCATGAAGGGGCGCCCCCACCCACGAAGGTGGGGGGAAGGCTGCGACTCTTTTCGGAGATTTGGGAAGCCAGCATTCCCGACGAGTGGGTACGGTCTTCCGTGGCCACAGGCTAAAAGCTAGAGTTCCTAAGGTTTCCTCCTCCTCATTTCCAGGAGTCGAGGATTCCAAACGATCTGGAGAAAGGAGCCGCGTTAAGATCGGCTCTAGATCATCTACTTTCCCAGGGAGTAATAGTAGAAGTACCAGTCCTGGAACAGGGGCTGGGTTTCTACTCCAACCTAATGGAGGCTACGGCCCCCCGGGTGTTCACGAAGGTTCTAGCTCCAATCCTAGCCAAGCTAAGGATCCAAGGGGTCACGATCCTAACATACCTGGACGACCTCCTAGTCATAGACCACTCGTCTCCCGGCTTGGAGCGAGCAGTGGCCCTCACGGTCCAATACCTCGAGAGGTTCGGCTGGGTCCTAAATCGAGAAAAGTCAGCATTCCAGCCCACAAGGCAGTTGGAATATCTCGGCATGAGATTAGACACAGAACAACAAAGGGTGTTCCTACCTCTGAGGAAGGTCAAAGCCATCAAGGAATTAATCCTACTGGTTCTAAGCAAGAAGGAACCGACTATTCGCCTATGTATGAGACTACTAGGCAAGATGGGGGCTACATTCGAGGCGGTGCCATACGCCCAGAGCCACACTCGCATCCTGCAGGCAGCCATCCTGTCAGCATGGAGCAGAAGGCCACAGGCCTTGGATATCCCGTTGCCACTCTCATCAAGAGTCCGGCAAAGTCTGTGTTGGTGGTTAGACCATCAGAATCTACTGAAGGGAAAGTCTTTCAACCCAGTGGCTTGGAAGATAGTGACCACAGACGCCAGCCTGACGGGCTGGGGAGCGATTGTGGATGGTTCCACTCGCCAAGGTATTTGGGCAAGGCCAGAGAAGCTTTTACCCATCAACATCTTGGAGCTCAGAGCGGTTCGACTAGCCTTCAGGGCTTGGACGTCGAAATTGCAGGGGTTCCCGGTGAGAGTTCAATCAGACAATGCCACGGCAGTGGCATACATAAATCACCAAGGGGGAACCAGGAGTCAGGCCGCTCAGAGAGAAGTGAGCTTGATTCTCCTAGGGGCAGAGGCTCATGTGCCCTGCATATCGGCAATATTCATTCCCGGAGTGGACAACTTTCAGGCGGACTTCTTAAGCCGCCAGACTCTATTGCCGGGGGAATGGTCTCTGCATCCACAAACCTTTCAAGCACTCTGCCAAAAATGGGGAGTGCCGGACGTGGATATCATGGCATCGAGACTCAACAAGAAGCTAGACAGGTTCATGTCCCGCTCAAGGGATCCGATGGCCTGCGGAACCGATGCTCTGGTTTGCCCTTGGCATCAGTTCAAACTTCTTTATGCGTTTCCCCCGCTCCAGTTACTACCCCGCCTGCTGCGCAGGATCCGGGTGGAGCACATACCAGTCATCCTGGTAGCTCCAGCATGGCCCAGAAGGGCATGGTACTCACTAATCTTAAGGATGGTAGTGGGAGACCCTTGGACTCTTCCTCTACGGCCAGACCTGCTATCGCAAGGTCCGATCCTCCACCCTGCCTTACGGCATCTAAATTTGACGGCCTGGAAGCTGAATCCCTGATTCTCAGGGGTAGAGGTCTGTCTCAGAAAGTAATCTCTACCCTAATCAGAGCCAGGAAACCGGTCTCTAGGGTGATTTATTACAGGGTCTGGAAGGCCTATGTAGGCTGGTGTGAGTCCAAGCGATGGCTTTCTCGCAAATTCACCATTGATAGAGTTTTAAGTTTTCTCCAGCTAGGAGTGGATAAAGGATTGGCATTAAGCACAATCAAAGGACAGATTTCTGCTCTGTCAGTGTGGTTTCAGCGGCCGCTGGCCACCCACTCGCTGGTTAAGACCTTCCTTCAAGGGGTCTTACGTATTAAACCTCCAGTTAAATCCCCGCTTTGCCCGTGGGATTTAAACCTTGTTCTGTCAAGTTTACAGAAACAACCGTTTGAGCCGTTGGCTGAAATTCCTTTGGTTTTACTGACAAGGAAGTTAGTATTTTTGGTCGCCATAGTTTCCGCAAGAAGAGTATCGGAACTGGCGGCCTTATCCTGTAAGGAACCATATCTTATTTTTCACAAGGACAGGGTCGTTCTCCGCCCTCATCCTTCCTTCCTACCGAAGGTTATATCCAGTTTTCATTTGAACCAGGATTTGGTATTGCCATCCTTCTTCCCTAAACCTACTTCCAGAAAGGAAGGGTTGCTGCATACCTTGGATATCGTCAGGGCCATAAAGGCCTATCTTAAAGCTACAAAGAAGATCCGGAAAACAGATGTGCTGTTCATATTACCGGATGGGCCCAAGAAGGGGCAGGCAGCTGCAAAGTCCACCATTTCTAGGTGGATTAAGCAATTAATCACTCAGGCCTACGGCTTGAAAGGGTTGCCTCCTCCAGTATCATTAAAGGCTCATTCTACTAGGGCCATGGGCGCCTCCTGGGCAGCGCATCACCAGATCTCTATGGCTCAAGTTTGCAAGGCGGCAACCTGGTCTTCTGTCCACACGTTTACAAAATTCTACCAATTGGACGTAAGAAGGAATACTGATACAGCCTTTGGGCAGGCAGTGCTGCAGGCTGCAGTTTGAGACCCTCGGATTCCGGGGGCTCCTCTTTTTTGAGTTAAATTTAAAATTTAAGATTATTTTTCTCAACTAAGTTGGATTTATTATGATTTGAGTATTTCTCTAAATTAAATCCTTTTGTCTTGGAGATGTTCTCCCTCCCCTCATTGTGAGCATTGCTTTGGGACATCCCACATAGTAATGAATATGCTGCTCTGTGTCCCGTGATGTACGATAAAGAAAAAGGGATTTTTAATACAGCTTACCTGTAAAATCCTTTTCTTGGAGTACATCACGGGACACAGAGCTCCCACCCCTCTTTTTGGGGACCATTTTGGGAGGCATACTGCTTGCTACAAAACTGAGGTACTCCTCCTATGGGAGGGGGTTATATAGGGAGGGGCATTTCCTGTTTGAGATTGCCAGTGTCAACACCTGAAGGTACTCCATATAACCCACATAGTAATGAATATGCTGCTCTGTGTCCCGTGATGTACTCCAAGAAAAGGATTTTACAGGTAAGCTGTATTAAAAATCCCTTTTTTCCCAGTATCTCGGTCAGTGTCTCTCCGGTAAGACTCTCCAATAAATCTTGGTCGGTCTCTTTTGTCACAGAAGCCGCTACAACCCGCAGAAGCCTCCACAACCCGCAGAAGCCTCCACCTAAGACCTGAGTTCGGGGTGTCCCCACATGCTTACTAGACCACACTGGTCCATATTTTGTGGTGAGTGCACATCTATGTGGGGCACCCAGTCTGAGCACCAGTCCATAGGAGATATCTATTGAGCACCATATGAGATTACATGTTACCATTCAATGTTAATACGTATACAATTGTCTGCCAGTTTTATTTAAATACCTTTTTAGTGAATGATTTGTTTTTATTTTTCTTTAATTCATATTGCTCTGTTGGTACTTGGCACATTCATTTTGCAGCTAATATCGGTTACTATAGGTATATTCATATCCATATGCGGTTTATGCTACATGATTGGTCTTTTTTCTCTGAGAAGATGGGATTCAGGTGTTGTGACCGTTCTAGATCTAATAACTCCTCATTATTGAACCCAAAACTAAAAAAAAAAATTATATATATATATATATATATATATATATATATATATATATATATATATATATATATATATATTGCAGCTTACCAGTCATTAGATGTGGAGGCGTGTGTGTGTGTGTGTGTGTGTGTGTGTGTGTGTGTGTGTTTTTTTTTTTTCCCCCCTCTTTCTGTTTTTTTTTTCTTTTCTTCTAGTAATCAGGTGACCCCCTCCACTCTATATGAAGGGGCACCTTTGGACAGCAGCATTGTTAATTTGGGGGAGAGGGGTGCTAGATGTGCTAGCAGATATAGATGCACTAACAAATTAATGCTGCGTAAGCAGTTATAGCAAGAGTTTTTTTGTTCTTTTGGAGTAAAGGATTTACATAAATGAAAGCTGACCATTGTAACAACACCTGTCGGTGGTAAATGGTTTGTCTCATCCCTGGAACTGCTACATCTGTAGGGGCAGCTTGTTCTTTTAAAAAACAGACTTGCTGATGGGATCACCAGGTTAAATAAAAGAAAAGGGGCCTAAAAAAAAAATAAAAAAATACAGCCATCACATCTAAGAATTGGTAAGCTGCAGTATGTTTGCTTTAACCACTTAACCCCCGGGACCATATTGCTGCCCAAAGACCAGAGCACTTTTTGCGATTCGGCACTGCGTCGCTTTAACTGACAATTGCGCGGTCGTGCAACGTTGCTCCCAAACAAAATTGGCGTCCTTTTTCCCCCACAAATAGAGCATTTTTTGGTGGTATTTGCTCACCTCTGGAGTTTTTAGTTTTTGCGCTATAAACAAAAATAGAGCGACAATTTTGAATTTTTTTTAATTTTTTTTGCGATAAAAAAAACCCCCCCCCCCCCCAAAAATATATAAAAAAAAAAAGTTTTCCTTAGTTTAGGCCGATACGTATTCTCCTACATATTTTTCAAAAAAAAAAACGCAATGATAGTTTATTGATTGGTTTGCGCAAAAGTTATAGCGTTTACAAAATAGGGGGTATTTTTATGGCATTTTTATTAATATTTTTTTTTTTTACTAGTAATGGCGGCAAACAGTGATTTTTTTTTTTTTTATTTTTTTTTTTTCTCGGTACTGCGACATTTTGGTGGACACTTTTGACACATTTTTGGGACCATTGGCATTTTTATAGTGATCAGTGCTATAAAAATGCATTGGATTACTATAAAAATGCCACTGGCAGTGAAGGGGTTAAGTATGTCCCTGGGTGTGTTTTAACTGTAGGGGGGGGGGGGGGGGTGGCCTCACTAGGGGAAATCACTGATCTTCTGTTCATACATTGTATGAACCGAAGATCAGCATTTCTCCCCCTGACAGGACCGGGATGATGGTGGGCGGTCGGCAAGCAGTTAATCTACCCATTTGTGGATAACCTTGGTAAAATTACTAAAATTCAGACTTCTGATCTCCTTCATTAGTGTGTGCTGGATGGAAGTGCTTTGTCAAGATTGGTACAATGCAAACACAAGTAAACTGTTTGTTTGCTTTTCTTTCTAAAAAGGAACATTCCAACCAAATACCTGTTGAACATAAAAGGGGGAAAAAAAGTTAATCTATCTGGTGTTGGTTGTTCCATTTTACAAAGATAGTTGGACCATTACATATTTTTTTCTTTTTGGCTGTTTTTATCCTGTCCTTTCTTTACTTTTTTCTTTCTCAGATTTTTCATGCTCTCTGTGCCCCCATTGGGGAGATTCACCCTTTGTTGATTCGAATTGTGTTTGTAACTGTACTGTCTTTTTTTTTTTTTTCGTAAAACACTGTGCGGACTGTTGGCACTATATAAATCCTGTATTATAATATCCCAAATTTTGGATTGTGCCAAGAACCGTAGTTTTTCTGACTCTAGTTGTGATAGTGACTGTTCCTTTCTGAGACCTCTGTACCTGACCTGAATATACACTAAATTACCAAATGTATTTGGGAGCCTGCCTTTACATGCACATGAGCTTTAATGGCATCCCAGTCTTAGTCCGTAGGTTCAATATTGAGTTGGCCCTCCCTTAGCAGCTATAACAGCTTCAACTCTTCTGTGAAGTCTGTCCAGGTTTAGGAGTGTGTCTATGGGAATGTTTGACCATTCTTCCAGAAGAGCATTTGTGAGGTCAGGCGCTGATGTGGACAAGAAGGCCTGGCTTGCAGTCTCCACTCTAATTCATCCCAAAGGTGTTCTATTGTGTTTAGGTCAGGACTCTGTGCAGGCCAGTTGTGTTCCTCCACCCCCAACTCGCTCATCCATGTCTTTTAAGGACCTTGCTTTGTGCACTCGTGTCGTGTTAGAATAGGAATAGGCCGTCCCCCAAACTGTTCCCATAGAGTTGGGAGCATGAAATTGTCCAGAATGTCTTGGTATGCTGTAGCCTTGAGAGTTCCCTTCACTGGAACAAAGGGGCCAAGTCCAACCCCTGAAATACAACCCCACACCATAACCCCCCCTTCACCAAATGATTTGGACAAGTGCACAAAGTAAGGTCCATAAAGACATGGATGAGTGAGTTTGGGGTGGAGGAACTTGACTGTCCTGACCTCAACCTGATGGAACACCTTTTGGGATGAATTGGAGCAGAGACTTCTTGTCCACAATGTGTGATCTCACAAATGCATTTCTGGAAGAATGGTCAAACATTCCCATAGACATACTCCTAAACCTTGTGGACAGCCTTCCCAGAAGAGTTGAAGCTGTTCTAGCTGCAAAGTGTGGGTCAACTCAATATTGAACTCTATGGACTAAGACGCCATTAAAGTTCATGTACGTGTTAAGGCAGGCGTCCCAATACTTTTGGTAATCTAGTGCAGCAGAGACATTCACATAGGACAAACACTTGGAATCCTCAAATGTCTTTATTCTATGCAGACCACGGGGGCACTATAATAAGATACAGTAGATATGTATAGAAGTGTTTTTGGCAGCCAAAATGAGTATTGGCTTTCCCTGTCCCAATATATGCCTTGAAGGGGAGGAAGAAGCAGCTGACACACCAGAAAAAAAGCAAATTGCATCAGAATAAGGGCAAGGAAATTCAGAAAACGTGCAATACAAAAAATGGTTACAAGGTGGCAGCATAACTGCACTGTGCAAAAGTTTTAGGGCCAGATGCAGTTCCGTGTGCTTTTTCTGCACCGGAAACTGACTGCATTGTGTGAACTAGAGCCAACTAGAGTCATTGGAATACATGGAAAACACTGCATGCATTTTTTTAGTGAAGAAAAAATGCACACAAAACTGTACGGAATTGCGTCTGGTGTGTACTGGAACTTGGGCAGCTGTGATTTAAAAAATAAATAAAAAAATGCTATAAAAAAAATGCTTTCAGAAATAGAAGTGTTTAATAGTTTATTTTTATCGGTTAACAAAATGAAAAACGTAAGATATCCAAAGCAAATCAATATTGAATGTGACCACCACTTGTCTTCAAAATGGCATCAGTTCTTCTAGGTACACTCGCACTCAGTTTGTGATGGAACTCGGCAGGTAGGTTGTTACAAATATCTCGTAGAACTGACCACAGATCTTATGTGGATGTACACTGCCTCCAAATCCTTCTTTATCTTCATGTAATCCCAGACAGACTGTGTATGATGTAGAGATCAGGGCTTTGTGGGGGCCAAACCATCACTTCCAGGACTCTAAACTGAACCCAGTTTTTGCATCTCTTGGTAAAAAAAATTGCATTTGAAGGAAAGCTTTTGAGAGAAAAATGTAAGATGTCTTGGCTGACTTTGTTCTGAATATCTGAGTGTCATTTGTCTGGCTTGTTTACTGATCTTTAGGAGGAGTTGACCTGTAGAAGATGAGGTTCATGTACCAAGTAGGATCAGGTTGAATGCACAAGTAGGATCAGGTTGAATGCACAAGTAGGATCAGGTTGAATGCAGATCAAGAGTTCTGATTTTGCTAGCTTCTTACTGGAGTCTGGGTCAGTGACTTAGAATTCAAGGCATAAGATTTGCTTAACTTAAGTGGAAACTAGCATTTTTCTGAAAGACGTAAATGGCATCCTACGTATTTTTTATAATTTTTTTTATGCCAAAACATCTATTTATATTGTAAGTTGGATTCCGTCAAGTTTAAGCAGTTCCCCTTGCATTTCCCATTTTATTTATTTTTATTAATTTTAAATCTGAAAAATGTGAAAGCACAAGATAATTCACCATATAACATTTTGCGTTTTTCTTTTCATTTAGGGATTTGCTCATGTCCTTGCTGAGGATGTCGCACCTTTGGGGTTGCCTGTTGAGATTATAAATATGAAAGACTATGATGCAGATGATAATTTGGTAGAAGAGGTGAGTGCCCTAATGTATAATGGCTCATTTCAATTCTGTCAAATCTCTAGTTTTTGTGTCTCCTTTGTAAGGACTGTGCTTTCAGGGGCACTCGGCTAGAAATTGGTTTCAGATACTTCTGAGAACCTATGTGTCCAAGCACTAGCTTTGTAGCAAGATGAGGGACAACAACAAGGATATAAGTGATGTCGGACAACACATTAACCTGTGGTAGAAACGCATTACTACACAACTGCTACAGGGACACTGCTTTCAGCTGTGAAATCAACTCTGAAGTTGGGTCTGTTGACTCTTGTTGTTGGGCCTGTTGTCAGTTTGGTTTGCCTTGTTGTTGCCCACCCTTCTCATTCATTGCTTTAGGACTTTCCAGGGTCTGTTGATGCCTGTGTACTGCACTGTACGATTTTAAGATAAATGGAATTTTGACTTGTAAGTTTCATATGCTGGAGTACAGAACACAGTGCACCCTCCATTCTATTCCTTGGTTGCTCTGAACTGGATGCTACGAAATTCAGGACTCATGGAGTGGTGCAGGTTTATAGGGGACCCATCGTCAAAAGCTTCAGTGTCAGTCTATCTCTTGAAATGTACTCCAAGATTTTGAATTTACAAGTCCTCCTGCCCCCCCCCCTTTTTCGTTTGTTTGTTTGAGTGCATATATCTTTAAAGGTGCAATGGTCACAAGCGGGGATGGACTGGCCATTGGGACTACAGGGAGTTTCCTGGTGGGCCGATGGCTCAGTGGGCCGGCTTCAGTGACAGCGGACCGCCGCCCCCCCTCCGCTCCTCTCTCTCCCTTCCCACCGCACTCCCCTCCTCTCCCTTCCCGCAGCGTTCACCTTGGGGGAACAAAGAAGCAGGGGGAGGAGCAGGGACGACGACAGAGGAGTATGGGGGAGGGGACAGACAGCCGACTCAACCGATATGGCCTGGGAGTTTCTCACTTCTGCCTAATCTTGTCCCATAAGGGGTGGCACCGGTATGGTTCTTTGCCCCGGGTTAAATAATGTCTAACTTCCCCACTGGTACTGCCTATAAGAGTACCAGTACCAGCCGTTCTACTCTAATAAAGTAGAGCCGCTAGTGAAGGGGGAGTTGTCTGGCAGCCATGGGAGAGACCTGTCAAAGTGGGCCAGTCTGAATGGATGAAGTCCAGGGCCAAATTTTTGTCCCAGTCTAGCCCTAGTCACAAGGCAAGTATGGGGGCTACGATGACTGTTATCCTCTGAAAATGAGTTGTCTGTGGTGTTTTCTCATTTTTTATTTTTTTCTATTAATGTTTTGTGTCAAGAACCGTCATTCACTAAATGAAAGTTGAAGACATTTCAGAATTTAGTTCTACACTTGTTGTGGGGCAGGGTCTCTGGGTATTGAAGCTTACACATCAGCACTGCATGTGGTCAAGTAGCCTTTTGCAGGACTTTGTTTTTGTTTTCTATATTTTGTATAGATATGCACAGCAAACTGTGCTAATATTGTAAAGTTTTTTTTTTGCCAGTGATGTGCATAATGTCTATGCTTGTGTAAACCATAGAAAACTTCTCAGATCTCAGGCTGATCATACAATTGAGAACTGCATAAAGTAGTTCGTAAATAACCCACCATGGTTTTTCACTGACAAAAAAAATGGCTCAGGAGGTTTGTGTTTTTTTTTTTTTTTTTTTTACCCAAGCACTGATTCTGCCTGAAATTTGTCCTTTATAAGTATTTTGTCTCCTCCATATAATTGTATATTTGCAACTAAGAAAGGGTTATATAATATGCTCACTTTTTTAGGATTTGGCTGTCACAAATTCAGCATTTAATGTACGTTACTTTGACACTTTACACTGCATTTTTGATGAGATGAAACATGAAGTTCAGTGTCCTTTTGAATCTGCTGACATGCTAAAATGTCATAAGCAGGATAACCTAGAAATTAAAAGCAAGTCGGCTATTGTGTCTTTGCCCTGCTGTCTGTTTTATAACAAGTGACTGACTGTCACTGTTTAATTTTTTTACGTTTTAGGAGGTATGTTGAACAGTATTAATTGACATCTACCTATGAAAGTGTTTTTTTTGTTTTTAGAAATGTATAAATAAATAAAATGCAATGCACTCCTACCTCCTGTTAAAAAGGCTTCTAAGGCTGAGTTCACACCTATGGGAATTGGATGCGGCTTATACCGCATCCAGTTCGCCGAACATTTTAAAATCTGTTCTTTCCAATGTGTCTGCTTCTCATATGTGCGTTGCATCCACTCTTCATATGGCCCAGAAAACGAGTCTGGTTTATAGGCATTGCAGTGCGAATTTCAGGCCCAATATAAGGCCCTTATAATAAGGCTTACCTGTAGGTAAAATGATTATCTCCTAACCATGTAAGGTTTAGGAGATATTCACCTTGCATGCAGCCGCTGATGTCAGCGGCGCATGCGCTCTGAAGGTTCGGTGGATGCTGTCGGACCTTGGCGGAACGGAGGACTCATGCGCGAGTGACATCACTGCGGGTCTAGCCACTCTGAGCCCCAGAACTGCAAACCTGGAAGTAACGCAGAGGGGAAAATGTCAGCTCCCTCGGTGGTGACCAGGATGCAATGCTGACGCTTTATTCTAAGGCAATTATTTAATAATGAGCCAGTATGCACCGCATACTAGCTCATTATGCCCTTTGCCTTATGTGTGTATGTGGTGTTTTTTTTCTGCAGTTATATAACGGCTTTAATTCACATCTCTATTAAACCAAATGCATCTTAAAGGGGTTTTCCACCCATTTTTTAAGTTTTTATTAAAAGTCAGCAGCTACAAAAAGTGTAGCTGCTGGCTTTTAATAAACTGACACTTGCCTGCTCCACGTTCCAGCGACGCGCCGGCCGGGGGGGTGGTGGGTGGGGGATAGAGGAGCGGAGCCCCGTCTTCATTGTCACTGTGGGCACCCGGCCGTGACGGCTTTCGGCTTCACGACCGGGCACCCACTGCCCATGCGCGAGCGGCCCGGCGCTGCGCTGTTTGATTGGACAGGCGATCGCCTAGGACCTGTCACGTGTCCTAGGCGATCGCCTACAGGGAGGGGCTGCCAAAAGGTGATATGACGTATCTCCTTTGCAGCCCCTCGGCGGAAGGAGGAAGTGGGACAGGAAGTCCCCTTCTCCTGAAGCCCCCACTCCCCCCCCAAAAAAAATTACATGCCAAATGTGGCATGTAAGGGGGCGAGGAGTGGGTTAAGCGGAGGTCAATTTTTAGGGTGGAACTCCTCTTTAACACTCGCATTTTGGATTGAGTTTTTGGATATCGAAAACTTTATGAAAAAAGTAAGGCCAGATCAACAGGTTTGAATTGATCAGTTACTGTATACGTGACAAAGCGGGT
Organism: Rana temporaria; assembly: GCF_905171775.1. Lineage (NCBI taxonomy): Eukaryota > Metazoa > Chordata > Amphibia > Anura > Ranidae > Rana > Rana temporaria. The sequence goes on along the minus strand of NC_053490.1, from coordinate 249,641,029 downwards.
GATTTTAGAAAAAAAATCTGCAGGTAATTGTACATCTGCTGTAGCCTCTAAAGTCTTGCAGTTCTTGCTGTAGTAAAACATTATTCTACTGTGGATCAAGTGATAATCCAAGGCTTGTTGCAGGAGTTGGACAATTGGTGTAGTGTAAGATATTGGGGGTTCTTAACTGTTTTACAATTACAAACCCCTAATGGTGACATGGCAGAATCGGTTATATGCAGAGCACACCGCCATGCTGCCTGTGCTAGTAAGCACACACTTCATCTTGGTGAAATAATCCATCTTTAAGCCAAAAGGTTCACTCACCATGCATTCGGTCTGCCATTCATTCAATATCAAAACACCACCATCTTGTTCTCAGTTCGCCATCTCCGCCATCATCTGGCTGCTCAGCTAATCACAGCTTCTTTTATTCCCACAAACAGGAAGTGCTCACTGTGGCAGCTAATCACCTCCCCCATGGGAGTGGTCATCACAGGGTGTCCCCTCAACACAGCAAGCACCATATAAGGGCATCCCTCTAACAGGATGTCCTATACAATGAATACAATACATGAAATGAATACAATGCTGGCTAAAGTCTTATGGGCGTGTCTGGACAGGGAATGCATGTATGCCTTGTAGCAGGCAAAGCCATATTGCTTTTAAAACATGGACGCCCTCCCCGACTCCAAAAACGCTCACAAGCTCCCATATTACCGTTAATCGGAATCCGTTTTTTGCGCCATTCCATAGAATAACGCATATTCAGATTATACCATTATTGTAAGTGGAATGGAGGCTATCTACAGGTGTACGCTACAAATCCCAAACCATGCTGATCAGACACAGCAAAGACATGAGCGCACTTCTGCCTATAACCACTAATGTCCTTGCGGAGTGAGCATATCCCCTCCTCAACTGTCATCCGCGCTAATGCAGAGGGCCCCTCGCTGGCGGACATATCCCCACGCCGCAAACATCACACTCCAACCTCAAGACATTTTCTACTACCAGACGAGATTCAACCAGTTTCAGACTGCCCCAGTCAGCTTTTTTTAGAGCGGGTTGTGAAAGTACTAAACATTGGGTGACACTATGACAATACATTTTAAATACATCTTGAAATTTCCACAACAATGGATTGCCCAGTTTATCCCAATACCCCTGCTGAAATCATCATCATCAATCATGCATCAGTAATCGTCGTTGTCCATAGATCTAGCTAGTAACAGAACAGCAGGAGAAAAAATCCACAAAAAAAATAAATTTCGTACTCTCGTAAATGACTGCAGCTGTCCCCTGCCGCCTCTAAGACAGAATTGAGCGATTTGAAAGACCTCTGATCGCTCAGTTCTAATTCTTCAGTCTGTGAGAGCTGGTGACTGTCAGTCACTGTTGCTTTGCTTTGGCCATCAAGCTCTCACTGAGAGGCTAAGCCAGCTACTGGTCTAGGCATCTGGGTGGATCCAGACTGTAAAGTCAGGATCTTTCCTGAGCCTTCACTGGCTGAGTGAAAACTGGTTACAGGAGTGCAGAACAGACTGCACTCCTGTGATCCACAGGAGAAGCATAGCCAAAATGGCTTTTGGCTGTACTTGTAAGGATTTCAATAACATGGCATAGCATGTATTCTACAAGCTAGCTACAGCTAGTGAGAATTTTGCGTGTGTGTGTTTGCAATCAAGCCATATATTTAAGGTACTTTTCACAAAGTTACAGTCATGTCAATGAGTTGCACTAGTCCAAACTGTATTTTGTATTTTTAGGGTGTGGAAGCCCATTCAAAAAAATCACCTTGCTCACTTGTTGGCAGCACTGCTGCTGCTCCTCTTACCTGTACTTTTTGACTCATCCAGTTTTCCTGAAACATTTGGCTCTCTAGCCTTTAGTCGCAGTGCCCTGCTGCACAGCCCACCCCTGGCCTAAAAGATTGGGGTTCTCCTGACACCCCTCTGATAGTAGCTGACCTGACTCCTGGAACGGAGACCTGCTGGGTCCTCTAACTCCCTTAATGAGACCTCTGTCTCTTGGCTGGGGCCCCCTGACCCTGGGTGAGATCTTCCATCTCCCACACTAACGGTCTCTACACTGAAAAAGCTCTGAGCAATTCTCAGACCGGAGTATATATGTCAGCCAGGTTGCAGGCATCTAGCAAAACCTGGACACAGGATTGACGATGATAGCTCTGAAACTCGCATTAACCCTAAGCCCAGGTTTACATTGAAGCATTTTGCATGCCAAACCGGCGGCGCAGCCTTTGTGGCACCTCACCCGTTCACAAAAGTAGTTCCTGCACTACTTTTGGTGACTTTGTGGGGGGGAGGGGGGCGGGTGGAGATTTGTATAGACATTTGTGCATGCACCTGCACAGATGTCTTTCAAATCACCCCTGAAGTCAGACTGCATTGCCGGGTTGAAATCGTGTTCAGCTTAAAGCGGAGTTCCCCCCAAAAGTGGAACTTCTGCTTTAAATCCTCCTCACCCCCTTACATGCCACATTTGGCATGTAACTTTTTTTTTTTTTTTTTTTTGGGGGGGTGGAGTGGGTCTTCCTTTCCCACTTCTTCTGCCCAGGGACTGCCTTGGCGACTGCTCTTCTCGCCTTGGGCGGCTCCTCTCCTGGGTCCCAGGAGATCACCTGTCCACTCAAAGAAGCGCAGCGCGACTCGCGCAATGCACAGTGAGTGCCCAGTCGTGAAGGCCGGGTACCCACTCTATGAATGGAGGCGCCGGCCAAAGAGGGGGGAGAGGAGTGGAGTTTCGGGCAGCTGCGTCACTGGACCGTGGAGCAGGTAAGTGTTTATTAAAAGTCGGCAGCTACACTTTTTGTAGCTGCTGACTTTTAATAAACACTAAAAGGCTGGAATTCCCCTTTAACTCTCCGAGTTCTAACCCACGCCAATGTGAAACATAGGCCAAATGCGAATCTTGTGTCATGCTTTTTTATATTCTTGGTGACAGAGCCTCCCTCTGACACACTATCTATAAAAAACAGATTAAAGCTTTTCAACTGTCCGGAGGCAAATTGATTTAGTTTTGCTTTTTGAATTTTTATGAACTGTTTTCCAAATGGCCAGCAGTGCTAGTAAATGAAATGGCAAATTGGCAATAACATTGTTTTCTGGCCTAAGGCAACGTTGTCTCTCTATAGAAGGCTTGTCCGTCGGTGGTTAAAAACTGCAATTGCTGATTACCTCTACTCTAGCAATCTTGTATGGGCTACAAATTGGGTATTGCAATAAAATACACCTTTTTGTTTAGTAATGAGCATACATGTTTTGTGCCCTCTGATATATTCTTTGGTCTTAAAGCTTGCAGGATTATTAATTGAAAAAATACTAAATGTGTGCATATGTGGTAATAGCAGCCATTCAGACTGCAGATATTTACAGTCGGCTCAGTTAAGCGATATGTGATTTGGTTGCCATTGATTACTGCTCTTTACTCTTGTGTCCTTTGCTTTTTACTTAGTGTTGGTAAAGGCTCAGGGTTTTTTTTACCTTTTTTTTATGCACAAAGGTAAACCTTCTGTGTGCTGCATCTGCAAGGCTGTTGTCTCACCTCTGCACCTGCGCATGCACCCACTATCACTGCATGTACAAGCCTCCCAAACCCCGCCGCCATGGTGCTTGTCTTATGTCCTTTCCCTTGTTCCAGGAAGCCTTGCTTAAGCATACCCTGCTTTCATTACCATGCCCACTTCCTCTGCCCTCAGCACAATAGAGCTGCAAAAGGGATGCTCCCATCACCAGACCTTTACATTGATTTCTTGTACCCCCTGCTCCCACTTGCTTTTTATGACTATGCCTGCATGCTCCCCTCTTCTTGGACATCTTGCCTAACTTCCATTACACCCTTGTTCTCACCACTGCACCTGACACCATCCTAACCTTGCTTGTATTAGATCGGGCAATTTTTTTGCTAGTGTTAATGTAAAGATTAAAATTTGTCTGGTCGAATTATGGCCATGTATAAAGCTACCATCTGATATCTGATGCGTATTGCTAAGAATGTTTGTGTGTTTGTGTAGATATAATTTTATTTTTATTTTGTTTCCCCTCTAGGTCCTGTGCTCCTTTTTTTTTTTTTTTTTTTTTAAGGGCACTTTTACCAGTCAGTGAGTTGGGGAAACCTTTCTATTAGCTTTAAGCTGGCTATACATGGTTCGGACTACACCGCTGTCAGAATACACAGATCTGTGCTGCAGCTGCTGATTGAGCTCACATATCGCATAACTGAGCTGACTGAAATGTATTTTAGTGTAGCGTGCAGTGCTTTTGATCAGTGCTTTTGAATTCAGTAGGTGACAGGCGCAGTGCAATGGCGAGTGGTGTTAAAGTTTTTAATATAGTCTGGGGATTAATGGTGGTAATGTATTCAGGAGATTAGCGTGTTAAAGTGCTTTGTATGGATTTTGAATTTCGTAAGTGACAGGAGCAGTGAAGCGGCGAGTTGTAGGTCTGTGGGAATCTGTTAAATGCCGAGGGGCACGGGGTAGAGGTGACAGAGATAGAACAGAGGACATAGTGGACATATGCCTCTAACAGGTGTCATGCGATGTGTTGTCAAAAACCTCTTCCTCTCCAGGCGTTGCTTCCAAAATATTCAGACATAACTTCATTATATGATGGTTTATTCTTCCAACGATTATGACAGCAAACAGACAGCTTATGCTTACATTGTTACGTTGTTACAGACATCATGGCAGGTAGGCATCACAAAGTTACAGAAGGAGGAAATAGATGTTAAGATGATTTGATCTTTCTTGCTTGGAAGAGGGTCCCATCCCTCCCCCCATCTCTCCTGTCGGGCCGGGAGACCCAGGAAATCCTAACTTGCTATGCTTACCACGTGTACATTTATACAGGTTTAACAGCTAACTAAGCACAATTGGCTCATTTCCAAACAAGGTCGCGATGAGCTCTAACGCTCGCTATGTATATTTAAGTAACATCTCCACCCATCTTCTTGACGTATGTTTTTAAGAATAGATATGGCTTACAACAGATGTAACTGACCTTGTTTGCCCTCAAAGCTACCATGTCTAAACCAAAATGACTCAGAGACCTTTATAACATAATATCAATACATTTAAAATCTAACAATTCCCCCTTAATGCACTGTAATTAATAAACAAAATAAGTGCATTCATCTTAAATAATAAAAGGTTTCTGATTCACTTTTTTTCCAAAACAAACAATACAATTTAACATTTCAGATATTGTACATAAACTTTTTCCAAAATTCTGCGATATTCCTGTGAAATATTTAACCATTTCATTCCTTTAAGAAATTATAAATTATTATATTATTAATTAATTTTTAATTTATTCTCCATCTAAATGATGTAATATTAAAATTTTTCTTCCTTTACCTTTATAAATTTTACTTCGTATAACTTCAACCATATCATATTACTATTTATCATAAAGAAGAAATAAATATATTTTTGATGTATCAAATTATATTACTCTATAATATCAATTAATAAATACAATGTTTTCATTTCTTTTGAAATTTCAATAACCAAATTTCTTCAGTATAAGTTTTTTATACATTATCCTAGACACTGAACAATTATAAACATAATACGTAATCTATTTGTTTGTGGATACATAAAAACATAACTTTCCCATTTTTGATTGTCATATTTTTATATATTCTATCTTTATAATATATTTATTTATCCATCTATTTAATTTATCTATCCATATAATTTATTTATCCATATAATTTATTTATCTATCCATGACCAGCAAGCAACTCTTTCTTTTATTTATTTTTCAATGTTCCATATTATTTAATTTAACAATAATTCTGTTTAGATATTTTAAAAAATCCGTTCTTCCACATAAGCCTGTATGTTTTTTAACTATATTAATACTTCAAATGTATACTTTGTTATACATTTTTGTAATAACAAACTATCCATCCAACTTTCCCAAGTTATGTGTTCTATAAAAATGAATACAAAATTAATTATTCTATGTGAAATAATAAATTTATGTGTATCAATATGTATTCTATAATATAAAAGATTAAGAAACCAAAATAACAACTATTTTTCCATATTTCAAAAAATTCAAAAATTCCTATATTAGAATTACATTCCAACTCCCCCTTACATAATGATAAATCGATCAATATGTCACTTTTGATGTAAGTCCATATGAATAAATCATTGAAGTTCATCCAAAAATGTTGATCCTTGATAACATAATCAAAAAATAATTTGAAAAAACTAGAAGTAATAACCAAAATAGAATTTTAGTTGTGCTTGTTTCATGGTCATGGAAGTATCCAAAAAATAAAATGACCTTTCCAATTGAAATCTGATATTTCAGTTGGCATTCCTATTGGAATCCGTGGTACCTTTAAATCTATAATTCCTAACCATAACTTTTGCTACTGGAATAAATTATGAAACATACTCATAAAAAGTAGAAATCTTATTCAAAACATAATTTCTGTTCAAATTAAGCAAAGGCCTAGCCATATTTTGTGAACAAACTTCTGAAATTCCTATACTTGTACTTTGTCCTATTCAACAGATTGAAAATAACTACATATGCTAATTTTAAAAAAAAACATAGAAGAACAGACATTCTTCATCCTGTCATTAACTCAAAAAAATGTAACCAATCCTTACATTAGAAAATGTATTAAAACCAAAAATACAACAGGTAAATAAGTCACTTAGTATTTACCTTTTCTTAAATATCTTACCCTATTTAGACTTTAAAATACTATTGTAGCATTCTATAATATTTGGGTACTAAAGATGATAAGAAACAATAACTTTATCAAATACTAAAATTGCATACATGTCCTTCATCACCTGTCCTATAAAAATGAAAAAAACATTATCTGATTCCATGGTTTGAAAACAACCCCAATGGAATGTGACAAAGTTCATAACTTAGCTTTCATTAAAAATATATTATTTTTTTCCTAGAATTACCTCAATTAATTTTATCAAAAATTAACTAAAAAGGAAAAAACATACTAGTATACTCCTTCAGCAGGTGAAAAAATCTAATATACTCAATCTACATAGACTGCAAATCTCTCAATACTTTATAGTATCAGATCACTCTTTGCCTTTTGAATTGCTCTATAAACATAATAAAACAATATTCAAGAAGTTTGATGACAAAATGCTCTAATAATGAGTAGTTCAAAATTTCTTTCATTAGCTTAAACAAAAAATCAATTAATCAATTTGTCAGTCAATCTGTCAGGTACCTGGATATGCAAAAATAAATATTTTCATTTAAAAATAACTCTATCCATTATTGTTGGAATCAATTATTTTTACAATGAATTTTATCTTCATTATCAGTCTGTACTGAGACAAAATTTTCATCGTCCCCCTTTTTATTCTGTGACTAATTATATTTTGTAAAAGTAATATTTTTATCATATTATTGTACTTTTCTTTACTATACTTTACTTTACTTATAATAGCTTTAATTTTGCAAAAGAAACATTTAGGTTGGGTATCCTAAATATCTTTTTTTTCAAAAAGAAACTTAAATCATGTTTAAGTATTTTTCCTTTTTAACCAACTTATACAGTATGGTTATTTGTAACCACATGCCCTGTCACTCTGACTGCTAAACAAACAAGTCTTAAGATCACTTTTTCAGTGTAGACAGATACTCAGAAAGTTTCATCTGTGCCTCCTGGATCCATTTAATAAAAGCACAAAAACCATCTCAATAAATATCCACTGAAAAATTGATAAAGTAACTTTTGCATGATTTACTTGCATAATTGTGGCTTATTACACTGCATAATTTTAGCTTCAACTGACCTTACTTTTTAACATCCAGTTGTCACTCAGACAAAAGCTTAATCAAAGTCTTGTGTTGACACCTCATGTTTAAAAATAACACCTTTAACAAATGGTGTAAAATCCACGTGTTTTTTTAAAACAATTACTTTAGTTAGTACTTAGTAATACCTTATTAAATATTTTTCCATCCATGAAACTTTATTTCAGATTTCTGAAAAAAGTTTAAACACTAACGTGTTCAGATCCATAGGGGAAAAAACCCTTGTCATGACTGACCATCTGCTTAGTAACTCGACCTCCATTTCTCTGTTAATGACACACTCTCAGAGAAAGATCTGTCACCGTCAGTCTTAGCTACCATTCACTATACAATTGTCAACCAATCTCTTTTTATCGTTTTTACAATTTTTAACCTTTTTTAAAAAATTTAAAACATATTTGGTTTGTACATCTGCTAAAAATCATGTACATAACATTATAATATGACTTTGATTATAGTAATGACAAAACATTGTTTAGGAGAAAATCTCATGAAACTTCACAGATTAGTTCCAGCCTAATGAACTGTGAATTTGCCATTTTCCTGAGAAAATTCCTCCAAACAAAATTCTCATTCTCATCTGAAATAGTCAATTATAAAAACTTTTAACAATAGTTTTTTCTTCTATTTTTGCTAATTTTGGATTGAACAAAACTTTCATATTTTAATATTTTTCCTGGGTAAACTTTAGTAATTTAGAACAATTTACCACTTTTAATTAAATAACCAAACCCAAGTTCGGAAACTTTTGTAAAAATTGCTCAATCCTTAACTTATTATTTTCTACAACCAAATCTGTAAGATTTTTGTTAAATACTAAAATCCTTGTTGTTTACCATTAACTGAATTTTATACAGTTATTACATAATTTTAATCAATAGTTTTTCCTTTAAACTTCTGCCCCTGTTTGTGCTTTAAATGACATGCAATAACACATTTCTGTTGTTTTTAGGCTAAAATATTCCCGAACATATATATGCAGCATTAAACTTAATTTCCTTATTAAAGAACTTCTTACACTCTGGTATTAATTAATTAATTACCCCACTACTGTTTACATGCCTGCATTGCATATATATATATATCAATTCCCGAATATTACTGAGATATACTTCTGAACCTTGAGATTAACCATCCCATGTTAACCCACTTATATAAAAAACATATTTACCCCTTGTTTAGAATGATTATCCTGTGTACACTTAAAAAAACAAGAGATGAAATGTCCTTTAACTTTGTCTTCTTAACTTTCGTTTGTTTGTTACATTGTCTGTCTTTGGTGATTTTTCTTGTTGCATTTTCATGTTGCTGTATCTTCATACGTTGCTTTATCTTGGAAGAGTAATGTCCTTATTTTCTTTGAAGAATTCATTTTCTAACAGTTCTTGTCTTTTTCCTCTGGCCCGCCTTCTTTTTGGCTCACGTGTTAGTGTAAATGTTTATTTAAGCTTGTAAAGTAGCCTCAAGTAAACCAATGTAAAGATGCGTGCGTAAAAATAATGTCTTTCTCCTTTTTGTGTATGCGAAAGGAATGTATAATGTATAGTGTATTCTTGGACAGTTCAAACATCAAAATCCATAATAGCTCACTCAAAGTGTACATCTGCCTGTGTGACTACAATGGTGGCCTTAAAAAATAACGTGAAGCTTCTATTTGGCAGCTTTCTTCACGTACGTAAACGCCTACGATTTTTCTCCATAACCTGAAAAGTCCTCAATGGATTTTGCATGATATCTTGAAACCTTCTGTCCAAAATAGCTTTGGCTCAGTAGCCCTGTGTAAGCCTTGTACGTTTTTTTTTTTTCTTCTGCTCGTAATCTACAAGCATTCTGACAGATGAGAAAACAAATAAAAACTCACCCTGTGTTTTAGAGCCTTCTCATCTTCTGTTGGAAAACAAACGCCTGTTTTGCTAGGTTCTGTGGTCGTATTTTTCTTCAAGACTTGAAAGAACATATTTGACTTCATTTCTTCATTTCCCCCTTGTCAAGGCTTTAGGAAAAAAATGACCAGACTGGCTGGCAATCGCCAAATGTTAAATGCCGAGGGGCACGGGGTAGAGGTGACAGAGATAGAACAGAGGACATAGTGGACATATGCCTCTAACAGGTGTCATGCGATGTGTTGTCAAAAACCTCTTCCTCTCCAGGCGTTGCTTCCAAAATATTCAGACATAACTTCATTATATGATGGTTTATTCTTCCAACGATTATGACAGCAAACAGACAGCTTATGCTTACATTGTTACGTTGTTACAGACATCATGGCAGGTAGGCATCACAAAGTTACAGAAGGAGGAAATAGATGTTAAGATGATTTGATCTTTCTTGCTTGGAAGAGGGTCCCATCCCTCCCCCCATCTCTCCTGTCGGGCCGGGAGACCCAGGAAATCCTAACTTGCTATGCTTACCACGTGTACATTTATACAGGTTTAACAGCTAACTAAGCACAATTGGCTCATTTCCAAACAAGGTCGCGATGAGCTCTAACGCTCGCTATGTATATTTAAGTAACATCTCCACCCATCTTCTTGACGTATGTTTTTAAGAATAGATATGGCTTACAACAGATGTAACTGACCTTGTTTGCCCTCAAAGCTACCATGTCTAAACCAAAATGACTCAGAGACCTTTATAACATAATATCAATACATTTAAAATCTAACAATGTGATCTTTATTTTAAGCAAAATACCCATGATTCTTATTTTTTCCAGAATCGTGCAGCTCTACCACACATGGGTCAAAATGTGTTCGGTCCGTGCTGAACCGGCCAAATTTTTATCCATCTATGGCCCACTTTTTAGCATGTTACTGCATTTTAGTAGTCATGAGAAACTACTCAATGTTTCCGTAGCCAAACTGTTGTCCTGGAAGGTATTTGTACCTGGCAATGCAGGGCATATCGGTTCTCTTCTTGACCACGTTGTATTGTTTTTACTCATTTATTCAAAAGCTGTCATTAAATGGTGATTATTAAATCTTGTATGTTTTGGCATGTGGGAGGGGAGCATACAAATGACACTAGACAAGCTGTAAATGCCCTAGTATATCCCAAAGGTGCAAGAACTATTTCAATAAGTATATGAAAGCCTTTACACCTGAATGATGATTCCTCAAATTGAATTGATGGTAGAAAAACACCTCGTCTCCCAAAAACCAAACCTCTTTTTGACCATGTATGTTTTTTTGTTTTTTTTATGATTTGATTTTGTTGAAACACAAAAGCAATATGCAGTAGGTTGCAGTATATTGGGCCTGTTTCACACAGGGTGGACTCCGCCAGCTCAGCAGGAGATTGCTCCGTTGATCCCCGCTGAGCCGGTGGATGACAGGTCCTTCTCTGCTCACTGTGCATTTTAAAGGCTAGGTTCACCTGTAAAAAAAAAAAAAAAAAAATAGATGTGTTTTTGTAGGGGAAAAATGTACATTTGTTTAAGAAGCTTTCAAAGCATTAGATTCATGATCATTGAATCCAGAGTGCAATGCCAGGCTCCTGCATACTCTTCCTCCAGTTTTCTTCCCATACTTCTGTCTTGACTTTCAGTTAGAAAGCTGGAGGAAGCGTCAGTGGACTACAAGTGTGCTGATAAGCGCACTTGACAAATCTTTGTGAACGAATGACATGGCTGTGCGTGTAGCCTTGCACAGCAGTGCTGGTTCTAAATCTGACAGTGACTGCGGGGGAGAATAACTGCCTCAAGCTTTAATGGGAAAGGAGGGGTAAGCTTTGGGGGTGAGGGGACTGCTTACAGATAGGTTAAACCCTAAATACAGGTGTGATATGTTCCTAAAGGTGAACTTAACCTTTTAGGTATGAGGGAATGCTTGCTTTGAAAGTTATGCTATGTAACTTATTTCAATAGGAAATTTTGCAATCTGAAAACGGTTCTTCCTTAAATACTGTTTAAAACTCGTGGACTGGTGTTTCCATCATAACATTAAACAGTGAGTTTGTATGGAACAGAATGACACCCTACATCCATCCCTTATAACCCTTCTGATTGGACACCCTGATTTTGTCCTAGTTAGGGAAACAAAAATCTCAAACCTCTCTTTCCATACAGCAAAATTCTGCTGTGAGTACTTGGCTATTTTTCTCTGAGGGGGGAAGAGGTCCATTATCTTGGGACACTAAAAAAAAAAAAAAACTCTCGGCTTAACTAGTTAGTGACCTCATATTCTTCAATGAACGCCTTGCTGTCTTTGAGCACTACAGAAGTAGTGCAACCTCAGTAACACCTTGTGTGCCCTATGACATGGGTACAGCCTGTAATATTGCTTTGAGCACTAGTCCTGCATGGGTGATCACCTGGGAACTTGGTACAATCTGTGTAGTTGGCTGATGAGTGCTTTACAGGTCCAAGGCTGTTGTCTGTCCTTTTGGAAGCCAGACTCTGAAGACCCCTCTAGGGGTATATCCACTATGATGAGTGAAGCTTGGGCCCTTTATAGAGATCTGCATCCTAAACCGGTAAGACTGGGTCATCCGATTTTTTTTTTTTTTTTTTTTTATGTTGCTGTAGTCTCACGGGAAATAGAAGACCTAATCTCTCCCTTACTTGCTTTTCACTGTTTGTGTATCCTGAATAGTATGCAGTTCTACCTTAAAACTATCAGAAAACAGAGAATGTGTTTTGTAAATTATTTATTCAGCATTGAACTTTTCACACTTGACGGTAAAATTGAACCACTCTCTGAGCTTAGTCTGAGGTTTAAGACCAGTTGTTGCATCACACCATAGGTCTCATTCTTTATCGTCACTTTTGCCTAGAACTCGTTTTATAAGGTACTCCAATAATGAGCTTTCCAGTGTCAAGCCGCCTGAAGGTACTAGCTTATAGCCCAGAGTTTGTCAGCCCTGTGTCATGTACTGAACTCCAAGATATAAAGTATATAGGTAAGCCAAAATTCAGCTTTGCTGTGAAAGTTTACTTTTTTGCTAGCATTTTACGTCATTTTCTTTATCGGCTAAGATTTTCCTCTTCCTTTTTAGTGGCTAGGGCTGGTCTGTAAACTTCAACTTGCAGCAGGCTATTTTTAACTTGGCTTTTGGAGTAATGTGACCAGACCCAGATGGACTGGACGTTGTAGCCTGGAAGCGACGTTCGGGTACTGGGTTCCACATGAAGTGCTTTTTCAGACCCTGTAACAGGTTGGCTGCGGATCACTTTCTAACACATTGCCTCAGTGCTTGCCCTGTCTCTGAAGACTCACTCTCTGAGTAGGCAAATTGGGCTGAGCAGCCAGTGCTACTTAACTTTATTGTTGAATTTCTGGCTTTCTGCTAGCCTTTACCGTGGAAGAGGTTGACACAGAGAGCCATCTGCAGCCTGAACAAGCCATTCGCTTGATGCAAGAATCAGCTGGCAGTAGTAGGGAATACTCAAACCACTCCATGGGACCTGCATATGTGGGTTTATTCTCTTGTTCTGTTCGAAAAACTGACATTTCTCTGTTGCTCTATGGAATCTGAGGCATTTGTTGAAGGCGACAGTAACATCTCTAGCCTGCTGACTCTTGACGCCTGCAGGATAGGCGGGATATTTTGGTAACTTTTTCCCTTAGTGCTTCATCCCAGGGATTCTGCCTCGCTGATAAGGATTGTATTGAGCATGGTTTTCAGCTCAGGTTTGCAGTGCTTTTGGTTACCTTGGGTTGAGGAAGGCAACCTTCCATCCTCTGGCTTGTCCCACTATCGTACATGGGTTAGAGGAGAGGTTCTATTGTGTACTCGCTCGCATAGACCTCTTTCTGTGCTGCTGGCATCCCCTAGAGAGAGCCTAGCTCCTTCTCTCATAGAGGGAGAGGGTAGAACAAATTATTGGCGCACCTACTAAGTGGTTGCTTCCTAAATAAAGGAAAACTCTAACTTCCACCTGCCTACAGACATCCTTGTTTTAAATATTGAGGAGCGTTGAGACTTTTTGTGCTTTCTTTGCTTTAAAATGCTGTAGTCTTCTATCAGGACATGATTTTTAGATTGTCCAGTCCCAGTTCTTGAAGGGGAGCTCCTCCGCTTGTCGATTTACCATGTAGGTTGTGAGTCTTTCTTCTGTTAAGACATTTACTTATATTCTGTTCTCCTCCACTTTCGATTTGGATCAGGGTTTTGGTGGATTGGTGTTCCGCCTCCCATGTTGGGACATTCCCCACTGGCTATGTGACCATTCTTCCTGGTCTTTGGGCATTAATAATAGTCAGTCATGATTTTTTATTTTTCTCCTGGACTTATGTTCTCCCTACTAGGTGGAGGGTTTGGCTTCATCCCGTGCCAGCTTAGGGCATTGGTCCTCTTAGATGACCCTTGAGCTTGAAGTTTTTTCATGCTGGCCCTGTTGGTCATTGTTTGTGGTTTCCCTCTCCTTAGTTTGATTGGGTTTGGATATTCCAGTGTTAAAGACTTCTTGTGTCCCTAAATGGGACATAGGTCACAGTTCTTCTGTTGGTTACAGTAAAACTGAAAGTGAATTTACGGTGAGTTTTCTATCATTTTTAATCCATAGTTTTCTTGTGTTTCTACATTTTAGGTAACTTTAATATAATTTGTAAATCTTTTATTCAGTACGGTTGACATGCAGTGATCGAGCCTGTAGAAATTGAAAACTCTTGATGATAATTTCAATGTTGAGTGCGATATACTATGTTGACTTAAAAGTTATGGATTTCATGATATTGGGATTTACAGTCATTGGCTTTTTTTTTTTTTTTTTTTACAGACCACAAGTCGGAGTATCTGTGTTTTCCTGGTTGCAACTTATACTGATGGGCAGCCCACTGAGAGTGCCAAGTGGTTCTGCAAATGGCTGGAAGAAGCCTCCAACGACTTCCGCTTTGGAAAAACCTTCCTCAAAGGTTTGAGATATGCTGTATTTGGACTTGGGAACTCTGTATACACCAACCACTACAATACAGTAATTATATATTTTTTTCTTTTTGCTTTCTTATGGTTAATAACCCAATTTAACATGTTGCTTGCTGTTCTGAAAGAGCACAGAGCGTGTGTTTTATGCTAATGACTCCTGGTGTAGCCTACATGCATTCTGCTGCTTAGATTTACCATTGTTTCTGGGCACTTTGCCAGTTGATTTAAAGTGACTAATGTGTTGCCCACAAAAATTTGTCAATGTTAAAACAATGGGTTTGCACCAACTGTCTTTTTCCACTGGCCATACATGCAGGTTGGCAAGTCCCATCAAATGTGAAGGACAGCTAAACTTTATAAACTGGGCAGACCAATGCCTATTGAATAATCGTGTTTACCTATTTTAAATGGATCCCAAAATCGTTCAGGAAAATGGCATAATGCAGAGTTGGTATATTTTAACCTTTTACGAAAAAAGGATAAACTATTTCATCTTGGCTTTCTACAAAAATAGTTTATTGATCCAAAAGAATGACTTTGGATGTTTGTGGACTTTAACACAAACTGGTATAGACTCCCCGGAGTCCGGCCCCTCCGCGTCACCCCCCCCCCCGTTGTGTTCTGGGAAACATTTGGCTCCCAGAACACAGGGACCAGTGGGAACGGCGCGACTCGCGCATGCGCAGTAGGGAATCGGGCAGTGAAGCCGCAGCGCTTCACTTCCCGATTTCCCTCACCGGGGATGGCGGCGGGGGAAGCCGAAAGTCGGCAGCTGCTTTATTTGTAGCTGCTGGCTTTTAAAATTTTTGATTTATTTTTTCAGGCGAACCACCGCTTTTTAACTATGTAGTGCAAGGGCCTGCTTGATTGCATACAAATTGAAAGTGTTTAGGTTTGACCTCATATTACTGTATATTGTTTTTGTAACTCTTAAGGAAAATGGTTTAATATAAGAATATAGAAAGAATATATAGAAAACAATGATAGACTCTCAGGTGAGAATCAGGTGAGAAACTAAAGGTAAAATATGCTAACTACACAATTTGAAATGCATATATCCTCACTGTTTTTATCGGATAAAAAAGGGTGATATATGATGTACAATATAAGAAGCTAATTTGTTGAACTATTAACCACTTAACCCCCGGACCATATTGCTGCCCAAAGACCAGAGCACTTTTTGCGATTCGGGACTGCGCCGCTTTAACTGACCATTGTGCGACGTGGCTCCCAAACAAAATTGGCGTCGTTTTTTTTTTTTTTTCCCCACAAATAGAGCTTTCTTTTGGTGGTATTTGATCACCTCTGCGGTTTTTATTTTTTGCGCTATAAACAAAAATAGAGCGACAATTTTGAAAAAAAATAATATTTTTTTGCTGTAATAAATATCCCCCAAAAATATATAAACATTTTTTTTCCCTCAGTTTGGGCCGATACGTATTCTTCTACATATTTTTCGTAAAAAAAATCGCAATAAGCGTTTGATTGGTTTGCGCAAAAGTTATAGCATTTACAAAATAGGGGGTATTTTTATGGCATTTTTATTAATATATTTTTTTTTACTAGTAATGGCGGCGATCAGCGTTTTTTTTTTTTTTTTTTTCGGTACTGTGACATTATGTCGGACACTTCGGACACTTTTGACACATTTTTGGGACCATTGGCATTTTTATAGCGATCAGTGCTATAAAAATGCATTGGATTACTATAAAAATGCCACTGGCAGTGAAGGGGTTAACACTAGGGGTCGGGGAAGGGGTTAAGTATGTCCCTGTGTTATCTTACTGTGGGGGGGGGGGGGGGTGGCCTCACTAGGGGAAACACTGATCCTCTGTTCATACATTGTATGAACAGAAGATCAGCATTTCCCCCGCTAACAGGACCGAGAGCTGTGTGTTTACACACACAGCTCCCGGTCCCCGCTCTGTAACGAGCAATCGCAGGTGCCCGGCGGCGATTGAGCCCGCCGGGCACGGGAGTCGGGGGCGAGAGTCTAGTGGCCGCTCGAAAAGCGGACGTATAGCTACGGCTCTCGCCCAGGAGAGCCGACCTGCCGCCATATAATGACGGAGGCTGGTCGGCTAGTAGTTAAAGCGGTTGTAAACCCTTATTTTTCACTTTTACTTACAGGTAAGCCTATAATACGGCTCACCTGTAGGTATAAAGAATATCTCCTAAACCTGTACGGTTTAGGAGATATTCCCCTCGCAATGCACCGCTGATTGCAGCAGCGCATGCGCAGGGGGAATCCACGGCGAAAGATCCGGCAGCCGCCGGACCTTGCCGATTTTAAATCGCGCACGCGCGGGAGTGACGTCATCGCCGCTCCAGCCAATCACGGCGATACCCGGAAGACACGCCGGAGCAATATGACATCTCGCTCGGCGTGGACCAGGTAAGAGCTACACACCTCGTTCCGAGGTAAGTATTTCATAATCGGCTATTATGCGGTGCATACTAGCTGATTTTGCCTTTTGCCTTGCAGGTTTAAAAAAAAAAAAAAAATTATATATGCGGTTTACAACCTCTTTAAGGGAAATTGTTTATTTAGGAACTGTTGGTTTTCTGACTGCATAGGTAAAAAAAGTGTTTAACTGTACAGGGCCATGGTTACTGGGCCTACTTTCCTCTAACCACACTAAGCATATGATTTATATATTTTAACTGATCAGTATTTTTTTTGCTTTTGTATCAGATTGGTAAAAATATTGACAAGTGGCTGTGGATGCTGAGTGCTACACGCATAATGACTCGCACCGAGGGAGACTGCAATGTAGTGAAGAGTAAACACGGCAGTATGGAAGCAGACTTTGGAGCCTGGAAATTGAAATTCCTCACCAGGCTGCAGGCTTTGCTGAAAGGGGAAAAGAAAACCTGCAGCGGGAAATGTAAAAAGGGCAAATGTAAATCTAAGACCGAGCATGGTACTGCTAAAGTGGATGCAGACCAGAACCAACACATGGACTCGGAACATGATGACTCTGAGGTAATGTAAAAATCACAAAAAGAACATTGCATGTCTCTTGTGCAATAAATAGCTTGCCTGCTCATAAGCACTTTAACCGCTTCCATACAGGGCATTTTCACCCCCTTCCTGCCCAGACCAATATTTCGTTTTCAGCGCTGTCGCACTTTGAATGACCAATTGCGCTGTCATGCAACACTGTACCCAAATGAAATCTGTTTTTTTTCCCCCCACAAATAGAGCTTTCGTTTGGTATTTGATCACCTCTGCTGGTTTTTTTTTTGCGCTATAAACAAGAGCAGCGACTATTTTGAAAAAAACACTATTTTCTTTTTTTATAAATATCGCTTTTTTTTTTTTTTTTCCCCTCAGTTTAGGCCGCTACGTGTTGTATATTTTTGGTAACAAAAATCGCAATAAGCGTATATTGATTGGTTTGCGCAAAAGTTAAGCTGCCATAGTGTAAATGTAAGATTCATAATTTCATTTATGTGACAAAGTAAAATCTCAATAAAAAATAGCTAGTGATTTTTATATAATCGATTTAATGCCTAGTAGATAAAATCATTTAAAATCACAATATACAGTGATTTTTTTAAATTTTTATACCACTTAAGGACCACCTAACGCCGATATACGTCGGCAGAATGACACGGCTGGGCACAATCACGTTCCTGTATGTGAGTGTTAATGCCCAGCCGTGGGTCGCACGTCCCCGCGACCCGGGCCGAAGCTCCGTGACCGCAGGACTCGCGGACCCGATCGCCACTGGAGTCCCGCGATCGGTCCCCGGAGCTGAAGAACGGGGAGAGCTGTGTGTAAACACAGCTTCCCCGTTCTTCACTGTGGCGCCGTCATCGATCGTGTGTTTCCTAATATAGGAAACCACAATCAATGACGTCAGACCTACAGTTACACCCCCCTACAGTTGTAAACACAGATGAGGTCACACTTAACCCCTTCAGCGCCCCCTTGTAGTTAACTCCCAAACTGCAATTGTAATTTTCACAGTAAACGATGCATTTTTAATGCATTTTTTTGCTGTGAAAATAACAATGGTCCCAAAAATGTGTCAAAATTGTCCGATGTGTCCGCCATAATGTCGCAGTCCCCAAAAAAATCACTGGTCACCGCCATTAGTAGTAAAAAAAAAAAAAAATATTAATAAAAATGCAGCAGGAGGAAGCGTTGAGTCAACATAAGAAGGCAGAAGGTGGCAAAGAAGACCGGGCTGGCTGCCACTAGTAAGAGAGCTTCAAAGAAGACAGCGGCCGCCAGCCCCGAAGAAGGCACCGGAGAGTGAGCGGGAGAAGAATCGGGGAGCGCCTAGACGGCGGAGAAGACCCCCCCCCCCCGGAGAGCGGAAAAGGACCCCCGGAGCTGACTAATTATTTTAAAACCCTGTGTTGTGTGTTTATTTTATTGACGCTTTTCCTCCAGGTGAATGGGTAGGGGTACGATGTACCCCATACTGATTCACCTAGGGTGGGGGGGCCCTCTTATTAAAGGGGGCTCCCAGATTCCAATAAGCCCCCCCGCCCACAGACCCTGACAACCAACAGCCAGGGTTGTCGGGAGAAGGCCCTGTCCTTATCAACATGGCGACAGGGTACTTTGGGGTGGGGAGGGCCGCAGGGCCTGCCCCAGAGCACCCACCCTCCCCATGTTGAGGGCAATGCGGCCTGGTATTATGGCTCAGGAGGAGGGGGGGGGGGCGCTCGCTCGTTCCCACTCCTTTCCTGACCTCCCGGGCGGCGTGCTTGGATACGGGTCTGGATTGTGGGGGAACCCCCATGCCGTTATTTCGGCGTAGGGGTTCTCCTTACAATCCATACCAGACCTAAGGGCCTGGTATGCCCCTGGGGGGAACCCATGCCATTTTTTTTTTTTTTTTTAATTTGGCATGGAGTTCCCCCTCATGATTCATACCAAACGCCGCGGATAGAATTGGCGGGAATCCAAGTCTGATCCCCATCGCTTCTATGACGGCTCGGCGCTGGCTCCCGCGACGGGGCTCGTAGGTGGTCAATCTCCGGATGTGTGCTGCATTAAGGAAGACGCCTGTGTATCTCCCCTGTCACCAATGATCCCTCACTTTATTTGAGGCAGTTACCTGATTGAAGTAATGGAAGATCTGGCTGGAGGATGTATAATTTTACCCTTCACACCAGCACAATTTCCGTTAAGACCTCCCTGTACCCAGAGGGCTATTTATGTACAATATACCAAGGTGACACTGGGGATAGAACAGATGTCTCTTTATAATCAGGTTGTACCAATTTATGTGGGTCATCCTGCATTTTTGTGTGTCCCGGGGAGGGTTGCTTCCCTGAACCGGGTTCTTGGCCACCTACCTGACACAGCATCCACGTTTTGTGACATATTCCATATACATCGTTTAATAAATTATGTGCCCATGTATGGCTCCTGAGGAAGCGGACACCAAGTACATGCGAAACATGCAACATGTAGAGTTTATATACACTGCACAATATTTGATGTTTTGTATACATCATTGTTGGAGCCGGTTCACACTGGGGCGGCACGACTTCGGGGGCGACTCGGCCAGGCGACCTGAAGACGACTTCTAAGGCGACTTGCAAAATTACTTTTGTATGGAAGTCAATGCAAATCGCCCCGAGTCGCCCCCGAAGTCGTACAAGAACCTTTTTCTAAGTCGGAGCGACTTGCGTCGCTCCTATTAGAACGGTTCTATTGACTACAATGGGACGCGACTTGTCAGGCGGCTGTGTCGCCTGACGAGTCGCCCCAGTGTGAACCGGGATTAAATGATAAGCTGATTTTTGGTTGTCACAATCAATATTTTATTGGAAATGTTTAGAAAGGTTTACTTTGTAATACAAGTATTTTACATAAAAAATGTGACTGTCTATCAGTTGCTCATACGATGCCATCATAGTCCAATACAGCCTCCCTTTTCTTTACAATATTTCAATGGGACGAAGGCATCATTTTGTAACATAAATATACCCCATCACTTTAATACATAGGTGGTCAATCTTGCTGAGAAACGGAGTGATATTGACACAATATCGTGGTCACCTACTGTACTTGCTCAGGAATACAGTCTTGCAGGTCTGTAAATCTGTTGCATAGACCATACTGAAGGAGACAGTCTTTTGTGAATAATTGTGTTGTGAATCTGCTTGCGTAATGTCCCTCATTGTTCTGATCTTTCTGCATTTTGTCACTTGAGTAATGTGCCCCCATGTTTTTTCACACATCGTGAGCATATTGGTTTGTTTCCTTAGCAGGAGGAACTTTATGAAACCACCAGTGAGTCAGAATCTGAAGGGGAGAAAGAAGCTGGAGACAGTGGTCTAATTGATGTAGAAGATCTGGGAAAAGTAATGAGCAGCATGAAGAAAGCAAAGGTAATGTTGTATAAAGTTTTCCACAAAATGGTCACAATTGCTTTTATTGGATTCCTATGTCTCCATGTGTCTTCCTAAAAGAAAAGCTTTTCTGAGAGCATTTTTAAGGCGGCATTTGTTTACCGTTGCCTCCTGAAAATGCTAACTACTGGAATGTGTCTTCAAAGCTTTTTATGTCATTTACCAAGAACGAGCATAAAGAAAAAATATCGGTGAAAACAGAACGCCTATTCTGCATCCTGTACTTGTTCAAGTTCTGTGCTTCGGTGTAAATGTCTTAAAGGTATTAAAGCCAATGGGTTAGCATGGTAGACAGGGATCTTGTATTTCCAGAAGATGTCAGCATTGTCCACCTTCACATTTATCTCATGACATGATTCCTTATGTGTTTGCTGCCATATGCACAGTTCACTCTTTAACATGCATTGTATTAAAGAGGAAGTAAACCCTGATGGGTTTTACTTCCTCTTTTGCTCGCTGTATAGCCTGCAAAAGAA